>NC_138907.1:79743900-80480847 GCF_965231255.1 Vanellus vanellus
CTGCCGCTACGGCCCGACTCCCAGCTCTGCCGGCCGCCTCCGCGCCTCGCTTCATACTCCTCCTTTTCCCTCCTCCTCCTCCTCCTCCTCTTCTTCTTCTTCCTCCTCCCCCCCCCGCCGCTTTCCCGCTGCCGCCCGCCATGCAGGCCTTCCAGTACCCCGAGGTGTACCGCGACGAGACCGCCGTGAGTACGGCCCTCGCCGCGGCAGCCCGCCGGTGTGTGGCGGCCGCCGGGCCCCGCCGCGGGGGCAGCCTCTCTCGCCGGCCCACTCGGTGCTGCGGGGGGCCGCCTCGGGGGGTGTGGGGGGTGTGTGTGTGTGTATGTGTATGTGTGTCTTCGTTTAGGTGCGTTCTCGGTTTTCGGGGCTTTGTTCGGCTTCGGCCGTTAAAAGTGCAACGTGCTCCGATTAAAGGTGGTTAACGTCTGTGGGCCGTGGCGGTTGCTGGGGGCTTCGTTAGAGGCCGGATTTGCGGCCGTTGTGCCGGTGGGCACATCCCGGCTTGAGGGGGGGCAGCGCCGCCGCCCGGGGCCGACTGGGGCGGGGGGCGGTCGCGGGGGGTGGCGGGTGGTTAGAGCGAGAGTCTCACGGCCGTGCCGGGTCGGGAGTGCCAATCTCGGAGCTCCCAGTACCGCAGCGTGTCTCGGGGAAGTCCAGGCCTTCACCTGGGCTGGAGCAGCGTGCAGAGAAACGAGCAGTCTGTTTTTGTGTTGGTGGCACATCTGTGAGGTGGTCTGTCCTCTTGCCTGCCAGCCGTAACCTGATAGGGAAGGAGTGCTGTGTAAGTTTGGCTAAAATGGGTTCAGTTTTCCCCTTCCGTTAGGGACTGTGCTCTAGGCGCAAGCCCAGGGATTATTCGCAGAATTAAACATCACGTTTAAACCAAAATGTTTGCTGACATGAGCCAACACTGGGAAAAGTTTTTACTTGCATAGTTCAGCCTTTCTCTCAACTACGAAACTCCTGACAGCAGGTATCTAGTCTTATTTTCTGTACTGGAGGAAGGAAGCAAATAAATTCAGCCACGTGGGTTAGTCTTTTGTGTCTTTGAGGTTTTTTTTAAATTTATATATGTACTATATGCACGTTTGTGAGGAGCAATAGTAGGGAGGTCTAAACCAGAGACAGTTGTGTAGCCAGAAACTACATTTTGGGTGCATCCGGTAATCGAGTTTTATGATTTGACTTGAACACCTGGATTTGGAAGAGGTTTGGGGTCGTTTGGTTTTTGGGGGGGTTTGCTTTGTTGGAGGGTGGTGTTATTACTTTGCTAATCTGTCTTGTGGAAGGAATTTATGTCCGTGTTCTGCATTTCTCTGGTGCTTTGTGTTTTTTCTGAGGACAACTCTGCTACCTTGGTGCCATCACCAAAGAATGGTAATATTAGCAACTTACCTGGGAGCAAGGTGCTGCTTTTCTCGTCCTTTGCTTTTTAGCACTGTATGCTTTTGTGAAAGTCCAAATACCCTTCATCTTGATGATTGTCATTCCTGGATGAATAGAGTTTGCTTGTGTGCTTATCCTTTTTTTTTTTTTTAATATTATCTTTTATAAATTCAGGTGTCGGATTACCATGGGTGTAAAATTAGCGACCCGTACTGCTGGCTTGAAGATCCCGATAGTGAACAGACGAAGGTAACCTTTCTTATTACGGGAATGGCTGTTTTGACATGGTTCTCTTTTATAGAGTCGGTGCATGGGTACTCTGTTTTTGAAAGACTTGCCAATACTTTTTGAAAGCTTAGGTAGTGAATGTAGGTGTAGTTCATGTGGTACCTTATGGTGGCAGCAGCAATGCCGTTACGTTGTACTTTTGTGTTAATGGGGGAAAGACTGGAAAACTTGGTATGACCTAGATCACAGAATTTGGAAAACTAAGGCCTTGTTTGTCTTACACCCATTTTTCCTAGAGGATTCAAGTGATGTTGTCACACTGAAAAGGAACACTCTGATACTGGAGCACTTTATCCACTGTCCTAAGTATATCTAAAATTGCCATAATAAAATAGTTAAGAAAGGGTAGAAAGAAAACTCCTTTGGCTTGCTTTCTTTGTACAGTGATAAAGTAAGTGAATGCATTATTTGGGGGGTGGGGGTTAAAAAAAATACAAAGCCAAAAACATTTTCCTTCTGAAGTTAGGCTTTGTTAGTGGCTTTTGTTACAGATTGTGGATGTTGCAGTGTGTTCAGCATGCAGGGTGATATAGGTAGACTGTTCTGCTGGAACTGGTCTTTTGCTGAGAAAGAATCCTGAAAAATAATAAAGTATGACTGTGAGCCGGTTCCTGTGATATTCATGGCATAGGGAGTTGCAGGGGTGATGGCCAGAAAGAGGTAGGTGGCAGTGTAGAGGGGGTTTCCTCTGTAATGGCTAATAACATTGTGATAACTGCAGTTTCAGATCTAAAACAGTGGCTTCTATCTAGTATGTGTGGTTGTGTCAGAAAGATAATGGAGGGCAGGATTTCCATTTAAAAATATCCTGCAGGGTGGCTTTCCCTTGGTGAGACTCCTGCTAGCTTCTCTCGTGTACATGCTTACATAATACATCTTGATGAGCTAGAGGGTGGTCGAATAGAACTTACTGTAGTCATCAAGAGCAAGATAAAATGTGTACAGTTAGGATCCCATTCCCTACTTCAAAATCTATCAGCATATGTAAAGGTGCATGTGGAGTAAAAAGGTTCATTTGGGATCAGGTTTTAGTGAAAAACTCTGCCATGGATTGAAAATTAGATATTTAGTAAGTTGGGAGTATTTTGATTTTTTTTTTTTTTTTTTTTATTCTGGCATACTTAGGAAATGGTACACATAGGATAGTTTTGTGCTAGATTCAGAGGGATATATGTGTGGGGAGATATGGTTATGTCTTTCTTACAAATACCTATTAAAGTTATTTTAGGGATCCTACGGAAGAGTTGGGATTGAGAAAATGGCAACACCTGACTTTTGTGTCCCTGTGTTCAATGCTTTTGCCATATACTGTGAAGAGGTTGGGTGAGAATAGTTGAAGGAGGGTGAATCTCACTCTTCAGAGGTTGTAGGCGAAATAAGGAAAGCTCATAAAAATGCAGCAGCCCAGACACAAGATGTCACATTGGTGGAATGAAAATACTGTTAAATCTTACTTGCCTACACTCTAAAAAACATACACCATACAGAATTTTGCAGTGTGGTCGTAGTATGATGCAAAGAGTGGAGAGAGTTCCTATGCGTAGAAATATGTGAGTATGTAATCTTTTTTTCAAAGTTCCAGGAGTTACTGAACAAATGGAATTACAGTATTTTGCTGTTCTGCCTCTTTCATAGAAGAGGTGAGAAAAAAAGTAGTCCTGAAGCGCTAAACTCCTTTCGTCTGCTTTATCACTTGCTTTTGTGCTCTGCAGCAGAGGTTGCTGACGGCCACTCTTTCTTGCTAGCTTTTCTTAATAGTTTTGTCTCCAAGTTCCTGAGAGTTTGCAGGACTCCTGCAGAATACCCATTCTGCACCTACCAGATCAAAGAATAACCAGACATGGTATAGAGGAAATTGAATGACTGTACAGGCTTCAGAGAGAATTTGGAGCATGCTTTGTAGACTTTCAAGCCTTCGAGTTACTGACCTTGAGACCTGTGTCTTTCCCATTCCTCCAAGTCACTCGCTCTCTTTATGTACTCCTTAATACCCCAAGTCTCCTATTTGTTTTTGGGAAAAATAAAAATATCCCATGTATACCTCCAACAATAGGCTGCCTTTAATTTTCTACATATTAAGTACAGAACTAGAAGAATTCCTTGGACATCCATGCTTATCTGTAGTGAAAGAGCCCCTCTTTGGTTCCTGATTACAACATGCTTGCTTTATTTGAGTAGGTATAACTGAAAATTCTGGTTTATACGAAGAGTGAAGACTGAACATCATTCATTTATTAAGTTAGGGATCTTCTCTCACATGCAAACAGTCAAAATGATTTGCTGAGGAGGTGTGGAAGCTGGGTCCGTGTGCTGTTGAATAGATACACAAATATGTTGGAATTCTACTTTTCTAGACTTAGCAGAAATAGGCATGTCAAGCATTGGTGTGGTCGCAGAAAATAAATGGGTAGGCCTCCCTTTGTTTTTGTGTTGATGTAAGTCAGTGAAACATCAAGTTTGCTGTTTTTTTTAAGCATGGAGAAAGAAGCACAGGCAAGTGAGATTCATGTTAACTTTGGAATTTTCATGGTAGTTTCACCTGATGTCCACTGTAGGGTTAACAGGGCTGGGACTGAAAGGAATTATGCACAACAGCTATGAGTATAAAGAGCCATACTTGGTTTTCCTGTGGCCAGTCCAAATGATCTTGTGGGCTCTGATAGTTAGCAGCATACAAACAAGTGAGCGTAGAAGGGTGGGATTTATTTTTTTTTTTTGTAATTGGCTTAATCAGGTATTTTTGCAGTGAGACTAGAGTGCAGCTGGTACTGTACTTGATCCACTGTAGTTTGGAGGCTTCCATTAAGTCACATGGTTCTGTGGTTTCTCTCTGCCCTCCCTCCCCTTCTTGCACTGACCTGGATGCTTGTGTCCCTCCCTTGCGTAGGTATAGCCATCACAAGGTGATGTTCTGGGAGGGAAGCCTTTGGTGGATTCATTTTCTATTGGCACACATGCTTAATCTAGGTCACCCCAAAGCCACATGATAGTTGCATCTAAGACGGTTCAAGAATGGGATCTTTCCTTTTCTAGCAGCCCACAGCCTACTTTTAATTAGGTGAAAGTCAAATAGGTCTAGAAATTTTTCAGCCAGGTCACCAAGATGATTTTATTCCATATGCAGTGTATATATCTGCTATAAAAAGGAGGTTATTGAAATCTACAGGTGGCTAAGCAGGACTGTTTCTTCTCAAATATGCAGTCTTAGAGATGATTAAGCCAGTCATCAAGCCATATCCTCAATCTCTTGTTGAAAAGCTGTTGTACAGGAAGTATCCTCTTCCATCTTCATGATCTATGTGCTTTATTGTATCGCTTTTTTCCCTGTGTGTTGCTTGGTTGGAGTAGTCATGCACAGCTATAAGAAAACAAAACTCCGGTCTCCAGATACATAAATAAAGACTGAGCTCCTGGTCAGATGAGGAAGTTCCTACCTCGCTTTGTAAGAGAGGAAGTGTGGAAGCTGGGTCCGTGCTCTGCTACTGTGTGGCCATTGACCTCTAAGACAGACTGAGGAAGCATCCCTAGCATAGTTGAAATGTTGTGCTACACTGGTGAAACGCTTCTGGTAATGGCATAGGCCACAACTACAAAACCCCACTTTAGCTGTCATCTTGGGTTTGGCTGGGTTGGGCTTTTCAATTTCTTGGTTTGTTTTTACACTTTGTTGGAAATGAGCTCTTTTTTAGACTACAGCGAAGTCTTTTGCTACTGTAAGTATGTCAGTCATATACAGTATCTTAACTCACTGATAGTGTAGGCAGTAATGTGTAGCTTGTTTCAGACACGAGGGACGGATAAGGGATGAAAGAGCAGGATCATGTAGCATACACAGTTGAGTTGCGGTATTATGAACAGGTGCACGTTTGGATTAAGGCTAGAATTGAAACTCTCAAAACTGCTATTAAATGAATTTGTAGCTCAAATAGACAAGTGTTTCGTTCGCATGTTTTGATAAAATTCCAATTTCACTTTGAATTTTTCTTTGCTAAATACTAAGGTAAATGCTAAGATGCAAGTCTGCTCAGTTTTATTTTATAATACTTATTTAAAAAAAAGAAGTAATGTGCCCTCTTATAGGGGTTGCACTGTACTACCTTTTCCTGAGACGATAAATATGAAGATTTTAGGGATAATTATTAAACAAACTCTAAATACTTTCCAGATTAAATACTTTCCAGATTAATAACAAAGACTGGTAATGTTGAAACAATTTCTATTCTAGGACTTCTTCTTGGAAAGTATACTGTGAGTGGAAATCAATATCTTGAGAGAATAGCTTAGTAACATGTAGAAAGCCGATAGGTTGTAACAAAGCATGGTTAAAAAATTTTGTGGCATGTGTTTTTCAGATGAAATTTAGTTATACTTTTTTCGAAAATAGCAATTGGCTTGCTCAAGTAATGGCCAAACACTTCAGCCTTGAATAGAACATCTCTGCTCTTAGTACACTTCAGAAATTCTTTTGCTTTTCAAATTACCTTATTTTCTGAGATACCCATAAGCATATGTCTTACTTGGACCCTTATTCTGTCCTTTCTTCTGCTAGCAAATTCTGTCCTGGTTCAAGGCTTATGATAGATAGTCAGATGCAGATTTCTGCAGGTAAAATAAGAATCTTTCTCTATAGGCTCATGAAGATGTATGGAATTACTGTTAGCCCTATAGCCTGTGTGGCATCTGTTCAGCTCAGCGTGGTGGATGGAGTTGTTTACTGTGAGAGTTTCTGCTGACATCTGTTCCTGTACTTTACCTGGAGCAATATTTCAATTATGTATTGCTTTTTGAACATGACTGCAACCTTGTGCCCACAAGTGTAAAAACAGAGAGTTTCCAAACTAGACTGGATTTTCCTTGGTGGAACTCTTTCAAAAACCTGTAATTCCTACTTGCTTTTTCAGATAGCAATGGCCTTCCCTTTTACAAATAGTCTTGGAATCTTTGGTGCATACTAAGTGGAATCAGGGAAAACACACTAAGTTTCTGTAAAAGCAAAATTACTAGTGATTCGGTTTGAGTACAATAGTTAGTATGTAAGCATGCTCTCGTGCAACCAATGCTTGTAAAGAAAAGTTTGTGTCTCCTCTTTGAATACTGGTAATGAAAGCAGATGTGGTTAGATGTGACTGTGCAATTAAAAGTGAGTAATGCACAGTTCCAGTATACCCTTGCAGCAGTGTTACCATTGTGGGCACATCACTGATAGATGAAACGAAGATGTGTGCCAGTTTTTGTCCACTAAATGCAACTGAAAAGTGCTTTTGCCCATCCAGTACAATGGATGGTTTTATACACGTTTTTATAAGACATTTTTTCTCTGAAAATATCACAACACTTTAAACAGTTTGTGTAGCATGTGCTGTATAGATTTTTGTGTATGTGATCTTTGAAATTCATGTATTTCCATTTAGAGAAAACAAATTCAGATACGCATAATTCTTGGATTGATTTGATTAAGTTCTTTCATCATTTGTTGGGGGGGACACGGTTATAGGGGTACAATGTGGAGGCTGCATTCTGTTCTGACTTACCACTGGTATGTGCTGTGCTGGGTGTTAAAGCTATTTATGCCAGGGTGATCCTGAAAGGGAGAACAGAAGCAAAAACTGGCTTTTCCTTGGCAATGCATTTGCCTCTTTCCCTTTTTTCAGGGGATTGTTTCATGACTTAATCATTGCTGATACATAGAGTCTAATTTTGAGTAAAGGTCCAGGAATCATTATTATTAGCCTTCTGTATCTGTTCCTTTTCAGTGCTGTAGTGCTTGCTTTCTTGTGTCATCCTTGAGTGGTGACTTGTGTGTAACCAGCCCATGTGTTCTTCAACTAGTATGTTTCAGCACTTAGCCAAGTGCTTTTAGGGCATTAACTAATTTTGCACTCACATGTTTAAAGCTTATCAGTTTCTGTATGCTTTGTTAGACATGAACAAATACCTCTCAAGTGGAGACTGACCATAATTAATGCGCTTTCTTCTTTTGGCCTGACAAGTCTCAGAAAATGCAGTTTGGCATGTAATGCAGCTCTTGGCTATGCTGCGGCAGTGAGGCAAATGGGAGGGAGAGTGTCTCTCTACTTGCCCCATGTGCTCGATTCTCACCATGTGAAATGCCTGTAAAATGCTACTGAAAGAGTTTTATGTTCTATTCTTTCCTTTTTTCCCCTGAAGAATTAATGAGTGGACATTGATAGCAGTTGGTAAATGTGTGCCAGGTACTCCTGTCTGTACAGCAGCTGGCTTTTCTGAAGAACTGTGAAACTCAAGTTGTGGAATATGGATTGTAGCCCTGATGTTCCAGTGGGTCATACCCTGTGGTGAAGTGTAGCTCAGATGTTGTTATGCATTGATCTGCTTGCCTCTTTCAAAGCAACTGGTAAAGAGACCTGTGTAAGCAAGAGATGAGTGGACAGCGGTTTCAGGCTGGAGGCGAGAGGCCCAGGTTCTGAGAGTGATACTGCAGCCATCACTGTGACATCTGGCTGTGAATTACAGCCACACACACTATGTCGTGTCCTGTCCTTCCTACTCCGTGTTAGAGACAGAAAAGCCTGCGTGTCTGCTTCTTAGCAGCTGTGGTTTGCCTTAAGACGCTTAGGTATTAATTTTATGTTAATGTACTGTGCTATAAATAGGGATGGTGAAACACCAACAGAGCACCAGTTTTTCCATGCATGCCGTGGGAGTGGCAGCCTCTAACAAACAGCTGGAGTGGTAATGTTTTTGGCCACTGTCCTTAAGTGTTTGTTACTTGGAGGTGGAGTGTTTTAAAGAAACCAGACTCCTCAAAGTTCTCTTCTCAGAGTTTACGTGTTCTTCCCCTTTGTAACTAAGAATCTGTGGACAGTACTTTGGTCTTTCCAAGAAATACTGTCTGCGACTAATCCTGTGTGTTAATAGGATGAACAGATGGTGCACGTGGTGTTTTGTATCATCTTCCAGCCCTTCACAGCGCCTGAAATGATAGTGCCATGTGTGGGCAAAGGGGACTGTGTTCTTTATCCATTTCCTAATTTATTTATCATAGTGTATTGGGGTATCGTATATTTGTGGTGAAGTAAGGAAGATGGTTTTTCCTAGGTATATACTGTAAATTAGCTTTTCTGTGCTGGTTAGGCAAATATAAGGAGAGTTTTTAAAAACATGAGGTTTGGGGTTTCTTTTTTTAAAGGGGAATGGCAGGAATCTGGCTTGTCTTTGGCCGAACCACTGGTTATGCCAGTGCGTGCCCTGGAGAGACTTTATTCCAGATGTAACATCAGTCTTACTACAGTATTGTGGCATAATGCAAATAAGTATGTAAGACTCTTCAGGTGTGACACTACACAGCCTGTATGAGGGAAAGATGTCTGTGATGCGCTGCTTCAGAAAATAGTGTTTCCTGTAGGAGATATGCATTCCTGCTTGAGTTCATGTCTTTTTTGGGGGATTGTTTTCTTTCAGGCATTTGTGGAGGCTCAGAACAAGCTTACAGTACCCTTTCTCGAGCAGTGTCCTGTCAGAGGATTGTTCAAAGAACGAATGACTGAACTCTATGATTATCCTAAGTACAGTTGCCACTTCAAGAAAGGAAAAAGGTACGTGTGGAATGTCTTTGTAGGTGATGAATATGAAGTAAGTCAAAAGCAACTACTCGTTAGGAAAACAAATTACAAATTTTATTTGTATTTATTCCTTAATAGTTAGGAAGTATGAAAAGCAAGCCAATATTAATATATATGGTTACATGATGCAGAGCACAAGATGCTTGACTGTCTCCAGTTCCTAGTCATATTATCTTCCTGTTCTTCTGTTGTCGGTTGTTTTTATAGGAACAATTGTGAGTTTATCAAAACTCAGGCAACTTTTGTAGAATAACTGTTGTAAAAGTAAAACTTCGAGGAGTTCCTTTTAGGGTTGGTCACTGTTGGTATAGTTAACGGCACCTCATCCTGAAAATAGCACAAGCCTGTCATGTGCATGCTGTTCCTAAATATTTACTAAAATACTGCTCTTATGTTGGTCATACTTTGAGCAGCTGGTAGAATTTTTGTTTAGTCACAGCCAGTGAAAAGCAGTGGAAATTCCCTTGTGAAAAACAGCTGCTGTATCTGGAGAGGATAGAGGAAAAATGATTTGGTGAACTTAAGGCAACAGATGCAAAAAGATTTGTCTTCTACGAAATAAAGAAATCCTGCTGTATGCCAATACCTAGCCTATTTGTATCCCTGTTTTAATTCTGTGGCTGGGTAAAGAGATGGTGCTTCTGTGGCTTACCCAAGGTCTGTTGACTGCAGCTGCTACTCAATTTTATGTGACCTCTTTCAGAAACACTAGCTATCTCCTAGAGAAAAGGAGTAAAGGGATGAAGCTGCTGGTTAACTTAGTAACATCTGAAGATTGTTTTAGCAGTTGAAAAAGAGTTAGTGCAAACAACGAGCCATTCTTAATCATGGGAAACACAAGTAGTCTTTTTCAGTATTTTCAATTTGTTTAATCCTTATTGAATGGGCACTCAGATATGCCAGGTATGTTGTTCACTGTCATCTACAGGAAAGAGCAGAAGATGTATCATTGCCTTAAGATTTCTGCACATATATCGAGGGAGATCTGCTACTCTTCAGTTATCTGTCCTGAGGAGGGTGTGGATACTTGTTACTAAGGGAGGGAAAGTCTATACTAAGTGGGTTTTTGCAAAAGTATGTTGTGGGGAGTGAACCTAAGATGATGTTGATTTAAGTTGTCACTGATGTGGCACAGCATGTCAATGCATAGAGGTGTGAGGTTTAAGCCCAGAAGCAGTGGAGCTGTTTAGGAGAGCGCTGCATCTGGGGAAGTAAGCCTTGCTGAGCAATTTGGGCACAGCTTATTAGTTTGTACGTGAAGCTCATGCAGATGTAGCTAGGCTGAATCTGATTCTGGAGCAGCCTGGTCAGTGACTGCTCTAGATTCTCTGACCCATTCTCCCAGTGCAGTGCAGGCATGCCCAGGTGTGGTTATCTTCGATGCTAATAAGGCTTGATGTTGCAGAAGTCCTCATGGCACTCTCAGTCTCCACTAGAGTTAAAAAGTCTGAATTTGATGCAGCTGACTGTCCTCCAGGAAGAATGTTTATGCTGGGAGCTTAATGTGCTTTAACTTATAACACTTTACTGTGATTTTAATAGATGTCTTTTTAGTTTTTGTTAGTGTTACTGTATTTCTTGGCATGTGCTGAATTTAGATCACAGTGGTTTAAAAATCATACCAAAAAACATGTATTATGGTGTTTGAGGAGATCAAGAGGACTCTACCAAGTAAAGTACACTTAGTAAGGGACAGGGGAGGAACTATTCTATTTGAAGAACTATCTAAACTTCCCATGACACTTAGAAATTCTCCAATTTAATTACTCCAGTTTTCTGCAGAAGAATAGCTGCTGAAGGACAGTGCCTGAAGAGCTGTTCTGCAGAATCTGCAGAAAGAAAGAGTGCCCAGGGAGGTGTTTTGTCTGTTGCATTGTTTGACCTTAGCTTCCCAGCTTATTGCTCAGCATTGCAGAGGTGAAATTGGCTAGAAGAAGCATGGTCATATGGAAAATCGTGTATCTTTTTCTTCTATACCTTTAAATTTTTCAATTTTGTCACTTGCTGAACGTTATTGTTAGTATTTGAACGTATTGCTACTTCAGATTGTTAACCGGGCTTTTGTGAGTATAGTTCCCCATTCTGGGTTTACCAGGTTCCCGTGCTTGTATCCAAGTACTGGACAGTCTTAGGGAATATATGAACTGAAGTTTAAGTTTGAACATTACCCCATAAATTACCCTGTTCCCCAGCTGAACCTAATATTTAATTTGTTAAGTCACAGGTTTATGTAGTAAAACTTAGAAGTCCTATGAAGGCTTATGAATTGCATAGGACACAGGTATTAATTTCTTTGAGCTCTGTAGTGTCTTATGATGTGAAGAGTGTCCCTCACTAAAAAGAATTCTGTAATTCTCTGTTTCTACAACTTTTTCAAAACACACAGTTTTAGGGGCATTGGGAAATACAGATGAAAATTTCAGTTCTGTTTCATTTCAACATCTGTCTACCACCCTATACAGATTGAAAGCATCTATATGAATTACAAGGATTAGAACATAAAGGATGGGAACCTGTGCCAATAACTGTAACAGAGACACGCTGAGGCTGTCAGAGCTGTTTAACATGGACAGTTATGTTAGTTTTGTTAGCTTTGTTTGAAATACACTGTGGGAAATGGAGCTTTTATTTTTAAAGGATGTTTTGGATGCATTCTACAGTCTTTTCTATAAAATTTGTATCACATCGGGATGAGATTCCTCTCATTTTTAGAGGCCTAGAAATTGGTATCTGGGCTTCCTCTGTACTAAGGGGGAGACAAAGGCACCTACAGATGATGGTTAAATCCCCAATGGCCACAGGGGAAGCCATGATTCCTACTCTAATGTGAAGTTTGTGTTTCCCTTGTGTATTTGTCTGTCTTATATTCGCTTTGTGACAATCTTATACAAGTTCTTCTTGCTTGTTTAACTGAAAATCTGAGTTCTTCCTACTTATTTTTCCCTCTTGTGTTCTTTTAGGTATTTTCACTTCTACAATACAGGACTGCAGAACCAGCGAGTTTTATATGTACAAGACTCCTTGGATGCTGATGCCAAAGTTTTTCTTGATCCAAATAAGCTTTCTGATGATGGCACTGTGGCTTTACGAGGTTAGTGAGACAGCAGTTCCTGCTGAATAAATCTGGGTCTTCAGCAGAAGTTGGAAGTGATTTCCGACTCTTCATGTGTAAAAGTATGACTAAAGCAGTTTGTTTTAATCAAAGTAGTCACAATAGCCACATGTGGATTTATATAGTGGTTCGCAAGAACATTTCTAAATCTACATTGTATTCACAATTAACTCTGTTCAGTTTCTCGGTGTCTTTTTTCACAACTCTGTATCAGGCTTCCAGTGGAATATGAGCAGGTCTTGAGGCTGTTCATAGCAAGTTTATGTATTTATATTGACTAATTCTCTTACAATTGTATTTTGCGTCTTTAACACAAGTCAGCAAGTTAAAGACTGTGATGAACATAGTGTTAACTTTTATGAGAATCACAAAATTACTTATGTTTACTAGGGCTTTAACTTGTGTTAGCTGTCCGTTTTCCTACTCCCTATTGTCTTATTGTAGAAGCAAAACTCTTGGACCTTTAAGTCTGTTCAAGGCCAGTTAATAAAAACAGGACAGAATTAGTGTATGCTTCTTTGTGTGACCTAGTTGAAAAGAATCAATATGGATTTTTTTAGTGAGAAGTCCTGCCTTAAACTGTGGATAAAAGGAATTGGGTCCATATAATCTTTCTGTATTTCTAAAAAGCTTATGTCTCTTTCCAAATGCACTTAAAGAAACAACAGCCATGGAACAAGAGGGGAAACTCCTGATGTTGATAAAGGGTTGATTTAAAGGCAGAGACAGGAATAACTGATTTGCTGTCAACGTGGAAATTGCCAGTAGAGTTCTGTGTGGGATTATGCTAGGACTTGCACTGTTTGGTATATTAAAAAAAGTGGTGAGCAGTGAGGTAGCAGAGTTTGATGCTGATACAAAGTTATTCCAGGTGAAGGCTGAAAAATGACTAAAGAGCTGCAGGAGGACCTTAGGGAGAGTGAGTACACAATAAAGTAACAGGTAAAAGTCTCTGTGCAGGTAAATTAAGTGATGCACAGGGGACAAACAATCCTAACCTCATTTGTAGAGGAATGGATGGAATGGTCTCTGATCTGACCATGACCACTTGGGAACAATTCCTAGGCTGTAATAGTTCCATGAAAATGTCGGCCTGGTTCTTGGGAGCAGCCAAACAAGCACATCAAATACCAGAAATGATTAAGAAGAAAATAGAGAACTAAACAGAAAACACGATTACATTAGCAACCCAGAGGTATACAGAGTAGCATTGAATACTAAATATAGTTTCAGTCTCCTCAGCTCAAAAGGGGCTCTGAAGTACAGTTCAGAGGAGGGCGGTAGGAACAATGAAGGGTATGGAGCAAAGGTCAGAAACAATTGAGTGTGCCCAGATCAATCAGCTTGGAAAAGGGACAATTTAGCAGGGATATAATAGAGGTCTACAGAATCATTTGTGGCATGCAGTAGCATGCAGAGAGTGAATGGGGTTGGTTAGTCATCGTTTTTTTCTGTTACAAGAATGAGGGGATATCAAATGAAGGCAGTGGGAGTCAAGTCCAAAGCAAACAAAAGAAGGTGGTGGTTCATGCCGCAAGAAGATTTGTAGGACCCATTACCAATGGATGGTGGTGGTGCAAAAAACTTACTGTTTAAAGGCAAGCTGGGCAAGATCAAGGACAAGGGAAGCATTGAAGATTGTTAACCAACTACTTCATGGAAAAGAAGTTTCCTAAGCTAAAAATGATCAGAGGTTGTAAGAATATTCGAGGGAACTATTACATGTGCTTGCATTGTTCTTATTCTTGGAGGCACCTTGTTGTGGTTACTCCCGAGGCCAACTAGGTGTAATCTTGTTCTGAATCAAAATGGCCACTCTTATGTTCTTATGGGGGAGAATACGTTAGGGTGGGTCCCTCTCAAACCTATGATTTCTATGAAATGCAACTTTTTTGTATTCCTTTTTTCAGTAGTTACTTTCAGGCCTATAATTTAATCTCTTCACTTGAGTTGATTTGCAAGAGTGAAATTGATCCTTGTCAGCTATGATGGAAACGCTTCTGAATTTTTTTCAGAATTGTGTTTTCCTCACAGTTTGGATAGACCAACATAAACATCCGAGGTCTTAGCTGAGAATACTGGTGATTAATCCATTTGCTTCGTGGCAAATTTTTCCAGTTACTTCAGTTTTCATGGCTTTGCAGGGTCTGGTTTCAGTGACTCCAATATTGAAATGGTATTTGCTTTATTTCAGGATGCATTACTTGCATCTCACTTACTGTTGACGTCTTTGGTACTGTTTCTCTCTTAAAATCTCGCTTTAAATTCTCTACCTGTGTACATTGTCAATCTCCACCTCTTCCCCCCAAACTCAGGGAAGTAGAATTATTAATCTATTCATAATTCAGATGCTGGGCAGAAGTGATGTTATTAAACACACTTCCTGAGTATACATGCCTAAACTCAGATCTGTGAACTACTTGAGAAGTCCACAGAGGCTGGAAAAGTGCTGTGAATCCCAAATGACAGCAGAGGTAGTTGCTTGCACTGTCTTTTAGAAAATAAACCCACTTCTCTTAGTGCTTTGTGGGCACAGTTGTTTTAACTGCTTTCCCAATTTTACCTCTGTTTTGTTGGGATTTGGCTAGCGTGTAGTATATAATAAAAAGCTGCATGGCAAAATAACAAAGACTTTTAAAAAAATATTGATTCCTTGTGCTGTTCTTACTTCCTCTTGTTTCGTTCCAATTTCCTAGGTTATGCATTCAGTGAAGATGGTGAATACTTTGCATATGGCCTGAGTTCTAGTGGTTCTGATTGGGTTACTATTAAGTTTATGAAAGTAGAAGGTCCTGAGGATCTTCCAGATACATTGGAGAGAGTTAAATTCAGTTGCATGGCATGGACTCATGATGGAAAAGGCATGTTCTATAACTGCTATCCAAATCAAGATGGGAAAAGTGATGGTAAGTACAGCTGTACTAATTGCATGCTGTGTGGACACAAAATGACCTTTTAAGTAAACTGGTGCAACAAATAATTAGCTCTACTGGTTTATACTGAAATAACAAGCTATACTAGTTTATACAATTAGATATCAGATTATGTCTTGTATGACCAAAGCCTGTACTCAGTTAATGTGAGTATCCTCTTGTCTGTCCCTGTCCTTCTCTTAAAAGTTTGCTGCTCCTTTTCTTTTTCTCTGCAGTGATTTACTTAGCCTGCGTACAGGGCGTTATTGGCTGAAATTTAATGTCTGGTGACAGCTTACTTGGATCTCTTGCATTAAGCATTTTTGTGGGCATAGGTGAACTGGCTTCGGAGTTTGACCTGATGAATAGCAATCTGGGGCATAAGGTTTTTGTTATTCAACCAGATTAATTCATCTGTGATTCACAGCAACACAAAATGCTTATGCTAGCAAAATGCAAAGAGCAGCACACAAAGTAGAATAAATAGCTGAGGAACATCAGTAGGGAAGGAATTTAGCATTTCCTAGTATAAGGCAGTGCTACTGACAAGTTTCTCCTGGAGCTGTGCTCTTTGTTAAACCTTGCAGAGAGCCTGAATTTTGCCTCTCTTTGCTTTTGCAGCCTGTCATTTTGCCAGACTTGCAAGTTAGATACCCACCTTGTGTTTTGTACGTGTAAACATGTTTGTAGTTCAGAAGTTGAAGCGTTAGAAAATGTTGCAAGAGCAAAACTTTTTAAAAAATAAAAAAATCAAGTAGCACCTCATGCAATGCTTTAAAATACCTCATTTTTAAAAATTATTTTTAGCAAATGGAAGTATGAAGGTTTCTAGGAATGATTAGCAATAAATCTCCCCTTAGTTGCTCAGAGTGAAATGGGAGCAAAAACATCATTAGAGGGTGGTACGGATTGTTGTTTTTCTTTGCTTGCTTAGTATTTCTAGAAAGCAAATCTTGAAATGATAAATCTTCACATTTGAAGAATGTATTATTGGCAATAAAAGGAAAGGGTAACTGTTTAAGCAGGTTTACAGTATGGTTTGAACTTTTATTGTGTTTCGGCAGGGGTGCGTGTTTGTTTGGAGGGAAATGGTTGCAGACTCCAACCATTCCTAGTTCTCTCTGCTGAATTACTCTTCTCTTTCATATGCAAAGAGATACAGAAGTTTTGAAGTTTTAGTTGGTTGTTGTTGTATTTCTTTGAGAACTAATTGGTTTAAATATCTGCATTTCACTAGGTACTGAGACCTCCACTAATCTGCACCAAAAACTGCATTATCATGTATTAGGAACTAACCAGTCAGAAGATATTCTATGTGCTGAATTTCCCGATGAACCAAAATGGATGGGTGGAGCTGAGGTATGGTAAACACCCTGAAGCTTGTCACCATTGTGTTCAGTTTTTCAGGTTCTAACAACTGATAGTAGGTATAAAGTGGAACACATTTTGTTAAAAGAACGCTTTTTATTAGTGTTGCAGGGTTGACCATTGAACTAAGAATCATTGATTAAGAATTGCTGAAAATAAGTCTATTTAGTTTGCTTTAAATCAGTCCTCATGCTTGTAACGATACAATCAATATCCTTTTTCTTCATTGAGGACATTCTGCCTGATATACGTTACAGAATGGAGAAGGATCATTTGATGGACAATGTGTAAAGTCTTCTTGTTTATTCTTAGTCAGTGTTGAACCCCAGCCTTCACTTCCTGTGGAAGAAGCTTATTCCAATAATCAGCATGTCTGGATATTCCCTGCCATGTATATATTTTGTTTATATTTATTTTTGTGATGTCTTTCCTGAACATGAAATATGTCTATTCTATTTACTTGAAGAATGAAAACATACAGGTTAAAATCTGTTAATGCTGTGTGTACAGTTGGAGACTCTGAAGTTTCCCTACAACAGGTTTTATCAGCACAAGTACGATGTGGACTGTGTTATTGGAGATGGGACAAGTGACTACTAGAATTGATTTCTTAAGCTATTTTGTTGAACTACTACTATATTGTGCAAAGTCCCAGTGAACCAAAATTATAGGTAACGATGCTCTGTTCTTGCTTACACGACCCTAAATTTTGTAATTAATGTGTTTTATTCTTCATATTAGATTTAACAGTGCTTGATTGAGTGCACTGTTCTAGGTGCTGTTGGAATGTAGTGGTGGTTGTTCTATTTATCAGGGAACTAACATTTTTCCAGTGGATAAAAACCTATTGTAATTCTTTGTACTATCCTAGCTACTATGTTTGATCAGTACATCTTGTTTCTATACAGAGTCTCTTTTGGTGTGACACTTTTGATAAATATGAAATGTTTTTACCCTGATTTGGGGTATTCAGTTCCTAGAACTACTTTTCCCTGACAGTTCCTCTTTTTAAAAATTTGGTCATCAGTCTGTGTCACTTTCCAACACATCAATCCATGAAAATATTGGGGTCTTCTTTTCTGTGGGCTGCCAGAAAAGAAAGGTTCTTTCAAAGAATTTGAGCTGTGAGATTCAAAATCAGACAGTGATCAGAGTGAGAATGTGAAGGGCTCACCAGCAAAGTGACCACACTGAGCTTTCTCTATACCACTCAGATTTATCTGTAGGTTCTGTGAATAAACAGAACCTTTTTTACATAATCTCATCTATTCATGAAACATACCTTTAATGACTGACGTGAATATCAGTATAAACTTGCAAATGGGGCTTTGGAATTTTTTTACTGTTCAACAACTAGTTAATTCTGTTGAGTTTAACTGGCAATAAAACGAAATTTGGAAATCATTATCCTTATTTTTCCCTAGTTCTGTAAGTAAATAGGCTTTCTGTTGGTGACAGATGTCTTATAGTGAGGTATCCACTGAGTCACATGAGTGATGCATATTATTATTATTATTATTATTGCTTTGCAGTGTCGTGAGCTAAACTACACATGTTGTTATGAAGGCAAATTCATTTTCTGTGAGGGAAGGCTGTTGCAGTCTGATTCATTAGACTATACAGCTTTTTAGGGTAGTGAAAGTTTGCAGTCTCATAGTATTAAATCCTGTGGAAATCATATCTTCTGTACTAGGTGTAGAGATACACTTGTCTTACAGGTAGCAAAACCTTCTTTGAGATAATAGGACACTAACAGAGCCTTTTCTTATCTAAATTGAAGAAGCAGGGCTGAAGCATTTCAAGATCAGAAATACAGAACTGAATATGAGGAGGACCGTGGAAGAGAATTCATAGTATGGTGCTTTGTAGTGAGCAGAAAGAGTTTGCCTGGCCAGGGTGCAGAGAAGCAGCCATCCTGTATCTCCTGGCTCTTCTATTGTGAAAGAAAAGCTTGAGGCAGCCGTAAATGTAAAAGAAGTATCTGGTTTTGTTGATACCAAATGTCTCAGGTAATTTTTGTAACTAATGAGAATATATACCCCTTATATTAAATGATCGAAAGGTCTTCGGGGTGGGAAGAGGGGACTGGTAGTAGTAACTCTTGTTGTAGAGTAGGAAGATAATAGAATGTAGCACAGCTACCAGCTCAGAAGCCACTGGAATTGAAACAGCCCCCGTAAGTATTGGGAAAGTGGGGAGGGCGGTGAATAGAGAAACATCTTACTGCTGTGGGTTCTTGTTTAATAAATTTATATGTCTGCTTATGACTGTTTTCTTGACCTCTAGGAGGCATAAACTTCTAGAGATGTTGGTATTTAAGAAGAAATGCTATTTTAAGGAGTGGTAAAGCAGAGATCCAGCATGGTAAATAACCATGAGCTTATCTAAGTGAAAGTACTTTAAAACGGCTGATATTCTGGGGTTGTGCTGTGAGCCCCAGCTGTAAAATGTGGCTCTGTCATCCTGATACTAGTGAAAAATGGTTTTTAATTGTCAGGAAAAAACATATTCTGCAATTAAAAAAAGACAAACCAAAACAATGCAATTGCAAAATGTGGTTTCATCCTTGTGCAGTAGGTCAAAAATCTTCTTTTCAGGCCACTCAGACAAGTTTTCTGGTCATTTTTTTTTTAATTATGTGTTTGGGAAAGTGGAAGACCACAAAGTAATGGTGGGGGGGAATTAAAATATCTTTAGTAGAAATCAAATTATATGGTTTATTGGCACTGTCCTGAATATTTTTACTTTGCGCTAATATGCTGCCACAGATTTTAAAATACAGCTTTTCCACAGCTCCACGTTTTATGAAAGTCTGCTTTCATGCATTCCTGCCAGGTTAATAAAAAAATTTACAGGGTCTTGCTGGGCCAAATAGTTAGAGATATTTGGGTTCTCTTATGTTTTACACAAGCTCCAGTGAAGACAGCTGGATTATGGTGTGAGTGGTCTAGTCTGAACTACCAAACCTTTCTCTATATTGGGAGCAGAGCTTGAGCTTCCATACTCGGGTTTAGAGCAGAATTTGCAGGTCTCAACTGTGAAAGGGAGAGAAATACCTTGCTTGCAAGTGCAAAGCACCTGACAAGGAGATCCCTCAGAGACTGCAAAAGTCTTAAGGTTGCCATAATCTCGGGTGCACTGCAGGGAGTCAGTATGGTGTGTATTTTCAATGGAGAGAGGAAACTAGGTCACTGATTAGGACAAAAGAGGGATGTGTAAAACTTTGTCAGCTTAATAAATTTACAAGACAACATGCAAGAAAATAGCTTCAGGGTTGTTTTTTTTTTCTCATTACACATTCAACACCAGCCCCAAGTATGCTTGATTTCAAACAAAATCTGTGGTGCTGAAAATGGTGTTGGCATAGAAATATAGATGCATTTCCAACTCCCCACTTGAATGGACTGCTTGTGAGGGGAAAAAAAGAATCTGTTTATTGTTAGTCAGACATATACATTTTGAAGAAGAGGCTATCAAATCTTTTCATTAGTCCGGAAAAAGCATATGTAGTTCTGGTACAGATTTTAGGTTGGTGAGTGAGTTGGGAAGAGCAGGGATGTAGTTTATTTGAATAACATCCCAGTAGAGGGCAGACTGGTATGAAGATTTTTTTAAAACCTTGGCAATGTCAAAGCTAGTCTAGAGGAGCTTCCTAGGCTTCTCAGTTTAAATGGCATGTTCTTGCTTCCTCTCCAGATTCACAGAGCATATCTCTCTCTCACAGCCAGACTGTTATTCTCAAAGTTAAACAGTAAGTTATATAAGAGCCTTTCACAGTTGGTAGTGTTAAAAGTCCCTATGGTACCGGCAGGAAAGTAAACAGGAGAGAAAGGAGGGGCTGAGGGGAACCCTCCCATCCCAGTTCTGCCAGCAGTAAAACAAGTACAATTGCACAGTCCCTGAATTGACAATTTTTTATTTATTTAATTTTTTTATGTTTAGAGCTGTCAGTTAACATCAGTGGTTCTCAACCAGGGAGCTGATCTGCAAATAAAATTCAGAGCACAGAGGAATAAGCTGTGCCAGATGTGTGCTGTCTATGGTGTATTTTCACTGCAGGAACGTGGAAGTGCAGCATCCACGGGGGAAGAGTGAGCAGCATGAAGGGGAAGGGCTCAAAACATTGCCAGTTTGCTCAAGTGAGACTTACTGTTGGATAAAACGAGGCTGTGGTAATTTTTCTAAAGCCTTATACTATCTTTGTCAAGGCTGAATCTGAAATAGGAGCCTACTGTGAATATCTTCCTACAACCCTGCCAATAGGTCTGGAGAATTTTACCGTTAAGAAACAGGCAGGCGATCTTTCTGTCTGCACATGGGGCTATGGTAGATGGCAATCTCCTACATAGCCAGGTTCTTGATGCTTTGATGCTTTCATTGCACTCAAAAGCAAGCCACAGGAAAAATTGTGTGTGTGATGCTTGTCTGTCACCTCAGAAGGCTACTGATTTTACTCTGTGCTAGATTTAAGAAAGAGAATGCATGTAAATATGCATGTACATATTGCTGTATTCCTCTTCTGAACAAGGCTGTCTGGTGTGCTGTTGCAATTGAAACAGTCATGAGCATGATGATCTAGGGAAAAAAAACCCAGTTCTCTGGCTTTGGTGGGTCTACTTCAACCCCAAGCTTAGCAAAGGCTTGGAAGGATATGGTCAGAATAGAAATGTTCTTTATACCAACACATTGTGTCTGAAATCCAAGAATAAAAACCCACCTGGAATAAGGAAATTGAGTTAATGCCTAAAGCAATTTTTCTAACCTGGAGAATGGATGGAAAGAACACATCAGCATGTTCTTTACATTCAACCAGTCCATGTCCTGCATAGAGTATGTCATGCCTGCTCCTCACAATGTAGTAAGTGGTTTCTGTTGGACCTGATCCTGAAATTATGCATTCCTGTCATCACCCATCATTCTGAAACCTAGTTGATTAAACCAGTATGATGCAAATAGAAAACAAAACAAAGCATTTGCAGCCTTAGAGTACTTGGATTCAGGGGCCTTGGATTGTGCAAACAGTCCCAAGAGGTTGCTTAGTGAAAGGGAGTTCTTGCCCCAGTCCCCATCTTCTCAAAAGACTGCTAGACCATAAGATGTGATAGGAGCTATATGCAACCTTCAGTGATTATTCTGGCACCACTTCAAAGATAATGTCAGAACATAGCTTTACGTTCCTTCCATTACAAAAAAAAACAAACCCCACCCCCCTAAAAAACCCGTCCTTCACAATCATTTTATCCAATGAAAAAGCTGTTTCCTATTCTAGGAAAGGACATAGCATTGCTTTTTCTAATTATGATTTAATAAAAGTGGAATTTGAAAGGCTGGGATGTTGCAGTGGGGGTTCTTGATTTTGTTGTTGTGCAAGCAGAACTTTGTGGCATGGGACTGTGTCCACATCTATGATGTTAGAACACTTGAAGCTGTTCAGATAGCATAATTGCTCTCATCTTTTACTGACCAAATGTTTTGGCAAATTCTACAGGAACTTTTACTTTTTTTTCTCTGTAGAAGGCATGCTTTGTGGGTTTTGTGTTCAGTATTTTACTTTACTCATCTGATAGGAACCTTTAAATATTGATAAATAATGCAAGGCAGGTAATTTCTGCATCAGTCTGAAATGTCTCTTGCACGTAGGTTCTTCTTAGTCAAGTCATGTTCGAGTTCAGTGGTGTTATGCAAAAATCTTTGTGTGGCATGTACCTAAAGTTTATGAAGTGAGGGCTGTTGTCAGTCTGTTTTATTGTAGTGACAGGGTACGTTCCTAAATGATTATTTAAAAAAAAAAAATCTAGTCAGTTGCTCTGGGTGGTTTTAAACTGTTACATACATGGCATATAGTGAAAATTGTAGCAGTGTTAAAATGCAGCTTATTGATGATATCAGTTAATGCCATGCATTGCATTTTTATTGCCATCCATCTTTTCTTCTCTGGGTGATTTAATCTTCCCATGACTGGGTACGTGGACCCCAGTTACTAATTTGACCATTTGGCTCTGTTTGAAAGCTTTGATTTTTGTAAGCTTTGATTTATTGGGTTTTTTTTTTTTTTTTGGTCGTGATTCACTGGTTCTGTTTCATTGGAAATGCATTAGATAGCAATGACAATTGCCTTGTTCCATATGCAAAGGGTACTAGTGCATGAGGAGCAGTAGTTTGTAAAATAACCACAGATGTAGATCAGGTTGTAGATTCTAATAGTGTTAATGTCTGCAGTTAAAGTTGGTTATCTTTTCCTCAACACAAGCATATTATCCAATAACTGAACTTATGTAATTTTTTAGTATCTTGTTATGCAGAAACAAATTATACAGTGATTAGTTTTTCTCTGCCTTGATAACAAAAAGGGCAAAGTTGGTAAAACTTTTAATTGGTTAGCTTAAAAAGGAATGATGTGTATATATAGTTGCCTTAATATAATACTATGCGTTCAAAGGGCCCCTATTTGTGAACTAAAAATAGAGAGTTCTTCCTTATCCTGAATCTTGCAGTGGTGACTACCACTAGTATTCAAAGAACTAGCATTAATTTTCACTGGGGTTGCTGTCATGCACTTTTACTTGGAAGCAAAGCACTTTAATATCTCTCCTATTGAGTTTTAGTTGGGGAGTAATACATAAAGCCAGGAAGTCTGAACAACCAACAGCCTTCTCCTGTTCATTCTTTTTATTTTTTTGTTTATTATATATGAATTTTTGGTCTGAAATATGCTGCTAGTAGACAAAATATTTAGCTTCACTTTTGCTGTGGATCCTTATAGGTGGTTACTGCTATTATAAATGCAGAACACATAACCTTTTGGGGTTGTGTGGCTGGCATGATGAATTAACTGTATTTTGTAATGAAAGAAAAAAGTTAAATAGATGGAAAACTCCTTTTACTAATTAGGCTTTAAATATTTGTTTTCTTTTTATATTCATTGATTTATTGAAGTTACAAGTAAACCACTTCATCTCAATTTTTTTCTAAGCTATGGTTACTTTTCATCAAAATGGAGAGAACAGGTAACATTAAAACAAAATTGCTAGTAAAAAACAAAAAATACTTCACTATAAACCAAAATTTATCGATAAATATTGTACTTTAAAGAGTTTGATCCTTGAAAGACTAAATAGAATGGTGCTTAGGAGCCCAGCTATTGTAATGACACTTCTGTATGTTTGTATGGTGTAAAGATGGTCACAGCAAATACTTCAGAAAGAACAGGTCTAATAAATTCAAAATTGCAAGTGACTGAATGGCAGCAGTGAAACTACAAACTATATACCAACATCAGCTCTTTGAAATAATCCTTCCTTTACTAGTTTTGAGTTGGGGATTAGTGCTGTGTTATGCCAACAAAATCATTGTTAAGTTGAAGGGTTTTAAAAGCTCTAGTTGAAAGGCTACAGGATTTCTTCTCTCCTGTTTTGACAGGACCTAAAATTCATGTTAAGTTGTTCACTTGCTTTATAACCTCCTTATCCTTTACCAGTGGATGTTGTTTGAAATGATAGAAATTATTTCAATGAGAGAAATGTGCACTGACTAGCATTCCAGATCTCTCTCAGAAATTCTTGAGATGTGTTTCCTTTTCAGTTTGGATGTGGGAAACTAAGAGTATTTACTTCTGATCCAAGCTGTCAGTTCTGACGTTACAGCTGTCTCCCTTATGCTGAACCATGAATGCATTCTAAGATTTGAGTGAAATGCTGGTATGAAATTTCAGTTTGTAAGTTTGTGGGCCAAGAGCAAGGATTGCAATTCAGCTCATGAAGATGAGGTAGCAGCGTAAGAATAACCCAAATGATAGTTGGGAAATCCTTTTTCCTTTTGCCATTCTTAAACCCGGATTCTTGTCTGTTTACAGTAGTAGAAAAGTCAGTGGCATTCAGGCTGTGATTACACATTCATCAGTACTGCCATCTGAGCTGCCTTAGGCAATCTCTGCCCCTGTTATTCATGTGTCCAGCTGCTTGGTGCAGTGTTTTAGCTCAGCCATTTGTGCAACTGCACAGTGAACCAAGATACTTATCTGGCAGAGGTGCTTTTTCTTTTATTATTTTTCTTTTTTATTGGGCTTTTTCTTTTGTCTCTTCTTTTTTTCCTCCTGGATTGTTCTTTGTTATGCTTTTTCTGGATTCTTCTTTTTTTTTTTTTTTTTCTTTTGCTTTTTTTAATTTTTGGGTTTTGTTTAACATGCTGTTTTTTCAGGGGGATCAGCTACCCAGTCTGGCTTACCACACAAATGGTAAATGCTTGTATTCACATGATGTGGGGAATGAACTTGCATGGATAGAAGCAACCACAGCAGTAGGAAGAGCTAGTGGTGGAGAGAGCATAAGCTGGTACTGCTGCCGATATTTGCTCATCAAACTGTAACTTTGCAATGTGGATGTCTAAATCTGTGGTATAATACTAAACATTTTAGCATGCTGCAGTCAACAGTGTCTTGTCCTGTTTCTGTCAAATTCCTTTGGGTTATAGAACTCACTGATGTAAGAATAGCTTTAGTGATACAGACAGACCTAATTGGCATCCCACCAGCAATATGCTTTGGGAATTCCTACTTCAAATTAAACATAAACTGCTATCAACCCTTCAGTAGTCCAGCTGGGAATGTGGAAGGAACAACTCATTAGATGTGCTCAGATTTGCTGTCATCAGACATTCTGAATTGCCCTTGCAACAACGACATCAGAAATTTGCAAATAAGTTTTCTTTTTTGGGTAAAGCAAGCAGTCTTCTTTTAACCATTAACTCCCAGCATCAAAGAACAAATTTATGTGGGTTCTGACTATTACTGAAAGAATTTTGTGTGTCATACTCTTGTGTTTAACTGAAATTTATATTTGTATATACCACTTGCAATTATTTGGCATTTTTTATGAGTTGGTGAGGAAGAGAAGGAAACTCGGTGCTTTTACAAGTATGAACAGTTGTTAAAGCAGCATATTGCAGTCACTAGTTTTAATTAAAACTGACACATGCAGTTAATGTTTGTCTAAAAACACTGAAGATGCTTCTTTCAATAAAGATCACCTAATCTTTGTTTCCATTTCTGGGTATTCTCCCATCTTGGAAGTAGGCAAAATGTCTCAATGCTGCAGGCTGCCCTGTTAAAGCCATGTTTCATATAATGGGGTTTTTTGGTGTGGTAGAAATCTTACGTGTTCTTTTCTATTTGCCTTGTGAGCTTTCAGGTCTATGGACTTTTTTTAGCAGTATAATTAGTTGTTGACAAAATGCCTGTAAAAAATACAACTTGGAAACACTCATTTGGGTGGTTTTTTTTGTTTTGTTTTGAGGGTTTTGGTTGTTGAGGTATTTTTGTTAGCTTTCATATACTGAGATTTGGCTCTCTGTTCTACTAAGTTCCTTTCTTGTGTCTTCAAAACTGTGGATCTGTTTGAATAGCAGCATAGTTAGGACCTAATTCTTCTGAAATTTATTTTGCAAAACTAATTCTACAGATATTTTGCACAACTAATGTAATGAATATTAACCAAATTAAATCTAAGAAGTAATTACAATATATGAATAAGAATTTTTTTTGAAGATGTGTTTAGGGCCAAATGGAAAGTTTCCAGAATTCAAGATTCATGTTTTGTGACTAGGGGTTTAAATTTCCATTAGATATTGTCATATTTCAAGACAAGAAACGGCCTTCTGTATCAGGTCTTAATAAAACATTTAAATCTGGTAATTTTGGAGTGTGCTTAAAACAGCTCCATTAGGAGAGGGAAACCTTAAGTTGATGACTTCCTGCCTTTCTTTGATGGACTTGCACTTTCAAAAGCTTTGCCAGGAAACAGTATGTTTGCCAAGCCTGAGCAGAAAGAAGGATTCATTAATGACTTTATGTACCAGCAGACACCATTTTGGAAACTTTATTGTGTGCGTACATGCATGTGCAAAAGCAAACCAAGAAGCTTCATCAGAAAAAGTATAATGTGGCTGTATCTTATAATCATCATTTAACAGCAGCATTAGATTTTTGCATGTGTACGCTTAATGAAATTGGCAAAAATGAAAACTGTTTGTCAGTTTGCCACACTAAGCAAAAGTACCATTAAAATTACCAACTCAGATGACTTAGAAGAAATTTCATACTGCTTTGTGACAGAAAACACACCTTATTAATTCCATCACTTGAGAACTTGAGGGAAAATTTGCTGTGAATTAAGTGACTGTCATTCAGACGGACTAAGCTGCCAGCTTTTTTCCACCTCTGAGATGGACTTCTGGCAGATACCTTAAGGCAACCAGAAATCCAAAGCTAACCTCTAGCACTTGGGTTATTTTTTCTGTTGTATGTCATACATACAACAATTGAGGAGGACCGGGTCAGAGATAAGGAGGACCGGGTCAGAGATCACTTGGCCAAGCTGGACATTCATAAGTCCATGGGCCCTGATGGCATGCACCCGTGAGTGCTGAGAGAGCTGGCAGATGTTATTGCTAGACCACTCTCCATTGTCTTTGAACGGTCATGGAGAACAGGAGAGGTGCCTCAGGACTGGAGGAAGGCTGACATCACTCCAGTCTTCATAAAAGGCAAGAAGGAGGACCCAGGGAACTACAGGCCAGTTAGTCTCACCTCTGTCCCTGGGAAGGTAATGGAGCGACTCATTCTGGATGTCATCTCCAAACACGTTGAGGAACAGGAAGTTACTGGAAGTGGTTAACATGGATTTACCAAGGGTAAATCGTGCTTGACCAATCTGATAGCTTTCTATGATGTTATAACTGGTTGGCTGGATGAGGGGAGAGTCGTAGGTGTCATCTACCTTGACTTCAGAAAGGCTTTTGACACTGTCTCCCATAACATCCTCATTAGGAAGCTGAGGAAGTATGGGCTAGATGAGGTGACAGCGAGGTAGATTGAGAACCGGCTGTGTGACAGAACTCAAAGGGTTGTGATCAGTGGCACAGAGTCTATAGTTGGAGGCCTGTAACCAGTGGTGTTCCCCAGGGGTCAATACTCGGTCCAATTTTGTTTAATATATTCATCAATGACCTGGATGAGGGGACAGAGTGTATCCTCAGCAAGTTTGCTGGTGATACCAAACTGGGACGGGTGGCTGACACCTCAGAGGGCCGTGCTGCCATCCAGCTTGACCTGGACAGGCTGGAGAGCTGGGCAGAGAAGAACCTAATGAGGTTCAACAAAAGCAAGTGCAAGGTCCTGCACTTGGGGAGGAAGAATGCAAAGCACCAGTATAGGTTAGGGGTGGACCTGCTGGGAAGTAGTTCTGAGGAGAAGGATCTGGGGGTTGTGGTAGACAGTAAATTATCCATGACCCAGCAATGTGCCCTTGTTGCCAAAAAGGCCAATGGAATCCTGGGCTGCATAAGGAAGAGTGTGGCCAGTAGGTCGAGGGAGGTCATTCTCCCCCTCTACTCTGCACTGGTGAGGCCACAACTGGAATACTGTGTCCAGTTTTGGGCTCCCCAGTTCAAGAGGGACAGAGAACTGCTGGAGAGAGTCCAGCGAAGAGCAACTAGGATGATTAAGGGCTTGGAGCATCTGCCTTATGAGGAAAGGCTGAGAGAGCTGGGACTCTTGAGCCTGGAGAAGGCTGAGGGGAGACCTTATTATGGCATACAAGTATCTAAAGGGTGGGTTGAAGGAGGATGGAGCCAGGCTCTTTTCAATGGTTCCCAGTGACAGGACGAGGGGTAATGGGCACAAGTTGGAACATAGGAAGTTCCGTTCAAGTACATGGAAAAACTTCTTTACGGTGAGGGTGACGGAGCACTGGAACAGGCTGCCCAGGGAGGTTGTGGAGTCCCCTTCTCTGTAGATTTTCAAGACCCGCCTGGATGCAGTCCTGAGTAATGTGCTCTGGGCAATCCTGCTTTAGCAGGGGAGTTGGACTAGATGATCTCTAGAGGTCCCTTCCAACTCTGAAAATTCCGTGATTCCGTACTGTGAATAACAGTATTAAACAGGTGAGTATTCAACTTTTGCTTTTAAAAAATAGATTGACAGCATAGCTATGCAGAGCAAGCATGTTTGCTGTATGCCAAGTGCCAGCTTGACAGTTTTCACTGTCCTGACGTTGTGAGCAAATAAATTTTGGGTTTCCCATTCAAACAACAGGTATTGTTCTGCTTAAACTCTACTGCTCTCTACACAGTACCATGATGGCATGTGTAGAGGTGTCCATGCATCAGCAAAATGATCTTACAGGGTTTAATTCACCAAGACTGTGAATCTAGAGTCATTTGATGAACCTGGGTTTCGGCACATCTAGGATATTCACAGGCTCATACACTGACTGTGTTGGGCGTGCTAGAGAGGGGAGGCATGGTGCAGAGCCCTCCTCATGTAGAGGTGGCAGCAGTCAGGTTACGTAGACCTGTAAGGTGCACTGAGGGCCCATTTTAAGAAGTTAGTGACAAACTCTTTTCTATAGGTTCAGTTTAGCTGACAGGTTGCACAGTAAAAAAGGAGTGCTTACACAGGTATCGAAATGAAGACTCAACTGAAATAAATGCCTCTTTCACTTAAGTATTAGCAGTTTCAGCAGCACAGTTTTTCCTTTGATTAGCGAGCAAGTGCTTTCCTGGTACATCTCTGTATCTTTTAAAATACCTGAATTAATACGTATATCCCAAATTACTGATTTTCAATGACATACATGTCACTGCAGGGCTCCATTTATTTCCATAGGATTTGGGGGAGGGGAGGTAAATTTCCTTTTGCGTGGGATTGATACTTCGATAAAGGAGTTTGAAAGTTCACAAGTTTTGACGTCATCTTCAGAAGAAACTAACTTAAGGGCCTTTTTTGGACAAAAGCCCACTGGCCACTCCGTTGTGTCTTTACAAAGATGTCCAAGTTAGGAAATACTCTTGCATGCTGACTTTATAGTTAGTGACTAGAGAGAAACTGGACACCTACATCACCAAATGTGGCTGCTTTGTAGTTTTTTGAGAAATTTCTATTGAGCTATGTAAAGCTATGTTTTAATTGATGTAGGAGGGTTCTTTTTGAGTACTGAAGTTCAGTAAGAGCCTGGCAATCCAGTTGATCACAGGATTAAGCAATGCTTTATATTCAACATAGTGGATTCAATTAAACTTCTCCATGTTGAGGACATTGACTGTGAGATATTTTAATGTGGCTTGTGGTTTTGGTGGTGGTTTGTTGTCTGTGGGTGGGGTTTTTATCCTTCTTGCCAGCAGGTTGTAGTTTTAGACTGTTTATACTGAGTTCATTCTCAGTTACTGAAATGTCAGGTTAGTGACGTACATTAGTTATTGTATGGGGTTTATGGGGCAAGGTTTTGGTACTGGGGGAGCTACAGGGATGGCTTCTGTGAGAAGAGGCTAGGGCTGTCCCCATATTGGAGACAGCCAATGCCAGCTGGCTCCAAGATGGACTGCCCAAAGCTTAGCCTATCAGCGATGCTGGTAGCACCTTTGTAATAACATATACAAAAAAGGGCAAAACCCACTCCACAGCAGGTCTGAGAGAAGAGTAAGAATATGTGACAGAAACAACTGCAGACGCACAGGTCAGTGAAGAAGGACGGGGAGGAGCCGCTCCAGGCACCAAAGCCGAGATTCCCCTGCAGCCGGTGGAGAAGACCATGGTGAAGCAGGTCATCCTCATGGTTGTTCATGGTGGAGCAGATGTCCACCCTAACTCATAAGGACACTTTTTTAGCTGGCATACTTTTGCTAATCATAAACTTTCTTTTTTTAAGTCATGGTGGAAATAAACAGATAATGCTGTTCAGTCTTGATCTCCTGAAATGTCAGGAAACTATGCTTATGTTATTTGTTGATGTAAGCAGTAAGTGTGGGTTCTTGGTGAATTATCACATTCCATACAAGTCTGTTCACTCAACTAACTGTAGCATCAATTTATTCTTTGCTAGTGGTTTAGGGACTAACTTTTCAAGTTGGATTTTTTTTTTTTTTTCCAGGGGATGAATTGTCTGATTTTTCTGTAACTTCTTACAGGTATCAGATGATGGTCGATATGTCTTGCTGTCTATCCGAGAAGGGTGCGATCCAGTGAACAGACTGTGGTACTGTGATCTACAGACAGAGTCTCAGGGTATATCAGGTGTGTGTTGTCTTGCTTTGTAAGCTTTGCGTGATTTTAAGACAATGTAAGACTTGAAATACTTCGTATTTCGGTATATATATTTAAATGTGTATTGCTTAACCTCTTTTTTTCTAATGCAGAGATTATGACAAAATATGCACTGCTTCTGCTAGCATTCCATTTTCAGTTATGTATTAGTAGATGGAAAACTCCATTCTTAGTTCTGTAGTTTGTTTAAAATGTCACATGGCAAAATTGAGATACTATAAGCACCCTTACCAGTTTATATTCCATTTCTTTCTACACCACTAGTACTTTTCCATATTTATTTTTTTTTTACATTTTAAAAATTTATGTGTCTCCCTTCAAGCGCTGATCTCCCTTTTTTGAAAGAAGCACCTGGTTTATACGTAACATTGGTTTTTTTCTCCATATAGCACTAGGAAAGGAATAAAAATCCTCTAGTATTTTAGTATTGTAACTTTGCTTTGTAGCTTTATTATTATTGCACTAGAAGTATCTATTCATATTTCAAATACATACTTATGAAATGCTCCTTGCCTTCTGGTTGGATTAGTCTTTGGGTCTTGTGTATTTGGCTATTTAGCCTCAATGGTATGTGCTGAAAGTATGGTGCTTTGATCCATACGGCTGTTGTCGATGGTTGGCAGTTAATTGTTTTACTGATCGGTGGTTTTGTATTTCCAGAATATTGGATTATTGAAATCTCTTCCTCAATATGTGCTTTGTGTAGAACACAACTTAGCCGCTCTTGATGGTTTCTGGCTTCTGTCTTTGAAAGCTTCAGAAACAGAATAAATACTGCAGTAACTCCTTGTTAAATATTGGATCTCAAGAAACTGGTTCTCTTGCCCATAGACATATATTTGAGTTTTATGAGCGTGATGAGAACTGATAGCAGCTCTGCAATATGGGGTGTATAGTTCTGTTTCTCCGTACCTTTATTACACTGCATGGTTGTGTGGTCTTCCTTTAGTTCATCAACAAGTCTTAGTACAATATTTTGAATTTTGGTGAGTTAAGTGTTAGTAATGATAGTTAACAATTCTGTACTCCTTTCTGAGGGATTATTAATTTTGTTTTGTGGGCATGTCGCTCTCTCCTTTTATAAAGGATATTTCTTAGTTACTTCTAAACTTGTCTTGGACAACTGAGTAGTTGTTTAATGTTCTCTTGAATGTAGAAAATGGCAGGCCTACTCAAAATTATTACAGATGCTTTCCATGCAGCTTTATTACAAACATAAAACTGTGTAGATAGAACTGGTTAGTACAGTGAAGCATTTTCGTAAATGATAAATTGCATTGTCATTCAAGTTGACACTTTCCAGCCAGAGGTAGAATACATAAAAAGCATAGCTCTCTTCCCATATTCACCCTCCCATTTATAGATACACTGGACAACCTTGAAGAGAATACTAGCATCAAGCCTTGAAAGACCATGGATGAGATAATGAAGCTTCTATTTTGTACTACCTGGTATAAGGTAAACCTACAGTTTAACCTTTTCCGGGCTGGGAAATGCTTCTTTTAAAAAGTATTTTCTCTGAACCAGTCTTTGACTTGCCTTCTTATTTGTTTGTTGTTGGGTGGGAGTTGTTCCATCCCTCCAAATTCTCCCTTTTTGTCTATAAAAGGAAAAATCTAGCTGTAAACATTTGCTTGCACAAATTCTCTATTTTATAAACTTTGGAACTCTCCGTATGTGTCTCACTAAGTTGCCAAATGCATTTTCAGTACAAAGACTCTTATCTTCACCCATGTCTTTCTATTTCCACGTTAATAAGCACAGGCCTAATGGTAAACACCTGGGATGTTTCCTAGAGTTGATCTTCCATGCAAAGACCCATGTAAATACCCTGAACCACTGGTCCTTCAGCTTTAGGTGGTCTGAGGCGATAAGTTGAGCAAGCAGTAATACATAGAAGCTTAATTCTTGGCTCTATCAAATCTAGACCACGAGAGGTGTAATTTCAGTTCAACTTCTAATTTTCTGGGACAGCAAGTGTAGAAGAGGTTGCTTGTGAAGTTAGGAGAAATGAATGCCAAATTTCATTATTTAAGCTACTTTAGACAAGTAAATGCACAGCTTTAGAATAATGGAGTTTAATGGTAAGTCTGTGTCTTGACCTAAGACTTGTATTTGACTGCCAATTTGTACAGACTGCTCAGTAATATCTCAAGGTATGTTCAGATGGGTTAAGATTAAGTGATGCTTAGAGAACTATGTATAACAGAAGCACATTCTGAACAAAACCATGAGATACAAAAGTACTGACTCTTGTTATGCTGTCTGTAGAATGCAGCGTTCAGTACAAGGGTCTATGTAAGTGTCAAACCATACCACTTGTTATGAAGTCTTAAGAGAATCAAGTGTCTTGGAAAAGTGTCTATTCTTTTAAAAAGTGTTACATTATCCTTCTATCTTTTAGAACCGAAAACTGTTTCTGAGTAGACCTCACACCTTGGTAACGTCTAAGATGCCATTTTCCTCCTTCAGAACTATTGAATGTTTAATCTGAGCCTTTTTACTTGACTTGTTTACAATGATCTGTTTGTTCAAAAATCCATTCTAGTGTTCAGAATACTTCATCTTAGTTTAAAAACAAAAAAAAAAATTAAAGAAAAAAGTAGGATAGCTAGTATTTTTCCAGTGTCCTAGATGGTACTTGATATAGATAAATAATTAGATTTTCAGGCATGTCTTTTTTTCTTCCCTACTTGCTCTTTTAATTCAGGTTGTCTAAGAATACAAAGTTCTTTAGAAATTTTTCTTTTTATGCTTTAAGTCTTTCAAGTCTCAAACTTCTTTAGACTCATTCAGAGGGCGTCAAACACAAAAGGTAATGAGGCTTTTTCAAAAGATAACAGCCAGTAATATTTTACATAGCATCCATTACTTACACCACGTATTTCTTTGTGAGGGAGTAATAGCAACTGCTAAGCAAAATTTAATGGATGAGATACTAATTCTTACAAAGTTTGTGGCAAAAGCTTAATTATAGAATGACACGCTTCAGCAGATTTTTTTAAAGCTGCCTTGTATCATATATTGTTTATAAAATAACATTTCAACCATGTAATCATGACTTCTCTTTTTTTTAAAATACTTTCTGTCAGAAGGTAAACATACCACTGCATAGTTTGAAATGCTATGTGTAAACCCATGAGTTAAGGAATTTTCTGTTACGTAGAATTGCACAGAAATGCAAAGAACTGATTCTCATCTGTGACTTATTACCTGAAAAACCTATTTCAAAATGTCATGGTAACTAACTTAGGGGCACCTTTCTTGTTTTTTGATTCCTAGTAGTGCATTCTTTTCCTTTGACAGGAGGAAATAAAGTTTCTTAGTTGTTTAAGCTATTTTCAGTTAAAAAAACATGTTCTCATAGTCAAGATACACAACCACTGAGTGTGAATTTCATTTCTGTCAGAGGTACTGAGGCCTTATCAAGTTAACTGTAGTTCTGTTACTGTTTCTTAGAGATGACGGTTGCAATGATAAAGGCTGCTTATTTGCCCACTTGCTAACAAATGGCTGTGAAGAAGTAATGAAGTTCAGTGTTGCAACCTCAGTACTGACTGCCAAAATACCAGGTGGTTGTCTGCAGGAAGACTGCAGGGATGTTTGTGAAATGCAGTTCCTTGTGCTTATAGATCAGTAGTTGATTCCCAAGATAGAGAAACTTATATTTTTACTGGGAGATAAATATTGATGTTAAATGATTTAAGAAAAGTAATGTGGGATAATTTGATTTTTAAAAAATTAGTGCAATTACTTGTCTACGTCTGTGGATATTTTGGTTGCTCAAAAGCAAAGAAAATGAGTTCTAAACTAAAATAAATGCTGTTATTAACACTTTCTGCTTCTGAAAAAGCAGAAAGAACTCCTTAGAGATGGGAGGTGCGAAAGTGTGTGTCTCTCATGTTAGGAACTATAATAGCCAAAAACTAGAAGAGGAGGAGAAAGTCTCCTTTATCTGTAAATTAGATGTAAATTTGTAGAGGAAGGGCTGAAAATAGCAGGGTATGTAGAAAGAGTGTGTGTGTACGTGTTCCCTAAAAAAAATTTCTCTTCTTTTGTACCTGTGGCAAAGTTGAAGTAGAAAACTCTGCATAATGTCTCTTTCAGTGGAAAGGATGTCAGGACAAGATAACAAAATATAACCAAAAAAATGCATCAGAACTAGGTCCAAGTGTGTTCTGATCTACTATATTGAAAAATTGGTGGTCTATTTCTTACCTAAGATGCATCAGATCTTTTAATTACTGAATCTTTTTGCAGTATTGATAGTAACATCTATGTTAGTTCCTTCAGACTGATGTTAGTCATTTGTGTTTTCAATAATTTCTTGCCTGTTTATTATGGTGAGGCATGTTTCACAGCTTTAAAGTTGACTTCTTCAGTGTCATACTTCAGTATTTAACTGTTACTGTACTGATGATCATAATTTCTAGACAGAGTTAATGTGGCAGTAATAGTTGTTTGTTTGGTTTTTTTTTTTTTTAACTTTGGTTGTCTTAAGACTCAATCCACAAGATTAAAACTTGCTTTAGAGGTACTGAATAAATATTTCGGAGAGTTCAAGATCCAGGTCTCCTGAAGCCTTAAATGAGTCAATAGGAATGTGACCAATTGAAAAATATAGTTTCTGGAAAACAATCCAGCCTCACCCAAAAAGAAGCACTAAGTTGCTCTATTCAGTGAAGGCTGTGCAAAGATATTTCTCTTAGCAGTAACTCCATTCCCTGAATGAGAAATTTTTTCCTTCTCCTGAGCCTGAATAATTAGTAATTCTGTAGGACAGCATCTTAAATTGATTTTTATCCAGATTGAGTTTGATTAGTTACGAGATGTCTTCATTGCATAGCGTATACAGTGGTAGAATTTATTAACATTTGTTATTTCATACGTTAGTAGTCTGGTTCATTAAAATAGTGAATAAACAGTAATTATACTCTCTTCCAAAGCTGGACCCAAATGATCTGCTTTTTCAGGATTTAGTGTGTTTTGAAAGTTCATAATTATAATTTGATCTTGTCCAATCCCAAAGTGTCTTCGTTCTTGTTTTATAGAAAATGAAAATACAAGCTGAAAATACCACGTGTGAGGGAGCATTGAGAGAACAGAAGAAAATACATTTGGCCTCTTCAAAGAATAGTGTGGCTACATTTTCATAGTATGCCTCTTAATCATTAGTGATCTCCAAAACTGACAAAAATCCAATTTCCAGGGCAGTTGGGTTCCAATTATTGTAATAACACTATTAAATGCAGTTAATAAACAGATTATCTTGATAAAGTCGTACAAACAAGCAGCATAATTAATTATCACTATCCTCACAGGTTAAAAAATGAACTGAAGGCAGCAAAGAGGCAGCTCCTATCTTACATCAGTGTATTATCTGTACCTATTGTATTTCCTGAAAAGGAGGAAATGAGTCTGAAATACTTAGCACCCTCTGCGAAGGTCCCAGTCAACATACCTTCTACTGCCTTTTGCTGTTGCTGAAACGGAGACCTGGCGCAGAATTCACAACCAAAAGTGGGGAAGCAATGTAGCCATAGTTTATATTTGTGTTCTTCTCAGTACCATCCTCCTGCTGGAAGTCCCAGGCCCTTCAGATCTTCTGGCTCATCAAAGCATGTGTTCAGGCTTCCCTCTGCTCCATCGTAGGGATAGGGTTTGCTGCCTGTGTAACTGAGGCTCTATGTCTATACAATACCAGGTCAGCCACAGCATGTACTCTGACACTGGAGCCAAGAGGTACGTGCCAGCTCAGACAAACTCCTCCTGTTTGTTCCCCGTGTTGTGTGCATCAGTGTAGAGGCAGTTCAGGCAGGCACCCGAGCATGCTGATTTCCCAGTACAGTTTTGAGAGCTTTCTCCATGAGGCTGTTCTGCAGGCATGTCCCTTTTTACATGCCTACACTTGGAGAGATTCCACTTCAGCTCTCTTCTGTCAATTGCTGCGTCCCTTGTGTTCCTATCACCCAGGCCCTTGGCTCACCTACTCCATACTTACTTCTTTGTTGAAGAATCTCTTTCTCCTCTGTCGTTTCTAGTTTAAAGCTCTGCTTACTAGGTTGGTCAGCCTACGATGATTCTTTTGCCTTACTTAGGTGAATAACAGTACAGTGGTAGTACAGGACGAGATAACCTAGAATAGCTGCTGAATCATTGGTTTCTCTAATGGATGCGTATGAATGCATGTCTTCTGTTCCTTATTTGCCGTCTGTTTTCTGTGGAAATAGGAGATGCTTAATCCCACTTTCCTTTTTGAACCACTGGCTCCCAAATTCAATCAGTTGTGATGGAAAAGTAGGAGTCCCAGTAGTGCAACCTTCACAAGAATGCATGGGGGGTCAAGTGGCTAGGGAGAGGTGAGAACCTGTTAAGTGAGAGCTGTGGCATAACCTTGATCTTGTGAAGGCTTCAGAAGAAATTCTTAGACTTAAGACACTTTCAGTCAAGGTTCTTCCCCCTGGGGATTATCAGAGACGTGAAAGTCAATGGAAGTTTGTCCTTCAACTGTGACATTCATAACAGCTCTCTTATGTGTGAATTCTCTGATAAGATGACACTCTGCTTATGCTGAATCTTAATATAAATTGAGTTAAAATGTCAACCTACTTGATACGAGTCTGTATACCACGTTCCATTAGTTCCATTGTTCAGAGACTTTAAGTGTCTCTTCATTGCGTACAAGATCCTGTTTATGCTTTGTAGTCTTTTAAGAGGCACCCTTCCTGTGCATTTGTTTACTGAGATTGTTATAGCGTTCAGCAGGGCTTTGTCATTGTAGGGGATTGCAGTGACCTGAGATGGCATTAACTGAGATCTGGGTTGGGTATGTAATAACAAGGTTAAGTTGCTCTACGCCACATGTTCAGTAAGCTCATTTGACAGGTAGTAACATTGACTGCTGTAAGATCCAAAGTGTGGATGAGACAGTTAATGAATTTACTTACATTAGGCTGTACTGCAGGAATTTGGTCACTGCCAAATTCTGTGTTTGGAGGTAAAGTGAGAATCACTTCCAGACCCTAGATGCGTTAGATGTGGAACACAAGTAGCCCTCGGACAGGTTTGGACCTCTGTGCTGATGGCAAAGGGTGCCCATGGCTGTTAGCTGACGTGCTTCTAAAAATAAAGGGAGGGAAAGAAAAGGGAAAGACCACAAAACTGAAAGCCACTTTGAAAAATTACAACAGGAATATTCCTCCCATGGCATTTGAAAAAAGTACAAAGCTGAGGTGAGAGAGAAAACGATCTGATTAAGACACAGATGTTCATGAAAGAAGATCTCAAAAGAGAGCTCGTTGCAGAAATATTTAAGTGAGTATTAGTTATTTCAGAAATTGTACTGACAGGCAAAGAGGGAATGAGGGGAAATTAAAAAAAAAAAATGGAAGAAAATGTTAGGATATTATAGGTAGGTTAGGTTCTAGCAGATAACACAGCTGATACAGATGCTTCTTGTATGTTTTAAGGACAGAGTGCTTTGACAGTGAAACTCATATTTAGTGACTTTAAAGAGATTAGAAAGAGGAGAGGCTCCGATTTCAGTCAAAATGCCTTTACATCCTGGAGATGCTCGCTGAGGCAAGACATGTACAAATAGTCTGAATTTGCAACAGAAAGCAGAAGTGATGACCATTGTATTTTTTTTTTTTTTTGGCACCATGTTAAAGTGATATTGACTAAGCTAGTTACTTGATTATTGAATTCGATTAACCAAAAGAAAGCTTCTGTCAAATATGCCAGAGACAGGACTGTGGTTGTGTAATGAGGAGAGAATAAATAACAGAGCTGGTAATTAAAGGAAAGGACCTCATATACGGAATATGCCTCAAATTTGAAGGAATTGAAGTGGCACGACTGGTTTTCTGGTACTGTAAATGGTCTTGTAGTAATTCTGTACACATTTGTCTTCTCCATCCCACGCCGCTCCCCCCCCCCCCCCGGACCTTTTTTTCCTCTCCTTCTGTAATAGACCCTTGTTAGCCCTGTTCCTTATGATACTTCTAATGTTTGGACATGTCCTTTAAAATCTAATAGAGGGTGATTGTAGGACTGTCCTTTATCCTGTTAAATTTCTTTGAGATACATCAGAATTTAAATACCGCTCGAGCAGCGGGTAAAAACAAGTGCGTGTGCGTATACTTAAGGGCTGAAGCCACACTATCACTGTAGAAGCTCACGTGCTCTATGTTCTGAGTGTGGTGCTCTACAGCAGCATCCTGGATGTAGCAGGAAAGCTGACAGATGAATAGGCACACCTGACTTCTCTTGTCTAGCCAGGGCAAAACAAAAGCTAGGGCTTCCCTTAACTACAAAGGGATCAAGGTACTAAGCTACTTATATCCCAGGCATTTTAAGGCATGTTACGTGTTGCTAGCTATTCTCGTACTGAATAGTAATGTTCTGGTTTCTAGGTTGAGGCCCTTGTAGCCTTGCAGCCTAAACCACGACATAAGTGAAAGACATTTGTGTTGTCGTGAAACAATTGATAGTTTGGGTCCCTTTGATGATATGCTGTACAGCTTATTTAGAAATAGTAATTGTCTTATCGGTTTTCCCATTTTAAGAAGGCCTTAAGAAAAAACTTGGAAAATTCCCTGCAATATGGCAATATTACACTGGATATAATTAGAGGTTGGGACGTGGCAGATTTTATATCAGCATATACAACTTTGTCTTCTCTGTCATGTGTAGAGATTATGGTACAGGTTTTCATGATTATATTAATCTTTGGGGGCTTGTTTTAGCTGAACTAGTCCAATTAGCACACAGATGGGCATATAGGAGGGGTTTATACTCTTGTGGAATATTTCAAGTCTTGTATCAACAAATTTCCTGTAGTTCTGAATTTATTTATATTGTAAAGTCATAGTTTAGAAACTTACATTGCAGTTTCTTGCTGCAGTAGAGTAAATATGCTGTACTTAGGGAGGGTTGTTAGAATTAAAGTTGGCTAGCTCATTTGTGGGATTTGTTTCTAACTGAGTGTATATTAGAAATGTGGTAGAATATTTTTTTTACCTATATGTTGAGAGATCTGCTTGCTCAGAGTGAAGTCTTGTTTTGTTGATCTGAAAGACAAAAATAATAATTTTCTCTCAAATGACACAGTATCTGGTTGAATTATTCTGCTGAAATTTGCAGGATAGAGTGGAGAAGTGGGGTAGAGAGGGATCCATCTTGGGAAAAGAGAGAAGAAACAGGAATGCAAAATGAAACAGTATGGTTTCCTGTGTGGAAATGAAAAACACTTATCAAATATCTGCCTGACAGAACTCAGAAGATAGCTGTGAATTCAGGGATGAGTCAGCTACGGTGGGAATTATTGAGCAACACAGTATAGCCATAACAGGCTTGGCAGAGTTCAGATACGTCTTTCCCCAGCAGATGAAAGGAAGTCTTCCTTTTTTACTTTTATTTACATGTAGCTTGTTTTTATATCAAGAAAAAGATTTCCTTTTTATTTTCAAATTAATTTAATTATTTTCTGGCTGCTTTGAAAAGATTAATTTAACAGGATAAGCGTATCCAATTGAAAAAACGAAACTGTAAAATCTTTTGCCTCCTTAAATTGTGACCTTTTTCCAAGTTTAAGTTCAATTACATGCCTATGTTGTTTTTATTGGATATCTAGACAATACAAATAAATAAGTAAATCTGCAGCTTTTTCATCTTAGAGGCTGAAAGGGAAGATCCAAATTGTCCCACAAGAATCAACAAGAACTGGAACAGAGTGAAATAAAAAGTTCACCCCTTTTTGTTAACAATCTATAAGTAGTAGGAACAATGCCTTGCTTTCCAAAGCAGCAGAATAATACTGTAGCTGTTCCTCTGTCTCTCATCCCAGATGGAGTTGGGCTTTTTTTGTGGTTCCTTTAAGCTTTTCTTTACCTCACTAGTCTTGTTTTCTGGCTAAAAGTCTGGTAGGTGTGATGCTAAATCTAAATACCTTGTTGTTTTGAGGTGCCTGGCTTAGGTTTTAGCTTACTTACCTTTAGTTATCTTTGTTGTTTTAAATAATTTCAATTTTTTCACTGAATGTGATGCTTCCATTTACAAGAATGGAAGTCATCTTCAGTCATTGTGCTAGTGAAGAAGGATTACTGTACTGGGCCTTACAAATAAGGAACCTAATGCATATTTCCATGTTTTGTCCCATACTGGATAGATGTGTAACATGATTTGGACGTTACAACACAGAAATATTTCAATATTTATCTTTCAGATTCTTTGCTACCCCATGGAACCTGTAGTCCTGAGCTACATTTCCATTCTATACAATTCAAACAGAGACGGGGACCACAGAAAAGAATGCATGATAACCTGCCTACTGAGCTTCTGAAATTAGGAAACAGGCAGTGTTGAAGTAAAAGGGACAAGGTTAAAACTACATGGGATATAGACACTCCATGTTAAATAGGTAGCTCCCTCTCTGAGGTATCACAAAATAGGCATGGAGGTGGTGTTTTTCCTGTGCTGTCGTAGTGTGGAGAACACACATACTGTCTGTGCTTTGATTGTGGATGTTGTCTCTTGGGATGAGACTCTATTCACTCCATACTTGGCCTTCAGCTGAGCTTCTTAGCTTAGTTATGATACATTTTCATATATTTTTGATCAACGAGAATCTAAAAAGTCACATTTTAAGTACTCGGGGAAAACATGTTCCTTGTGGAAATCATCTGTTGGGATCTCTGTCACTTGTGTGCAGTATTCAGTACAGTATTCTAGGTGTCAACGAATCCAAAGTAAATTGCTTTGATGTAGAGGGAACCTCTGGCTTAACTTTCTCACAAGTTATCTTGTTGTGAAATGTGGCTTGCCCAGTATTTGCCACTTCATCATCACTTTTGTAATCTTAACCTAATGCATTTCATTAATTTCCTGCACAGCATGATTTCTGGCTTCTCTTTGTGTGTACTCCCTCTAAATTATAAGTGAGGAGATAATGATATCGTTAAAGACTCTGTGCAAGCATGACATTTTATTAGTTCTGGTGTACTGAGGGCAGTTGTATCTTGTGCATTCATTGATTCTTGATATGTTTCAGTGGCTGTGGACCAGTGGAAGTTAACTTGCCCTGTGTTGGGCAGGAAGTGATCTTGACTCTGAGTGGAGATCACATCTAATAAGTAGGGGTAGACTATTTCTAAATGCTCAGAAATTTAAAGGATTGGACTTGCTTATTTCTACACTTGAAACCTCAGGTCAGATAGCCCTTCCCCCTTTACTATATGTGATTATTCATGACGTTTTGTCAACAGCCATAGGTTAATTGAATTTGCAGTGCAATCTTCTGTAATAATCCTTGTCAATTTGTTTTCCTCAGAAGATAATCTACACAGCAGTGTTTATGTTTCTTTCCACGAACATTACAGGAAGCATCTGAGCATCTTTTCTGCTTCCCAGGTTAACTAAAATCATCCTCGTGCTGCCCTTCCCCCTTTCACAATCTTTATACTGTGTATACAGACTGAGCCATTTTCCTCTTCAAATATTCAGGTTGTTTGCTAGGTTTTAAGTGGCCGTTGTGAGCTATTTGTGCCAAGAATGCTCATTTTTAGAATAGAAAATCACTGTGATAAGTAACTTATGACAAATGCGTAGCTATTTTTTTTGAGAATTTTAAATTAGTCTGAAAAGATAAGAGATTTGGGGGATGTTGTTTCCCCTACTACCACATGCGTCTTGTGACTCCCACCAGGTTAAGCCAGTTTGTGGCTTAATTTTTACCACAAAACAGGTTTACCAGTTGGAATTTTATGTTTACCACTAACTTAACCAAATACACTTTTAAAAAAAAAAAAAAGCTTTCATTATTTCGTATAGTGGCAAGACAATACTGGGAGAAGGCAGCCTGACTGTTCTTTAAGCTTTTGAGGGTACTCCCATGCTATACTCTGCTTCAAGTAGCTGTGGATATGGGGGCTCTTTAGTTGCTTATGGGATGGCATTTAGAAAGATTAGGGAAAATTAAAATTATGGGATTCTTGTCAGGATTTCTCCAGTCTTTGTCTGCTACTGAACCAACTAATACAGTTTAATTTTGCTTTAAGAAATTTCAGTAGCAGAGGTGTAACAGTTGTACATTGTGTCAGGAAGGAGAGCACTGTGTGTTCACGTCCAGAAGGTTATGCCTCATTCAAGATTCCAGATTTCCCTGCTTAGCTTGCCAAACTGCAAGTAGGATTTTCAAGCCTTGACTTTTATAACAAACATTTTAAAGTGACCTAATGCTAAGTATTTATTTAAAAAATGAACACACATATTTTCCTAGTAGCTGAGTATTGTAAGGCACAATTCTTTAGTAACTATTTTATCAAACTTGTCTTCCAGAATGCAGACAGCACTCAAGTTTGTTTGTATGTTGAACTAATCAAACAAGAAACATTCTCTTATTAATCACTTTGCTTAACTGTTGTTCTTGGTATGCCTGAAAGTGCCTCATATTAGCGAAACACCTGGATAAACAGTAATCAAGCAGTTATATGTTAGCAAACCATGTTGTACACCTTACCAAAAAAAAACCAAAACAAACCAAAAAAAAAAAACCCAAGCAAACAAAAAATAACCCCAAACCACACAAAAAAAAACCCACAGCAGTGCTTTTTTCTGTAGCATGTCTCTTACTGTTTCTGTGCCTGGTAATAATTTAATTTTTCCCCTTTCTTGAGAAATGAGATTGTTTCTTTTTGATTGGATTGTCAGCCTTGACTATTTATTCTTTTGAACATGTCATTTGGTGCAGGGAAGAGGGGATTTAGCACAAATCCGTTGGTGTGCAACAAAAAATAAATGAAAGCTCTGTAATCAGCCTTGGCTATGAACTTAAACCAACACGACATGGCCAATTGGTCTCGTTGTTAAGTTGTTCTTAATACTGACCTTTTTCTTTATTTTGTATTATGGTAGCAGCTAGGAAGCATAATTTAAAAAAAAAAAAAAACACACACAAAAAAAAAAAAACAAACACAAAAAAAACCCCAAACAATCTTTTTTTGAGCACCATATTTGAGTCACTGACTTGGAGCTCTGGGCAGAGCCCCACTTCCCTCTTCCTGGGGAAGCTGAAGCATGAGAACAGAGGGGGAAAAGGAGGGATATAAGGCAGCATGGAGAGCAGAAGAGGTAGCTGCTGTTATAACCTCTGGGCACATGGAAACTGTGAAAGACTGCTGTAATTTCTGGAATGGAAAAAATTGAGAATGATGGCTCATTGGAAGGCACAGCCTGGGTTGTTGGATTGGAAAGGATTGCACTGGTTGGAAGCTAAACACAGATTTGTATAGATTGGAAGTACAAGACGTTTGGGGAGAGAGGACAGTGGTAGGGGCTCTTATGCTTGGGTACTGGGCTGCTTGGAGATTGGCAGTTTGTGTCTGGTAGGAACAGTGAGAGGTGGCAGGAGGACATGTATACAGGAAGAGGAGCTAGTATAAAGTATTTGAGAACCACTGGCTTGTAAAGAAGCAGTAAAAACTGAGAAAAAACTGAAGTTCACAGCTTGCTGGTTGCTTAGTCATTGTCAGCTGGAACTGCTTTGTACTAGACTGGCAGAGACAGGTTGCAAGAAGGAATTTAAGAGTGGGGTTATCAGCCATAAGATTTTTTATTTTGTTCCTTTGTTTAGAAGGATGTTCTTTTTTTCCTCACACTGAAGAAAGCATGTATGTGGCTTGAGGGCAGGTGGAAAAACAAAGGTGATGTTTGTCCGCTTCCTGTTGAAAATAGGATTATCTGGGCTCCTGTATTTTAGTTTAGTCTTGCGATTTATAAGACTCTCTCTAATAAAAAAAAAAAAAAGCAACGAAGAGTGCTATATACAGTAACATCAAAGGGATGAGTCAGTATGTGCTGTGTAGCCTGAAAAAGTGGATCAAAACCTTTGTAATGAAAATGAACAAGAGAAAAAGGATAATGAGGAGACAGTAGACATCAGCTAGAAAGTGGAATGTGGTGGGAGGGAGAGTAGTCTTCTTTTTTTGAAAGACTTTCCTGTGATTGAAGTAACTTTAATTTAAAAGCAAAACGAAAAAAACCCTTTCAAATAGCAATATTGAAACAAGGCCATTATGTCCTAGTTCCTTAACAAATAGGGAGGAGAAAATCAGTTGCATCTTGGAAAATATGTGGAAGCCTCAACAATGGAGTGTTCACTTTAAGAAAACAGTTTCTTATCCCTTAAATGGCAATTCCAAAGAGTTTTGCTTTCAAAGTAATTTTTTTTTTAATTTTTAAAAAAAATTTTAATAAAATTAAATAGCTTGCTATTAATTTGATCAAGGAGGTCTTCATGATGCTGCTGTCTGGCTGGACATTACATTTTTATAAGTAGTATTCACAATAAAGTTATTTTTTAGACTATGTATTTGTGCTTTGTGTATATTAGGGATAGTGTGGCATGAAAGAGGGATTACTTTTGGTTCCTGTTTTTCTGTTGCTGTGTTCTGCTGCATGGGGACATAAGCTATAACTCTCTCAAAACACAGCATATATATTCTCTTCTCCTGTCTTTTGAATGATCATCCAAATGGAAGTAAAATAGAAGCCTTGAAGTTGATAGAGAAATTTCTGCTCATAAAAGTGCTTTATTTCTTTTTTCTGGGCTAATCTTTGATATATCTTGACCTGTCTGAACTTTTTAACTCAAAGGAATAAATATTGCCTCCTTCCACTTATTTATTTTTTAAATTGCAAATACATCAACTTTCCATGATCATTGAGTAGCCATCATCCATCATCTTCAGGATGAGTGGTACTGAGAGCTTTCTCAGCATAAACACAACATAAGTTGTATTCCTTTCAGGGACATCTTAATATCTCCTCCCTAGTATTCCCTCCCTCAGACATTCATAAGTGAAGTCAGGTCCCAAGAGATTAAGAGATCTTACTTTCAAAGAGAGTCTAAATTTTTGAAAAATCTCTCTTGCCTGTGGAGACCAGAGTGACACTTAATTAAATATTTGTGGCTGTGAAGAAGAAAAAGGAAAAAAAAAAAAAACAACTGAGTTCTTTTGCGTAGCTGTCTGGCTGAGAGCGAGAGCTTGAGAGCAACCTAAGTATTGCATGATTCAAAAAGAAATTAGATTCTGATGTGGAAGTAGATGTCTGAGTAAAGGGCTGTGCTCTGCCATTCATTTCACAGGATACGTTAATAAACGTACCACTGGGGCCCTGAAACAGTCTCTTCCAGTTTGAAGCACACTGTGTACCATGAGATTATCTGTCTTCTGTTGAATATAAAAATTATTGTGGATTAGTACTGTGACAAACTTCAGAGTAAATGCCCAGTTTTCAAAATCATCTCTTGTAGGGGATACTTGAAATTTGGAAGCCTATGAGTGTATGGATTTTCAGGGTCTGAAGAGTCTCTTAAATAAAAGTCTGATGGGTCTAACTTGCTTTAGTGAACCAATATTCAGCAATGAAAGCATGCTTCTGTGTGAAAACTCAGATACTTTTTATATGGTGACTGTACCCTCAACCATGCAACCTTGTGCAGTTAAGCTGATAACTGGTGTGAGTAGCAGTGGTGAAAATTAAAATATTAACCTTCATCTGCCTGTCAACATAGTTGTTACTTTTGCAGGTTACAAACTTCTGTCAGTCAGCATATTCACCTCTACCACCTGGTTTGTTTGGTTTTGTTAGTATTCTGGGATACCAGAAAAGAATGATGACTATATAAACTGTTGTCATCCTAAACACCTTGCAGTTCCTGTCCTCATAGGTCTCTTCTCTGGTGACAAATGATGTGAAATTTTATAGTAGGGATAAAACTTTTCATATTAGTTTAAAAAAGAAATTCATCTTTCTTTGGTATCCACAGTAACAAGTGCAGAAATTCTGAGGTTAAAAAAAAAAGTTTTTGACATTGGAAATACTAGAAATAGCACTGTGTTTTTTCCTTAAATACTTTTTTTGTGTGTGTGTCCAACTGCATGGTGTTACTGCATTAGCTAATCATTAGACTAACTGATTCTTCACTTCACAAATACAGAGAATAAAACGTAGTGAGGAATAGCTAGTTATTTACACACAAGCATGATCTATCAGTCTCTTATGTTTTGCAGTTGGGTTGGTTGTGGGTTTTTTTATTTGTTCTGTTCGCTTGTTTTTTAAGAAAGCTGCTGGTGGAGCAAAGTCAGAGGTCTCAGGAGGAATAATGTCTATAGAACAGGGTATTTGACTCATAATTTCAGAGTATTTCTGAAGAAAAGCCTTCAGCAGTTGGAAGGTACAAAGTAAGTGAAGATGCACAGTTGATGCAGCTGCTGACAGAGGAAGTAGGAAGCAAGAGATTAACATCAGTGCAGTGGCTCGAGGTTTATAGGTGAAGTAAAACTATTTCAGTTGGAGATACTCCAGCTGGTAGAAATCTCCTAAGAACTGAGGGGTCTCTCATTTCCCATAGGACGGTGCTGTACACCACTATTTGAAAGCTGTGTAGTGTAGCTATCCTAAAGCAAACTCAAATTGTTCTAATATACTCTGAAAGATGACAGCAGCCTAATACTGGATTCTTCGTTATATCTAAATATCCAGCTGTCATCAGTGTGAGAGGATGCTCTCTGATATGATGAGAAATATGATGACAATATATTCAATAAGTACTCGTAGTGAATTATGGCCATGTGACATGCAGGAGTTGAATATTGCCTGTTACAGTTATAGGGTAAATCCAAGAAAAGAGAGGAGAAAATATAAACTGGAGAATACTAAAAGGAGATATAACTACTAGAGAAAATTTTAATTGCATCATGAGATTTAGGTTGGAGTCTTTTCCCCTGTGATGAAAGGCTTTATGTATCCTGTGATTAAGGTTTGCAAAGGTGGAATAGAGGTTGCCAGTTACCTCTAGCAAGTGAAGCATTTTCAGTTAGTGATTGACAGTCCAAGAGCTTTGGCTGGAACTCAGGGAAAAAAAAAAAAAAAAAGGAGAGTTTATGACCTTTGGAGGAATGGACAGGCAACTTAGGAGGACTACACAGGTGCCGTGAGGTTATGCAGGGAGAAAATTAGAAGGGCCAAAGCCCAAATAGAACTTAATGTGGCTACTGCCATAAAAAGACAATAAAAATGTTTCTATAAATACATTAGCAACAAAAGGAGGGCTGAGGAGATTCTCCATCCTTTACTGGATGTGGAGGGAAACAGTGACAAAGGATAAGGAAGAGGCTCAGGTACTTAATGCCTTCTTTGCTTCAGTCCTTAATAGTAAGGCCAGTTCTTCTCTGGGTACCTGCCCCCTGAGCTGAAAGACAGGTACAGGGAGCAGAATGAACCCCCCATAATCCAAGGGGAAATGGTTAGTGACCTGCTACATCACTTAGACACACAAGTCTATGGTGCGAGATGGGATCCACCCAAGGGTACTGAGGGAGCTGGCAGAAGTGCTCACCAAGCCACTTTCCATCATTTATCAGCAGTCCTGGCTAACCGGGAAGGTCCAAGTTGACTGGAAGTTAGCAAATGTGACACCCATCTACAAGAAGGGCCAGAAGGAGGATCCGAGCAACTACAGGCCTGTCAGTCTGACCTCGGTGCCTGGGAAGGTTACGGAGAGATCATCTTGAGTGCCATCATATGGCACATGCAGAACAACCAGGGGATCAGGCCCAGTCAGTATGGGTTTATTAAAGGCAGATTCTGCTTGACTAACCTGATCTTCTGTGACAAGGTGACCCGCTTAGTGGATGAGGGAAAGGCTGCAGATGTTGTCTACCTAGACTTCAGTAAATCCTTTAACACTGTTTCCCGCAGCATTCTCCTGGAGAAACTGACTGCTTATGACCTGGATGAGTGCAATCTGCTGGGTAAAAAACTGGCTGGATGGGTGAGCCCAAAGAGTTGAGGGGAGGGGAGACCTTATCGCTCTCTACAGCTACCTGAAAGAAGGGTGTAGCGAGGTGGGTGTCGATCTCTTCTCCCAAGTAACAAGTGATAGGACAAACGGCAATGGCCTCAAGTTGCACCAGGGGAGGTATAGACCCGATATTATGAAAAATTTCTTCACCAAAAGTGTTGTCAAGCATTAGACCAGGCTGCCCAGGGAAGTGGTGGAGTCAAATTCCCTGGAGGTATTTAAGACATGTAGATGTGGTGCTTAAGGACATGGTTTAGCGGTGGACTTGGCAGTGCTAGGTTAGCTGTTGGACTTGATGATCTTAAAGGTCTTTTCCAACCTAAACAATTCCATGATTCTATTTTCTTCCAGAAATGAAGATGAAAAGAAATCCAGAGTTCAAAGAGTAGATACAAAGACTTTGTAAAATTTACCTTAAAATACAGTGAGGTAAGAAGGAAATAGTATGACAACTTAATTAAAATTAAGATTTTTTTTTTTTATTTTCACGGGATTTAAGACCTAACATAGAGACACACTCATTTCTGTTAATAAAAATTTCAGTAAAATATGTACTTCTCTTAAAGGAATGGAGAATACATAGAAAATGGAATAAAGTAAATAAGTTGAAAGAGCTTAATAATGCATGTACTTATGGGACTTCTGCTTTTTTATGGCTTTTTTTCAGTGTCCAGCTCTTGGAACTGAAAGTGTTAAGGCTGTGAAGTTACTCTCCTCTTACACCCTACTAGGATGTGCTTTTGTGTAGATGTATGTGTTGATTTATCTGTCAGTAGCAAAGTATTGAACTAAACTAGCATGTTTTGCTGTCTTCTGTCTCCTGTGCTGGTAGTACTGAATGCATTGATCATTCAAGTTTAGGAGGTGGATGTGTTATAATCCTAGTGTAAAGTGTACATAAATACCATATGCTCTAAAGTTACGGTTTTGCATGTAGATACTCATTGTGGATGTTACTATATATATATGGAATCACAAAACCAAAGTTACACTGGTTTTAAGGCTTTTCTGTGAGCAAGTTAGATTTAAGGGCATTTTTGTTTTGATTTTTATTTTCAATTTGTTTAAAAAAAAATCTTCTTTATTGAAATGGTCCAGCAAATTATCAAGATGAAAGGCAAACTGAATTCTAAATAACTGACGAACAGCTATCAAAATTAATTAAATTTAGAAAGTCATACCTGTAGCTATAGTTAGAGGCTCAGTTGTTAAGGCTGAAGATGACTGGCTGGGTTTGTTTTGTTTTTCAGGTGTTGTTAACATTCCAGTTATGATTTGGAGACAAACACATTATATGCTTATCTTCCAGTACCTCCCTGAAAAATCAATTCAGAGTAAAATCTGAGAGCTGAGTGGAAGTTTACCTGCTTAACGCATGTACTATAATGAAATTTGGCATGGCTATTTTGGGTAGAAAGCCTGTCCCATCGTTGAGCCAAATGTCTTGGTTCACTTCCTGAGCATTCTCAGCACTGCCCCTTAGTCAGAAAAACTGTCTTACAAAAAAAATGTAACTGACAAGTTAGATTGGAATATGAATATATGGAGATTAAAATTTATATTGTCGCCTGATAATTTTGACTGCTAGAGTACATGAAAAAAGCTGAATGAGAGTGTTTATGTTGTGAAATTTTTTTTTTACAACATCAGATTAAAAAAACCTACCATTTGTTGATTGCTAAGCCATGTTGGTCCATTCAGCACAGTGGAGAGGTTATTTGCCACAAATGGATTGTTTGGCCTTTCCATGAAACACAAAATAAGGAAGGAAGTATTGAGAATATTTTGTGAACTGATGAACAGTGACTCTCAGCCACTCTATCCTTTATGTCTGAAAGAGGGTTGATAACAGGCTTTCTGTGATCGTTATTGCTGTTATAATCAGTTTGTTCAAATTAGCTTTTCCTTCTATAGTTGTCATCATTCAGCTACAAACCTGCTTCATCACACAGAGTGCTCTCAGCAGACCAATGAATGTATTGCTATGTTCAGAGGCCAAAACAAGTTTAAGGGCTTAATCTGTGATGCTTACTGATACAATTTCCCTTTTGATCTCCTATGGATCCAAAAATTTTGTTTAAAAAATCTGTCTGTACGCTTTGTGTTGCTTTTTTCCTAAACATTGCAGAAGAAGGGCCAGCTCTGTAGGATTATGATTTTCTGTTGTGTGGCATGGATTTATTGTCCATTGAATAAAGGTTATAAATCCTCTACCTGCAATTCCTATTGTAATGCAATTATTTGATGATGGATAACTGGGCTTGTATAAGGTAGATAGGCAAAAGCACCTATAGCTCTTCAACAATGTGTTTTAGTGGAAGGACGGGCAGAGGAAAGTAATATAGCAGCAGTATACGGTAAACTGTCAACCTCATGCTTTTCCTGCATATGATAAAACTGTCTCATTATACGCTTATGTGGATTGAACTGAAATCTTCAGTGGCTCTGGTGTTAAGGATAAGGGATCCTGAACTACAAATGTCACTTCTCAGTGGCTCTCCTCAAAGACAGATGTTCTCAGAGGGCTGTTGGTTAAACCTGCAAGTCTCTGTCAAGATCCAGTTCTCCACCTCCTCTCTTCCCTCCTTTCTTTTAAAGAAGAATGAACTGAGTGCCCCTCCTTGGCCTTGGTTTTTGAAGGACATTTTAAAGTCATAACTTGTAGACTAAGCACACTAAGCAGTTGCTGCCATGGAGAGGAGAGATGTCCCGTCTATCTCCTTGTGCGCCTGAACTATCTAACGCTGTCCCCTCCTGTTGAGTCAGTCAGCGTCTTCACTCGTCTGACCCTGTGATTAGGTGATTGTACTCACTAATTTGTCATGGGGGTGGGGGGAAACCTGTAAAATAGAGAGAGAGAGACTAGTTTTCTTGTAGGTTAGCTAATTTAATCAGCTTTACTAGTCACTCAGGCAAATGCTAAGCCGAGCATGAAGGTGGAGACAGGCTGATAGAGGAGGTGGGAAGAATGGGAGGGTGCAGTTTTGCTGCAGTCAAGCTTAATATATTGGCTCATTGCTAATGAAAAATGTTGCTCTTCCTCTGCCTTCCTCTCTGCCGCTGCCTTACCGCATACCGGCTGCCTTCACAGAATCACAGAATTTTCAGAGTTGGAAGGGACCTCTAGAGATCATCTAGTCCAACTCCCTTGCTAAAGCAGGATTGCCTAGAGCACATTACTCAGGACTGCATCCAGGCAGGTCTTGAAAATCTCCAGAGAAGGGGACTCTGCCATCTCCTTGGGCAGCCTGTTCCAGTGCTCTGTCACCCTCATCGTAAAGAAGTTTTTCCATGTACTTGAACGGAACTTCCTATGTTCCAACTTGTGCCCATTGCCCCTCGTCCTGTCACTGGGAACCATTGAAAAGAGCCTGGCTCCATCCTCCTTCAACCCACCCTTTAGATACTTGTACGCAACAATAAGGTCTCCCCTCAGCCTTCTCCAGGCTAAAGAGTCCCAGCTCTCTCAGCCTTTCCTCATAAGGGAGATGCTCCAATCCCTTAATCATCTTAGTTACCCTACGCTGGACTCTCTCCAGCAGTTCTCTGTCCCTCTTGAACTGGGGAGCCCAAAACTGGACACAGTATTCCAGTTGTGGCCTCACCAGTGCAGGGTAGAGGGGAAGAATGACCTCCTTCAACGTACTGGCCACACTCTTCCCTATGCAGCCCAGGATTCCATTGGCCTTTTTGGCAACAAGGGCACATTGCTTGCTCATGGATAATTTACTGTCTACCACGACCCCCAGATCCTTCTCCTCAGAACTACTTCCCAGCAGGTCCACCCCTAACCTATACTGGTGCCTAGCATTCTTCCTCCCCAGGTGCAGGACCTTGCACTTGGTTTTGTTGAACCTCATTAGGTTCTTCTCTGCCCAGCTTTCCAGCCTGTCCAGGTCATGCTGGATAGCAGCACGGCCCTCTGGGGTGTCAGCCACCCCACCCAGTTTGGTATCATCAGCAAACTTGCTGAGGATACACTCTGTCCCCTCATCCAGGTCATTGATGAATATATTAAACAAAATTGGACCGAGTATTGACCCCTGGGGAACACCACTGGTTACAGGCCTCCAACTAGACTCTGTGCCGCTGATCACAACCCTGTGAGTTCTGTCACACAGCCGGTTCCCAATCACCTCATCTACCCCATACTTCCTCAGCTTCCTAATGAGGATGTCATGGGAGACAGTGTCAAAAGCCTTGCTAAAGTCAAGGTAGATGACATCCACGACTCTCCCCTCATCCAGCCAACCAGTTATAACATCATAGAAAGCTATCAGATTGGTCAAGCACAATTTACCCTTGGTAAATCCATGTTGACCACTTCCAATAACTTCCTGTTCCTCAACGTGTTTGGAGATGACATCCAGAATGAGTCGCTCCATTACCTTCCCAGGGACAGAGGTGAGACTAACTGGCCTGTAGTTCTCTGGGTCCTCCTTCTTGCCTTTTTTGAAGATTGGAGTGATGTCAGCCTTCCTCCAGTCCTCAGACACCTCTCGTGTTCTCCATGACCGTTCAAAGACTATGGAGAGTGGTCTAGCAATAACATCTGCCAGCTCTCTCAGCACTTGTGGGTGCGTGCCATCAGGGCCCATGGACTTATGAATGTCCAGCTTGGCCAAGTGGTCTCTGACCCGGTCCTCCTCAACTGAGGGAAAATCTTCCTTTCTCCAGACCTTCCCCCTTGCCTCCAGGGTTTGGGATTCATGAGGGACAGCTTTAGCAGTGAAGACCGAAGAAAAGAAGGCATTCAGTAACTCTGCCTTCTCTGTGTCTTCCACCGCTAGGGCACCCGTCTCATTCATCAGTGGACCTACATTTTCCTTGGTCTTCCTTTTTCTATTGATATACTGAAAGAATCTCTTCTTATTATCTTTAACTGCAGTGGCCAAGCTGAGTTCTGATTGAGCTTTGGCCCTTCTCATTTTCCCCCTGCGTAGCTTTGTTATATCTTGATAGTCCTCATAAGTTGCCAACCCCCTTTTCAAGAGAATGTAAGCTTTCCTTTTTTTTTCCCTGAGGTCCAGCCAAAGCTCTCTATTTAGCCAGGCTGGTCTTCCCCATTGGCTCGTTTTTTGGGACATGGGGATGGCTTTCTGCTGTGCTTCTAAGAGCACCTGCTTGAAGTATGCCCAGCCTTCCTTCCTGGGTACCTTTGCCCTTCAGAACTGCCTCCCAAGGGACACTCTCGACCATGCTCCTATACAGGCTAAAGTCTGCCCTTCGGAAGTCCAAAGTGGCAGTTCTGCTGGCTCCCCGCCTTGCTTCACCAAGAATTGAAAACTCTACCGTTTCGTGATCACTCTGTCCAAGACATCCTCCAACCTTTACATCCCCCACAAGACCTTCTCTGTTAAGAAACAGTAGGTCCAGTAGGGCACTTCCCCTAGTTGGTTCCTTCACCAGCTGTGTTAGGAAGTTGTCTTCTACGCACTCCGGGAACCTCCATGACTGTTCCCTCTCTGCTGCGTAGTATTTCCAGCAGACATCTGAGAAGTCCCCCACGAAAACAAAGGCAAGTGATCACGAGACCTCTGCCAGCTGCTTATAGAATATTTCATCAGTTTCTACATCCTGATTGGGGGGTCCATAACAAACTCCCATCACGATGTCTTCCTTATTGGCCTTCCCCTTGATTCTTACCCATAAACACTCAACGCTGTCATTCACATTAAGTTCCAGACATTCAAAACTGCCCCTAACATAGAGGGCCACCCCACCACCTCTCTTTTCTTGCCTGTCCCTTCTGAAAAGTTGGTAGCCCTTGATCACAGCACTCCACTTGTGTGAGTCTTCCCACCACATTTCTGTTATGGCAACTATATCATAGTTTCCTTGCTGTACAATGGCCTCCAGCTCCTTCTGTTTATTCCCTGTACTGTGTGCATTAGTGTAGATGCACTTCAGCTGGGCTAATTGTCCTGCCGCTTTTTTGGGGGGACAAGCCTTAATTCCCACCTGATCATGCTCAGGCACTTCTGTAGTTACCAAATTATCACTACCCCTCATGTCTTCATTGCCACATGAATCACCATCCCCCGCCCTCAGTGAGACCCACTGCAAGACCTTGCTAACACTTTTACCCAGAAGCACTGGTACGCTGCTCCCAGGCACCACTTTAGTAATCCTGGTTTTATCCCCGTCCCCCTTCAAACCTAGTTTAAAGCCCTTGTATGTAGCGGCACTCCTCTGCGCGAGCAGTGAGCTGCTTCAGGCAGAGAAAGAGAAACCTTTATGTTACAGCACAATTATTATTATTTTTTTCAGTCATTTAACTTGTTGAACCAGCTCACTACTAGGGCAGGTAAGCAAAAGGGAAGCGGCAGGGTAGGAGTAACGCAATGAAGGACAGACTCCTCTTTAGCGATGATTAAATGTTAGCTCAACTCCGCAGCAAGGCCAGAGCCCTTGGCAGGGGGGCAGTGCCAGGCTAGTAAGCTGTGTGGGCCTGCCTCTCCATTGTGCTGTCACTGGTGTGACCTGGGGTAAATGGTGTCTGTCCTTCTCCCCCTGCCCCCAAGCAGTTTTCAGCCATGTTAGTGCCCAATGAACTGGCTGTGCTGGTCAGCAGGCTGTTACTCCCAGCCCGATGGAGAGAACTAAGCAGGGCCATCTAAGGCAACACTAGAACATCACTTTCAGTTGCGGGCCACAGCTGGATGAGCTGCAACCAGCCTTTAAGATGCATCCTCTTATGTCTGATATCTGTCTCATTGCAAAGGGTTTCTTCCTCTCACTGGAAAACTATATCACATACTCCCTACAGTAGCAAATGTACCTGATGTAACTGTCTCTTTCAACTGCCTGTAATTGCCTCGTTACCGCCTCTTAACTTAGACTAGATATTGGCCTATTTAACCACTTCAGTGAGACAATGGTTTAGGTAATTCATCTGCACTATTTGTCTTCTAAGGACTATATAACATCCACTTTAACAAGATGAATGGTCTTGATTTTGTAGTAACAACTTAGTGTATCCTCGTAGAATATCAACCCTCTTGCTGTTTTACTAGCTGTTCATTTGGGAGTGAATGAACGAGTTGCAAGGCAGCAATGTAAATCCCTAATGGCACGTTATTGTCCTTTCTCTTCATGGAATCCAACTTTTGTTACAGTCATGGAGACTGCAGTTATTGTGTGCATTTGCCATTTAAAAAATGAGTTTTTTCAACAGTCTGGGGATTCCTTTTTATGAAGTCTTGTTCTTCTTTAGTAGGATGGTTTCATTCTGTCAGATACTATAATACAAATGTTCCAATATTGTTACAGGTTATACTGCAGTTAAGTTTTTATTTACTAAAATGCTTGTGCGTGTGACTTGAGATCTTAAAACGGTTTCACTGGTGCGTATCAGAGTTCACTGTAGGCTGGATATCCTTTGTTTTACTGGGCATTAAAGCAGGTTTTCTCTATAGAACTCTGAGCACCTGGAGGGACTTGGCAGGATTTTTCTTCAACATGAAATCTCTCGAGAAGGACAAAACTTTGGACCTCAGCGAAAATCAAGATTTAACATACAATTGGTTCACTCAGAGACAGGATACTAAATCGACTGGATGATCTGGAAAGTCTGTATTACAGCTCTGTGAAAAGTAGAATTTAATTGGCTAATCTATCACTTTGCATGAAAAGACAGGGAAGTTTTCCTTAAACCGAAACAGCAATTAAGAGATAGGAGCTTTATGAATGTACTAGGCCTGGCTATACTCTCTTATTACATTTAATGGGTTTAAAATGACCTTAGCCATCTCACTGCTTCCTCAATTATTCTTTTCCTTTTTTTAAACTTACAGTAATTACGGCTCAGCTATGATCTACATCCATTACCCTGCTAAGCTTTTAATATAAAATAAGCTGATGTGCTGTTTTATTGGCACAAACGTTCTATTACAGAGTTTCATGAACAAATTTATGCACAGTTTATTTGTTTATACTTAAAAGCAAAGACACAACCTTTAGTTTTAGGAAAGAGGCAGGGAGTGTGCCAAATGTTATTTTTAAGAGATAAAAGCTTTTATTTCACGTATCAATAAGGATTCTGATTTTTCAGCATAGCTAATAGATGATGCTTGTAATAGTAAGTTTGGTTGATAGGCTGGGTTGTAGATATAACAAGCATATTACATATCTGATCTAGCCTTGCTGCTTTTTCTTTCTACTAGCCTCTAAACCTATTGCAAAACAGTAAAATGGGACTAAAAAGTAGTGGAGTCTTTCAGTCCCAACTCCAGGTTCAGTCAATACTAAGACTGTGGTACGAAGTGAGTAAACTGAGGTAATTCATGTTTGAGAAATGTGCTTCTATTAGCAAGTGTGATATTCCAGAAGGTTGATGGGGAAAATGCAATTTCATTCTTCACAAACACAGAAGTTAACATTTTAGCATACTGTCTGTAGTGGTCCTTTGGTGGTGACAAGCTTCTGCAGAACAACACTTCAGGAATGTTGTTTTTGAATTGACAAGGAAATTCCTGATATTGAAATTTACTGTACTCATACAAATAGCATCATTTATATTCTGTGGGAAGTCCTAGGATTTTAAGGAGGATGGAAAACTTTCCACTTTAAGAAAAAGTAACTTTTTTTTTTGTTTCAGAAAGGAAAAAAAATTATAATTGAATAGTAATTTAAAAAAAACTATTGAAAATAAAATTGAAAAATAAAATATTGAAAGGTTAGTGTAGAGTCCTTTGACTCAGCTGTGGCTCCTCATTCCAAGAAGTCTGTAGAAATGGGGGCTTCTGAGCTCCATTAGCAAGAACCTGATGTGCTTGGTAGCGTTGGCTCTGTGGCAGTCAGTGTGGTAGAAGCACCTCTCTGAGCTTTCCAGCAGGCCCTTAGGAAAGCTAGTGAAACGCTAGCTGTAGTTGTGTGAGTGTTCTGCATGTATTTTTCTAGAAATTCCCCAAAACCGGGATGTTAACATGTCAGTGAACTGGCCTTTTTCCACTGCAGCCTATTAATCTGGAGAAGTATTTGTAAGTTCTTAATATTTAGTACATATTTGGCCCTTTTCATAGCTGTACCTCTTCTGGTTGCTGCTGTTGTTCAAGAAGGAACCTACAGCAATTGTCTGGAAGACCTTGCCCTCAGGTGTTACAAAGTTTTGTTTCAGGAGGTGAAGAAGTTATATTATATGTTTGATCTTGCAGGAATTCTTCAATGGGTGAAGCTGATAGATAACTTTGAGGCTGAATATGAATATATCACCAATGAAGGAACAGTGTTCACTTTCAAGACAAACCGTCATTCTCCAAATTACCGGTTAATCAACATTGACTTCAGTGACCCAGAGGAATCCAAATGGAAAGTTCTCATCCCTGAACATGAAAGAGATGTTCTAGGTAAGAGTTCATGTCAAGTAAAAGACTTTTGGTTCTGCTTTTTTCAAATTAATTCAGTAATTAGTCTATTGAGTGAACTTGTACAGCCCTTCTTTCTTTTTTTCCTGTATTTAAACTTTGTTTAGGATTTTCGATTAAAAGACTTCCTTCTCTCTCTCTCTCTCAAACATTCTGTGTGGCCATAGTGAAGTTGCTTCATCTGTCCTTGTTTTAATTCTGTGGAAATCAGGGGAAGGTATTTTCCTGCTTCATGTCAGTGTAGTAAATGTTTACTAGACAGTCAGGGATTACAGCAACAGGAACTTTGTAAGCAGAAAGAAGGGAAGGAGCAAACCTGGCAGTAGCTCAGCATACTATGAACAGAGATGGTCAGAGTTTGAGACAGGATTTTTTGTTGTTCCTGGGATAAGTGTTTCAAGATAACACTTGAAAAAAAGCCTTGGGAAAGTTGAGGGGCTTGGAATTCTCTAAGTATAAAAGCGAGTTCAAAACATAAATCTGGATTTGATATGATTAAAATAAAGGTGTATTTTTTAATCTCATCATTTTTGGGAAAGTTCTGTTAAAACTTAGAATTAGTTTCAGGTAATACAGAAAAACCTCTTTTTTGACAGATGCTTTGTGTACATTTCTGTAGTCTGTTCTCCATACAGTACAAGATACAATTATGATTTATCTGACTACCATAATTATAGCTATTCAAAAAGACTCTGCTTTTTTAGTATTAATCCATACAAATTCATTCACATTTACTACTTTTCCAGTGAAGGGCTGCTTTGTAGAATGAGTAGAATTCTCTGTGTGTTTGATTTGATATGATATATACAGTAACTCCTGTCTTTCCTCACTAAGACAAACCTATTTGACTACTATTTAAAATTCCTCTTATGATCTTGCTTTTCAAGACACCTAATAAAAAAAAAAAATCTTAATTTCTGTCTGTATTTCACCATGTGTCCTGCATGATTTCTGCCAACAGCCTAGACAAAGTATGTCCCCAGTATGACATAAATTGTGACTCTGAGCATGCCCAGAATTGTAGTGACTGTGCAAAGGACCAGGGTCTACAATATTGCAAGAATTTTGGTAAACACAAAAGTAGCAAATTAGAGCTTAGTGAGACACAGATCTTTTTCTTAAGATTGTGAACTCTTCGAATGAGGAACCACCTGCATCTTAAATGAAGTACCTAACCAGAGAATAAATAATAGGTGTAAGTGAAAAATGGCTTGCAAGTGTTAATTTCTGATTGCGTGTGAATTTGCTGACAGTCTGTGAAGCTGTGCTTAAGTTATGAGGAACAGCAATTTATAAATCAGGACCAAGTTGAAGAGTTGACTTAGAGATAGTGAGTGTCCAAATGGAATGGGACAGAAACATGCGATTGACATGAAATGTGGTTACCGTATGTGGATTTACCTGAGATACAGTTTGGCAGCCAAAGGAGCTTTGACCAGTGGCTATATGGGCATTGGCTATATATTCCTTCTCAGTAAAATAAAGGCCAGATCTGCAGTATAGTGAAGAGCAGTATTTAGCTCAACTCTATTTTGGTTTCATTCTAAAGGCAAAGTTGTGCTGAGTTCATGTTTGTACACGTGCAAAAAAAAATTTAATGCATGCAACACTCCTTTAATGGCTTATACATGACAACCTTGACTATACAAACATAACAAGAGCTACATTTAGAAAACTGAAAGTCCAGATAAATGGGTTTGCTGAGGGCGCTGGCCTTCAGACTGTAAACACAACAGGCATTCAGCTCTTAAACACTGAAAGGCAAACATAATCTGTCATATGAAACCATCAGAGTGACTTTCAGGAGTCTGTTGTGTGTCATTAAGCTTCTGCTGTATTTGAATGTGAAGCCAGAGTAGGCAATTGTATGTCCACTTCTCTCTCTACCTCTTTGGAGAGGTACATAAAGGAATTGGATTAAATTAACAAACGAAAGCATCTCCATAAGATGAGTTTAAGTAGATCTTAGTACTACAGTAAAGTAAGTTTGAATTGTTGCTTCTTTGTGGCAGGCACTTGCAAATTAGTGTTGTATCCTCAGCACCGAGATAAGGGAGTTTTATCAGGAGATTGTAGCCCCGAATGAATAAAAAAACTGCTCCTTCATTTGATGAAGTCAGCAAGCCAGCCAATCTCTATGTCATGTTGTTATAATCATTCCAAGATTTGGTTTAGAAAAACATAAATATAGCAGAAGGCAGTTAATTCATTGTCTTGAAAATCTTGCAGTCAAGTGAATTTGATTTTTCGTGATCAAGAGATGACAATGTAATGAAATGCCTTCTGCAAAAGCTAGGACCGTAGTGATCCAAAGGGTAAATGAGTATTGCTTGTCCAGTGAGCTGCTTGTCCAATTCTACATATGTGTGGGAGAGAATTTTTACCAAGATGTAATTAGCTGTATTGGAATTTCTTTATAAACATTAGAGCTAGTGATGCTGTAGGTGACAAATGTGTTTTAGTGGGGTATATAGATACTCCGCTCAGAAGTCTCCTACTTTGGTGTGATCTGCCTGGTAGCCATAGCCACCTTCATTTCTATGTGTTAACTTAGATTCAGTTTCATAAAATCTGCACCATGCAGGTATAGAAATAGATTTATTTATGAATAATAAATTCAGGATTAAGAATTATGAAGCTCTGCCAGTGTCCATCAATAGCAAAAAGAAATTCCACAAAGTATCATAATGCATTCTTAGGGAAGATGCTGTAGCTAATATAATCTAACCAAGAAATAAACACACATGCCTACAAGGTGGTGTAAATGTCATCTGGTTTCTTCAACATATTCTTCAAGATAGACTTTTTTTATTGGCTTTGAGCTTTTTGTTTTCAGAATTGTTTATAAACGAGCTAATTTGGGAAATACAGGGAAAAAAACAAACATGTTCCTGCAATGAGGTTGTCCACACACCTCATTTTACAACTCTGCAGGGATTTCACACAGAGTTGAGGTAAATTTAGATCTCTCTGAGCTGACAGGAAGAAATAAATGACAGCTATTTTAAAATGAAATTTAAGGGGGGCCTCAGAACATATTGGAGTGTGATGAGACTCATTTCCTCCCCTTTGGAGTTTGTTTATGAAGTGTTACTTTTCATTTTCAGGGAGTCTAAAATAGAACCGTAGGAGAGATTTACATCTAATGCTGAACTAGTGCTTTAAATGACCACATAGCTGCAAGTAGGTGTGCTGAATTAATTAGAAGGCAGCTATGAAACTGTAAGAGCAGACTGATCATTACAGACGATGCAACCCTGGTTCTAAGGCATAGGATAAACCTGCTGTCTTTGGAAGGTTAAATAATTAATTTTGAGAACTGTGACCCCCTGAAAGTGCCCGATACTGGTAGAGCAGGGCAATTTAAGAGTAGCAGTTATATCCAGCCCTGTACTTGTGACAATGAAAAGAAAAACAGAGCATATCTCCTGAGTAAGGAGGGCGGAGAAATAAGACATATTACTGAATGTGTCATAGACGGGGTGAGTGGTCTTGAACAGTTCCTTGAATCTCAGTTGGCTGTTTAACAAGCAGGGGCAAAGCTAGCAATGCTCCTGTACCTTGTACACATCTACACACCTAAACTCAGTGCATGTAAAATGCTTCCCTTCCTTCAGCTGGAGTGTGCATTTCAAGTGAAAAATAGTACTTTTCTTAATACCTTTAACCTGCTAGCTAATTCATAAGTTAATTCATGAGTTTGGGGAGCAGAGTTACTGCAACTGAAATGCATCTTTTGGCACTGTAGTGAAACCAGGAGGGAAAGTCTGGAATGAATACCACGAAATTGTTGATCCTGAATGACAAGGATGTGCATGGGTGTGAGTAATCCCTCATGTTCATCTCGGCTGTCAGGAAGCTTGTGCGCTCCATTACACTGTGGTGTTTTTCAGAGTACCCATAGTTTTACGCACTTGGGAGTTTTGCTTGCAAAGCGGGTGCCTGAAGGATTGTGTGACTGTTCTGAGGAGTTGTTGTGTGTCCTTGTGTGTATAGCCCAGAGGAAGCACCCTGCGGAGACAGCGAGTGCAGAAGTGTGGCAGAGAGGAGGAAATTGGCTGCAGTGCAAAAGACCAGATTGATAAGCCTCTACTGTGAAATGTGGGGGAAAAAAAAAAAAAAACCAACAAAAAAAAACCCAACAAACAACAAACCAGCTGGGATGTGGCTTAGCTCCAGTGTTTCCCAGCAACAAATGCACCCCCTAAGATCTGGCCAAGCCAGATACAGTCCCTCAGTCACTGGGGACGTGGAGAGAGGATGCGGTCCAGATGCATGTCCCTCACTGGAAGTTTTATTCTGCTCGCCTGATAGGGCTCTTGTGGCTCTGTTTAACTCTGTTTACCATGGAAAACCTGTATCAATCACAGACGACTAAAGCCTGTAGGTTACTTAAGGAAGCATTACTCCTGATGTTTGCAGCTTCAGAAGAGCTTTGCCCCACACACACTCTGTCTCTTCATTTGTATGTCTCATACTGAGATGTGGAGTGTAAAACTCTTGTCTCATTGAAATTGGTTGGAGCTTTTCCATTAACTTAAACATGGCAGGCTGTCACTGAGGATGGTGTCTCAGAGAGAAGACATATGCCTTTTCATATGTTGTGAGGGCTCATCAACATTTGCTCACATGTTTCAGAATGATTCATGTTTTATTCTGTAAATTGCTCATGCTTTTCTTGCAAGTCGAGCCATAAGTAGCCTTGAGTGGTGGTTATGGGTCATTTTAATTGAGATCAGCATGAATACCTGTTGATCTGCAGGGACACTGAAGTTAATGGTCACTGTCTGTGATGACCAAAGAAACCAAAATGATCTTCCACATCTATTTTCCAGCTAAAGCTTTGACAGTCCATTAAAATATATTCATTATTTGTTGAGTGGATGCACAAGCACATTGTACAGCAAGTAACTCAGGAGTTTCTGCTGAAGACATGGCTACCTAGCTCTTCTAGCTTGGTGTGTTCTCCATCAACATTTCAGCATGCAGCTGTCAAAGCATGTTTGTACAGTTGGACACTTAACATGCTGTAGCTACTGCTGCAGAACTAAAAGGTTAGGACTGTCATAAGTAATTAAGGTTAGTGGCACAGATGTTTGGTGTGAGGATTCAACCTTTTTTCCTGAAACTATTTCAAAAGTTGTTCATAGCAACATTGCTGGTGCCGAGTTAGCGGCATGCCTTTGCTACTAATGAAAGCTGTCAAAATAAAAGAGCTTTTGGAAAGTAGCAGTATATGAATTTCTAAAAGGTTGAACTAGAACTTCTAGAGGTGGTTGAGCTCAGTTTTCTAGGCCTTGTTAAGAAGTATGATTGCTCTAGCTCAAATTTAACTAATTAAGAGTTGTGTGTAACCTATTGTAGTCATCAAGGTGGTCACCATCGTCTTCAGAGAGAAGTGGACAGTACCAAGAATAATTCTTCATCCCTGCTTTCACTACCTACAAGTGCCTCCAAGTGTGTCCATCTCTTTCTGATGCCTGAGGCTCAGGTTGGAAGAGGCAACCTCAATGTGTTTGTTGTTTAGTAAAATCAATCCTTTGCCTGATGGGTATTGTAAGTAGGTGGATTGCAAGCATGCTGGAGAACAATTCATACATTTCGGTGGAACTGTGAGAATAACTGCTCTGTTCATTGGTATGAAATAAACTGACCCTATGCAATAGAGAGGTATGAATAATTGGGTGAACTGCATTCTAAAGGTGCTTATTTCTGTCCATTGTCTATAAAGGGAGCCTACAGCAACAGTGTCAGGCTTAGCTTTTAGACACGTGAAGCTTGCAAGCACACAATCTTACAAGCTTCCAGGAGGTACAGAGACATGCAGGATGCGTTCTGCAAAGCATGAGCAAAACCAAGGAGGCTGACTGCTAATGCAACAAACCCGACAGTATCTGCAGTTCTCAGTGCTGAGTATGGGAGTAACAGAGATTCAGCTTGTAGCTTGCAGTCAATAAATAGCTCTTGTTAATAATTCAGCATTGGTTTTAGCTTGCTATGTATATAAGTGTTGGTTCTTAGTGTCTTTTTTTTTTTCTTCTGCTCTTCAAGTCTGCTTCGATGTTCAGCTCTGTTTTGATTTTTGCATTTCTTTGTAGTTTCCATTACTGTAAGTTTTGGAGGCAGTCAGCAATGCACAAAAACCAGTTATAACACAGGTATTATACCCAGAAGCTGTGTTCCTAAATCTCATGGAATGTTTTAAAAACATTTTGCATTGTCATCTTATCTGTTATCCTCACCTTGCTGAGAGCATCTAATTTGTAAACCAAAGAGGTGATGGTTAATATTGCTGCTTCCTAGGCAAGTTCTTCAATAGCAGGAATCCCCACATAAGCCAGCAGCCTTACCCCTGGGCAATTGAATCTTTTTAATAAAAGAGTAATATCTCTTCATAATATGTAAGTTGAAGTAATAATGTACTTTGACTTTTAATGAAAACATCCATTAAACTGCAATGCTTCATCAAACGACTAGTGAGGAATTAAGAGTCATCACGAATTTAATTTTAAAATAAAGATTGCTTATTTTAAGTGTTCTGGCTGAAGCAAAACTACATATTGCATACATTTGAAGTTGACCAGAGAGTGTCTGTAATCCATTTTGTGAAACTGTAAATGTCAGGAAATTTTGAGAGTAAAACTGGATATTTTAGTTACAGCTGTTACTGAGAATACCAGTGGAGTTCATGTGATCTCATACTTATTGCAGAGCAGTTAATTCTCCAGGCAAAAATGGTGTGTTATGGTAGGGATGCTATTTTTTCAATTCATATTTTGTGTTAGTAAAGAAGTTATACATGTGAATGTTGGCAGATTAGTGCGATGGCAGTGTAATAAATATTTTAAATGACTGCATATTCTCCTTGTTCATAGAATCATAGAATAGTTTGGGTTGGAAGGGACCTTTAAAGGTCATCTAGTTCCAACCCCACTTTCATGGAAAGGGACAGCTTCTACTAGACCAGGTTACTTAAAGCCTCGTCCAACCTGGCCTTGAATGTTTCCAGGAATGGCGCATCTACCACCTCTCTGGGCAACCTGTTCCAGTGTTTCACCACTCTTACTGTAAAAAATTTCTTCCTTATATCTAGTCTAAATCTACCCTCTTTTCGTTTAAAGCCATTACCCCTTGTCCTGTCACAACAGGCCCTGCTAAAAAGTCTGTCCCCATCTTTCCTGTAGGCCCCCTTTAAGTACTGGACAGCTGCAATAAGGTCTCCCTGGAGCCTTCTCTTTTCCAGGCTGAACAACCCCAACTCTCTCAGCTTGTCCTTATAGGAGAAGTGCTCCTGCCCTCTGATCATTTTTGTGGCCCTTCTCTGGACCCACTCCAGCAGGTCTGTGTCGTTCCTGTGCTGAGGGCTCCAGATGCAGTATTCCAGGTGGGGTCTCACCAGAGCAGAGCAGAGGAGCAGAATCACCTCCCTTGACCTGCTGGCCACGCTTCTTTTGATCCAGCCCAGGATATGGTTGGTTTTCTGGGCTGTGAGTGCACATTACTGGCTCGTGTTGAACTTCTCATCAACGAACACCCCCCAAGTCCTCCTCCTCAGGGCTGCTCAATCCATTCTCTGCCCAGCCTGTATATGTGTTTGGGATTGCCCCAACCCAGGTGCAGGACCCTGAACTTGGCCTTGTTGAATCTCACGAGGCTCGCATGTGCTCACTTCTCCAGCCTGTTCAGGTCGCTCTGGATTGCCTCCTGTCCACCAGGCATGTCAACCACACCACTTAGCTTGGTGTTGTCTGCAGACTTGCTGAGGGTGCGCTTGATACCACTGTCTATATCGCTGATGAAGATATTGAATAGTACTGGTCCCAATACAGACCCTGAGGGACACCACTTGTCACCAGTCTCCATCTGGACATGGAGCTGTTGACCACTGCCCTCTGGATGTGACCATCCAATGAGTTCCTCAGCTAATGAACAGTCCACCCATCAAATCCATACCTCTCCAGTTTAGGTTCATACAGTTGTTGTTCATAAAGAATGAGGCTATATTTCAAAATATGTCATTGGATATTACAATTAAACTTACAAAGTTCATTCTGTTCTCCAGCCTCAGTGAAGAAATTCAGGTCACTCCGAAGCTAAAATTACACATCCGTTACTAATTTATAAACAGTGTTATGTTCACAAAATCACAGAATGGTAGGGATTGGAAGGGACCTTTGGAGATCGTCTAGTCCAACCCCCCTGCCAGAGCAGGTTCGCCTAGAGCAGGTTGGACAGGAATGCATCCAGGCGGGTTTTGAGTATCTCCAGAGAAGAAGTCTCTACAATCTCTCTGGACAGCCTGTTCCAGTGCTCTGGCACAAGATAGAAGATACAGCACGTGTTGTGCTGTATCTTACTATTTCAGGTCACGGCTTCATGGTTGAAATTTCGATTAGTGTTGTACTCTGGGGCTTTAGTTAGAAAATTCCCAGATTTAGGCTAGAAGCTCATGAGGGAGTTAGAAAGTCTGGGGGGAAAAAATAATCAGTGGTGGTCTTTGGGAAAAGAGGAGTAGTAAAGCTTTTTTTTTGGTGTTTATGTAACAAATTTATATGGCTAGAAAGTCAGACTAATGTTAAATTTCGGTGGTCCTTCAGGAACAAGCTAAAAGGACAGTAGGCTCTGTCAAGTTATTAGAATTTGAAGGTCTTCAAGCTCTAGGGGGTCATGACAAACCTGAACTGCATATGAAAGCATGGACTGTTAAAGAAGCTAATTTTTACAGAATAATGAGTTTTGACCTTCAATTCAGAAAGAGCTTGTTACCCTTACTGACAGTGGCACATGATACAACTTTGAACTTTTGTTCTGGAACCTGAATGTGCAAAGATGCATTTATAAGGCTGTCTTCAGTACAATTCTGTGCATTCAAATTACTTGGGTTTATAGGACTTTAGAGAAACTGGAAAGAACTATTAAAATATGAATAATGTAAAATATCATAAAACTGATATTCAGTCAGTTTTGCCTTGCTTCTGTTTTGGTTTTGATGTTTTTTCCTCCCCATCTCACAGTACTACTTTGACATTACAGCGTGGCCCAGTCAGTCCTACCTGATTTTTCTTGGTCGTTTGATTCCATCTTTTCATTTTTTGCTTCCAGCAGATAAGAGAAGGCATTATGCAATGCTGGTGGGACCTTGCCCATGATTTAGGTTTCCAGTCTGACTTGTGAGGGGAGAAGTTGCATGTGCATAGTTGGAAGAGGACAAGAATCACCACCTCACATAGTCCTACAAACAAAAAAAATGTCCCTTGTTACCTCCTTCCAGATACTTTTTCTTGACTTTTAACCTTGTTTTTACTTTGTCTTGTTTGTATTTGATTCATAAATTAATGAAAAATTGAAATACTTCTGTTGCGAAGTAGGGAAACCAGGTTTTTAAATGACAGAAATACTAAGATGAAGAGGTTTCAGTCTTTCTCCTGTCTGCATGAGTTAAATAGATTTGTCACAAAAGATCTAAAGCAAATGACATAGGAGAGAATGTTACATGATATATTTTGGGTGAACTGGAGCCGTGAAGAGTTTCTACATTTCACAGGATATAAAGATGGGGATTGAAGTGAGATGGTCAGTAGAACTTCAGGGATTTTTGTAGCCAAGACCTTTTTTTTTTTTTTAATCCGTTTGGATTTTCCAAAGTCTAATTAAAAAAATAAGCATTCTACGAAAAAGTTCCCATATCTCTGGTAATTATTCTGAGGAATAAATTCAGAATGTGAAAGGTTCTGTGATGCAGAAGCTCTCATTCCTGCACAGCTGCACAGCCCAGGTGGGCAGCTCTGCAGGGGCCCAGGACTGCCAGGAGAGGCATAAAGGAGATGAATCTCTGCAGAGCGCTTTGTTCCTGGGACCTTTTGCCAGATTGAGTTCACTGTGCTGCATCTTGTTCCTACAGTCTCAAGAATGCCGTTTAACATTAGCATCTTGAATAAACAGGGTTGGGGTTTGGTTTTGTTTTTTTTTTTTTTTTTTTTTCAAAAATCGTGTGTTGAGGATACTGCTGTACAGTCTCAAGAATGCTGTTTAACATTAGCATCTTGAATAAACAGGGTTGGGTTTTGGTTTTGGTTTGTTTTTTTTTTTCAAAAATCGTGTGTTGAGGATATCACCTCAGAATAGCCTTTCTCTTACACCTGCTAGAGCTTGCTTACGAGAATAGCCTCCTGCATACTTAGGCAATAAAAACAAGATGAATAACAACCTCTAGGTTCTATACTTTAATGTGCAATACAGGATCATGTGTCTTATTGTTCTTATTAGTTTAGCTTGAGTCTAAATCTTAATGATTTGTTTTATTTTCATGCATTTCCATAAGTATGGCTGGCAAAGATAAATGTTTGCTTGGGTTTTGCATTGAAATATGTGATATTTAAGAGCAGTATTGATCTATAAGCACCCCAAATGCATAAGCATCTTGGTTAAGCAATTCTTTATTCCTGTGTCTGCATAAATTAGCTTCAAGTGGCATGGTTAGTGCATATCCAAAGAATATCAACCTTTCCTTTTGGGTTCACTTTTTTGTTTCAGAAGGCAGGTGACTTCTAAAGATGTAAGAGTTAAACTCAATCGGTGTCATAAATTTTGGTGCATGTATTTAAGTATGCTAAAGAATTTTAGAATCAGATTATGTCTGATTGTTTTCTTTCTTACAATTTTTTTTACTGTATTTTCTGTGGCTTTGTTTTTCTTTTCCACACTCTGCAGAATGGGTTGCTTGTGTGAGGTCCAACTTTCTGGTTTTGTGCTATCTGCACGATGTGAAGAACATCCTGCAACTTCATGACCTAGCTACTGGTGCACATCTCAAGACTTTCCCCCTAGAGGTTGGCAGTATTGTGGGATATAGTGGCCAAAAGAAGGACACCGAAATATTCTATCAGTTTACTTCCTTTTTGTCTCCAGGTAAGGTTGGTTTTGTTCCCTTAGTTGTTCCTTTTCCTGGGAACAATATCCTTCTCGTTTTCTGTTGTTTAATAGTTATTAGGTATATCTAAGATGGAGATGAAACTGCTTCCCCCATGTAGTAAGTAGTCGTTGTACACTTCAAAATGTACCAGTCCTTAATCCATGAAGCCTAAATAACATACTACTAATATTTGAGAGTCCTGCATGGAGAAATTATGCAAGATTGGCTTGTACTAGAGATGAAATCGTAGTATTCTCACAGCTCTTGCTTCATACAGCAAGATACAAGTTTGCAAATCCTGTAGAAGAAAATCATTAATATATTTAATGTGATTTTCATCAGATTTTCATCACCATTTTGAAGAACATTAACAAAAAGTCACAAAAATTCTTTCTCTCATAGCTTTGTGATTCATTTATGCATAGCCTTATTAGAGCATTACTGTCTATTTTTACAACACTTGGTGGTGTTGAATTGCTGTAGGAATCCTCTTTGTACTATCCCGCAAAGCCAGAGCTGTCCAAAGCATTGTTTAATACATGTGTGGGACACCAGTAAGTATTCAGGATTTTGAATAGGAAGCAAATTTTTATGCAGTTGTCAAGCTAGTATATGAAAGAAAACATATTTGCTGTTGTCTCTCTTTTTTTTTCTTTCTTTATGGCCCAAACAATCAAGAGCAAATACAGGACAGGATTCAAATATGGAGAGGGGAGATAGGCTCCAGAATCTTTATCTTATTCCAGGGTTGTGGGTGATCATGAATCATAAGATGATCAAAAATGTTCTTATAGCATCTGATACATATTTTTGCTCTGTTTCAGTTAGAGCACAGCCTCATTGCAAAATGGCTGTATAATAGTTTTGATAGGTTTGCTGGTTTTGCTAGAAAGGATTGTGTCAAATTATCAAAACTGTGTTTCAAGCTTAGCAGATGTGTGATGAATTTCCTATTATTATCTTACTGTTTACATAACCAGAAATATGATATATTACGTTTCCACTTCCTCTTTTAAACAACATTCAGTTCATTGCAGCCATTGCAAGTCCTGTCCACCTCGGTTAATTTTATTACATTGAGGTCCCTGTAGAGGGCTTTTTGCCTTAATTTTTAGTGTTCTTTTCCCTAATATATGTTCAAAATTTTACAGAGACCAGGATTGTTGTAAACCAGAAAAACAAAGAATGATTAACACTGAGGTTAGCTTTATGTATCATATGCATCTGTAGTATATCCACAAATATTAGGATTTTGTAGTATGTTAACCAGTGTGCAAAGGCAACAATAATCACACTGTATGGCACATGCTCAAGTGTTATTAGGGTTGAATGACAGGAAATGTGATTTGTAGTCTAAATGCAAAATTCTTCTTGGCTAATTACACATCTATGTAGTGTCTAGGCTGCTACAGTCTCTGTGATTCTGCCTGTGCTGCAACCCAGAAGATTTATACTGCTTATAAACATAAATTTTCTCATGTGCACAATCCTTTGGAAATCAAAGGGACAACTCAAGCAAGTGAAGTTGCCTTCCAACCTGCAGGATCATGATGTAAAATAAATTATACGAGACCAAATTCTCTTGAGTTACATAGGTAACCTGTGCTAGTCTGCCACAGTTTCAAGTGGGTGATCATCTCTTTCCATTATCTGGGGGTCCATTTGAATTGTAATTTCAAAATATTTTATCATAAAGAGAATAATGTTGACTTGAGTGAAATTCTTGATATATTTATTCTCAGTCTGGTGGCTCTAGAGGAGATGTTTTTAGAACTGACTTTATACTTCTTTCTTCCACATTATCATTCTCAATAAGTGCTATGTAACTGTATGAAAACAAATCTTTTTTTTCCCATTTGGTTAACCTGCTTTGGATACCTGGCTTTGTATGGGCGGTGAGAATTACTATTTCTGTACAGAAAGCCTTTGCACCCTTCCTAGATGAAGTGTATATATATACACGTTAAATTATGTATTAACTGAAAGAATGTGTCTGGAGCTACTGTTTTTCTCCCTGCTGAGTTACCTTTGCCATTCATTACTCCATCACAGTGCCTAAACCAGCATCCTTTTAATGATGGACATGCACTAAGCTGACAAACTTGCACTCTATTTCAGGTATTATATATCACTGTGATCTGACCAAAGAGGAACTGGAGCCAAGAGTTTTCCGGGAGGTGACTGTGAAAGGATTTGATCCTTCAGTTTACCAGACAATTCAGGTAATAAACATAAATCCTGCTGTCTTGCTGTAGTCATTTATGCAAGAGTTTAATAGAATTGCACTTGGCTAAGGATGAGAGTGCTTTGATTAGCTCCTGGCTTGCAGGTCTGTGTATGTTCTGAAGGAATTCCACCAAGTCTTGTTAGAGAATTTAGAAGATGCCACTGCAAGTAACCGGGGCAGACTCAATCCTTAGTCTTCTTATGTTATGAGGCAGTATGTTCTCTAATTTTTTCCCATGTTACAGTATTCTTTGATACTCATTTTAACATCAAGCTGCTGCTTTTCCATGTTTATGTATTTCTTCCACCAGGGCAACTTGGCATGGCTCCCATAGGCAAGTGTGTGATAGGGCAAGGCTTAAGGGCAGTGGAGAAGGACAGGAAACTTGGAATAGCCAGTTGTCTTCCAGGCACTTCCACAGTATTCCAGGGCCCACCATGGGAAGTGGCAACAATATATTAAACACTTCTGTCCCCACCACTTACATATCGGAATAGTGATGGATTTTTGCCACAAGTTCGTACTGTGGCTCTCTTATCAAGACCTCAGGAAGAAATGGGAGGAAAGAAGGAAATGCATTGATTCATTTGTAGCTGGCATCAAATACAAAATCTGACATAGAACTATGAAAAGTCTTAACCATGATAATTTGGAAGGAAAGCAGGAAAACATCTAGTGACGTGAACAGAAAAATCACGTTCATTCATGCTGCGTAAGAATTTCCCATCCTGTCCATGTTTCCAAGAAGTGCCATTGTGTTCATGAATGCTTGCAGTGCTGGAACTACTAGAACAAGGAGCAAAAGATACAAGCAATTTAAAGTACATACATATATGCAATTAACATTTCTAATGTAAAACCCCATGAAGCAATTATTGTACAGGTCTAACAGATTTTAGTATTATATGTTTAAATTGTTTGGGACAGGAACCCTTCTTTTCTCACTGTACACTACCTAGTACTATAGGGTCTGGGTCCATGGGATATTGCTTCAGCGCTTAATAAATAGTAGGTTAGTGCTGCATTAATATTCTCTTTTAACTGTTTCCCAAGGTTCTAATGAGTCATTGGCTGTCCATGAATAAAGAATTAAAAGACAAACATATTTGTCCCCTGTAGCATGTTTTCATGAAAAACAGGTGCTGCCAAATATGCCTACTGCCTCTTGGGAGGGCAAGATTCCATGGATGGTTTATAAACCCAGCAAAGGCTCAAATTTCCTGAGAGGCTTTTTGCCTTGATAAAAGAAAGGCCCTTGGATTTAAAAGTTTGCACACGTAGGGTTAAAATTACAGACATGGGTGATCTACAAACTGGTTCTGTGAGATGTGAACATGGAGAGAAATGAGTAAAGTCTTTCCGAGCAAGGTCTAATGCTGTTCAATAAATTCCCCAGGAATCTAGAGAATAAAATCTTTGCTGATAAAGTATTTGGAGTCAATGAAGATTGGCAGATAACAAAGTAAGAAGGACAACAGGTTACTGATTTATAACGATGTGAACTGCTTGTTAAACGATCCCATTATGACAATCTGCATTTCAGTATACTCAAGTGAGGGTAAGACATCTGGGAACCAGGGAGGGATTTATCCCGCTTCAAAATCTGAAATCAGGTAGGCTCTCTTTGCAATCCCTGAAAGGCCATAAGCTGCATCTACAGTAACAAGCAGTGTGGCATAATTGCAGGATTGAAATGGCTCGTGCTGAAGATCCAGTGTCTGTTTTGAGAATTTTACTTTGGACGAGATGTCATCCTGTCTTTTGAACTGAATTTCCATTATCAGTTGAAGTGGTTTTGGTGCACTCCTGGAGTGTATCTGCCACTTGAGTTTCATCCAGAAGGAATCCCATCTGCATACACTGAAACCTCTCTGCTGTGGGAAATGAGAGTGGTGAGGAGAATTGTTTTAGAACCACACTTCTCTTTTGAACTGAAATGCTATTGTAGGTGCACCGAAGGCTCAAACAGGTTTCTCAGTTCAGTGGCATGAAGACTCCTTTGCCAGGTGCCTATTCCTCACATGTAACTGAAGGCATATAAGAATTAGCTAAGTTTAAGGCTTATAAAGTTAACAGAAATTACTCCTATGAAAAACAATGTAAGCTAAAGATAATATGGAACAGGTTCAGGGAAATAACAGGGCTCTTTGTAGACAACTGCTTTGACCTCATAACAAGTATTGTGACTAAAAATATTATGCAAAATATACATATTTTTAGTAAGGGAACTTTCCACTAAACACAGCTTTTGTAAGTCCCTGATAAAATAGTATGCCCTGGTCAGGAAGATGTGGAACTTCTAGAGAGAGTTCATACAAATTTGTTGAAACAGTTAGAAGTCTAGAAAAACAATCATTATATTGTGATGCTTAGCATATTTAATACCTGCAATTTATAGCAGAAATATTGGAGGGTGGATTAGTTACATGTAGCATTTTGCATCCACACAGTAAGAGTGGAATAGAGGATTTACAGGGATGGGGAGCAGAGTGAAGCCCCTGTAGTCCAAAGGGAAATGGTGAGGGACCTGCTTCAGCACCTGGAGGTGCACAAATCTATGGGGCCGGATGGGATCCATCCAAGGGTGCTGAGAGAGCTGGCGGAAGTGCTCACCGGCCCACTGTGCATCATTTATGAACAGTCCTGGATAACTGGGGAGGTCCCAGCTGACTGGAGGTTGGCAAATGTGACGCCCATCCATAAGAAGGGCCGGAAGGAGGATCCAGGGAACTACAGGCCAGTCAGTCTGACATCGGTGCCTGGGAAGGTCATGGAGCAGATCATCCTCAGTGCCATCACACGGCACATGCAAGAGAACAGGGTGATCAGGCCCAGTCAGCATGGCTTTGTGAAAGGCAGGTCATGCCTGTCAAACCTGATCTCCTTCTATGACAAGGTGACCCACTTGCTGGACAAGGGAAAAGCTGTGGATGTTGTCTACCTGGATTTTTGCAAGGCTTTTGACACCGTTTCCCATAGCATTCTCCTGGAGAAACTGGCTGCTCATGGCCTGGACAGGTATACTCTTCGTTGGGTAAAAAACTGGCTGGATGGCCGTGTCCAGAGAGTGGTGGTAAATGGAGTTAAATCCAGTTGGTGTCCAGTGACGAGTGGTGTCCCCCAGGGATCGGTGCTGGGGCCCGTTCTCTTTAATATCTTTATCAACGATCTGGATGAGGGGATCGAGTGCTCCCTCAGTAAGTTCGCAGACGACACTAAACTGGGGGGGCGTGTTGATCTGCTTGAGGGTAGATTGGCTCTGCAGAGGGATCTGGACAGGCTGGACAGATGGGCTGAGGCCAATGGTATGAGGTTCAACAAGGCCAAGTGTCGGGTCCTGCACTTGGGTCACAACAACCCCATGCAGCGCTACAGACTGGGGGCGGAGTGGCTCGAAAGCTGCCTGGCAGAAAAGGACCTGGGGGTGTTGGTGGACAACCGGCTGAGCATGAGCCAGCAGTGTGCCCAGGCAGCCAAGAAGGCCAACACCATCCTGGCCTGCATCAGGAATAGTGTGGTGAGCCGGACTAGGGAAGTAATCATCCCCCTGTACTCGGCACTGGTGAGGCCTCACCTCGAGTACTGTGTTCAGTTTTGGGCCCCTCACTACAAGAAGGACATTGAGGTGTTGGAGCGTGTCCAGAGAAGGGCTACAAAGCTGGTGAAGGGTCTGGAGGACAAACCTTATGAGGAACGACTGAGGGATCTGGGGTTGTTTAGCCTGGAGAAGAGGAGGCTGAGGGGAGACCTTATCACCCTCTACAACTACCTGAAAGGAGGTTTTAGAGAGATGGGAGCTGACCTCTTCTCCCTGGCGACAAGTGATAGGACAAGAGGAAATGGGTTCAAGTTACGTCAGGGCAGGTTTAGATTAGATGTTAGGAAGCATTTTTTCACTGAAAGGGTTATTAAACATTGGAATAAGCTGCCCAGAGAGGTGGTGGATTCACCATCCCTGGAGGTGTTTAAGAAAAGGGTAGATGAGGTGCTTAGGGACATGGTTTAGGAGTGGTGGTGTTTTTATCAGGGTAGGTTAATGGTTGGACTTGATGATCTTAAAGGTCCCTTCCAACCTCACTGATTCTATGATTCTATGATTCTATGATTCTATGATTTTTCTTTGTGTAGAAAAAGGTATAATGTGATCCAGTGCCTAAAGTGGAACTTATTTAAGTTTAGCCTAGAAAAAGGTGAAATGACCCAGGAGATATAGTCAAGCAACAGTGTGACAGCATGGCTTGGAGTATTTGAAAGGAAATGAGCTATTTTTCTTAATTTCTTATTTTTAATTTTGCCTCTGGCATATACACAGGACAGATTCTCTAAAAGCATAAAGACAGTAATGTGTGTGCATGAGATAGTTGTAAACAGCCCCGTTTGTCTCTGCATCTCCAGACAGAAATAAGTGTTATAGAGGGCAGTTTGCTGGAAATGTTCTCACAGAGAATGTGTTTTTACTGTTTCACTCAAATTCATTAAGGGACTTCCACAGGATAACTTCAGGGCATAGTGAGCTGAAAAAGAGAAAGAAAACAGCATTCTCTTTAGGAAACAACTTGGTACAATTATGATACTGCCATGAAACTCAGAAGGCTAATAATGGAACACAAATAACCATGTAATTAAAAAGGGTTTAGAACGGGTTGCCATAAATTAGAAATAATGTATTTTTCTAGTAAATCAAATTTTATGAAATAAACGTCTGGAAAAACAAAATCTCATTTTACATTTAAATCAATTACGTGCTAAATTAAGGTAAAGTAGAACAGTAATACAAATAATTTCAAAGAGGAAACACGCTGTTGCTATGTCCTTGGAAACCTTCACTTTGTAAATCACTGGCAGAGCTTCACCACTAGGCTGTAATGGGGTGGAAGTCAATATTACTGTTTCTGGTTTTCTCCTTTATCCAGACCGCTGTCTCTGGTTCTCACTCCTGCTCAGTACCAGCTCTAGGGAAATGTGACCTGTGTAGTTACACTGGGAAGAGCACCCTTGGCTCACCACTCATCCAGTTTTGCCTTTATCAGCAAATTATCTCAACATGGCGACGTCTTGGAAATTAGTTTCCCGTATCATTCAGATCCGCGGAGGAATCGCAGCTGAGATGTGAAAGAGGCTGTTTGTCAGGGCCAGGGCTGGGACTGCTGGGTCACCTTTGTAGTAAGTCAGGCTGCCAGTGCTGCACGCTTCTGCCAGACTCCAGTCCTTGTTTCCATTTATGGGGTCCCGCTTGGACCCTTGATGATGCTTCTGCTTGGAGGAGGGAAAAGGAGATGGCAGCTTATCGAAGCAGTTTATAAATGGCTCTCAACCTAGATGATAGCCTTGCATAGCCATTGCAAAACTCAGGCAACATTGCAGGGAATTGTGAAAGAAACTCAAAATTAAGAATGCAAGAAATATACTGAGAATAGGCAAAGATTGCTGATTACAGGAGAATGAACAACACTGCGGAATTTATTTCATCATTCTCATTTCCATCAGAATTACAAAGTAGTATGGAAAAATATTGCTGGCTCTGTCCTGATCCATGTCCTTAATGAAAGGCAGGTCTCCTGCCAAGGTTCTTCCTTTATCCTTATATACCTGAAGAAATATCTACGAAGACTAGCAATCTCCCTAGCTTCTGTGTAGCATATATGAAACTTTAATGAGTTGTTGTTCTTTAGCAGTCTTTGAACGTAAGTGAGTTAAGAAGACTTGAACTGAAGTGTGTCATGTGTATATGAAACCTGAATTAATGGCAATTGGAAAATGCCACAGAGACCGTTTTTTGCTCTTGTGGTTTCATTTTACAGTATTTCATAGATGCTGTGCAGTGCAGTGCAAGTGTGGATCAGTGATAAAGTTTACTGCACTGAGTAAATTTATGGTAGAGCAGCTGCTTTGTAGTACCTTAGGTTAAGTTCTTACCCTTTGGCAGACCAAAGTAAGAACAAATTTGCCAACTTATCTTGCACTGAAGGGAGAGCTGTTTCAACGTACCTGACATTTACACCAGGGTAAGAGCACGCCCATAGGTTGTTGGCTGTACGTGACACCCCGCAAGTATATAGTCTAACTTACTGTGCAGTATCTTGTGCATACGCCCTTACCTTGAAAGACTCTGTGTGACCTTCATGAAAAAGTCAGACTGATTAAAATGCTTGCCATGCATCAAAAATTTATCCTGGCTACTTTTGTTAAATGATACATTAAGTTGCGTTAATAACTTTTCCTCCGTCAAACGCTTCTTGAAATTTGTCTTTGCTTCCCTGCACGCTTCCATCGATCACAATGACACACTTTTTCAGGAAATAGCCTGGGGTGTTTTTTACAGGAGGAAAAAACACTTTTGCAGGAACTTACAAACGGCACTTGCTGTAAGCTGTTTACTGCATAAATAACTGCTGCTTTAAATAAAAAGCCTTTATTTTATCTTTACAAAGTTGCTAACTAAGTTCTTATATGCCTCTCCATATTAATACCCCACAGTGACACTTAAACATGGACAAGCAGTCTTCTGGCCTGGCTCACAACTCACCTACTTTTAGGCTGATATGCAGGATTATAAGTGTTGAAATTGCAACAATAAAAATGTTATTTGGCTCCTTTTGCCATTCTTTGAATACCTTCTAGCACTGTCCTTAAAATAGCTTGAGATGAAACAAAAATAGATGCTACTATTGACAGATGCACTTTGGATTAGCTCTTGCAGAAGAACAGTGAAATTCATAATAACACAACTTAGTTTTACAACTTTAAAGCAGCTGCTTTAACTCATTGTTGCAGAGACAAAAGAAGATCAAGTCTTAAAAAGGATATTTGTTTTCTTGGGCCTGGGATGAATTTTCTCCTCTTTTGCAGAAATTATTTTTATAGGTGAACTGATTTTCATGAGGAGTTTATTGTTTTATTGTTCAGTCTTTCACTCCCATCTTCAAGCCTTTACAGCTCTGATTTTAAGGCATGAGTCACTGATAGGGAAAATTTATCTACAGTCATTCTAATTCCTAGCGGAACTTTACACCGTACAGTTTGGCACAGCAGTTAATCTCTGTTTCAGGAAAATACAGCGCTGAGAGAAGATGAGTCAGGCTTGAGGTTGATTGGCAGAGTTGTGGAAGAAACTTGTGCACAGCACCTGCCCACGCTATTCCTGGATCTCGCCATTGCTGGTGGTGTCATTCCATGAGCATTAGATTAAAATAAAAAGTAACAGAGGGCAGCAGAGGAAAGCAGCATTCTGTGAAAGCTGTAGTAAGCTCAACCTGCTCAGCAATGCAAGAGCTGATACTATCACTGTTTTTTCAGTGTGGATATAGAGATGGTTTTATTGTTGTTTCTTTCCCTTATCTAAGTATTTATGAATAGATCACTGGAGTTTGGAGAGACATTCAGTAGCTCTGAATTCATCTCTGTCGAGAAAAAGCACTCTCATACCCAAGAAGAGAGGCATGTACGTTTTGCATTGATTCTGATCAGAGACAAAGAATTCTTCCCTTTTCTTCAGGGGAGTAAGTTGTTTTGGCATCCTTTTCTTCCCCCTCCTGAAAATCCCAGCCAAAAGAGCTGGACTTCCATGCTTCTAACAGTATTTGGGGTTTGAATCCTGCCTCGATCTCACGGGATGGGAGGTTAGAGTTAATACTTGAGGGAATAAAGTTGCTTATTGCTTTTTGTTTCTATTTTATTTCTTTTATTTCCTTGTGGTTCCATATTACAGCGAGGAAGAAATTGAAGAAATATTGGGGGGGGCAGAATGTGAAGAAATTGTGAAGAAATGCACCAGTTTTAGTGCTTGTCGCAGTGTGGCAGACACCTGCCCGCTTAAAGGCAGGAGTGAGCTTTAAGCTGCTTCCATCAGAGCTCCCATGAAGAAGACTGAAGTCTTCAGCTCTGATCTCTGCCAGTGTTTTGGCAATAGCTGTAGTTTTGGCACCAAGACAACAGTCTCACTGTGGAGGACATCAACAAAAATCACAGTGACAACTGTGGCAGTATTGGCTATTTGCCGATGTGAATTTAGCATCTTACACACTTGGCATGTGGCTATTACAAACACTACTTTAATCTGCCATTACCTCTTCTAACTGCAGGTCAGGGAAGAAACACTTAACTGCAAATGTAGTCCTCTAGTTTTAAGGCCCTGTATTTCTTGAAAGCCAAGAGATTATATATTAAATATGTTACATATTTGCAGCCACAGTACACTTCATTTTAAGGGGGGAAATTGTCAGTGGAGGATTTTCTGTCTAGAAGAGTATCAAGTGAAGGATTTCCTATAATGACCTTACATGCTCTTGAAGTTTGAAATCCTTATGTCTGAGCAGAGAAGTAGCAGTTGGCTCTACGCCCATGTTTAAGCAGCCCCATCCAATGCACGTCAGATAATTCACATGAGTAATTCTGGCAGACCGTGATATTCCCGAAGTGTCTGGAGTAGGAACCAGATCTCCATATTCCAAGAAAGAGGATAAAGTGATAGGATTTTACATTGCTTTCTTCACTGATCCAGTTCCAATTCTGTTTTGAGGTCTGAATGTCAGGGGTTGCTTTATCCCCTTATTGCATACCAGAGGATTGCTGCACAGTTTAGGATGTTGGGAGCTTTTGTTCAGCAGAATGCAGAACAATGGAAATGTGGTTTGGGATGGAGGAGTACAGAACTACTCTTAGGAAGAATTAGCACAATACCAGACCACACAGTGTGATGGGATAATATAAAAATACCAGTCCCTGTGTTCATTTGAATCGTCATACAGGCTTTGTGATTCACTAGTCCCAAGTGTCCAAAGTTTCCCAAAAAGTCCCAAGCTTTTAATAATAGATTGTTTCTTTTTCTGTTAAGTGTGCAGGGAATTGAAGAGCTTCTTAAAATGTTAGAGTCTGTAGAATCTTCATACTCAAGACATTATAAAAACATTTGGTTTAAGTCTGCAAGCAAAGTGATTGCTTAATAGTTTAGCTAAAATTCATAGTGCAATATTCTTCTTGTGCCTTACTCAGTAGAACTTTTGTTTGAACTTGTAGTGGTTTGTTTTCCACTTCTCTCGTGAATGCAGGTGTTAATTGGCATACTTGATCCCAAGCTGCATTCTATGCTCCATTTCTTTCTCAGAATTTCTTAAAACACAAGGTGAAATAACATGGATTAAAACAGAGCTGTAACCATTGAACATAATGTAGAGAATCCCTTATTACACACAGGAGTTTTAAACAAGAGCTTTAAGGATTGTTTAACAGCCTCCCATGTCTTAAATGATTGCCTTGTTAGTTGTGAGTAAAAAATAGGTTTGATTTTTATTATAAATGGCTAAATATGTTTTGCCATCAGGAAAAAGAGATTAGAAATGTCATTCACTTGGACACCTTAAATGAACATGTGTTTTTAAACCTTCAGGAATCTCAGTAGGTAGATTCTTTGCTGATACAGAGATTAAAATGACAATATTGTTGGAGTGGAAATGCTTGTTTATTGTCCTCTTTCTAAACAAATCACTGAAGATTTTTTCCCTTCTCTTTTTTCTCCAGCTTTCATATTCACTCCTGTGATTGATCTCACCTCCAGTAATTAACCATGAACACTTTACTATTTTAATTAACTCCCTTACTCACAAGATAAGTAAGAATTCTATTTAATGATTCTCAGTGGGAATCTTCTTTCAACTTTTCTTTTCCCTTTTGTATAAGCATATCAGTGTTATTTCGCAAAGGTAGTGAGTATTATTAGCTTCATTCTACAGGAGCGGAACCATTCAGAGTGAAATTTGTCCGTGGTTGCACTTGATGAGGGGTTGCACTGGGGATGCGTTTTGATGGTTTGCTGTTCTAATGGCAGTGGTTTGCTACTCCTCTTTTTGCTGATCCTCAGAGTTGAGTCTTCAGATGTGGTTTTGACAATCAAGCCAGTTATTAAAGTCTTACACAAGTAGCAGTTCATAAAACTTAAGTGTCGATAAAAAGCCCCAACTCCCAATGTTTTTAATAGTATTAAATGCTGACAAAGCCCTATCTTTTGATTAGTATGGTGTTTGTGTGTCTTGTATAGGGCAGATTGAACACCAATTCCATCAGTGGTGGAGGATGAAATGCACAGGATGCTTCCACAAAAAAAAAACAAACCCAAACTCTGAAGCTTCTTTGTGGCTGTTCAAGTCTTGCTCTGACCAAGCAGACATAAAAATGGAAAATTTCAGCATGCAAAGGACTGCATGTATAGTCCTCTGCTGAAAGAAAGTAGTAGCAACTACCACTTTTCTTTTCTCTGTCCCTTTGTTGAGGCTAAATGTCAAACTTTGGCGTGCCAGCATTGTTCACAAGAGAGTGCTCCTCTGCAAGTGTGGGAATTCTTTTATCCATCTGCCCACCCATTACTTTGCCTTGTGGAGCCTACCCAGGAGGGTGTTAAATTCTGATGATAATGCTGCATTGAAGACAAATTGCTTTGAGACCACAGCCATTGGTTTTATTCAAACAGCTGGCAAAATATCCTTAGATGATTGCAGTTGTCAGTCATCCCTGGTGCAGGCCAGCATTCAAGTCATTGATATAGCAGGGAAACACATTGAATTCCTTTACCAGGCCACCAAGACAAACAGACTCTTCTGGTTGTCTTTTTCAGTACTGCGCTAGCAGTGTCATCAAACTCTGTTGAGTAGTCCTTAGGTTTCCAAAGAAGGGGACTTACATTTAGTGAGAGTTATATGCACAGGTATATATCCATGTCTGCTACAGGATGGTGTTATACTCGCGCACATTTGCAGAACAATAGTAATTATAGTTGTTTGGTTGTTAGTGAAGCCCATGCTACTTGAGAATAAAATATTGTGCACTCTGTTTATAGGTGTTTACACATCTGTAATATATATACGGGCAAGTTTTAAAATTTTTCCTTTTTGTTTTTAATTTTAACATTTACTTTTTCAGTATTTAAAAATTTAAACCATTTTCTGAAATGTAACTAGTACAGATTCTCAATGCAAGTGGCGGATTTTTGAATGAACTTCTACTCTGACTAGTGGTTCAAGTGGATTTTATTATACATGTGAACTCCCTGGATGGCCTTCACATCTCTCAAACAATGACGGTTTTGTGAAAGGGAGAAGGGAGGCACTTGTTCTCTTTCAGACCCTTTGTCTTCTCCACTTCTACTTTTGAAGCCTCTCTTCTTGAAATCGTATAAAACATGGGCAAAAACCATCTCAAAGGATCATCTAATCCATTGCACTCCAAGAGGCAGGATACTGGCTTTTTCCTGCAAGAAGAGAGAAACCAGCTGTTACTGCCCAGTAGGGGATGTTGCAGCTGTGAACAGAAGAACCTGTGGCAGAGCTGCTGTAATAACCAAAGGGCAGAAAAACTGGGAAAGGGAAGAATTGCAGTGCCTGAATGTGGTTGGAGGTGGTGGCAGCGTGGTCAGATACCCATGTCCCAGAGCTGGCCAGCGTGGCTACCAAGGCTAGAGCATGCTGATCTGTCCTGGGCTCTGTGACAGGTCACTTCTGCCTGCACCAGTCCTGACTGGCTTTTGTCTGCCTTGTGCTTAAAAGGCTTCAGTCCCCCTAGGCAATCTGTCCCAGTGTCTCACTGTATTTACTGTTAAAAAGCTTTTGCAGGAAGGCAGGGAGCGGGGTGTCCGCCGCAAGGTCTCACCTAAATTCCCTTGCCGTAGTTGAAATGCATTGCTTTGTGTCCCTCACAGGCATGGAAGAGAGGTAATTCTCTTCCTAGTTACAGCAAACTTCTGCGTATTTAGGGACTGTCACTATGTGTCCCTGCATTATTTTTTTTTCCTTTAGATGTAAAAAACCTGCACTCTCTTCAGTTTTTCTAGCGGATTATATTTTCGGGGCCTCCTATCACTCTTTTTTTCTTTATTCGGGTATGGGCAGTATATTATGTGCCATGGTTTAAACTGAACACAGCTCTCTAGCTGAGGCTTTGCAAATGTTGAATACAGCAGAAAGCATTACTTCATACATCTTGCGGGTGAGACTTTGGCTTAAGTGGCCCCGTATAGAGTTTGCCGTTTCCCTAACAATTCGTTGTTCATTCAAGGTCAGTTTGGTGTGTACTATAACTGCAAGATACTTTTCTGAAATATTTTCTTTGGTCAGTTTCCCTATCCTGTAGATTACTGCACCTGTCAGAGTGTAATACGTTGCATTTCTGGCCTTTACTGGATTGCATTTTACTTTTTTGGGTAGTTTTGCCTTTTGTTTGTTTCTCTTTCTAGAAAGCACTCCCCTTTCCCCGCCTTTCTGCAGCATCTCCGTGTTTCCTGTTAGCAATTAAGCTTCCCCGCAGCTCCATATTCCGTGTAAATACTTTAGAGTGGATGCATCTCTCGTTCTGAATGGTGTCCCTGTAGGCTACCAGGGAACTGGGGTGTTTTCAGAGCAGAAGCAGCTCTGGCAGAGCTGGGAGGTTTGTGTTTCAGAGCTGCAGGCCTCCAAGCGCGCACAAGTTGCTAACTAGTTTATGCACTCCTTTATTAGGCTTGGCGTACAACTGATACCGAGAGGTTTAAGGTTGTACAGCCGCCTGCAGAGAGCAAAATAGAAGGTTGTTACTCCTTTATTCGCTTGGGTTATCGTAGCACTTGGGAGGCTTAGTCGCGTTCACCGGTGTGCCGGATAGCATACAAGCGCAGGCCGTTGCAGGGCCCTTACCAGCCACGGCTTGAAAACAGGGCAGAGAAATAAATTATACATTTGGAAAATTAATAATGACAACTATGTGTTAACTACGTACAGGGGACAAAAACAAATTATAACTGGTAATATTTAAAACTAATGAAAAATGCAGGCAAACTTCTAATATATATCACAGCAGCCCGATAAAATTCTCCTTGCTCTCCTCTCCCAGGGCCAAAACTGCTTGGTGGATTAGGCTGGGGTTTTTTGTTGTTGTTGTTAATTAACGTTCATACTCTGGTGGAAAACAGATTATTAATTATTAGAGAGTTGAGAGTGGTGAATATTAATAGAAAATTGCAATTTCAAATGTTGGTGAGATCTTGCATAGACTTGATTCAGGCTTAGTGTACCTAAGTTGTTCATAAGCCGTCAGCCTCTGCAAAGTAAGTGAGGCTGCGTGGCCGCTGCTTGGAGCAGACTCTGCAATTGTAAGGAAAAAAGGGAAGGAGATGATAGCATATCTTGTAAACTAAAACTACAACTCTTGCTTTCACTGTGAATGTGATTATGTTAGAAAGGATGCGTATTAACTAAGATGGTCGTATAATAGTTATGAGCAGTTCAGTTTATACTGAGAAAATAATTTTTACCAAATTAAAATGAGGGGGGTTTGGAGAACCTCTCAAAAACTTATCTTTTATCAGCGTTCTATGGCACAGTCAAACCTCTTAATAACATGTTGGTGTTGCTGGATGCTTTCAAACACCATAGTCTCCATTTATACCAAACAGAAAAAAAATTTGCACTAATAAGATGTAAGGCAGAGCTAGAAAAGCTTCTCAGTCAATAGCTTTTTATCTAGACAGATTTAGCGTTTTGGCTTGGGGGTTTTTTTCTGAAATTGTCATTCACTGGTGAAGAGAGAGGACAAACTAAACCCAAAGTGCTTCAGTAAGTATCCAGAAATGCGGTTGTTAACTTGTGTATGTGGGACACTCATATGAGTGGGATCGTTCAGGAGACTTCTCGCTTGTCCCTTAGTAAAAGATCAGAAGTAGTAAAAATGGGAAAGATTTTTTTTTCCAAGGAAAAGGAAGGGAGGTAGCAGTTCAATTTCCACCCAGAAAGAGTTCAGTCACTAATTATGTGAGCTTTTTTCTGTGGGCTTTTGTCTCTCTATGATCCAGTACAAATTCATCAGTGCACAATTTTATTAAGGGTAATCTAGTTTGCATCTTCATTTAGCGGTTGATTCGATTTTATCAACGTTGCCCAGAGGTACTGATAGAATATCATCTTTCCTTAGATTAATTATTTCTGCTCTGTCTTTGAGACATCTCCCAGGAAATTTATGGGACAAGGGAAGCCTCCTAGAAATGTCATTATTGTTCATAGAAACTAGTTTTTCAACTGTGTAGATGAATGATATAAAGAAGTAGATTATTTCCTTAGTTCTGGCATGCTGTTCTCACAGACAGGGAAGAATTGATAAATAAATTCTCCCTGACAGCTCCCTGAACTGCTTGCTTTTCAGCCAATTTGTCAATTATTTTTGAAAGTAATAGTGCACAGTGATCGCTGCTAACGGCTGAAAATAGACAAGATGCAGAAAAGCTTCAAAGAATAATGGTAGAATGCCTAAAATCGGGGAATCTTTTATCAATAGGAACATCCCTGACTTTTTCCTTCTACTTACTGTTGTTTTTTGAACTGAAGTTGACTTGACATCATTAGACATTTGATCTGTTGATTTATTAGTAGTTGATTATTAGTAGTTGAATTCCTCATGACTGATATGTTTGTTGAATGTTGCTGTCTTGTTCTCATTTTGCCTAAGAAAGGATTGCTGCAAGCTGTCCTTAGTCTTATGGCTTAAAAAAAAAAAAAAAGGCATTCTTGTTCATTTTTCTCCTCCTTGTTCCGACAGTATTATAGGAATGCATCAACACACTTCTTGGAGTTCCTGTTATGAAGTATGTTAAAAGTCTTGGTTATGATATCTGTCTGGAAATTAGGCTGTCAAGTGAAATTTTTGCTGGGTTGCTTTATACTAGTTTTGGTTTTATTTTGTTCCCTAAGTATGGTTACAACAGTGTCACAGAAACTTATTCTCATAATTCTCTTCATCTTCTTTCTATTTGCTGGGTGGGTTTTCTTCATTGTATAATGAGTACTGCAAATCTGAAAACAATAGATGAGCCTGAAGTACTGTCTCCACAGCAAGGAGGTGGTCACCAAGACACAACTGTTTAAATCAATAGCATCTGGTCGTTAGAATCATTTTATTCTAAGCTTGCACCCACTATATTTTCTAGGACTTTAGTTTATCCTTGACCATTCTCAGGGAATTTTTTTTTTTCTGCTGCCATTTTGTTTTTTTTTTTTTAAAAATGTAGGGCACAAATGGTTAACTTTGAATTCAAGCTTAAAACTCACAAATTAATTTATTTGTAGTGTAATATGAGTGAGAAACTGCACATAGAAGTGCTTCACAATACTTCTAAGTGACCTGTTTATTTCAGTAAGTTCTTCAGAATAAATATTCACAGGATAAGTGAAACACACATTGTCCAGTGGAGATTATTTGTGTTTCTTTTCAAACCAAAAGTAGGAATGAAGAATATCAGCTATTTTTTCAATATTGTACTAGCCACACAGAATTTTTGTAGGTGTTTAGTGCCTCTGGTTTTGGGTAGCCAACTTGACATCTATAAACATGATATGATTTCTCTAAGGAAGAGAGAGAGCAGAGTGCTCTGAAATTATCCAGCTATTGAAAGGCATAAATAAAGCTTCTTGGCAATGTGAGTGGAATATGTGGGTCCTCTTGGGACTTTGACACAAGCTAGGCACTTGACGTCACCAGTGTCAAGATTGAATTTGTTCTGAGCAAGAATTTTTGGATACAGGTTTACAGGTGAAATTCGAGCACCCTGAACTGTGCAGATGCCCCTGCCTTAGGGAGAAAAACCAACAGGGGTTGTGTCATCTTTTTGAAGCTCATAAAAGTTCAACAGCAGGCCTGTGTTGAGATAACCAAGGAAGTTTTGAGCAAGGTAGAGTCAAAAACAGAAAAGCTGAATTAGCCAGTTACTGTTTGAGTGAAATGTAGCTCTTTCTCAGCATGTTGAATTAGATGTGTGCGCCTACCACAGTGTGAAAGCATAAATAAGAGTAGTTATTGTGGAGTAGCTTGAATAAGGTAAGTTCTCCCTCTTGCTTATCCCATGTTAAGTTTTCTCTACATTTTTATTCTTAACAGCGTTTATCATTACAACCTGAAATTATTTCCAGCATGGTAAAGATGAGTGGTGTTTGCTTTCTAATGAAGTGAGTTTCAGTGAGTTGTTTCCTGTCAGAGCAGTTTTCTCAATGAAGTAAAGCTTGATTTAATGAAAGAAATTGCACTAGCCAGCAGCTGTTATTTATGTTTTTATTTATAACAGTGTGCTACTTCCATTGAGACAGCCGTTTGTTTTTTTCACGCTCTGCTACTTCATAGTAATATATTTCTTGAACGTGTAAGCACAGAGGTAATTCAAGAAAGAGACTGTAACTTTGTCCCCGGGACTTCTTTCTGTTCAACGTGACTACAATGTATATTTAACTCAAAAGGTAAATGTAACCTGTCTGATATCTCTCTGTCTCTATGCTGTACACTAAGTTTTCTTTAAGGCAAATGGATGAAAGAAAAGGAATAACTGTACATGGCAGATGCTAATTATTCTGCTGCAAGAAGATCTGAGATCACACTGAAAGGGGCAGAGGGTAAACATTAAGAGAAGAGACAAGAAGTCTTTCAGGTTGCAAAAGTGGAGTAGAGGGGTCTCATTGGATCCCATTTACCACTAAGGTTTTGTGTAAAGGGAATGCTGCCTTTTAACTAATCTAGAAAAGTGTGATTTCAAAGCAATTTCTGCCATGCTGGTCCTGCAGTATTTTTGAACTTTCAGCCGCTAGTTTTCTCTTGCCTTCCCCTCCCTCCTCCCACCACCCTGGGAGATACCTCCCTGCAGTCATTTGCAGCTAGGCAGCCGAACTTAGTATAGAGGCATTTCTTCTGAAAGACCATCTCCTGGCACTTTGCCTCTGTCAGCATGAGGCTGCTTTTTGTCCCGGTGGGTGGGTGGTGAAACAATTTCTTCTAAAAGGTTTCCTGATTATTTTCATAGTGCTTTTGCAAATGTCTGTAGTGGGTGTTCTTCTTTCTGGGTTTTACCTGCATGAATTTTTTACCCTTCTGAGTTGCTTTGGCCCCTGTCCAGTTCTGTATTAAGCGAGCTTTGCAACCCACACAGAATTGCTTTGAAGCTAATTTAAGAGGCTTAAAGAAGATTGATGAGGATTCCCCTATGAAGAAAGGAAACCTCAGATGCTGTGGATTTGCTGTGTAGTGGTAATAGTTCTCTGACTTCTCCTGACTTCTGGTTCATCCTGTGTATAGGAATAAAAAAAATGGTGGTTAGTAAGAGCTGCTCTTACAGCGATCATTGGCAGGCAGCCAGAGCTGTCCATGGGGCCACTGAATGGTCTTGTACTTGGGTCCATGCCACTGCTGCAATAAATAAGGCGTTTTGCTTGTGATGTGCTACGTAGTCTTTAGCCCCAGACTAGTGTCAGGTTTTTTGTAAGGGCACAGGTGATCAGGGATTGAATGGGCTGCGGGGAGATGGTGTGCACGGCAACGCGTGATTCTGCTTGAATCGATGAGATTTCTGCCCTGGCATCTCCATGAGGATTTCTCCCTGCCTGCCAGCGCTGAAGTGTTCAGACTTGCTGGTGTGAAGGCAGGGTCTTTGTGACTTGCCTTTCTGAAGCCCTGAGTGGCAGCTATTATTAGGACTTGTCAGTGGGAGGTGTTGCTGTGTAGCATTATTTAGCCTCAGGCACCTTTATCTCTGTACCTAAATACAGGTTTGAACACCCTGATGCCACGGTCTATGTAAGAAAACTTTCTTCCCCAAATCTCAAAACACAAATGTTGTTGTAAGCGTGATGAGAAACCTTCATTTCACACTTAATAAAGGAAATACTTCATGTGAAACTGGATGCTTGAAACACAGTTCCAGGCAATAAAAACTGAAGTAGTCATTCCCTTTGATCGACTACTCAACACAGCCATGCGTGCTTCGCTCCTACCTGTCTCTGCGGGGACTCAACCGGGTACTGTGCTTCTCTAGCGCTGCCTGTAACTTTGGGCTGGCCACTAGTGGAATCACAGCAGCTGTGTGTGAGGGCAGCTGCTCTTACCTAGAAGCAGAAAATAATTGCTAAATTTCACAAGACTGCTACATCCTGTGTTTGTTTCAAAGGAAAAGGAGTTATCTCAGTAAAACTAATATAGAAGACAGGAAAAAAACTAATTTTAAAGGCATTGTGTTGGTATTATTAAAGCTAAATTATTGAACGTGCATTTTTAATGGGGAGCATTCTAGCATGACTTACCTTTTTAGTTGCTCTCTATAAAATCCTTCGTCATTTCGCACAATGGATGTCAATCTACTGACATCTTACCTGGTTTTGATCAAGCACACAAAGACATGGAAAGAATTGATAGCTCTGGTATGTAGTACCTAATCTTGAAAGAGAGGTTGAGAGAGACATTTTTAGAATCACTAGTGGCTTTCTAAGAATAATTAGCCTACTGTGACTTAGGGGGTGTTTTCAAGTCCCAGAAGTCAAAGTTTCTTTTTATATGTAAAATTCACCTGCTATCTGCAGGAAATAATTCTTTCTGAAAAGCCAAACTAAATACCTTTTAATTGGACTTTAGTTTCATTTTGCCATTATTGAGTGAGTCAGAAAAAAGATTTCTAGACATTCAGTTATTGTTCATAGCTTAAAAATACATGCATTGAACCTGTTTTAATAAGATTATTTTTTATTTTGTGTTTTACAGCAGTATTTCAAAATCTGTGTTGAATCTTACCTTTATAAGGTTAATTTTAAATTTGTGCAAGTTTTGGGTTGGTTTTTGCTTAAAAGGACTTTTGGTTTTGTAAAAGTAAGGTGATTGCTGGTCCACACGCACTTTTTTCCCTGAACACTTGTAATTACATACATCTTTTAATGTCTCCATATAGAGAAGATATTTCTGAAAGGGAGAAAAAGTGAAACTGAATACTCACAAATTGCTGAGTAAAAAGGGAAGTTCCTACCCACTTTCAGTAGTTTTAAGTATTTCTAATTCCGTGGCACAATGTGAGTATTCAGACAGATTAGTTTTATTTCTTTGTTTGTTGTGATGATTGTATCACTTGCTTTAATATTCAAAGATGCTGATTCCATATTTACTCACAAGAGGAGTGCATAGTGGATGACTGCCAAAATTATTTCGAGTTCTGTGTGTAAGTCTCAGTGTCTGGCTATATTATCCCTATAGACAAATGAAAGAAAACCTTTGTCTTCAACCTCCCTCTTTCAAATCCTCCTAGCTTTTCAAAAGCTAAAATACTTAGTTTTGCCTCCTGGTGATGAGGTAGAGAGGATGCTTCTTGTCACTGCAGAGGCAAAAGTGGATAAACTTAGAGTCTTTCTGAATTTAGGTCTGTGTCTACAATGTTGGCTGATTGTTTCCCTCTTCCCTAAGTGAAGATTCATCTAACATAAATACTACACATTAAAAGCAAATCATAAGTAGGAGGGCAAAGACCTCCCCAGGAGTGAATGGACAGAACTTTTTGTATCCTACTTAACTCCTAAGTAAATTTACAAATCCTATCACACAGCCATTAGTTGTATTTACTTGTAAAACTTACTCTGTAAACTGTCTTGGAAGTAAACGTCCATTGTCTTTTTTAGGTGAAAATGGAGTGGAAATTACTTTCAAATGCTAAGTTTAAAAAAAAAAAAAAAAACCAAACAAAACCAAACAAACAAAACCTCCAACAAACAAAAAACCCCAACACTGTATAAATATATATGTAAGCACTAAAGAAGAATGGCTAAGATTGCGTAGCTTATATAGCTTAATCTTCACATAGTTTATAGTAATGAATAATTGTGTAAACAGTGTTGCTTTCTCCCTGGGTCCTAATAAGAAGAATAGGGGCCATAAACTTATGCCTCAGGTTCCAGCATCTGAATTGAAAGTGATTCTTTCTGGCACTGAGACCCCTCTGCCGTGTGACTGATAGGGACATTAGTGTGAGCTGAAGTTAGCTACAACTGTTTCGGGGCTGCTGTACCGCTCCGGCGGTATGGTCCTAGAATAGCACGAAGGGTTGCATGCAGCAGGAGTGCTCTATCAACCACACAGCATTGCTGGTGCATTCCTAGAGGCTGAAAATATTTATTTTTAGCATGTCCCTCCTTGAATGATGAGTTTCATCATTCATAACATTATGTCTGAAGCACTGTCCCCAATCCTTTTCCCTCCAAAATCACTTTGCTAATTTGTCCTCCTCTTACATGTGCTAATGGCTGTAAGGACATGAGAGTCTTTATTTGAAAATATATGAGTAATGAGTTATATAATGTGGCCAATACAAGTGGATCATTCCTAGCTGCGATAAAGCAGAAAACAGTACTACCCTTTTATGAGCATTTACTCATGTAAAAGCTGACAGCATCTAAAATTAGGCATGAAATACCAACGTGGGAAATTCTTCTATTTAGGGCTTGCCCTTTCCAGTTTACCTTAATCTTTGAGATAGAAGCACGTCCCTTTATTGGTTACATGAATAAACCATTGGACTTGCTTCAGAGATAACACCTTATTTAAAGGTGAGATTGAATCAGTTGTTGAAAATAGTCTATTTGGAGAAGCTTAAATAGCTTCACGTATCTCGTATCTCAGTGTCTCACTGAATTGATTTCCACCCCAGCCCCCTCCTGTTTGTTCATCTTGGAGGGAGAGATAATGGTTATTTTAGCAAAGATAGGAGTGAAAACCTAAATTGCAAGCGTCACCTTGACATGCATCTTTTTTTTGTTGAGTTTTCATTTAATGGTATGTTATTTAATCTTAACTGATGATGATAAAAGCACTACTGAAGTCAGTTTTCAGAGAGTTGTTTAAAAAAAATCCCCTTGTGCAGAAAGAAGCTGGAAAATTAGAGGCATCCTTTAATCATCAGGAAAGGACTCGCCAACATCAGTAAGTGACTGAAAATATAGGAGGGCCAGGTGCTCACCTTGTGTGAATTGCCAGCAGCAACTGGAGCTGATGGATAGCATTTTAGAGAGGAGTCTCATCACCAGCCTCAGTAGTCCCTCTGTCTGATATTTATTTGTTTATAGTATTCAGCTAAATTCTAAATATGAAAATCCTTTGTATTCTACTGCAGTGAGTTCTGATGACCTCTTTGTCAGTAACAGTATAGTTACGGCAGTAGTTGGAAACAGCGATTTCATCTGTGTAAAAATGCCTCTAGGCTTTTGCTCTGAATTTTTCCATCTGCTGGGAACTGTAAAATACTGAATTTTATCTGGGATATGTGTGCAGGTTTTGGTGAAGCCTTCAGAGGTAGATGTTGTTTAATTTGAAATTTCTCACATTTCCATAGCAGTGATTAAACTCAAATTAAATGTGATTATTTTGTTTTCAACATGCCATGTGGATTTGCATGTTTCACATTACAGGCGACGCTCAGAATAAATGTGTTGCACTGGTTCATATTACTGTTGAGGTTCATGTGCTGTAAAAATAGATCCTGTTGATTGTGTGCTTTATAAAGTGTGGTAGGACTATTTCCTTTAAAAGCACAGAGATTGTAAACAAACAACAAAATGATAAGTGTGTCATTCTTCATTTACTTCTTTGTTCTAGTTAGACTAGAAGTTGCAAATGAAAATGAAATGAAAATGAAGCAATGAAAAGTAGTCAACCAGAACTTCATGACAATCAGTAAACTGCACTCACACCCACGTGTTTTTGCTTGACTGGCAAAATAAGACATGCTGGATCCTAATTTAGAGCATGCAGGCCGATACATGCATCAAAACAACAAGATATGGGAACTGTTTTAAGCAATTGCAGTCTGTGTTTGCATATATGGAATTCAGCTCTTAAGTTCCCATAGTGCTGTGGCAGTAGTAAAAAGACATGTGAAAGCATGTACTATATGGATACTTGGTGTTTTGGGAGATGATTTCCTGAAAGTCAGCAAGTACTTCCGTTGTCTTGCTGGATGGGTTTGGGGGTTCTGCAGCCTTAGGGCTTCTGGTTCTAGCTGCTAGGTAATGCCTGAAAATGCACCCAGTGCTCCAAAAGTTTCAGTCACGGCTTATGTTACCACCCTGATGAGGTGAGGTGGTCATTGAGACAACCCTGAAACACTGACCAATGCTTAGTCCACTCTTGCTGGATACAGGCTTGCTTTGGTGAATTCCTGCTGCATGTTTTAAGTGTAGAGTGGTCAGCTTTTTGCTGTTTTCACAAGGCTTAGTAAGAAACAGTGTCTTCAGCTATTTAAAGTTTACTCCTTTGACTTGAATCTGGTGTGTGGAGTCACTCTGTTGAGAAATGTTATTAATGCCAATGTATTAACACTAAAACCAAAGTACTGTGACTTTTTAAATATCTTTGGCCTTCTGCTTGTGATTAAATGTATGTTTTTACAAGCAAAGACTGCTACATCAACTGATATAAAGGAATTCTCTGTGATTTCAGCTGTACAAGACCAGATCTTCAGAGAGTTTTACATATTTATTTGGTAGTAACATAGCTCTCTGTTATCCAAAGTAATGTAATGTTTAGTGGGGTCTCAGTAAGTCACCACCCTACCATGAGTTTCTTTCTTCACTGTCCACTGTTACCTAGTGTTTGAAATTTTGAATTTTTAAAAAGGAGAAATTTTTAGAAATTATAATTTTAAATTGGAAATCTGATTTAGTTCTGTTCATTCTGCTTGCCAGCTCAGTCTGTGCTGCTTTCCTATATGATGGACCATGCAGTTTTTGTGTTTTAACAACGCCAGTCTTCCCTTGCAGAGAATTGTATTGGTTTTGTAGCATTTTCTTAAACCCCCTTGTATGTAGAATTGATCAATAAGATATGTAAAAATGATACTGTCAGACCCTTTGTATTGTCTCATTTTGATACGTTTTCCAGAGCTATTAAGCAACCAAGCAGGCGATGGCCACTACTGAACGTGACCTGGGCAATTGGTGCAGTTCTCTCAGAATGTTTTATGCCTTGGGACACCATGGAAGTGATCGCCTCTGATTCGTGTTAGCAGCAGTTGTGGAGAGTTACACCAGTAATGGCATTTCCGATTTCTTTTTCTTTTGTCTTAGGTTTTCTACCCTAGCAAAGATGGTACGAAGATCCCAATGTTTATTATTCACAAGAAAGGAATTAAATTGGATGGGTCTCATCCTGCCTTCTTGTACGGATATGGAGGCTTCAACATATCAATTACACCAAGCTACAGGTAAGCAGGGGAACTTATACTTTCTTCTGAAATATCTGGTATTAACAAGTGTCACAGACTGAGGGCAGGGCAGACTATGGATCTGACAGAGCAATGCATTTCAGGTCCCTGAGAAGGAAGATGGGGACCATAAGGGCTGCACATCAGTGTCCAGGCATCGTTTGTCTGCTTTGTTAGTTCTGAATGCAGGGGTTTTGCCCAGGGTCACAGAAGAAATCTATGTCAGAGCAGAGAAGTGCTGTGCTCTTCTGAGTTTTACAGCAGGCACCCGGCCCTTTGGATTACACCTTAACCTCTTCCTGCTCTGTCACTGACCTCAACAAAAAAGCATACGGACATATATATTAAGCAAGTATTTGAGCCCTTTGCTGAACTAATAACATAGGAATTTTTCTTTCTTCTGAGTTGCACAATTACCTATGTCTAAATATTCTAGAAAACCAAATACTTGTTTAAATGAATGTAAATAATTACAATTTGGCTGTATTTTCATATTATACTTTTGAGGAGATTACATCAGAAACAAAATCCTCCTGTATGATCGGGGAAGAGGAAAGACGATTCTGTCTTAAGTTGCACATGATATGGGCTCTGCATATGCAAAGCAACCCATTGTAAACCAAAAATGCTGTGTGCAAAACAGGATTTGTAGCCCTCAAAAGCCATAAGCTTCATTGAATAGATGATCTCTTTAAAGAAAAGGCTTATTTCTTCAGCAAGAGAATTTGAATAGGCTTACCAAGAGGCAGTGATTGTCTGTAATATGTAAGAAATGCTCCTCGGTGAGGCAGGGGAAAACAGAAGTGCAAAGGACTGAATGGAGAGCAGTTTTTACCAGATAGTAGGAGAGCAGCTCACCAACACAACAATAATCTATTATGAAATCATCCTATTAAGTGGAGGTGCTACCAGTCTTGCTTTCGAGTCAGCACATTTCAAGAAATCCTTTGTAGTGCTTGCTTTTCCAGGCCATGGTGATTGTATTTCTAAATAGCATTTACAGTTTCTCGTCCTTTCTAGCAAATACCTTGTCTAACAATGGACCTCCCATCTTGTGTTCTGTGATTTTTGAAAGCTTTTTATCTGCCTTGTAAAGCTACATTTTTAATTTCCTGTGGTTTTTGAGAGACGCAATTATATAACCAGAATAGTTTTTAAATTCCTTTTTCGATTAGGCTCAAGCACTGATTTATTACAGTTTATTGTCGATGCTGAAAACTGTGATAAAACATAGCACGTTTTCTTTTTTAAAGTAAATATTATGTATCTATTGATTTAAGGTAAAATTTCACGTACTGCAGATCTGACACAAGCTGTCTGCTGGCAAAAGGAGAAAGAATCTCACAGTGCCTCCTTCCACCTCCCATCCATTGGCCCTGGTGCTTGCTGAAACCTTTGCTAAGCTGATCTACCTCACAAGAATGGCAGAAAACTATCCCAACAAAACAGAGCGGGTGGTTTTCTGCCATTTTGGCAAGTTAAAAGTTGAGTCTCGTAGGAGTCCAGGAAACAGCAGCAACATGGTGCAGCTGACAGTCAGAAGAGAGGAAGTCAGAAGGAGGTGGGAGAAGTGACCTATGTCTTCCTGAACCCTGTGAAATTTTTATTACACAGTTCATAAAATCAGAATATGAATCTGTAACAGTCCCTTAAAAGTACATGCACAGAGAACTATCGATCATCTCCAGATCAAAATACATTATCCCACTGACACTGTAAATAAAACCCGATTGGCCACACCTCCCTCCTCATTCTCTCCCTGTAATGTCAGCATATCGCTTCTCAGCCTTTCTCTTTCGAAAAGAAAAATAAGAAAAGCCAAAGCCTTCAAATGCATCTTTATGGTTAATAACCTGAGAATTGAGTACTCAGTGAGGAAGTGTGTTCCAAAAGTAGCCAGGCAAGATCAGGGAAAGGAAATTGTAATGGTGAATTAATGCCAGAAAGGCAGGATGTCCAATTCCTTCTTTACCTGGCAGATTCAAGTAATGTTTGACTACACCCCTGTCACTATATACTGCAGTATTGCACAAGGAGTTCCCAGGTCCAAGTGCTGTTCCAGCCACAGCCCAACACCACAATTCGGTCATTTTTTTTTGTACACTGCCACAGGCACAAGTGCTAGAAAGCGGCCACAGGATGGTCACGGCTGAGGCTTGCCACATCGTTCACCTGAACCTGAGATGAGACAGCACGGAGTAGTAGCCTGCTTACCTTTACTAAAACAAACAAACAAGTTCCTGGATAAATATTCCTGATTTTTTATTTGAAGTTAAGGCGCTCCTAACTTTTCACAAAGCAGTCCATCTTCTCCTTTTCAGTGGTTCGTTCCTGTCCTGTATTTCTTCAAGCCAGTACAATGTTTCCTCGCTGGTATTTTGCACCCATTAACGTAAGCCACCTCTCTGGCTTGGGGAGCTTATTTCTGCTTAATTCAGAAACCGATGATGCGTTTCATTTATTCTCCAGCACAAAAAATAAAAATAAAATCTTTTTCACTGAAAGCAATAGAAACAAACCAACAGGTTAGAGGATCCAGAAATAACTACGAGAATAATAGACCAAAGTCATTAAGTCAGTTACAGCAGCGGTTTATTTTTGAATGCAAGCATGCATCTTTTATATGCTCCTCTGGACTCAAGAGCTGCATTTGGTAGCATTTTGAGTATGGTGCTTGCTAGAGCACTGTCATTAATTGTACAGCCTGCACAGCGAGTGCAAGTGAAAGCTGGTGGAAACGACACCGGTGGTTTGGGAGAGCTGCTGGGGAAATGCCGTCACAAACCCACTGCTAGTGCCTCGGGTTCAGCTAATTACCCTGCAGGAACCCACGTGTTTCCCTTCACTGTTCTGTATGTGCCCTGTGTGGGTACAGGAGAAGTGATTTCTAATGCATCAGCTGATTGTGAAGCAGACTGTGAAATTGCGTTTCAGTGCTACAGGGCCAGGTTGTACCGAGCCTTTAAGCAAAGGGGTGGTGCAGGGAGAGACTGTAAGCACAGAGAGGGGTCAGGCAGCACAGTAGCCAGGGGTGCAGAGCGCAAGATTGCTCTTTTTGGTTACTTTCCTACTGCTCCCTCCTGCTCTGCAAAAGCCAAGAATGCAACAGAGTCTAGTGACTCAGGATTTTTTCCCCATTACCAGTGCCCTAGCCTGCATTTCCCTGTCAGCTGTAATACCTGACAGCAGGTCAGTAATCCTGGGAAAAATGCTTGCTCCTTGAAGCACAGCTTCCCACGTTGTTCTATACTGTAAAAAATAACACCGGTTTTCTTACTTTTTATGTTATGCTCCTTAAGAGTGATAGGGTCTGAAAGGAGCTCTCCAGGGAAGGAACTACCTCCTGCTTCCTCCACTGGCTCCTTCCTGATCCTGTTGGCCTTTCCTTTACTCTTTTTCTTTACCCTGCCTCCCAGGAGAGAAGGAAAAATAGGGATAATGAGCAAAAGGCTATAGAGACTGTTGGGAAGAGGAGGGAGCCAGACTTTCCTCTGCAGAATGAGACATTTCCTAGGCATCCAGGGCAACAGGGCAGTTCGCTGTGACTCAGACACCAAGTTCGCTTGAAATCAAATCTGGAAGCGAGAACCCACCTGGAAGAACACAGGAGGCAGTAACAGGGTTGTGTATGGAACTTGAATTTTGTGCTGTCTGATCACTTGAAATTTTCACTTTTTAACGAAGTTAATGAGTCCTGATTATATACTTACAAAACCTGGTTCCTTGAGCTTAAAAGTCACTTTGAGAAAGCTTGTTATAAGCTCTAGGCACATCTACCTCAAAGTATTGGTCAAGTTAGGGTCCTGACTCACTTTACTACTGACCATACCAGGGTGGGTATTAATTGTCATTGGCAGTGACATTACTAGATGTATATGTTGAGGTATGTGGGGTAATGTTTTCTGAAGTGCCTAAATGCCAATAATATTGCTGGGAGTGAGCACAGATATACTAAACCTACCTATAATGTGGGCAATATAATGATTGTTACCAAACTCTGGACTTTATCCCATTGAGGGTGCGACAGAAAAATTGTTTGCTTGTGGAAATGGGGACTAGCTTCCTATAATAAGAGTAACGCATATCCCATGAGCTGCTAAGTCACTTAGACCCTTCCAAAAATGATCATCAAGGTATCATCTCTGTTAGAGGAGACCACGGACAGGATAGAGTGCACTCAGTACTTTGGTTTTGCTCACAGATTCTTTGCTGGTTAAATATGCTGATCCCTCGGGCAGGCAGTTTCTTTCAGCAGATGGAAGAGGATGGACTCTGTTCTGGAATTTTTTATTTTTAAAATATTCTTAGGCCATATGTTTAGGTGTAAGTTCTTAACCTTACCTGCAATTCCTATACTTCTTACCTTTGATTACTAGGAGATCAAGTAACTTTGGACCAAAAGGTTTCTATTGAATTTGTTTGGGACAGAGACAGGGAAGAGAAGTGCAGAATATTCTGGGAGCTTTTGTGGCTCTAACATATCAAAAATTAAGCAGCCACAATCTCATGAGACAACCTACTGTCAGGCTACTCCACACCAGCTGTGTAGCAACCCATCGAAATCAGGCATCCTGGAGTTTGACAAAATAATGCTCTCTGACCTTTGCCCAGTGTGCTTATAGAATATCAATCTTGCATCTGATCAGTATGCCACAGCAATCTAAGAAAAATACAATTCACAGTGATGGACTTCAGAATTGATTTTACAGCAACAGAGATAGTTCATGCCTCCTGAGCCATCTGATTGCCACAGATAATCAGCATAGGTGGAAAGTTTTGCCTTTGATGGATTAGGAAAATACAGAAATCTCTTATCAGTTATCCTTCTGCTTTTCTTTTTGTTTCCTTAATCCTTGGTATATACTCTCAAGAACAAGTGCCATTACATGGACAATTGCTTAGGGAGGTATGCAAAATGTACCTGTTTCGATACTACATCCACATGAGACACACTGTAGGACCAGAGTCTTTCAAGACATTTCTGATAAGCAGTAGGGGGACTTAAACATAAAAAGGCCCAGTCCTTGCTCTTGTGGTTGAATAGGATTAATTTCTGCAGGCAGTGGTTTCTTGCATGAGCAAAGATTTCAAGTAAATAAGAAATTCAAACCTACTAGAGGAAAAAAAAAAGACTCGTTGGGATTAAATTTTCATATTTTACTGGTCTCCTTGGCATATGCATGGTTTGCCATCTGCAGTTTCTGCTATGTTAAACTGCTTCCTCAACAGATCAGAGATCTATTTCTGTTTTTAATTGTTAAATATAATATAAATTACTTCAGACCCTTTTTAAAAGATAGCAATAGCTTTGATGCTTTTGCAATTTGGCATTTAAAAAAAAATAATGCTACTTTAGCTTTCAGGCAGGTTCTAGAGATACTAGGAAAGGCAGAACCTGTAATTTTGTTTTTTACTATTTATTTTCTATTTAGCAATGCAAGTGGAAAATAAATAAGAAGGGGATTGGCCAGAACTTGACTGCAGACCCTGGCACAAAACAATGGTAGAGGCAGAGTTTTTCTTTGCAAACACAGTTTTATAAAGGTCAAAAAAAGTACGTTAAGCAGAAATTGAAAATACCTGCTGATAAACAAAGATCAGGTGCTGGTCTTAAGTCTTAATTTACTATCTTCATTTGGGTTAAGCCTTCCTTTCCTCTCTGAAAAAGCGGAGGACCCATGGATGAGGAACATTTCAGAAAGCTGTGGGGGTCTAGTGGTACTGCATAGCTCTAGCCTCCACATGGAAGGCTTTGAAGATAATAAAAAAAATGGTGACGTGTCCTGGGGGATCTTTTGTTAGGCAGAACCACTGGCCACTCTCCGAAGTGCAGAACTAAAGGAGGAAGAATGGACCAGCACTGGTTCCTTCCTCTCCCAAGGCTGCAGAAGATTTCATTTCCATGGGTAACCATTGAAAAAAGCCCAGCTACTCAGGTTTGACTTCATTCACGATTTCATCGTTGATCAAAGTTTTTTTTTTATAAAAGCAGTAGGGATTTAAAAATTGGGAATTAAAAATAATCCTCTATCTGTTTGCTTTTTCAGTGTGTCAAGACTTATTTTTGTGCGACACCTAGGTGGTGTTCTAGCAGTGGCGAACATCAGGGGTGGTGGTGAATACGGAGAGACCTGGCACAAAGGTAAACCAGTCCAAGTAGACAAACAAAACTGCAGGTTTAGCAATGAAAATTACAACATTTTCTCTTCACTCCCTCTTCCATGCTCACATCTCCTTTTTCCTTTTACTTATTCTGTAGAAAAGTAATTTTTTTCTTTACTTATATGTTAGATCTGTACGTTGTCTAGTGTTATCTGAGGATTTTCATTAGATTGTTTTAATTTTTACTACCTACTTAAAAATAGTTTTGCACAAATACAATGTTTCCCAAGAAAATTATTGACTTTTTTTAAGTGAGATCAAGTTCCCTAGACTTAAGGATTTGAAAATGCAGCTCTTTATCTTGAACTGATTTTCAAAAAAATGTCTGTCTATATTGCAGACCTGGCTTGCTTTCACATACTTCTTTCATCATTTGCAGGTGCACATGGCCCCTCAATTCTAGATCCCAAAGACAACAGCACTGGCTTATTTAGACTCTGTTGGTATCACACACAAAAAAGTAAACCATTTGCAGAACCTTTACAGAAGGTGTGAACTTTTAAGTTCAGAATGTAACTCTTCCAAATTGTTTTTGCACAATTTATAAATGTTTTTATATTTAGTGAATGTGATTGAAGTTCATACGAAAACAGCCAGCTCCACAAGTGCAGTGAGGTGTCATCCCCTCTACGCTGTCTTAGGGGGTCCAATTTCTTGTAGGCAGGCATTTGAACGTTTTGGGTTTTTTAAGCTAACTTCTATGCTGCAGGGAAACCAAGTCACTCCCTACAAAACCCTGTCAATCTCTTTTCCCCTTTTCTTAATACCTTCGATGTATTTCTCTCCTTGTTTTTCCCATCCAGTCCTTGTCTTAATAATCCTTTGATTGTCCACTTGCCTTACTGTTGACAATTTTCTGCATCCCTTCACCAGAGGAAAAAGCTGCAAAAAGTCCTACTCATGCCTGTAACATACCCATGTTTATTTAATGGTGACACCTTATTCATATCCCAAGAATCTGGTGGATAAGTTGCTGGATATGTTGTCAGCAAGGCAAGTGCACCAAAACAGCAATGTTTATGATGCAGCAATTTGTCATGGAAGTAATCCGTAATAACTTTTTATCAAACAAAGCGGTATTCCCAGATCATTACGTCTTGGTTTTACTATTTCATCTGCGGTAACTTTTTGTCTGGGTCATTTCCTCACAATTGAGTTAAATATGTAACAGTTTCATAAATAGAAGCTACATATGCTTGCAGATACAGGATATTATTGCTAAAGATGAAGTATCCTTCATTAATTTTAATTTGCCGATTGATTTCTAATAGGTTTTAATAAAATTTGTCTTAATATGATAATGCTTCTTTGGTCCACCTATTTCCTGCTGAATTTTGATCCAAGTCTTGTATTGCAGTTGCATAATAAGATATATATCTGTTCTTTGTTAATTCCAGAAGCAATTAAAGAAGTCTGTTTACTTAGATGTAATTGTGTAGATAGGATTCTGACCTTACACCAGACCAGAACTTTGCTCAAATAAGATTTATTTCTCCTTTATTGCCACACACTTGAAGACTCTTTTGTTGTCCCAGTATGTCTCTTCAATGGTCTTGTTAATGTGAGAATTATGTGTATTTGTTAAAAAATAAAACATTAAAAATTTACTGGTCCCAGTTCTACAAGATCTACAAGATCTGTACGACTAAATGTCAGAGTTATCTTACCAAACTTTTGCAACATAGAAATGAAGCATCCAGTGTAAACTGGATGTCTAGGACCACTTGGACGGACAATGGAACTAGAGACACACCTCCAGATTAAAGCTCATCTCACTTATTTTAGGGTAGCATTAATTGTCCTGGAGGTTCCTGGACCATAGTGGGAACCTTAGACAATTAGTTTAGAATAAACATCCAGCTTTTAAACAAAGTAGAAGGAACTGGAGTTCTGCTTCTGCACCCACTGAGCCCCTTTACCTGACTGGACCACGGCCTTTGCTACAGGAGTATGAGGATTTTCTTCCTAGTTCCCATTTCTTACTAGCATTTAATTGCCTGAGAAAGAACTTATCAGGTCCTAAGGTAGGATAACCTTTGAGGAGAAGCCAGGTTTAGTCTCTTGCCAAACAAGCATCTAAAGCACATTATGAGATTTGGTCAACTGCGAGTTCTCTAGGTCAATATTCTTCTGCTCAAACAGTTGAAAGATTGTAGGGCGAAAGCGTCCTTTTCCTTTTCTATCCCACCCTGCAGATTTTTTTGTTTTGAGAACTGGAAGTCTTACCAATGATGTCACCTGGACCTACATTTCAGTGGTGATTTATTCATCATACATCTGATCACGTTTGGAATTTTCCTCAATAGGATGGCAGCATCTTAAGCATTTCTGTATTGATAGTTAATTAATAAAATTTCAAACCAAGATGCAACTCTGAAGTTCCTTTTTGCCCATAGCTATATATCATCTGACTTGAAAACAACAAACAGGAAAAAAAAAAAGTTAATTGCCAGCCACATATTCTATGTCCAGGAAATTAGAAGTGCTTATTTTATATAGCTTATTTTATAAGTTGAAGCTTTATTGCCTTAAAAAACTGTCCCTGAGTTTAACGCTGTTAAAGTCCCATTAGATCAATCCTCAAATGGATTGTATGTGGTCATTTTGTATATATTTTGCAATGCAAAGCTTTTAGCTTTAATTCTACTGGTTAGGAACGTTACCCGGCACTCTCTCCACAGTATAGGTATGTATTATTCAGAGTTTCTGAAAGCATCAGAGTTATCGACAGAACCATCTTATACCCTCTCTGTGTTGAAAGAATCTTTCATTTTTGCTGTCTTTCTGAGCTGCATCAATTATTAAAATGTTCATGAAACTGGAATTGTTCCCAGGTATTTTTGCACACGTTTTTCTGAAGAGATGGTATCAAATGGATTTTATGGCATCAACTGATTTGTTTTATTTGTGTGCTAGGTGGTATCTTGGCCAACAAACAAAATTGCTTTGATGATTTCCAGTGTGCTGCCAAATACCTCATCAAGGAAGGCTACACATCCCCAAAGAAGTTGACTATTAATGGAGGCTCAAATGGGGGCCTCTTAGTTGGTAAGAACTGCTTGTGTATTTCCTGGGTTTAGTGCTGGGTTAATCAAAGTAACCAGACAAAAATTTTTGAAATCTTCTTTTCACAAGTTGCCAGAATGTCAATGCATTTAATATATACCAGGTGTTAAATATATACAATTGCACTTAATTTCCTGTTTGCATAGCACATCTTTCTTAAGGCTAACTATTACAAAATAACTACTGAATAACCACAACTCTGTTATGTAGTGTCGGGAAACTTTGTGTGGTCTGTAGTATAAACCAGAACCCCATGTCCTGCAATCCTTCATCAGAGTTTCTTGTTCACTCTTTTTGTAGTCATGCATTCTTGTTCTTAGACGGCAAATGAAAATATGACAGTTCTGCGTTTAAAGCCTTTGTACAGGGACGTGTAACGATTTGACTTTACTTTCATTGTGCAGTTAAAACATGACCACAAATAAAATCATGAATGTCTCTGGTGAGAAATGCAAAATTACAAGTACAGCTACTTTAAAAAGTCATCAGCTTTTGAGGGACTGTGTAAATGTAGCACTTTGTTACAAATGCACCTACCTTGTTGACATATAATTCACTGCTGTGTTCTTAAATTCAAGGAAATGAATAGCCTCCTCTTAAACAGAAAAGCTTGTCACAAAACATCTCCTAGCCTAAGCAGTATTTAAAGAGCTACAAAATTTATTTCTGATTAAATCCCTGTATCTGAATATAAGTAGAAGAAAGGAGGTGATTTTGTTCCATTTTTAAAGGAGAAGGAAGCCCAAATGAATAATATTGGGGCTTGTTTGGATTTTTTTAAACAGCATGAAAGGCATGTGACAGTATGACAGAGTTGAGCTACTCATGTGAGAAGAAAAAAAAAAAGCATTTCAAGTTCATAAACTACTGATTTATAGAAAATGAGCAGATTTATGAGGCCCACTCTTTGTTTGCTGTTCTTTTTTATACTCCTCCCTATTTATCTGCTGGTGAATACTGGCTCTATTGATTTTATTTTATTTGATTTTTCATTAAACTAGCATCCAGCATAAGAAACAGGATTTGGAGTTTTACGGATCTTTGGTCTAAGCCATCTTTGCTATTCCTGCATTCTAATTTTTAAAAAGCAATTGTTTTATAGACAAATAACAAGTACATCTAAAGTTGTAGTTTTGCTTTCTGTTTATATGCTTGTCAGTTAACAGGTCGCAGGAAGTGTTTGTACATTGTACATAAGAGCACCAATAGAAGTGGATGAATATGGTAAAGGATTAAAGGGTTTGCACGCCACTGGGAGTGCAAGCATTGCACAAGTCAATTTTATGTGAGCATAAATATATATTTGGAAATGCAGTTAAGCTTTCAACATGTTACATAGCTTCTGAAAATACTATTTTATGGTTACATGGGCTTCAGTTTCAATCAGGATGAGATTCATCCTACCCACTTTTAGTCATCAAAACCCTTGTATTTCTGGCTGAACAAGTCAGCTGAGCTCCTTCCACTCCCTGGGGAAGCGAGTGACATCTGCAGAGCGTACGTCATTCTGGTAGGAGACAGGTGTTAGGAATCTAGACCTCCCTGCTCTGAAAAATCTGTTGTTAGAAACCTTCCCTTGCACTTGCAGATGGATTACAATCCAGCTGGATTTCTGTGCTCTTGTTGAGCCAGATAGGCATTTTCCTTGACTGGGTAGCATTAGGTGAATTTAGGGAATTCTTGTAAGTGCTTTTTCATCAAAGCAGAACTAAATTTTGCAATAGCTCGTCATGCAACACTAGAGAGCATAATTCATACTACAGGTGCAAGGACCCACTGCCAGATTTTCTTGGTTCTCATTTATTAAAGAAAAAACTGACAAGGAAGAGCATTGTCACTCTTCCAAAATACTGTTTCCTTTTAGTCTGACTAACAGGAGGTGTCTCTGAGGAGCGCAGAGCCCTGAGCTCTTGCCTCATTCAACTGCAAACCAAGACTTCCTTGTCCTGCCGTGGGATCCCCAAGCTGCATAGAGCAGCACAGCTGTGAGCTGAAAAACCTCCTTCGTGCAAAACGCAGGGTTTGACCTCTCACGTTTGCTTAGACAAACAGTTCTGAGATTTTGAAATCTTACTTTTGTACTGAGTTTTAAAGCTCAAAGTATGTGTAGAGAAGTAAAATTCACAAATAAATTGTTCCAGATTACAGCTTGTCAATGCATATAATTAAGTATTACGGCTAATTAAAGGGGTGCAGTGGGAATGGATGAGTGTCTCCATAAGTGATTTCTTACTGAAGGAACTATTTACAGAACTAGGAGCGGCAATTTTTTATAAAATTCTGAGCAATTCACAGTGCTTCAAGAGGCACTCTGAAATAAAAAGTACTAAAATGAAATGTTGTGGTAGTTGGTTTGGCTTTTTTCCTTATAGAATATAATTTATGTTCATAAAAGGAAATAACATGAAGGGGAGGGATCTGATCAAAAGCTTCAGTTAAAAGGATAAAGAACTTTTACGTGGCAGCTATTTAAGGCGCCATATATATACCTTATGAAAATGGCTCAGAAAGGACCCAGGAAGAGTTAGCGTAGTTACATATCAGAGATGACCAGAAGTAAAATAGCATCCTTCAGAAAATAGCAATCACATTCAAATGAAGAAAATAGGGTAGAGTGTGAACTCTGACAGGGGCTGACAGACCACAGGAGACTGATGAGCAAATTGCTTCCAATATAAAGATTAGCAATGAAAGCTTTCTGTGCACATCAGAAGCAGGAAGCTGGCCAGAGGATCGGTGGGACTTGCAGGTTAGCGAGGTGTAAAAGGAGCACTAACGGAGGATAATGGCAGACCAGAACCAAATGGTCTATTTGTATTGATGTTCCCTCCTGAGGAGCGTGGGGAGTTCCCTGCACCAGCGTCTCTTCACGGGGAATACTCTGAGGAGCTGACTCAAGCTGAAGCATTAGCAGAAGAGATTTTGGAATAAATCAAATCAAATGAAAAGTAGCATGTTGCCAGGACCAGATGGTGCACACGCAAGATCCTAAGTGAACTCCGATGTGAAACTGCAGGCTACTAAGCCTGAATATCTGAGGAACAGAAGGGGGCAAGTGTATTGCCAATTTTTAAATGGTTCATGGTGATCCACAAGCTGCAGATGAGTAAATCTGACTCCTCTAGCGGGCAAACCAATTGCAACCAATAAATAATAGCTGACATATAAGGAAGAGTTGTGCAGGCTGAAGTTACATCTTGCAAATCTATTAGAGCTATTTGAAGGAGTCGGGGCTTTTGACAAGGCCCCTCACATAAAGCTATGCAAGAAAGTTCTTGCTGAGCTGGAAGCAAGGTCATGTCATAGCAATATCCTGGTTAGCAGGAGGCAAAGAATAGGAATAAACAATCCATTTTCACAATGGACAAAAATGAGGAGGTAAAAGAATGTGGGAAAGAGTATACCTAGGCGTGGATGCACAGTGATTAGCTCTGAATTAACAAAGGGATTCTGGGATTCATTGTGGTTGTTACGTGACAATCTCAGTGCTCTTATTTCTTATAATTCAAAGAAGTAGGGGAATTTGTAAAATCACCAGGCAACAGATTAAAACAAGCAACAGAAATTGCAATTGAAGAACTTATTGCTACAGGGTATGATGAACACTAGATGAATAAACATTAAGAAAGGGAATAGATGTATTTACAGAGGATATGTGTTTTGATGGCTGTTTAACAGGATGGCTGGAGATAAGTCCAACTCAGGGAAAACCTAAACAACTAGTTCAAAAGCTGATAATAGGAAATAGCTCCCAGTATTTGCTTAACGCCTTTTCCCAAAGCATCTGCCAGTTGCCATTCTTGTAAATTGAACACTGAGCTAGATGGGCCTACTGTGGTTATGTTTAAAATATATGAGACAAGCATTATTCTTAAATTATCCCTTCCAGTAGTAGGAAGATGGACATCATAAAAAAAGAAAATACAACCATAATTTGCTTTATTAAAATGAGGGTTTTCCTCTGATTTTGTAGTAGTCTGCTTTTATCAAAACACTTTTCATAGGGGTTTACATAGTAATTATGGAAAAAACCTTTCATCACTAAATGGAGGGGTTTCCCCTTTTCTTTGTTGATACTAATATTAAAAGGTTAGACAGTGAATCATTTAGGAAATTTCAATTCATTATTCCAAAAGCTCACGTATTTTAAAAGTGCGTTTCTCCTTTAAACCCATTTTTCTAGTTTGGAAGGCAGTTTTCAAAGAACAGCACGTTTGGTGCCTGAAGAACAGGGAAATAGCTTTTAAGCTCTTTTGAAAATACCATCTTTGGGAGTTATAATTTTTAGCCATTTGTGTATTTGCTTTAACTTTTGCTTAAAAGTCTGTTTGACTTCATATTCACTGGCAGTCTTTTCCCAGTGCAGTTGGGTTTCTATCAGATATTTTATACTCAAGTTTTTTGAGGGTAGATAATCTATATTTCTTCTCACAGTGTTTTAACTTAACAGTTTTACATTTTATTTTTTTAAAAAAAAGAAATTTGGAGTTTGTAAAAGAGCTTTTTGGAAGTTGGTCTTTCATGAAGTTGGCAGTAGACTTTCCATTGCTGAGCTTCGTTCTTTAAGATTTGAATACTAATAGAGTTGTTTTCCTGTCAAAGCTGCCTGTGCTAATCAGCGCCCTGACCTCTTTGGTTGTGCTATTGCCCAAGTGGGGGTGATGGACATGCTCAAGTTCCACAAGTACACCATTGGCCATGCTTGGACCACTGACTACGGTTGCTCCGACTGTAAAGAGCAGTTTGAATGGCTGTGCAAGTAAGTGCCTTTAAATACTTCTGTGATTGTTAAAATGCCTAGTCTGCTCAACTGTTCCAGGTTGACATGATCAATAGCTCTTCTAAGAATTATTTCATCCTTTCCCACACTGGATTTGGGGATTTCGGCATTTCCTTATAAGTCAGTTTTGCATGAAAGACTGTCTCTTCAAAGCCCTGTTGAGTCAACCGGTTGCATTTTCAAAGACCTTGTTCTACCAGCAGCTTTAACAACTCATAAGGTTTTCTTTCTGAATAATGACTTCTTTAGGTTGTTACAACAGAATATTCTCAAGTGAACCAGTATATAAATTATAATTTTTATGATGGGGAAGAGGCAATCACCATTGTGAATTATATTATACAATGTGGATGGGATTTATTTGTTGAATGGCAGTAGACCATAACAGGATATTAATTAATTTCTTAACTCCTTGCTGAGAGGTCTGGAAAGATTATTTAAAAAAAAATAATACGAGAGAGTCAGCTCTGCGAGAACAGAAATTATCTGCACATCGGATATGGCTAATAATGACTGTGTTAGAATAAGTGCTATCATTTAAAAATAGTTTTATGGAACCTCACCTTCTGTTAGCGCAGTTGTATTCCTTTAATAATGAAGGTTCGTGTTCCAGGAGAATGCTTCAGACACACTAAACAGTTTGGCTGATCTGAAATATAACAGTGTTTAGATATTAAAAAGTGTATGTGCTACAGATACACTGAGATCTAACTTATCTAAAGCATTTATTAAAAAAAAATAATGTCAAGGCCAAATACTAGATGATCACTTGGGCCCATTGTAATTAGATTATTTCAAAACCTCCGGTTGTCTAATTTAAGCTTTCAGTGGCAAGCACATTTTTGTAAATATAGTGGACAAAACAATTAATAAATTTCATAATTAATCTTTTGTCAATAGATAACTTAGGTCTTCAATAAAATAGTAACTGTTCTAAAAATGATCCAAATAATCTTAATGATTTTGGACTCTGAAACTTGCCTGCGTATCTGTGAATTCAGATATTCCGAAGAGGTAAAGTAGAAGCAAAGTTTTAAATTCATTCTGTGATTAGGAGAAATACATCTGTAGGAAGGAGTCACTCTAGACCTACTTTACACACATGCTTACTCAAAAAATCTCAACACATGATTTTAGAAACATCTTATATGGCAATACCTGAAGTGTTTCTTTTCAACATCTGGCAATTGCTTATCAAATGTGGGAAGTTACATAGGTAATGTTGCTTAGATGTTGCCTTTACAGATACACCAAAAAACATGTAAGGCAAATAGAGTGGTATGTAGTGACTTTAATTTAAATGCTTTTCAAACCAAATCATAGTCTGTAGATTCACTTCCATTGTTCCTTAGATGAAAATGAGGAAGACAGGAATCTGATTAGACATTCAAATACTGTGACGTGTTCTTAAAAATTATATGGACTTACTTAATGGGTACTCCTTCAAGTGCAAAATTAATTCAAAAATAAAGCAGAATTTCCTTCTGTATTTCCTGCCATGAAATAGGAGGGGAAAAGTACTATTCTACTCTTTATTTAAGGAATGTAACATTCTTCCTAGGTGTAGCTTTGTCTAAATGAAGTATGAAAAGGTTAGATGGAATTCTTTGTGACTTACATTTAATTTGAAATGCTAGAGAGTACTTTGTGTTGAGATATGCAAATACACCTTTCATGTTATGTTACAGTAGCTAAAAGATGTAAATTCTCCTGCAAAGAAAACAAATTTTGAAAGTTAGATTCGTTGCTTAAAAAATGGGAATCAAGGTCATCTATTGAAAGCAGGAAAACTCACAGTTCTCCTTTTAGTTTCCTGCATGGTGTTCCCTCAGCATATGTTCATGTTCAAAAGTGGCCTAAATATTGGAGGGAGCAAATTTACTAACTGTATAGAACTTTTGGCATCAGAGACTGTTTTCAAATTTGCATGGGAAGAAGCCATCCACATGCAGACCTGGACTACACATGTATGCCAGGAAAAAGTCTCAATTTCCCTGTTTCTCAGCAGGATGGATCCTGCAATGGGCTTAACAGCTTTTGCTGTAGTTTCCTCGTTGCCTGTTCCTGATATTTTTGGCATTTCTGTGAGACATATACATATGCCTCTCTGAAATTAAAGAAATGTACTTGCCTCACAGACAGAGAGACAGACATCTGTGGCCGCTACCACCTATCAGTTGCCAGTAGTGCCATACTGATTTAGGCAACTGAGAACTGCAGTATTCTGAGTGCTATCAAATGCCATTGTGACGATTTCGGCATGAGAGGACCTTCTCGTTGGTGTTGAGTAAAAAATATGTAAACGCTGTTGTGCTCTTCTCAGGTACTCTCCACTTCACAATATCAAACTACCAGAAGAAGATGGCATCCAGTATCCCTCTACGCTGCTTCTCACAGCAGACCATGACGATCGTGTGGTCCCTCTACATTCACTGAAGTTTATCGCTACTCTGCAGTATGTTGTGGGCCGAAGCCGTAAACAAACCAATCCGCTTCTCATCCACGTTGACACCAAGGCTGGGCACGGAGCAGGGAAGCCAACTGCTAAAGTTATAGAAGAAGTGTCAGATATGTTTGCTTTTATAGCACGATGCCTAAATCTTGATTGGATTGAATAGGCAAAATGCTTATTACTGTCTCCTTTAGAAAACAAGGGCTTTAACACCATTTAAGACCAACCAGACTACTACTTGGTTTAGTACTTACATTTAAGAACTGCAGTTTAATATTTTATTGACCCAACCTGCTATGGAGTTTTGATCTTCTGTGCTTCCCTCTTTTTGGCATTTCTTTGAATTTCTTTTCTACTGCGTTCCAAAGTACATTTTGAAAAGCATGTTCGAATAAATAGCTGAGCTACTGTCGGTGCTGTTGTGAACATTTAGATTCCAGAGTTAGTGCTAGTTGAGCTTCTTTCCTGTAAACAATATTAATGTATTTTGCACCTATAAACCTATCCAGATCATCTGTAATTAAATGTAAGTACTGTCCACATACAAGAACTCTGAGCATACTTTATTTACGCAGTAACCTATTTAAGAATGTAAATTGAAGGTGTTCAGTGATAACCATGAAATACTGATGAGACAGTAATCTGGGTAATTAAGTCAAACATTATTAAAAATCTTATATTACGTGCTGTTCATTAGTGTGTTACAGTCTATAATAATGATGGTGCTAAATTGTTCTTTCTTTCCAAAAAGACTTCAAAATGTCACCAGTTTTCTCTTCTGTCGTTTATTTCCACACAGAAGAGAAAATTGGAGGCCAGAAAACTTGAAGAATTCTTAGATTCTCATTGTAAACTCAGTCAAGATATACAAATACTCTTCAAAAATCTGTCTGCTGTTAGCTGCTTAACTATTTCTGAAGAGTAGACCAGACACTGGTTTAAAGAAAAAAAAAAAACCAAACCACACACACAAAAAAAAACCCACCCAACACAAAACCACAGCTTTGTCCAGATTGTTCAAGTTCCGTTTTTCCTGGTGCCTTTGACAGAATGTTCTCTAACAAGCCAAAATCTGAACAGAAGTTTATAACCTAGATCTGGCTGCAGAACAACAAGAGCTCGTAGTCAGACTCCCTAATGATTTGACACAGACACAGTATTTGAACTGCCATTTCGTTTCTTTCCCATCTAGGCCGTAGAGCTATAAAGTAGATGTGAGTGTGTGCCTGCTAGCTCTCTAAACTCTGATGCACTGCAGCAATTAGGGTTTGATTTTGCAGAGGAAAAAAGTATTCTACCAATTATTATTGGCCTTGTTGCCCCTCCAGAAAACACTGCTGCTTCTCAGGTTTGGATAAACTGGTAATATTCTTCCAGAATCATGCTCGTCACTGTATTCATACTTAGACCCTAAGGCCTGCGTTTTAACTCTGGGCTCAGGAGTTTCATCTCTAAGCAAACAGTGTCTCAGCCCAGGAAGAGGAGAGAGTGGTATTTAAAAGAGGAGTAGGCTGCTGTAAACAGCAAAATTAAAAATAAATTTGCACCAGATTCACTCTGTGTTTCCCTCGTGCTCTCGGGCTTCTGCTGATTCCCTCTGCAATCCAGGAAGGATCATCCCTCCCAGGCCCTTAGTGTGCATAATTTGATTTTAGGGGGGGTGGGGGAAGATTTCTGCTTTCCTATGAAATACCACACCTAAAACCTATATGTGAGCTGGCGTTTATTTGTGATCCATGGGCATTACAGTTTTACCAGATACTTTATGGGCTGCTGCATTCTGATCACAGCATTGAATTAAACAATCAGAATAGGGAGTTGAGGGAGGGTTTGGGTTTGTTTTTTTTTTTTTCCCTCCAGGCTGTGAAAACAGGGTTCAGGTTCAGCACCCCCTTTTTTGTCTAGAGGTACGTGAACTGCTTTCCATGATCATCTGGGAATTTTCAACAGCTTCCCTGCATGGCAGAAACATGGCACATAAAGCAGTGCCATCTCCACTGGTAACATCTCACAGTCGCTGCATCTGACCTGTTATTGAGTGTTATGGTATCATCCTATCAAGAGGGCAGAGCGTCACCTCTGAGAGGAGAGCTTTGCAGGATAGGGCGTGTGGAAAACATAGTCATCAGGTGTTCGTGAAATAGAGCAGAATTGTGTTGGTGCATTGAATTGCAAAGGTTTGGGCACAGTCACCTCAATCATCTCTTCAGGTGTTTGTTCCTAAAAATGCTTTTTCCCTGTTTTCCAGCTGCTCAAGCAGAAAACTTCTGGCACGGGTTAAAAATCATTAATTTTCCTCCTGAAGCTTTCTGTTGAAGTGGAGTTCCCTGAATGGTCAGTATTGGGGCAGGTGACCCAGAATATGGGGAGTTTAGAAACAAACGTTTCTCTTTGAGTGGCAATCAATAGTATTGAAGGTGGAGCTGGCTTGCTGGAGATACCGCTCACAAAATAAGAAGTGTCCAAGAGTGTCCCTTGTAGAATGCTGGTATCTCTGTTGGGAAGGCATTGTGTTTCTGTAATAGGGTAACAATGTTGACGTTTTAATTGATCTTAATCAGGTATGCCAAGTAGGGGATTCAGGTGCCAAAAAAGCAGTGTTGCAGGGCTGTCCTATTAGCTGAGTTCCTCCTTTCGGCGCAGAAAGGGTCGTGCCTCCAACTGGAATCTGTAACTCCAAGTGAGTAATGCTCTTGTAATATAGTGGGATTTAAACCTTCAGGGTTTGGATTAAATAGACCTGGAGCCAAACCATTCCTGCTGAATAAAACCTAATGAAAACTCTGTTAGTCTGGTTTCAAGGTTAACTTCTTTTCTCTACAGTGGAAATGCTATTTCATGGAGAGGCTCTGTATTTTGTGTCTTTTATTTCCAAAGCGTGAAGCAAAATTCACTATGTGGGCAAGGTAGCCTCCTCACAACTATGTTTTATCAAAATCACGTTTCTTAGAAAAACAAATATCAATGTTTTGTGCCAAGATCGAAACCAGAAAAATCTTTCAAGTCCTGGAAGAGTCTTATGCTACATGAACCCAAATCTGGTTTTAAGTGGAAATAAATGAACTTTTTACATATTGCTCCTTCTGATACTCTTCACAACTAATGTAAAGATATCTTAGTTGTCTTTCCTCCCATGAGAGTACATTTGCATCAGAGCAGATTTATGTGAAAAAGGTCAGAAGTATTTTTAAAAGTTGAGAGTCTTCATATTCTTCACAGAAGGAGATACTTGAATTCCCTTACATCTGAGTTAATTTACCTTTTGGTAGCTGCAAAGAAAGCAATAAAGATACATTAGGTAGGTGCTGCACCCTCCCTGGTGATATAACCACCAAGGTGTAAGAGTGGAAGAAGGGCAGCTGGCCGCTGGATATGTAAGAATAAAGGACGCTCGAGGCAGAGTTCGGAGACACCTGTTCCGGCACCTAGGACTTCTCCTGTTTCACCACGATTTTCTTGACCCGACTCTCCTTTGCCATCTGTCTGTAGGAAGGCAGAAACATGAGCAGCAGTACTTTGGGTCGGATACAGCACGCAACAACTTTCAAACATCTATGTTGTCAGGTCATTTATTTATTTTTACCCTGAGGTAGCCCCTCAGGATTGCCTAAAGATCTGCTTATAGACTTCCTGACAGCCTCTCCTGTGAAAGGGTTTTCCAAGCCCAGTAGGATTTAGGGGGGAGGGCCGGGGGAGGGACTTGGAAGCCAAGCTAATAAACAACCGCCCAATTTTCTGCCAAGCTCTTCTACTTTGAAAATCTTTAGTAGACAGCTTTTGTGCAATTGCCTCTCTGTGCAGACCTCTCAGGATTTGGATAGTCCATGCTGTTTGAACAGCCAGGTTTGGCAACTTTGTTCATTTCTCCGTATGTTCTTTTAATTACTTCTGCCTTACTATTACTGCGTGCCAGGAAAAGAAAAAGCATCCGTCTGGCTTTCTTTTTTCCTTGCCCTTGCAGGAAAGGGAGGTGGAGTAGCCTTCCAATTCTCATGTCTCTGAAGATAACCAAGGTGTGTCCTCAAGATAACATTATTCCTGAATAGCCATTTCTGAATAAGCTCGTGTCTTTGGTTTATTCCTGGCAGAGAAATCCCAGTGATGTACTCCCTCACTGGAAGCTGGACTAGCTACTGGCATCTGCAGAAATGAACTGAAATTTTGGCTAGGAGAAGGGCTGTGATTTGGCCATTTCTCCTAATTTTCCATAGGAAAATTCAACATAGAAAACCAAAGCTGAGCAATAACATGTCCGTGAGAATCTCTGTTCTGTAGACGTCCCTCTGCCTTGCTAGCAGGAGTGACGGGCAAGGAACAAACTTGGTGCTCATGTCCTTACCCATAGCAGGTTAAGTTTAATGCTGGAAGTCTGAACAGCAGGAGTCAACTCCTGGTGATTTTCACTCAAGGTTTCTCGCTTCCGCAGCAGGTGCAGCCCGAGAGCTGGAGTCAGTGGATGGGTGATGTCCCTGCAAATGTGACATTTCTAGTCTGCCGTGTGCTGCTCAGAAAACTACACTTTGGGCATGTGCACTACTTCCAATGTCTCTCAGGCTTTCTGTGGGCAATGAGGAAGGAGACATTATTCTTGAACCCCTTAAAGCGGGCGCATGCGTGCTATTGTAACTAACTAGGTATCTGACAGTGCTAACTGAAGCATTAAATTAGACATTTGTCTATAACCTAAACAGGCCCAAATATCATGTATAATTTTTATCTTAGCATCGCTGTCAGAATATAGGGGAAATAATCAGAAGAAAAGCACTAGAAAGGGCTTGATTTTGTAGTATTCATATTGATCTGACCCTTTCAGTACTTCAGGAGACTGGATGAACATTCACTGTATGGGTTCCAAAATAAGCATCCTGTTTTGCAGCATCCCCCAAGAAAAAGGGAGGGGAGGGGCAGAATTTCTTGGTTTTAAGAAACAAGATTGTCTTTGAAATGTAAGATTGCACACAGTGAAGCTACAGACCAGCTGTAGGTTGAGCTGCACGAAATACCTTAATTCAGCAGGGGCACCTGGACTCATAGGTGGTAAATCCATTTAGTTCTTAGCACCATCATTTTCAGGCTGCTTTTCTTTCCATGCAAAGAGCTGTACTTAACCTCTGACATCTCCTCAGTAGAAGAACAGATGAACGTTAAGATATATTGCACTTCAGTGATGCCATCAAATATGTTCTCTTCTCCTGTGGGACTTTTAAAAGTGTCAGAAGACAAGAGCAACAGCAAAAAAATTAATGTTTGCTTTGCCACCTAGCAGTCATTGAACAACAGTGAGCGTGCTAAGTAACAGAAGAATTTATTTATCAGTTATACAGCAGTTAAGGCGATTTTTTTAGACTTTCAGATGAGAATGCTTAGCTGGTGAAAACTGCTTTCTGTACTGTTTTGTGCTTTTAGGCTGTTTCCTGGTGTGCAACAACAGCACGTCATTTTGACAGCAAGTGACAAAGTGCTGTAATGTGGACTGTTGTTTCCTTCCCGGGGGGAAAAAAATTTCAAATGAAACAGTGTCATTTCTCAACAGAATATGATGTTTTCTGGCAGTGTCATATCGCAGAGGAAGCTCTGCTGTAGTAGAACAAGCTTCGAAATGCAGGTATGTGCAGGTATCTGTTTCAGTAGCTCAGACTTTAAGCTGTTAAGCACTTCCAATTTCATATATTTAGGGTTAATAACTAACATTCTGCTGCTGAAATTGCTTTTCAGTTTTAGTTTAAAGCTTCTCTGTATGTGTTTTCATCATAAATACGGAGCTGGCATAATGCTGTAGGCCTAAGACCATTCATAGGGACCCAAGCGTCAGCGCTTGTATGCTTTACCTTTTATCTTGCATTTCACTAGGTAGACACAGGTACTATGAAAACTTTGCATTACAGTAAAAAAAAGTGAAATAAACATTCACGATCACTGCAGGTAAATTGCAGAGCCTGGGAAACCTCTGTTGTTGACTGTACATAACCAAACCTCCAGCTGTATTTTTAAATTAAAGGGATTTTCCTGATTAGACATGCTCAGACCTCCTTGAGCTTCCAGATCTGAATCTGCCCTTTGCAAGAGCACCCATCACTCAAAACGCCTAAAAGCAAAAGTTCTTGAAATTCCCCGTGGTTATTCGCAACGTGGTTATCCTCCAGCAAAGCTTCGGCTGCCAAGGACAAACTGGAAAACATCCTCCTCTCACAGATGACAGTCACTCGCACAACAACCCAGTCATTAAACAGTTTGCTGCCATGGGCCTGCTGCCCATCCTTCCTGCCTGGCGGAGCCTTCCAGGGCCTTTGCGCTTGCCAAGGGAAGTCGATTGAGGGGGAGGGGTACCAAAGTTACAAAATCACTTCCAGCTAATGAATTGGAAAGCTTGTTGAGACCATTTCATTAGAGGTTTTGGACAGCTTTTGTTGTTTTCAATGCTTGCTCCCTTCAGTGAGAATTGGTCAGGCCGTTCTGCTAACCGGGGACAGCAACACTGGGTGAGAGAAAGAATCACCCTGATGGTGGACGTCCCCTGGAGAGGCATTCTGGAAAACATGCCTTCTGTTCGTCGGGGTTTAACACCAATGTGCGCTGATTCCTGCTTTACTGATCTAATTAGGAACAAGGGAATACCCATCAGAGCGTTAACTGCAGAGGGGTGTTGTGGCTTCTTCAGTCCCTCAGATTGTCTGCGGGGGGCAAGACCACCATTGTAGGAGGACCTGTCAGAAACATGGGGAGCAGTCACCAGCCAAATATAGATGTGACCAGCTGTCAGAGGCTGGTTTTGAGACGCGCTGACTGTAGCTCGCCCCAAGGTCCTACACCACCCATCATGCTGATGCTTATCTGTAGTCACTGAACTGTGAAAGTTCTCTATTTGGCTGGTATTTTGGGAGCCGAGGCTGAAGTACCAGTGACTTGAGGAGGGATGTGGTAGATTGACTCATGTAACCACTCAGCCACTTCACCCTGCTCTGCAGGCCTCGACACAGATAGGCTGTTTGGGTTACCTCCAGGGCAGGGTGCCACAGGGTGGCCTCCACCAGTGGCTGAGGGCAGCAGAGTTGAAACGGAGAGCAGATTTTGGTCAGGAGAGTTGGCCCTTTCTAGCCAGCTGGAAAGGCATGGCAGCCTCTAGCTGAGCCTCCCTTTTGGCCACCACCAAATGGCTGACAGGGATCTAAACCCCTGCAGCGGGGGAATCCTCCAAGACTGGGGACGGTGCCCAGGTGCCATCCCATCTCAGGCTTCCCTGAGGGCTGTAGGTCCTCTGTTTAGCAGCTCCCTTGTCCTACCCATCAGCTGCAGTCTGTGCCAGGTGATGTGGTCCCTCTGGATAGCTATTAGCCGAGGGAGCTGGGAGCGAGGACACAAGCACAGACCATGCCCTCACCACCAACATGTGTGGTCCCACAGGGTTGGATCATGGTGGGCAGATCTGGGGGCTGGTAATTGTGCCTATCAACATCCCCTGACATGTCGAACAATGTACCAGGTCAGGAGTCCAGCCATGGGCTCCAGACAGGAGCAAAAGGAGATGGGGCCAGCAGCAGGGCTGGAGAGAAGCTACAGTGTCCATCCAAGAGGTCCATGGAGGAGGAGACAGGCTGCCTGCAGCACAGATACGGTAAGAGGGGCTACCCAGCACTTAAGATGAACACTTGCAGGACTAGTTTCAGAAATAAAACTGAGATTTATTTCCCAGTCACTGGATAAATAGAGGCTTCTTTCCAGGAGCAGACATTGGATCCTGTCCTAGGGAGAAAATGGGGTATTTGGACATCCCCATAGATGGCAGTGTCAGTGCCGCTGGTGCTGCAGTACTCCAGACCCCCAGGTGCCTTGTGATGTAAATATAAAATACTAAGGCAAGGCAAATTCCAGGGATCTCCCATTTGCCACTAAATATTAAACTACAGAGTTAGGAGTCACTCTTTTTTTTTTTTCTTCTCCTTCTGGGTCCTGAAATGCTTTATTTGTCTCAGAGCAGAGGCAACTGCTTCTTTGAGTAACGGGGCAGGAGGGGGGATCTGCTCACACACACACACACACACACACGTACGTAGGTGAGTTTGTTCAGCCAGGCAGCTGAAGGTTGTGCCTTCCAGCTCCTGACTTGGGCCTGTCTTAGCAAATATGGCCCCTTGTGAAAAGTTTTGTACCTCTTCAAATAAATAAATCTCTCTTCGTCAACTCAGCTTCCAGCGTTGCAGACATCTGGTGAGACTCAAACAGCTGGTGATAAATCATTCTGGAAAAAAAAAAAAAATTCTTCCTCTACTTTGCACCCAGATATGATATTCTTCCAGCTGACACCAGCCTCAAGGCAGAAGTCCAGCATTAATCATTTTTGCCTGGCTGCCATGGTAGAACTCGGAGGGTCTTGCAGGACCTGGGGCATGCAGCCCCATGCCAACATGACGTGTGTGTCCCCCCCTGCACTGTGACACTGCACCGGCAAACCTCTGAACAGGTGGAAACACAGTGCGAGCTGGAAGCACTGGGAGGGTGGTGCCTGCCTCTGCAATGTGAGGAGGACTTCTCGGAGAAGGGCTGCCGGCGCCATGGCCCTGTCTGCCAAGGCTGGAAGGGCAGCTGCTGCCGCCGGTGTATTTAATACCTCTGTCGTTGTCCGGACTAATGCACCGGCTCGCGGAAAGGCCGTGCTGTCTGTACGCGCGCCAGAGAGATGCTGAAACTTGACATGGGTCTTGGCTGCAGAGGAAAACAGGCTTACTTGGGAAATATTTTTGGAGCATGAAGTGTCCAGGACCACCTGCCCTGCCTCAGCAGAGGGCCTGAATGCTATCAAATTATGGGGCGACCTTTCTCTTCCTTTAAGTACAAACATCTCCTGCACTCAAAGACTTTTTTTTTTCCCAAGTTTATTAGCATAATCTCATTTGTGGGTTTTCTTCGCTCTTCAGAAAGACAACAGATGCCTAGGGAAGCTAACGGCTCTTATGTTCAAGCCATAGAAGACTGCGCAAGGCCTTTGGAAGAGCATGTCATCCTTATCTCCAGCACGAATTTTGTTGAAAATGCCAGTTTAGCCTGGAAGCCAGCTTCCCGGGAGTCTTCCTCTTTACAACCTCTTTACAACCAAAACATGGAGCTGATCTTGGCTTGCCAACCCAAGTCCCACACAGACCTACAGATAAGTGAAGGGAGATGCAGTGAACAAGGAGACCCCTCGAACCAGCAACGGCAGCCAAGGAGAGGCATCTGGGGAGCCCCAACCTCCCCGGGACTTACCAAAATCCTACTGCTGGCTCCTTTGTTTGAGCTGTCCTGCTGTGCTGTAAAGCATGAGGCCAGCAGGAGAAAAGGCACGCAGGAGCCTGACCCTGCCATTGAATAACCAAGGCCTGTCAGTCACTGCAAAGATGTCCAGCCCAGGTCAGGGCTTGGGCGCAACAGAGACCTCTAGCTACCAAGGGAGCTTTCTGGCCTGCATGAGAGACATTTCTGGAGTGAAGCGATGAATTGACAGGGTTTTCTGAATCACAGTTTCAGACTTAAACGCCTAGAGCCTGTTTGACATAAATCCCGATATTGACTCTGAGCCGATATCTTACAGCAACAGCAGCGGCAGCAGCAGCATCCTTCTCGTTCTCCCGTCCCATTCTCTTGGCACTGTATTACTCATTACAAAAATATCTTGTTTTCTTTACCTGCTTTGAGCTCCGCAAGGTGCTGTCATCTTTCCTAATCACATTACGCCTGCTCATTTTTCATTCTTCGACTTTCTTGCCATTTTAACCTTGTCTACTCCTTGAATTACCTAGAGCTTCAGCATGCAGGAATCACTACAAAGCTTATGGCAAAACCAAACAAGCTGCAGGCTCACACACACACACACATGCGGAGACCTTTCCTTGGGGCTTTGCTTAATTTTCTCTCTGCTTTGTTCCAGATCACTTATAAATTCAGAAATCCCTCAAGCCAGTTTCCAAAGACTAGCTCTTCTGCTTGGGTGACATACGGTTCCCATATAAGTGGCCCTCCAAAGGACTGTGCTTCACTCAAATCTTATTTCTGGGATGCAATGGGGACTTGAGACAGCATGCTGCTTTTCCACGGACGTCTGAATCTCACCCATTGGGAATGTTTGGTACCAGCGTTACAATTCCCGTTCTGCCCTCTGGTTTTAATCCCTACTTTCATTGTGCTTTCACCATCTGCTGCTAACTCCAGCTGTCATCTTTTAAGGAAACACTTTTTGAACGTTTGTCATGGCTCTGACAAACCTTCTCTCCAGGTGCTTCTGCGAGAATTGGATGTCCCTGGTTAATAAACAGTCAGCACCACCCGACACCCAAGACGTACCGCTGCTCTGAATGTCACCCTGGTCTGTTTAATTAGCTCCTCTAGCTGGAACTAGCTGTGGCTTAGCTTCTGTTGTTTTTTCCTTTCCTTCATTATTTCACCAGGGCAAGCTGTCCCTACAGACTGCTGCCACCTCTTGCGCATCTCCTTCATCTTGTTCCTTGAAGTTGCCAACAAAAGCACTTTGTAGAAGTTTTGCTTTCCATGCTGGAAGACATGCAGAGCTTTCAGCCCTGATGGTGGTTTCGCCTCTGCAGCAGTCACTTGCCCAGTAATTGTCTCACAGTCACAGGCCCCCTGAGACAACGTGATCTCCTCCTGCAAACTCCATGCTGTTTTCATTACTGCATCTTTTGCGGAGGCACAAATAATATGTCTGGCACTAGTTTCCCTATTCTTATTTGAAGTAAACACAGCCAGCAGGGTCTAAATCAAACAAAATCCAACAGAATGGAGGAGTTTGGGGATCCCTCAAAGCGAACCACTGTCCCCCCACTCCAAGGTTTTCAGTACTGGAAGCCAAAAACTGACTGGCAGCAGAAGGCAATCCTCATCCAAAACACAACAATTCGTACAAATCTTCCCAATTCGGCAATGAACTTTCAGATCAGATCCAAAAATAGCAGGGAAATCTTCATACAAATGTATGAAGTCACAGTGAAGGTGGTGCAAAAGGACCCTGAAATACCTTGTGATATATCTCAAGATATCTTACTAGGGCAATTTTGCCACTGCTAATTTTATGCCTTTATTTAACCGAGCCCTTGAACAACCCTGGGAACCGCAGGTCATTAATTATCACAGCCAACCTCAGTGATGGGGCGGGCAAGAGCACGCATTAGGCGATGGCTGGAGGAGGGTCTGCGCCATGGGGAGGAGGCCGGGGAGCTGTGACCTGTCCCCGGGATGCTCCCTGGCTGTTCCCATGCCAGCAGCTCACCCTGGGGAGTCCTGCAGGCTTGCCAAAAATAGCGGCTCCCTCCCAGCCCTGCCCTTGGAGGAAGCTCAGCATTAGAAAAGTGGCAGCCTGGCACCCTGCTGCGCCTCCTCACTTCAAGCCATGGGAAGTCCTAACCTAACCCATGCACTATCCAGTAAAAACATATCTGCAAATACATTTAGAATTAAACAAACAAACAAATGAAAAAAACAATCCAACCCCCCCCCCCCCCAAACTCCAGCACTGATAAGGAAGAGGAAAGACACTGAAGATATTAAGCCTCCTCTGAAATTTGGCATTGAACTGCATTGATTCTATGTTGAAAAGATGGAGCAAAAGCAGGAAAACACGTATGAAAACCAGGCAGTCAGATGCCTGTTAGGAGAGACTGAAAAAATGGGGATTTTTCATTAAGAGAAAAGTGAAACAGGAGGGCACAAAAGATATATTGACAGGAAACACTGTAGAGATGGTATATCAGATACTGAAATCTGTATTTCCTCTGGAAACAAAAAGACGTTAAAAGAAAATAAAGAGGCAGAGATTTTACAAACAGTGAAGGGGAACAGTTTCACACAACGCATGATTAACCTGCAGCACTGCCCGCCACAAGAAGTTATTAGGGTTGAGTGATTAGCAGAATTCGGAAAAAAAAAAAGGCATATTACATGCTAATAGAAACATGCAATCATCTGTGACAGCTGAAACTCAGGGGAAAAAATCTGCAGAATTTGTAGAAGAAAGCATAGAAGGTAGATGACAGTACATGGGTCCATGGAGGTAACTCTCACCACAAAAGTCTGGACAACCCCCTCTTAACTAGAGCTGATCAGCTTTACATAAAATTTACTGTTGAAATAGGGAAAAAAAAAACCATGAGCATTCTCAAGTCTCCATGACCCATCCTGAGGATTATTCAGGACAGAGGGATGGTGGGAGAAAAGTGAGGAAGAGGTTGTAAAAAGGAAACACTTTGCTTCATTCTTAAAACCCTTTTCAGTCCTTGTGATCTCTGCTGGATAAAAGAGCCATAGCAGAAAATTACTAAAGCCATTTAACATTTTAAAAGGAACAAGATTATAAGGAGTAATCTCAAGTTTTCTTTGAATGTGACACCCCACCACTGATGAGATTTGTCAACCAAAGAACTTGCACTTTTATGCTCAGTCCTTGTGTTTCTTCATCCCCTGTGATGATCTGAGGTAGCTTTGCCGACCTGTGGGAAGGTTGAGCAGCACAGCGTTTTGTAAGAGAGAAACAGGTAAAATGCTCAGAGATGGTTTTATGCAAAGAACTACGTACATACCTATGTGTACGTACCTACGCGTTACTGCTATCTTACCACTTGGATTCATGCAAGGGTTTATCAAGAAGTTTCTTGAGCTCTTTGCTTTCTGAACAAGACAGAACTAAGCTTTTGATGCCAGCTCTTATTGCTAGAAATGCCTTTAAACACCCACACACCTTTTGCTCTATTCACACTTAATTATGAGCTCATTTGACAACTGACACCTAATTAACCTGATTTCCTTTCATTCTCTTTCCTCCTCTCTTCTAACTTAACTGACTGCACTATAGATGCTAACATTGATGCCAGTGCAGTCTTGGTCTCCGCCTTTTCACTTCCATTTCCCATCTCTGCTACTTGTGCAAAACATGTTTTTCAGGCTTCTGGCCAAACTCAGAAATAATGGGGTCAACGGCTTTTTTTTTTTTCCCCTCACTGAAATGTGTGTCCCAAAATTCATTTTTCGTTGAAGAATATGTGTCATTTGTCCAGAAAAAAAAAAAATAATTAAGCACATCTATCCAAAAAGAGAAGCAATTTGAAAATGAAATGACTTGACTTTGCCAACATGTGTGAGATTCTTTTCCACCAATTCACTGAATTTGTCATGAACCATTGTGTGGTCCTAAAATATGGGGTCCTGTTTGCTCCTATTGTTGCCCTTCTACAGTCCTTCATGCACTAAACAATTCTACATTACCATAAGACTTTCTCTAAAGCATTTGTGAGCTTGTGAGGGATTTTTGGGCGATGTTTCCACCTTCACTTTTATAAACCTTCCTCAAAGAACAGGTCTGCTTCTGGTCCTCTGTTTTTTTCCTACCAGTTTGCTAAAAACATATAAACTTTCAACAGGAGCTAGTGCACAATATCATTAATCAGTGCCACCCACCAAATTCTTGCCAGCACCTCAGAGTAGCCCTTGGGGGAGTATTTCTTAGCCTCCATTCATAATCAGTGACCTCTTGCTTATTATTTTTACTGCAGTGACTGTTTTGCTGGATCAGGAGACCTCTCCATACGTCCCTTGTTGGATTTGCAGCAGTTACGTTTTAGTCTTCCTAAATTAATATTTGGCTGCAAGTTTCTTCCCCATTGTAAGTCTCATCTTCAAATGCTTCTGCCCAGTGGATGAAAACTGGCTTTGACCCCTCTCCAGCTACTTTGTGCGATAGGCCTGCGTCACAGGAGCAGCACGCTTTCTTCTCTTCCCCCTTCTGCATGCTTCGGTTTCCCTTTCCCTCATAGTCTCAGACAGAGGCAGCAGGTAGAACTCCAGTCTTCAAGGAGGAGTCTGAAACAGTGGTGAGAAATTGTGGGTTTCAGCCTCCTTCATCATTTTTCAGAAAACAAGACCTGACTCACAGCTACGCAGCGGCAGCGGCGCAGGAGCCACCAACCTCCCAGGGCTCTGCAGTTCCACTGCGGCAGCCAAGCCCTGCCATGCGTAGGCATGGTGTCCAGGTCCTGGGTGTGTCACCTCCCACCAGTGACACTTTCCACCAGTGGTCACCCATCCTCATCAAGGAAAGGCCACCTTTGCTATCAGAAAGCACGGTGACACTGTGGACACATGGGGCAAAGGCAGGACTAATTCCAGTAGTAAGAGGAACAGTGGGATGCTGGCAGGGGCTGCCATTACCACCACACCGCCTTTCCCAGTAACGTTACTGGCAGCCATATGTACCCTGAGCTTAGTTTAAAGACAAAGTTATCAGGATCCTACTGGTAGATTTTCCTTAAGCCCTTCAGACAATTTAGGCTATACCATCCCATTTTTAGTTCATTCTTGCCCAGTTACCATAGTGCTACAATGGATTTCATAGACACATCTTCAGAGCGAAATGGAAAATATCTTTTAGTTTGCCAGCAGCAAGAAAAAAAAAAAAAGTTAAGATTAACTGCTGTTGTCAGCTCTGTTAACAATGTCTTTTGCAGATCTGTCCGATCTTAGTTAGTGTTGTTTTCACGCACAGTGAAGTATTAGCTATTGTCTCTGTCATAAGCAAAAAATTCCATTTCTTTAGCAATGTGCTAAAACCCAAAAAAAGAAAAATTGTCCTTCATAATTCCTGACAAGATTCCATTATAACTGAAAGGGAAAAGCGATCTTGTATTTTATGTACCCCAAAATGATATCTTAAAGTCTGTGATGCCTTTGTTACATGAAGAATATTTTTCCACATCAGTGCAGTTACTTTTAGACATCACATCCATTACTGCCCTCCAAGTCTTTCTATCATAAAATATGGGAGTGCGTCCTGTGGAAGACACATGACAACTTTTATGTAACATCAGAATTAATCAAAATATCACAAGGAAAATACAATTTCTTTTTCTCAAAATCTTTAAACCTAATAAATTCTCAACAGAAATCTGCGGTTTATAATAAACAGATAATTTTCAACTGTCTGAATAAACTACACGATACTGTTTCAGCATATAGTTTTTCATCTCTGGGGTATTACAGCAAAGAGAGCTGGAGGAGTCCATGACAGCTGAAGATGAAAAGACAAAATCCTTCCCTAATATAAATTCTCCTAACTTCATCAAATTCAAGCCAGCTACAATGATTTACACTTCTCCAGAGTGTTTTCCACACCATTTCTTTCATAAATAGAAGGGTGAAAGTGGGAATAAGATAAAGTAGAATTATGGAAAAATAAAACAGAGAATGGAGACTGCGTGAAGTCTACCTAGAGACCCCTGTTCAAATGTAATTCAGCTAGGAAGTGCATGTGCTTTATACTATATGTCATACAGGAAAAATAAAGATACATTTTTAAAAGATCTTTAGAAAAATAACCTATTATGTCCCACACAGCTCTGCATCAGAGAAGCTCATCTGTGATTGCTAAGAAATACCAATTCAATGGTGTGTCATTAGGGGAGCAGTTCCGTTACCCACACATGGGTGTCTAGTGGCATTTAAGATGCTCTTGGCCATCCCCCCAGCCTCCAGATGCTCTCCCAAAGGGTGCAGGTATCCCAGGCCTTGGGCGGTACGTGCCAGACCTGCACAGGCATCTCGGACGCTCTCAGGCATCTCGAATGAACAACCTTCTTACATCTGGGCACCTGAAACCTGCCTCTGGCAGGAAGCCAGCTCTGGATTGAGACACCTAGATTTAGATGCCTACAGGTAAGCTGCCTAAGGTGCTTGGGGATGTCTGGGGGTCCACACAGGGCTGGCAGACAGGACCCAGGCTCTGTGGGAGACCCACAGGCTGCTGGAGAGGCAGCTGGAACCGGCCAGGATACCCCTGGGCATCTGAAATGGTCGCAGGTGCTCATATTTGGGCACTTGGATGCAGCCCTAGGTCTCCACTGACCATAATAAGAGCTTGACTTCAGCTCACATAAGCGCGCTACATGCACGCCCACAACATGGACAGTAAAGCTGAATGACTTCTGCAAGAAAAGCCTTGAATTGGCTGGGTATTAGCCATCCCAAGAAAAGCTTAGTTATTTTTACCTCCTTTGCCAGAGCAGGGTTTGAAAGTGGATGCCCAGTCATACCTCTGCCACCCAATATCCTTCTTCTGTGGAGATTACTCATAACTTTGCAATCCAAGTTCTAAATATGTTTTAATACTACTCTGGTGCTACAAATACAGAATTTATACTCTACTCACTCCCTTGGCTTCAAAACTTGAAACCATCCAGCAACTACAAATATAAATATAGTCTTTATCAGATGGCATGTTGTTATTTTCAAGTGGGTTTTGTCCTGAGATGACAACAAATTAAACTTAGATACCAAGTTAGCTCTTTTCAAGGGTAAGGTCTCAGCAGCTGCAAAGCTTTTTCATTACCAATGTGATTATGGACTTCAGGGTGGTTTTGGAGTTACTTCAAAGATTGGCAGCTCAGTTCATCCATTCAGATGCTGACTCTCTGCTGTTGGAGTTTATTTCATATGACCGTTTTTCAGTAGAAACCATTTATAAATGCTCTGCAGACCTGAAAAGTGAAGTTGTTGTATATCAGTCCCCAGTGATCCTGGCTTGGTCTTTTGAACTCATGTTTTCTACATTCATCTGGTCAATAAAGAAAATATTTTCCACTGGCTCAGAAGAAGTGGAGATCTCATCCTAACCTGGTTAAAATTCTCCTGCGTTCACTCCAAACCTGCTTTGCTGTGCCCCAAACATAGAGAGCCACAAAAAGGATTTGGGCACCAAGCTATCACTGCCTCATCTTTGCAGACCCCTAAGTCCAATGCTTAGACATAGACTCGAGAAATTTTTACTTGGATGATTTTCAATTCTGTCACACAAGCATCTAGACTTAAGTGCTTACATTTCTTAAATGCCATCTTTTGGACATGTAAATGCATGTTCTGTCTGAGTTTAACAATAAGGTATCCAGCCCATACTTAAACTTGTAGGTCCTACAAGCCAGACACTCAACACCTTGCATGTAAAACCCATCTGGGACGTGCTACCAGAGCACACACCCACCTCATCCCAGGTATAATATGGGTGAAGGCAGCAATGCCTTCCTTCCAGGTACTCCCTGAGAAGGGCTGGGTGTGGTGTCCCTGCCCCAGTGACTGATACCAGAGTAAGCCATAGACTAAAAAGTCATGATCACTCGCTCACTAGCCCAATAAATAGCAGTCTTGGCTTCAAGTGGAGAAAGGGTGGGCCATGCCTCTTCTTCCTACAGGCTACCCCAAAGTCCATGAGTGAATGAAGGATTGAATTCATGTCCAGCCATATCTCACAAGGGCAGGTGAACAAGGGCCAGTGGGTAAGAAGACGACCATTGCCACCTTCTCACTTGACTGTGAGGGAAATGCCCTTGTTGTGAGAAGGGGCAAGCTCTGCTGCTTATCACAGCCTCGTAGCAAGGTAATCCAGCCATCAGATGCCTATTGGAGCCCTAAATCCAGCTAGGTCTCAGGGAAGAATGTGACATTTCTGTTAGCATTTCTCAGACAGCTCGGGCAGCTTCCCAGGCACCGTGCCGGGCTTCGCTGGTGGCTTTCCCTGGTGTCTGTACAGACAGTGGGGACCCACAGAGTCCCAGAAGGTACTGAAAAGCCATGAGCCTCGGTGGTTTGCTATTTGGAATTGCTGCCCTGTATAGTTATTCTTCTGTCGGTATGTGTGACAGTGATCTAAAAGAAGGCCTTTTTTTCTATATTCTAAGAGATTATTTCACAGAGGAATGATGGGTCTATTTAACAAACAGTGCAAAGAGCATCTGGTCTATACAGAAGAAAACAACAAGCTAATTATAAACAATTCTGTCTATACCTCCTATTCCCTATTTTTTAATTCCTTCTCTGATTTAATTTCATTTTAGTATTGTTTCAGGGAAATAAGATCTTTTGCTTTAAGACTTCATCTGCTCTCACTTGTCATAATTTAGAAGCTAATAATCCTTTTCATGACATCACACACACTCACTAAAACCCATTATGCCAAGGACAAAGTATGACAGTCTCAGGCGTGGGGAATAAGAACAACAGATGAGAGACAGCAACAGATGCAAATTAACTGCTAAAGACAAAGAATTATATTGTCCCCTTCCAGAAGAAAACTCCGGGAGGAAGGAAAACAGCCCAGCAGTGCTGTCTGTACCCCGGGGATGCTTTCTAAAATCCCTCACCCATCATTAGCAGCAGTGGAATTGATCAGACCAAAGCTTCTCTTCTTCACAAAGGAAATGTAGCGGGCTAACAAATGGCAGCTGAAACACGATGTTAAACACAGCCTAGCACTTAGCGTAACCAACTCATGGTTAGCCTTAGGTTGCTTTCAGTACTAAGTAAAAGCATGGCCTTACTCCAAATCATAGTGGTATCACTTTTCCTATGCAGTTTGAAATGATGTTCGGTATTTTTTAAACAATTGTATTATTTTTTCTCATTTCTAAAGGATCGGGGCAATCCCAAGCACAAATACAGGCTCAGCGGGGAATGGATTGAGAGCAGCCCTGAGGAGAAGGACCTGGGGGTGCTGATTGACGAGAAGCTCAACGTGAGCTGGTAATGGACGATTGCAGCCCAGAAGGCCAACTGTATCCAGGGCTGCATCAGAAGTGTGGCCAGCAGGTCAAAGGAGGTGATTCTGCCCCTCTACTCTGCTCTGGTGAGACCCTGCCTGGGGTACTGTGTCCAGCTCTGGAGCCCCCACCATAGGAAAGACATGGACCAGTGCGTCCAGACGAGGGCCACGAGGACAATGAGAGGGCTGGAGCACCTCTCCTATGAGGACAAGCTGAAAGAGGTGCAGTTGTTCAGCCTGGAGAAGAGAAGGCTCTGGGGAGACCTTATAGCAGCCTTCCAGTACCTAAAGGGGGCCTTCAGGAGAGCTGGGGAGGGACTTCTTACTAGGGCTTGTAGTGATAGGATGAGGGGGAATGGCTTCAAGCTGGAAGAAGGTAGATTTAGATTAAATATTAGGAAGAAATTTTTCACTTTGAGGGTGGTAAGGCACTGGAACAGATTGCCCAGAGAAGCAGTGGAAGCTCCATCACTGGAGGTGTTCAAGGCCAGGCTGGACGTGGCCTTGGGCAACCTGGTCTAGTGGGAGGTGTCCCTGCCTATGGCAGGGGGCTTGGAACTCAGTGATCTTCAAGGTCCCTTCCAACCTAAACCATTCTATGATTCTATGTTAGATAGAGCCGTGAGCTGAGCTGGGTAGGAGTGATAAAGATGATCAGGATGTTTTGATAGCCCCCAAGCCTATTCAGTCTCACGTTTAATGTGGTTTTGGCCAAAGGAGTCCCATGTTTACTGAAAAACCTAATGCTGTTAATAACATTGCAGTGTACTACAGTAGGGCGGTGGAAATGTGCTCAGAAATCATACTTAAACAAGGGGTTCCCCATAAGTGCTCTCATCTCCTCAGACAAGGAACGAAGGTGAGCTCGGAGAGTGCAATGCCAGGCTCAACTGTAAAGGGAAAAAACCCCAGCATGTCTGTCTTTTCACTGTAGGTTTCTGTTTCCAAATTGTAGATCAAGAACCACTTATCCTTGGGAAAAAAAAAAAAAAAAAGTTCTGCTTTCTTCTTTTTTAAGTTTAAAAGAGCTTTTTAAAACATAAGAGCAGAAAGATTCTTTGAGGTGGTGCCTTGTCTCCAGCAGTGACTGCAAGCTGGTGTACTCCATATACATGAACATGGCAAATATGCATGGTCCTGCCACCAAGTATATTTACAGCATTCTGTAATCTTCAGCAAAGCTCTTTTCCATGAGCTTGTCCTGCGCCCTTTGAGTCCATGCAAACTTTGAGCATCCATGTTGTCTCTGTGGAGGAGTTCACAGCCCAAGGACACCCTGAGGGTAGAACAACCTCCTGTGCTGTCAGCAGAACCTACCACCTACTACTTTCATCTGACAGTGCCCCATTCCTCTATCAGGAGTGTGCTGTTGATCCCCTTTTTCAATGCCCTTTATGATTTCATAAACTTCTGTGAAGCCCCCTCCCACGATTTAGTTGTCTCTTTTTCAGACTGTTTCATTCCCTTTCTCATTGTTCCACATACAGAAGCAGTTCCATACTTTTGATCATCCTTGTTGCCCTTTTCTGAAACTTTTTCAGCCTTTCTACACCTTTTTGAGAAAGAAAAACCAGAACAGCATGCAGTATGGAAGAGATGAGCAAATCATGGACTTATATAGTGGCATGATGATGACATCCAGCTTTCCCTCTCTTTCTTTGCATCTTAGACTGCGTACTGATAGCAAGCATGAATAGTTTTGATGGAGCTATCTATCATAACTCAGAGCTTTTGCTGGTGAGGGAAGCAATCAGCCCATCTTTTTCTATATGAAATTAGGATTGTTTTTCCCCCACTCTCATATTTGTCTGCATCAAATTTCATCTGTCATTTTATTGCCCACTCAATCTAGAAAGCTCCTTCTGCAACTCTGCACAAATCATCGTTGCTATTCTGAATAAATTATTACCTTCGTATCATCAGCAAACCCCACTTCCGTGTCATATATGACTGTGCTAAACTACACAAGTCCCAGTATAGATTTTCTTGCAGGATTCCCCTTACAATCTCGCTTCACCGTGAAGAATGACCATTTGCTCCCACCCTCTGGTTCTTCTCTTTTAATAAATTATTTACCTATGCACAAACCTTTCCTCTTGCCACACGGCTGCTTTGCTTCCTTAAAAGCTTTTGGTGGAGGACCTCGCTGAAAGCTTTTTGGAAATTCAAGTAGATAGCATAGCCAGCTTTTTCTTATTCAATTTCTGTTGACATTTTCAAAGAACTCAAGGTCTGAGAAGGTGATGTTCATCTATAAAAGCTATAATGATTATTCCCTAGCAAAAGGGATTGCTGTTACTCCAGCCAGCAAAACTTTCTCGGTGAAATGACAGTGCAGGGAATCCAGCACCGATAAAATAAATAATTTTCCAAATGACATATTACCCAGTACTCATTTCCAAAGGAAATCACCTAGGTCAAGAAGTTAGCAGGATTCAAAAGAAGGATGGGCAACCATGGTCAGTGCTCTCCTGGCTTGTTTTCCACTAATGTTGGAAGGGATATTAAAACTCATGAATCAGGGCTTAAATGATTGCCTCAATATAAAATATCAGATGAAATCTAATGAAGCTTAGTAGATGATCATCTTACTTTCTGAATGCCCCTTCATTTGAACTTGATGTGACAAAAAGAGGCATAAAACTTAAAGGGTACCTTAGCAGGAGAATCAGACACAAGGCTGCAGGCAACAGAGCTGGTCAGATGTCTGCTGGAAATACTACGTAGCAGAGAGGGAACAGTCATGGAGGTTCCTGGAGTGCGTGGAAGACAACTTCCTAACACAGCTGGTGAAGGAACCAACTAGGGGAAATGCCCTACTGGACCTACTGTTTCTTAACAGAGAAGGTCTTGTGAGGGATGTAAAGGTTGGAGGTCGTCATGATCGTGAAATGATACAATTTTCAATTCTTGATGAAGCAAGGCAGGAGCCAGCAGAACTGCCACCTTGGATTTCCGAAGGGCAGACTTTAGCCTGTATAGGAGCATGGTCAAGAGTGTCCCTTGGGAGGCAGTTTTGAAGAGCAAAGGTGCCCAGGAAGGCTGGGCATACTTCAAGCAGGTGCTCTTAGAAGCACAGGAGGAGGCCGTCCCCGTGTCCCGAAAAACGAGCCGATGGGGAAGAAGACCAGCCTGGCTAAATAGAGAGCTTTGGCTGGACCTCAGGAAAAAAAGGAAAGCTTACATTCTCTTGAAAAGGGGGTTGGCAACTTATGAGGACTATCAAGATATAACAAAGCTATGTAGGGGGAAAATGAGAAGGGCCAAAGCTCAATCAGAACTCAGCTTGGCCACTGCAGTTAAAGACAATAAGAAAAGATTCTTTCAGTATATCAATAGAAAAAGGAAGACCAGGGAAAATGTAGGCCCACTGGTGAATGAGACGGGTGCCCTAGCGGTGGAAGACACAGAGAAGGCAGAGTTACTGAATGCCATCTTTTCTTCGGTCTTCACTGTTAAAGCTGTCCCTCATGAATCCCAAACCCTGGAGGCAAGGGGGAAGGTCTGGAGAGAGGAAGATTTTCCCTCAGTTGAGGAGGACCGTGTCAGAGACCACTTGGCCAAGCTGGACATTCACAAGTCCATGGGCCCTGATGGCATGCACCCACAAGTGCTGAGAGAGCTGGCAGATGTTATTGCTAGACCACTCTCCATCATCTTTGAAAGGTCATGGGGAACAGCGGAGGTGCCGGAGGACTGGAGGAAGGCTGACATCACTCCAATCTTCAAAAAAGGCAAGAAGGAGGACCCAGAGAACTACAGGCCAGTTAGTCTCACCTCTGTCCCTGGAAAGGTAATGGAGCGACTCATTCTGGATGTCATCTCCAAACACGTTGAGGAACAGGAAGTTATTGGAAGTGGTCAACATGGATTTACCAAGGGTAAATCGTGCTTGACCAATCTGACAGCTTTCTATGATGTTATAACTGGTTGGCTGGATGAGGGGAGAGCCGTAGGTGTCATCTACCTTGACTTCAGCAAGGCTTTTGACACTGTCTCCCATAACATCCTCATTAGGAAGCTGAGGAAGTATGGGCTAGATGAGGTGACAGTGAGGTGGATTGAGAGTTGGCTGCGGGACAGAACTCAGAGGGTTGTGATCAGCGGCACAGAGTCTAGTTGGAGGCCTGTAACCAGTGGTGTTCCCCAGGGGTCAATACTTGGTCCAATTTTGTTCAATATATTCATTAATGATCTGGATGAGGGGACAGAGTGTATCCTCAGCAAGTTCACTGATGATACCAAACTGGGTGGGGTGACTGACACCCCAGAGGGCCGTGCTGCCATCCAGCGTGACCTGGACAGGCTGGAGAGCTGGGCAGAGAAGAACCTAATGAGGTTCAACAAGAGCACGTGCAAGGTCCTGCACCTGGGGAGGAAGAATGCTAGGCACCAGTATAGGTTAGGGGTGGACCTGCTGGGAAGTAGATCTGAGGAGAAGGATCTGGGGATCCTGGTAGACAGTAAATTATCCATGAGCAAGCAATGTGCCCTTGTTGCCAAAAAGGCCAATGGAATAGAATCATAGAATCATAGAAACAGTGAGGTTGGAAGGGACCTTTAAGATCATCAAGTCCAACCATTAACCTACCCTGATAAAAACACCACCACTTCTAAACCATGTCCCTAAGCACCTCATCTACCCTTTTCTTAAACACCTCCAGGGATGGTGAATCCACCACCTCTCTGGGCAGCTTATTCCAATGTTTAATAACCCTTTCAGTGAAAAAATGCTTCCTAATATCCAATCTAAACCTGCCCTGACATAACTTGAACCCGTTTCCTCTTGTCCTATCACTTGTTACCAGGGAGAAGAGGTCAGCTCCCATTTTTCTAAAACCTCCTTTCAGGTAGTTGTAGAGGGTGATAAGGTCTCCCCTCAGCCTCCTCTTCTCCAGGCTAAACAACCCCAGATCCCTCAGTCGTTCCTCATAAGGTTTGTCCTCCAGACCCTTCACCAGCTTTGTAGCCCTTCTCTGGACATGCTCCAACACCTCAATGTCCTTCTTGTAGTGAGGGGCCCAAAACTGAACACAGTACTCGAGGTGAGGCCTCACCAGTGCCGAGTACAGGGGGATGATTACTTCCCTAAATCCTGGGCTGCATAGGGAAGAGTGTGGCCAGTAGGTCGAAGGAGGTCATTCTCCCCCTCTACTCTGCACTGGTGAGGCCACAACTGGAATGCTGTGTCCAGTTTTGGGCTCCCCAGTTCAAGAGAGACAGGGAACTGCTGGAGAGAGTCCAGCGAAGGGCAACTAAGATGATTAAGGGCTTGGAGCATCTCCCTCATGAGGAAAGGCTGAGAGAGCTGGGACTCTAGCCTGGAGAAGAGAAGGCTGAGGGGAGACCTTATTAATGTTTACAAGTATCTAAAGGGTGGGTTGAAGGAGGATGGAGCCAGGCTCTTTTCAATGGTTCCCAGTAACAGGATGAGGGGCAATGGGCACAAGTTGGAACACAGGAAGTTCCGTTCAAATACACGGAAAAACTTCTTTATGGTGAGGGTGATGGAGCACTGGCACAGGCTGCCCAGGGAGGCTGTGGAGTCCCCTTCCCTGGAGATTTTCAAGACCCGCCTGGATGCAGTCCTGAGTAATGTGCTCTGGGCAATCCTGCTTTAGCAGGGGAGTTGGACTAGATGATCTCTAGAGGTCCCTTCCAACTCTGAAACTCCGTGATTCCGTGATTCCGTGAACTGCCTTCCTGCTGCTTGCCAACTACAGCACCACTTGCTTGGCCTGCACATGAGGATAAAGACTGACACTAAATTTTCTGTGAAGTTTGTCAACTTATTGATCTTCATTTTAAGTCTGACACTTGGGTTATAAGCTATCCGAGATCCCCAAATCTTAATTTAAATGACAAAATATCCCATCTTTAATCTTCATATAATAACTGGTAGCACTCTAAATCCAGCCTAATGTTTGTGCTTTCTCATATTGGTTTGACCTTCCCTTCCCTTCCCTTCCCTTCCCTTCCCTTCCCTTCCCTTCCCTTCCCTTCCCTTCCCTTCCCTTCCCTTCCCTTCCCTTCCCTTCCCTTCCCTTCCCTTCCCTTCCCTTCCCTTCCCTTCCCTTCCCTTCCCTTCCCTTCCCTTCCCTTCCCTTCCCTTCCCTTCCCTTCCCTTCCCTTCCCTTCCCTTCCCTTCCCTTCCCTTCCCTTCCCTTCCCTTCCCTTCCCTTCCCTTCCCTTCCCTTCCCTTCCCTTCCCTTCCCTTCCCTTCCCTTCCCTTCCCTTCCCTTCCCTTCCCTTCCCTTCCCTTCCCTTCCCTTCCCTTCCCTTCCCTTCCCTTCCCTTCCCTCCCAGCAAATTTGCAGCAGGATGAGATTCTCATACTGTTCATTCTGGATGTTTTGATATTGGATGTATTACAGTCAGTGCTACAGCAGTTCTTAATGATAAACATAAGAGCTGATCAGCACATTGGGAAATATTTTGGAGCTCTGCAGACATAACAATATCTCCTTTGTTTTTTTCCTTTGTTGTTCCTTTAGTCCACAGACCCTATGGTAAAAGGTAGTATGGTAAATAATGTTTCCACTTTTTTTTTTTCTGTGTAATACTTTGTATCAGGTGCAAATAATAACCAAAAGTGAAATATTAACCCTCTATGTTCCACCTTGCTTCTCGAAAACTTCTGATCATGATTTCTAGTGCATCTACGTGCCTCCGGGACTGAGCTAGCCCAGACGGCTCGGAGTTAGCCTCCCACTTACTAGACATGTCTACTTTACAACTGTCGCACAGAAATATCCCAGTAGAGTAAATTGGCATGCTCAGAGGGTTGTGATTTGAAAATTAGCTTGGGTAGCTCTCTGATATGTATCTGTCCGCACACGTCTACTTCAGAAAGGTATCTACTCTTTAGCACAGAAGCAGGAAAAAAAAAAAATGAGCACAAGGTATTTTTTATTTACTCTCCTTTAATTTCCATACGCAGCCCAGCACTGTAGTATCTAAACATGTCACCCACGTTCAGATACTCTAGACATAATTTTCTGTGCATGCAATAATTGCAAAAGCAGTGCAATTTTTAGTATCATTTAGTCATTATTTGTGTCCAGTGATACGTAGTCTATTGGCTTTATGGAAGGCAATCTACTTTAATAAGCAGAATGACCCCAAATTTCCAGTCTTCAAAAACACAATTCAATTGTCATTTTCATAAATACTTCCGAACAGTTTAATTTTTGGGAGCAATCCTATTCATGCTACATTTTAGCCTATGTGTCTGCAATTAGATCTGTCTGTGTTACTCTTTTGGCTGAATGTGCTTAGCCAAAACACACACTGCAAATTGTAAAGATAATGCCAGAAAAGAGGAAAGAAAAAAATATTCTCGGTTGCTATACATAAGTGCAGGCAAACATGCCTGAAAACAAATTATGAAAAGAGTAATTGAGATACTCTTTTAAAGTAATTAAGCAACTAGAAGAGTTAACTCAATTGAAAGACAATATCCTTATTAAAGGAGAACAAGATAAAGGAATATGTTGAAGCGGATGACGCTTTCCAGAAAGAATATGCTGTTTCTGAAGTCCCCTAAATTGAATTTCGATTGCCATCCATTTTCCTATCTAAGCTTGTATATATGTGTGCCCGGTATAAGTACCTGTATTCTGAAATCCATCCTCCCTTCATGTATTGATTTTCCCTCCCACTGGGCTGGCTCGGTAATATATTTGTACTGCTAATACACAGCAAAGGTGCCTCACTTGCCTACATGCTGTTTAGCGAGAACAGCATCATGTCGCCTGTTTGGGGAGAAGAAGTCCCCAAGCCCTGACGTAGGGATACTTGCTAATCTTTCATATTCTGTTGCACTTGTACCCTCCTGCTGATTTCCGTGGCACAGAAATATGCTTTTGTAGCCACAACAGAGCTCATTAACCCAGTAATTGCTTCTTTGCTGGCTGCTTCCCTCAGTCGGTCTGGTCCTGCCTATGGGCAGAATCTGGGGAAGCATCTAGAGGTGAAGGGGAGTGAACGGCCCGCGGGGATGGGTCAGAAGCCAGATGCTCTCTGGTGCCAGGGAAGCCCCAGGTGAGGATTTTGGAGGAAAAGGCAGCGGTCCTGATGCTGCACCACATAGCCAGTGCGCTAACGCTCTGCTGCTTATACTTTTTCCATCTGTACCAGGACGAATGATGAAGGCACAAGTGAATTCAGGAAGCTGGTCACGGCTCTTACATCAGGCTAACGAGCCTGGCCAGCCAGCCAGGGGCTTCTTGGCAGTAACAGGGAAAAAACAGATTTTGCCATAAGTGGCTGAGCAGCTCTGACAAGGATCGCTGTGCCCAAGCATCCTGGGGAGCTGGTGCCAAGTCAGGACCTGGCTCTTGGAGCGATGGCCACCTCCTTGCAGCCTGCATCTCTGCCCTCCCTCGCATGGGCTCAGGGAGAGCGGCCGTACCCAGCTCTGCCGGGACAAGATGACTCCAGCATCCTGCGAGGAGGGAGTGAGGGAGGTCACAGTTTCCCCGGGAGTCTTTTCTCTGGTTTTCCCTCCCTCCGTGCCACGCAGCCCGCTGGAGCTGCTCCCTCCCTGCTTCCCATGGCAGGACTTGGAGGCACTCATTGCCCTGGCTTGTATCTGTCTGCCACCCGTGGCAAGTGACTGCCTCATCCCAGGCTATGGGACCTCACGGCTGAATGTGGCAAAGTCAGTGCAACAGCTGGGACATGGGGTTTCGCCCCGCGTGGGGATTTTCAACAGTAGGACCTACCCCAAATCATCCTCATCCTGCACCTAAGCTCCCCTGAACTTGAGAAGAGTCTCCTTTTCCATAATGGATTTGGAGATGGCCCTCCCAGAGGGCCACTGACTAAATTCAGTGAGCTGCATGTACCAAAACAAAGGCAGGTTTGAACCAAGAAAGAGGCATATTAATTGTGAAGGAAATTGTGTTCTCTTTGCTGTTGTTTTTTTTTTTCTTTTAATGCCATTTTTCCCACATGTAAATCTTGCACTTTGAAGAAAAAGAGCACTATCAAATGCAGTCAGCTGTGGTTCAGGTGCTCTGCCTTTTCTTTGCCATCCAAAACATTAACAAAATATTCACATTTTAAGAACCTTTACTTTCCTTTTGCGTAAGTTACTGATCTTGTTTTGCTGCAGCCTACGTACAAGATAACTCTGAGTATTTCTTTTTGCTAAACGTTCACTTGAATCAAGTATTTTTAATACAGAGAGCACATAAAGGGTGGATCCTTTATGTCTGGATGTTCTTCATAATGTGATAATTGTATTTTGGGCTTTCCTTTAACTTTCATCAATTTTAGCTAAACCATACACTCTGGAGGCATTGCATCTGACAGCCAGGTGTGGTACATTCCTACTTACTTCTACCCCTCCTCGTTTCCCGTCACTGTAAATTGGTCGCTTCACATTATGCAAGATAAGCCATACTAAACTAATTCTCCAGTGCTTCTTTCTTTCCATGTAAATGCACGTGTTGATTTACTAGATTAAAGTAATCTGCTTACTGACACCTAAGTAGTTGGGTATATGAACCAACATCATTAATTATCTTCACTGACATGAAGCCCATCGGTGCCAAGGACAGGCGGCAGTCAACATTTTCTGTGTGTCTTGCACCAGGAAGCCAAAAAGGAATACCTAAGCTCAGGATTTACTTATTTAAATTCAGTGCGAAAGCATTTTTCTCTGCCCGTGACCACATTCATTAAATCAATCCTAATCTTTCAACAATGATGTGAATGCCATTATGCAAATAAGCAACTGCTTTTCAGACTTGCAGAAATGATGACACCTATACAAAGCTTTCTGAAGCTCTTTAATAGCAGCAGTCGCTGAACTTCATAAATACCGATTTGTAAGTATTGCAGTCGGCGATAATGATTTTTTTCTGTGAGGCTGGCCACTTTTAAAACCATATCTCAAAGCTGAGAACTAATGAAATGTTTAATATTCTGGAATAATTCACCTCCGTGCATCAGAATGTTGTAAAAAGGCTCCCATCTGATGACGCCTGTAGCTGGCTCAGTACGCTCCGCATTTATCACAGTCCTCCAGATAATATTAGTATTTAATGACTGTGCACTGATAAGCTGAAACTGGATGAATAGACTGTCTTCCATCTCATTCTGCTTAAGGTGACATGAACCTTCATTTATGTCACAGCCACTTGCAGCTGTTCAGATACACTCTAAAAACGCTGAAAGGAATACTCTATCAATTCACAACTGAATGAATGACCATAAGAATGAGTCTGTTGTCTTACTGTCTTTGGATTGCTTTAATAAAAGCATTTGTATTCCAGGAAGGAGGCAAGAATATAATTAATCATTGACACAACTGAATAGGCACATTGTCTAAGTGATTCATTAGGAAGCAATTTCAAGAATATTTATTTTGATGATATACATTTTATAATTCATTAGCAACATAATAAAGTGAACACTCAAAAGAATCCATTTCCTATTTTTATACCTTTGATTTAAACATAACTGCATCCTTGCTATCTGTGACTCTCTTTGCAAAGATTTGTGTCTGAAGCAAAACTCAAGAACAGTGATTGTGACGGATATAGTTAGCAATGCTGGGACCCCGTATTTACAGGGCTGATGTTCTTTTCGTATTGATAACCACAATTCAAATCAGAAATATGATATACACGATGAAACTCAGCCCCACAATGTAGTGTTACTGATAACCTCGGCAGACAAATCTAGAACTAAACGGGTGCAACTATGTGCAGGAGCAGATATTTGCAGTGATTTTTTCCATACTGCAGGCGTGTTCCGATGTGCGCACAATATGGGCAGAAGGTGGGAAACAGCAATGCAGGATTCCTCACACCGCCGCGCCACTCTCCTGTACCTACGTGGAGCTCGGGCTACCCTACAGCGACTTGGTATGCTACGTGATCTTTCTCTCTTTGAATGCTTCAAGCGAAAAAGTTTGGCTTGAAAAGGAGGTGCTTTTTTGACAAATATTTGAGCAGTATTTCTTAAGCTCCATAAGCCTTCACGGCACGTCTGCCCACTAGGGCTTACCTTGGTTCTATTCGCTGCTAGAGCTTGATGACATACGTTACCCAGAGTTTCCACCTGCAATTAATCTAACACTTTTTGGTAGATGCATCTTCCTAATACTGAGAATGAGAGCTACAGTGGATGAAACAAGAGTTAAATAGTATGGTATGTGGCTCAACTGAAATTGGTTCAACTTTGAGTTAGTCCAAACTTGCTTTTAACAAGAAGATGGGCTCTCCCAGCCAAACAGACCTCCAGCATTGGCCGGCACATCTGGTCATCTGGATCCTTCTAAGCGAAGATAATATTTTATTTAAAACATCTTTATCTATTCTTAATGACAATGCTTGTGAAAATAGCTTGGTTGGTAAGGACTGAGATAGACGGCTTCTGGGAAGAGATGAGGGGAGAGCTGGAAGAAGGTGAAAAAGGAAAATGAGCAGTAAGAGTATAGAGTTAAAAATAAGAAGTGTAAATCTAAAAGCTATTGAAAACATTATGTAACTACTAAGATATTTGACATGAAAGCTTAGGCTGGGAATTACAGGTTTCCTTCCTTTTTCTACCAACATCTAGTAGGAGGTTGATGACAACTCAGAACTTCAGCAAGAGAGAGTATCAGATACTGATATCAGAAACCACCTCCACGCCTGAAGAGTCTTTAAACATTTGTGATGGAAAGCATCTGCTTTATTCGCCTGACTATAACATAACCACAATCATTTTCACAATTGGTGTCTTCCATAGTTACATAATGCTTTGAAGAGCTTCTAGATTTACAGTCTGTATTTTTAACTTTATATTCTCACTCCTGAGCAGACACTTTCCTTGAGGGGTGGACTGAACTACGGCTCTGCGGTGATGCAATTGTCAGGCCAGTGAAGCACCTCACCTCACAGAGCCACAATTCAGCCGCATCCCTCCCCCGTGCGGGCGGCCCACCTTTTACCTAACAGTCCCGTGGTTAAAGCACCCAGCTGAGCAGCTGGATGTCTAAAACAATTCTAATCTACATCTCTTTTTTTTTTTTTTTGCCATACAAGCATTTACCGTGCTGTATTTGCCTGCTTCCGAAGACCTGGAGATACTCAGCATCAGCGGGGTGTTATCTGAGCGAGGCAGAGATGCCATGGGGCAACGGCTTTGGCACACAGTCCAGCTTTAGCGCTAGTTTCCAGATTTGTTTCTCTACTTGGCGTTAAACTGTATTTAGCTGCAAAGTGGATACAGTCTTGGGAAAACGCAGGTCTTTCCCACACTGAGTGCCCTAAGCAGGGGGCTTTCAACCCACATGGTTTTTGCACCCTTCTTCTCGGCCCACAGAAATCTCGGACCCTTCTCTGGTTCCTACATTTGACAACAGCTGCACTTTGTGCAGGGCTCAAACCTTTGAGGACGAGAGAAGCAGGCTCTGAGCGCATCCTTGGCTCTGCCGCGGTCCAGCACGGCGACTGAGCTTAGCGATGGCTGTGGCAAGTGCCCTGACCAGAGGGACTCTGGCCACGTGCAGAAACCACAGAGGGGATTCCCCTCTACAAATCTAAAGCCGGGAAAGTACTCACTGAGTGAATTTAAACATCTCCTCCAGCAGCAGCCACAGACCGGGATTCACATATTTTTGTTGCAGGTAAATCCTACGTCGGGTACCTCTTCCACCTCTTCCAGATGCTGGTGTCTGAAATGAGCTCGGGTTGGGAAGAGCTGGTTTCCAGAAGGAGAAGTCTCCTCCTCTGTGGTCAGGCTGTTCCAGGGTGTGAAGCCACTTGGTCAGGGAACTATATCCCCCACGCCATTGCTTATGGAAACCTGAGTGGAGAAGCCACCGGGGCTCTCCACCTTAACTGCAGTTGAGGATACTTAATTCCAACTCTATTATCCTAAAGCCTTTAAAAGTGAAAAGATAAAAACTTAAATGTACTATTTAGCATTTTATTTGACTGATGCATAAAAAATAAAAGCGCCTTTTGCCTAAATTAAAACTATTTTATCTGTACCTGACAGGGAATGCTGTTAATTGAATGACATTTTAAAAACGGTTTCCAATTTGAATTTTGCTCAGTTCTGCAGGTTTCATATGATCTGAACTACAGGATTATATTGTGTTATGACACTACTTGGTTGACGTCTTGCTTGTAAGAGTTAGGAATAAAAGCTACTTTACTAAACAAATGCAATCCCGATTCTTCTTATTTCAGTTGTACCCACAAATAAAGGGAGGAGGGGTTTCTGTAGAACTCAGCTATACAAAAGTCTGCTAAAACCTTTTCAAAGTACATAAAAAGTTTAATTCTCATTCCAAAATGACTAACAGCTCCTACACAAGAGCCCTCTTGTGACTACCTGGGAAGTACAATATTACATCCATAGGGGGAAAGCACATCGCTTCTTAAAGAGATAATTCATCATGTCACCTGCTACCATATTCCCCTGCTTCATAACTTATTTTTATTGACCAAGGACAATGCAGGGAAAGAAAAAATGCAGTAGAGATTTATTAAACATTAAAAAAGTCTAAGAAAATATAAAAAATCTCCCCCTTAAACACAGTTATTGATAACTTCTCCTCCTAGATGTACCGTTACTTTACTTCAGCGATAATGGAGAAGGCAACCATCTGATGTTGTAAGTCAGTCCCTCCTTAAGCAGTTACTGAGGAAATAGATGGGGCTGTTTTCTAGACAGTGAAATCATACACTGAGCTTTCTTTCTTCCGCTGTCTGGGGGGAATCGCCGGCACACCCAGGGGAAGGTCTGGTGCCAGCACTCCGGGGTCACTTTTGGGTTCCCGCTTGGGTAACCCTGCCTTGACTGCAGCAACGCTACCAGCGGCGTCCGGAGGCAGGGCTGTCAAGAAGCTGAGAGCAAGGCAATCTGCGCGTTTTATGGAGCTCTCAGACTTCTCCTGAGATGGATCGTGCCCAGAGAAAGGTGCATCTAAGGTACTCCCATAAATCTAACAGCGGGTACAAGAAGAGAGCTATTCACAACCAGCCAGAAACTCACGCCGTCCAGTTTCACAACTGAACAGTGGGACTGGCCCGAAGGTACCAGTTCAGGTGTTCAGGTTCCTGTCCAGCCCAACTGGAACTAATCTTGCACTTTCTGCTGCCCCTTCCCAGCTGGCCCTGGCTGGCTCCTCAGCCAGGTACCTTCCCACCCTCCGTGCAGAGCATTTGCCACAGCTGAGCCTCCCCCTGGACCCAGGGCCACAAAGTCTCCTACTGCTTTTCAGGTCTGATACTGGATTTCTGAGTCTCGCCACAGGCTGTCTTGTAAGCTCACCTTTAAGTGTGACCTGTATATCTTGCCATACTGCTGCAAAGAATAATATTGGGTATAATTTGGTTTTACATTTATTATATTATATGACCTTTTAAAAATAGTCATTTGATATAAATACCCCAAGTGGTTTTAAATACATCAAAGAGCAGTCCGATCACTCGAGCGGCTGGTTCGAAGCACGCTGGGCAGTGCTGGGCTCTCCTCAGCGCATGGTGTCTCGGCCATTTTGTTGTTGCCCCCCTTAGATCTCTCATCCAGGCACAATTTTCAAGCCTAGATTGAGAAGGTCATTTGTAGTCTCAGTCTTATAGTGCTAGAGAATATTTGATGTGAACTTGACTGAATTAAAATAGTCACAGTAGAATTACAGTAGAACCATTCTTTGGTGATCTATATGTCTGTGGAGAATTATGATGACCATTGCTTCCAACTCAGTACAACTCAAAAAGTGTCAAACAGATATGCCATCAAAATATACTGATTTTCTTGCTTCTTTTATCATGATTAGGAGGAACATATTTTAATCAATATAATAGTGGTTTATTAGAATAATGTAATCTCAGTAGATAAGTAGAACAAATAAAAAGCTTTAGCCATCCTTTTATTATGTATTTCCCCATCCCTTTGCCATGACCCCAATGAAGAGTCAATATAATGGGCAAATTTATGCCTATTGCAAGTAGGGATGAATCTGAATAAGTGGTTGAGTGCTTTCAACTCCACCTCAGTATGAAGAACAAGAACAACAAAAAGTAAATCAGCACTGCCTCGAGTTTGCCAGTAGAGAAATCACTCAAACCACACTGCTAAAATCAAACAAGTTGTAAATGCCATATGCAAAGCATATCTGAAAGGTTTTTGGAGCGACACTGCAAACACCTTGAAATGTTTAATTAACTACAAGAACCTTAATACATACTTGATTAGATTTACAAAAACACTTTTCTCTCTCAAAAATAATAAATATATAAGTACACTTAAAAAATAAGTATACTGCAGTCAGATAAGGAAGTTTTGAATATGTGTAACTCAGGATAGCTTTGGGTGGAACTCTTCTGGCTGTTTGTTTTCTCAAGTTTTAGGGGAATTGATTATTCCAAAAGTTCATGCACCTTCTTCCCTGGTAAAGATGGAGCTAAATATCCTTTAAAAAAAAGAAATCACATGGGAAAGCATGTTCACAAATATGTTAAGAAAGACTCTAATCCCTCTATGTAGAGCATGACAGGTTGCTCTGTCCTTTTACTCCTGGGGAAGCTGACACCAGCCCATCACCCTGCTCTACAACCAGCGTGTCAGCCCGCTGCGGGACCTCAGAGCTGGCCACCGGCGAGCGCACGAGGGTCTCCACACTCACTATTTAAAAGATATTATTGCTCATGCGCCAGTTATTGAGCAACAGCTTCTGTAGTAACAGGAGCTGCACATTTAATATGCTCTGAATTTCTGTATATTAACGACTTGTATGTCTTCTTCGATCGGTAAATTCTCTCTCCCCGAGAGACAAAGTGAGCGCCGGAACGAACGTGTGGCCAGTACGCTGAAGGGCTTATGTATTGCCACTGCACCAACACTTCCAACTATATTCTTGGTGAGGCATATGCTTGTTCTGAAACGAAATAACTGAAGGTTGTGCACGAAGAGGTGCACCGGTCCCTAAGGAAGGCACCCCTGGAGGCACGTACCTGCCTTCCGAAGAAACACCCTGCTGGGGGGGGCAGTAGGCGAAAGAGCAGAAAAGGGTATTTTTATTTATTCCAAACCAATAGCTCCACACAACTCAGCCCGAGGCAGCAGTGCCAAAGGAGACGCCTTTCCCTGCCCGCCTCAGAAGCGGCGGGTTTTGCGCGCCAGTCCCGGCCGAGCACCGGGGCTTTAAACCGCGCAACTTGAGGGGGTGGCACCGCCGCGGGCTCTGTCGTGTCCCCCCCCGCCAGGTGTCCCCGCTGCCAGCGCTGCCGCCTCCCCCCCGCCCCTGCCCGCCCCCCTTCGACGCCTTCGGCGCCCACCGGCAGCGCGGGGCGGCGGGGGAGCCCCGCGGCGGGACCGGCCGCCGCCTCCTCCCCCGCAACCCCGCCGCCGCCGCCGCCGCCGCCGCGGGAGGGGCGCGGCGGGATGGGCGGCAGCTCTCTCGCCGCCGCGGCTGCCCCGGGCTGGGCCGGCGCTGCCGGGCTCGACCGGCCCCGGGGTGGCCCCGCCGCCCGCAGCCCCCCGGGGCGGGCGGGAGGCGCCTGCGCGCTGCGGCCGCTCGGTGCCGGCCCCGGAGCTGGCGCCGCCCGCAGCCTCCCGCCGGCTTCTGCCTATTTTAGTCACAGCGGCGGCTGCGGGGGGACGCGGCGGGACGCGGGGCCGCTTTAGCGGCGAGGAGCGGCAGCCTCAGCCCGTCCCCGTCCCGTCCGGTGCGCGGCGGCGGCGTTCCCCCGGGCGGCCGGGAAACTTTTCCGAGGGCGCGGGCAGGGGCACGGGGCAGGTAAGGGGCGCGGGCAGGGCGGGGGCCGAGCCGAGCCGAGCCGGGGCGGGCTGGAGCCCCGGTGGGCTGGAGCCCCGGCGCTGCCCCCGCCCGCCCCCCGCCGGCGCTGTCCACTCAGGCAGCGCCCGGAGCGTCGCCCCGCTCTGCCCGGGGCCGGGGGGGCGGGGGGGAGTGGGCGAAAGGGGGGTGAGGGGGAAAGCCGGGGCCGCCTCCCGCCCCGCTGCGCTGCGGGGACAGGCGGACGCTCCGGGGACTGGCCCCGAGGGCTCGGCGGGGCCGTGGGCGGTATGGGACGGGGAGTCACGCCGGGAGGGTCGGGGCGCTCCTGCCCGGTACGCCCCGACGGTGCGGTCCGGGTTCAGGCTCGGCTAGAAGTTGGAGAGCTGTACCACGTCCCCTGTACACTGCCCTCCTCTTCCCCTCCCCGGGAGGGTCTGCCTGAAGTGAGACTCTTCGTGATGTATGTCGGGTTTGGGGTTTGTTCCCGAGGAAAACGCGCTGTCCGGTTCCTCCCCGGGTGCAGCGGGACCGCTCTCGCAAGAGCTGAGTCGAGAAGTATCGCTGCTTTCCCCAAACCAACGCGGGGCCCGGGGATTTCTGCCACTGACTAGGGTTTGGCTTCATAGGCTGCTGTTATCTGATTCTTCTCTCTCCCCCATCAACAAATGGTAAGAGCAGATGAACCCTGAAATTAAGATCCGGTTTTTGCGTTTGCAGTTGTTTCTTTCCAAAGATACAACGAAGGATACAAAACACTCCATTTCCCCAAACGATAATATTTTTTCCCCGAACATATTTTTCCAAGCTATAATATTTTACCACATTTTCTTCAGCTGTTCTGTAAAGCTTTGTGTGCATTTAGGCTGTCAATCACTTTATGGGCAAACATTTTCTATAGCTGATCTCTTGTAATATTGAATCATGGACCACCTGGTAGTGTTATAAAGATGTCATTGATAAAATCTGGCTTCCAGAACTAAAGCTTCTTGCCACTCTGTTGATTAACGGGAATATGATTGTATACATGCAAGTAAAAATGTCTTCACTGACCACAGCTAAACAAGAAATGGTTTCCGCATCTGCAGAACTATTGTCGTTCAGGCTTTCCACAAAGTTCTGTGTGGTGCCAAATAATAAAGTAGCTTAAAATGTCAAGTTTTTAGAAAACGCCTTGCCTGCAAAATACTAAATACACTGCAAGTCCTGTAGTGAGAATAGATATTGAAACAGACGGAAATGTCATACAGGTAACTGTGAAGGCAAAATTTATGGCAGGGAAGCCTTTTATGCTGAAAGTTGAGAACAAAAAGTTTATTAGGGATTCAAGAAAAGGGTTGTTAGCTGAAGGTACGTTTGATCTTTGTATTAAGTGTGCAGGCTCTTCAGAGGTGAAATTTTATTTTATCATTTTAATGTGTTCCTAGCGGAACACATTAAAAAAAAGAACTCTGATCAGTGTTTCCTGGTGATGATCCAGTACCTGTAATTGGGCATGCCGTTATTGTCCAAACAAAACTCAGGTGTTATATGGTGAACAAAGCCTCAGTTTGAGATTATATAACATGATAAAACTAAGAGTATTCTATTAGTTGTAAAACTGATGAAAGTGATGCTAAACCGGTGCCATGTGCATGCTTCTGCCTGGCTCTGCTTTGTAGGGAAAGCGTATGACACTCGTTCCAATAAAGCAGAGACTACAACTGTACTTCTAACCCCAAACCCTCCAGTAAAGGCAAATAATTTCAGCGGCTCCATTAGGGCATCCTCGTTACCTTTCACTGTGTTTCACTCTGGTTTACAGCTCACAGGGTACATAAATGTGGTGTTTCATGACTCAGCGTGCTGTTTTTCTGTTTGAACACGTGGCTCGTGACACTGCTTCTCTGTAATCCAGTTGTACGTGCAGGTGTAGTGTGATGAACCAAGCCTCTGTGTTTATGTCTTTTTTGGGAAATGAAGTTCACGTCAGGTGGGTGGTTTCATGGGAATACGTTCCCGACCAAAGGCACTGCTACACCGTACAGACTCATTGAAGCTGAATTCTGCAGAGTTCAGCTGTAGTTCATTAACACAGTTTTAAAGCACTTGTGAAATATGCATTGGAGCTGCGTTCTCTATTATTAATTTAAAAGTTGAACTGCAGAAAAGCTTGAACTTGTGCTTCACTTTGCAGTTTTTATTATAGAACACAATAAAACAGACCCCCTGAATTATTATTTGGCCAATGCTGTTCGATAGACAAGAGCCTTGCTCAAATTTATCCAAGTGCTAGCAATCCATAGTTAGTTTAAAAAATGTCTGACTGTCATTCCATATTCATGTTTCCTAGGAGTAAAAGACCTTAAAAAAAGGAGGGAGGGGATTATTCTTTTTAGTTTGGCAGGAATACCACACGTACTTATTGTTCATCAGTTCAGATTCAAATTGGAAGAAAATCTGTAATTTTTTTTTTCATATCAGCTACTGTCTCAATGATAAAATAGATCGCATCTTCAATATTGGCTTTGCAACCACAGAGGATTGCTTTGTATATTTTACGGTGATAAATGAGCAATCGTTCGAGTACTATAAGCTGTGTATAGTAAGCTGGTCTTTAAATATTTAAAGACTAAATAATAGCAGCTTCACTGTATGCAGTGCTTCTAATGAACCTGAAACTTCTATATTGCTGTAGGTTTTCTTTCTCTCTTGATGTCCCCGTGTCCCACCCAGGATTTTTCCACTTCTTAAAAAGATTGGTAGGGATTTGGGCAAATTGTACGTAGAATCAGGCCTTCCCAGCTGCAGCCAAAGAAGCTCAGTGAATTGAAAGTCCCCTCAAAAGGCTCTGGTTAAAGCGCTCAGCTTTGGAGAAAGCAGTTCTGCGTACGCTCCAGCAGGGAGGCGGGAGTCAGGGCCACCCTGGCGAGGAGGACAACCAGTCATCAGCCTCCTGCTGTTGGTGGGTCCTTCGCATGGACCGCTGACTTCAATGTAGAGATGGCATTGGGGTGTCTCCAGGGTTAGGCTGCAGCTGACCGAAGGGGATTCTTGGTTGAACAACCTTGAACATGGGAACCTAAATTTTGCCTGACCAGAGCAAGGTTTTGGCCCGGAAAAAACCCTGGGTTTGGCTGATGGTTATTTCTCAGAGCTGCCCTGAAGGCAGTGGAGCACCACTGATGCTTGGATGTGCCCCAGCTGCTTGTTTTGTAGCTCTGAGCATTCCCAGAAGGGTCACTCTCCAAGAAGGTATCACTTTCACTCGGATGCTCTGGGGTGGGGGGTCCAATTCAGGAGTTGGAGCCCGCGCAGCCCAGGGGGATACTGGAAGGACTGGGAAGGGTGCGGTTTGACTGCTTTTCCTAGAACCTGAGATGCTTTGCCTTCCCAGTGACAGCCTGCACTCGGAGCACTGATCCAGGGGGGTGAGATGTACCAGTGAGACATCAGTGAGACGCAAGATGCCTTCCTTGGCCCAAGGGAGTGCAAATCCATCTTCCCTGCTCCTGTGAGGGTGCTCTGAGTGATTTGTTTTGGCTCTTGTTGGTGGCTCACTTGCTTGTTGAAGCTGCGACGTTGCACAGACAGGAGACTGAGGGAAGGAGAACCGCGCTGCTGTTGCACTTCGTTCTGCGATGGGGAGCGGGATCCAGAGGCTTGGCTGCCAGGGTTGCATGTGTGTTTCATGTTAAAACGTCCCTTTCTCTGAAGAACATTGCCAGGAAGGGATGCTGACTTAGCATGGATGAAGGTTTCTGCTGGAAGGTCTGTATGAGGAATAATTTCAGAGACATACCTGTCTTCAGGGTTGTCTGTTGTCTAAAGTAGGTAGGTCTAGGTATCTAAGATAGGCTTTTAGATTTCATTGGGAAGAGCAGCTATGCCACTTTCTAGGTATGTAAAACTTGTTTGTATTAAGTAACTTAGGACAAAAGTCGCGAAGACATTGTTGTGATCATCCAGTCGGACTTCCTGGAGAATAAAAAATGTAACTGTAGTAAATCAATTCATTTTTTAATAAGAGCATATCCAGATTTATTTTAGGTACCAGACGGCATCCTAACTTCCTTAATGCCCAGCAAAGGAAGTCTTTAAAGCCATCCCATTAAGTAATTACCTTTGCTGTGTATGTTTGTGTATCTTTGTAATATGAATATATCTGGTTTTATTGTGACTGATTATCTTGGTACCTTTGTCTTTTAGATTGGGTAGTCCTTTTCTTCCTCATCCTTCTTCCATTTTTACTTCCTGAATAGCTGTTATGGACTGTGATGAGGACACTGCAGCCTTCTCTATATTGCGCAGGCTGCATTTTCTTGGGAAAACAGTGTTTTCCGGCATTATAATTACTGCGTTGTCTAGGAGATAGTCTCAAGAAGTTTAAGGTAAGCTAGGATATGAGTTTGTGTTGTTAGTTACTGTCCTAATTGCTCTATGTGTGCTTTGAGCCTGAAGTGGGTTGGAGAACAGTTTATCACTGCGAATGGCTTGTTTATCTGGGCATAGTTGCCTGTAGGCGCATAGCCATACCTGTCTGTCGGTGCATAGCTCCTCCATGCACGGCGTGAGTTAGACACCGCATTGCAATTAAGAGATTGGTTGTCTCGGTCCCTGTGGGTGTCTAACCTCAAGTGAGCAACTGTGGAAGGAAAGCAGCCTGGGGAGAGCCTGCTACACAGCCAACCCCTCAGAGCAATAGGTGTCAGTAGGGGGGGCAGAGAGAGGATTTCGGAGACGTAGGGGCGATGGAAGGGAGGGGTACATTAATCCATGTGTGCAATTGCATTGCATGTTAGAGGAAATAGGTGCGGAAATTAAGTAGCTTCTTTCTATACATCTGAATGATGGCCAGACGAGATGTAACTTGCCAGCCTTGATGGGGTGCTCTGAGCTCGCCCCTCTGGAAGCCGGGGGGCATCGAGAGACCCTGGGCTGGAGGGACCGCTTGGTTCCCGGCGCAGTTGCTGGAGCAGCTTCGCTGACTGCCAACCAGGCTGTGACCACGAGCTCATGTATAAACATCTGCACCGTAGATGGCTAAAACCAGTGAGACAAATCCTGCTAAATCCAGCATAATCTCATTTCGTACATGGAAGCATATATGCTGTAAAGGAAAATCTTCCCTTTTGCTTCCAAACGTGTAGCAAACGATGTACTTCATCCAGGCTGGTTACACGATCATCGTGTACGGTTCTACAGCCCGCCAACGTGTACAGGGTGAATGTGCTGAGGGCTTTCTGGCTGAATACTTGGGATGAGACAACTAAAGAATGGAGTATTCGAACTCTAAACAGCTTTACTTTTCACTTAATTAAAAAGCCCAAGGAGAGAACTGCTGATGCCCACAGAGCTTTTAGGTTTTATTTTTTGCAGAAATTAATTGTGATCCAGACACAGTAACTAACACTCAAAGCTTCTCAAAGATGAATTTGAGTCATCAATGACAAAAATGGGGTAAAGTACCTAGTTCTCAAGAAAACTAAAAATTTACGTAATTGGAAATTCTTTGTGGGAATATGCCAGTTTATGGGGAGAATGCCCATTTGAGGAGGGGGACTTATACCATGCGCATTTAAATTACAATATAAGTTCATTCTGTTTTGACTGCTTTAGTATACTGCTTATATGAAGTTTTAAGTTGATGGCAGGTATTTATTTTGGAGGGTATAAGTGAAATATTCCATTTACTGCTCTGAAGCTCCAGCAAGCTCGTTGATTTTAACACTTTCTGGTGACAGCTTAGTCCTTTCAACAATGCTGCTGTTTGTTTTAAAGAAGTCCACTCCGCTGTGTATTGCTTACATCTCTAGTCTGGACTGATTTTTCCCAGCACTTCACCTCCTTCTGCTGGAGACGACGTGATGTGTGGTGGAGCAAAACACTCAGAAGTATCTCAGTAATTCAGCCTGTGTTGACAGGGCATGTCTCCTTCCTGAGCTGGGAGGAGACCTCTTCCACCTCTGGCTCCAGCAGCCTACAGATGTCAATGTTGTGTTATTCTGCATATGGTAGTCACATAGCAGAGGCTGTGCTTGTGCATGGTGCTCCTTCTTCTTCTTAGGCAGGGGACAGAGTAGAAAGTATTTGACATTTACTTGGGCAAGATACGGTTCTTCAGGTTTATAATCCAAGATGCCCGCTTTAAATGTGGTTTCCCGCTGAAGCTTGCCTCGTCACCACCACCAAATGAAACTGTAGCGATAACTGTTCACCACAGACAGGACAGCTGAAGCAGAACATCAAACAAGGCCGCATCAGTTGGCACGTTCCCCATCCTGATAGCTAAGAATGCCAAAGCATTTCAGTGAAAGGATGGTGTCACCTCCGTGTGTTTACAAAGTTGGTAATGCCGTGCCACTGTGGGCACTTCGTAGACAAGTCCTCAGTGGAGGACGAGGCACAGTTGGTACCACAGCTGCTTGGCTTTTTGGTTTTGTGGATTTTTCTCCCCCTCACCCCCTACTGTAGGTGAATGGCTTTATTGGAGTGACTGTTCTGAAGCTCTCAAGAGTTTAAATTTTGGACTTGTAGGAACTGTAGAGAAAAATGTGAAAAGCCTTATCTTCCACTAAATACCAATCAAAGTCAGAAATTTTACTATGCTTAGGCCCATGCATACTATTGTCTCTGCTTTATTTAATACTTCATAAAAAACCCCTACCAATAATTTTTAGCTCCCAAATCTTAGAATAATGTCTTGATTAAAAAGAGGTGAATCCTCTCTTTCTGCCTGCAGTTCACGGGCAGCAAGCACATTTCACCGGGGCCTCGAGAAAGCAGCTCCATTTAATAGTAGCCTTCATCAGTATTTCCAGAGGGTTTGGTTTCGCCTGCACACTTCACGTAGCTCAGGAGAGTGTCGTGTCGGTGCAGCTGTATTCTGTGCCAGCGTTGGCCTTTGCCCTTTCTCTTGCCTGGATGAAGGAAGGTCCTCTCCAGCCTGGGTGATGCTGAAGCACAGTGCTGTACCGTAAAAGTTCTCATTGTGCAGATCTACTGAAATAAGTGGGATTTTTGCATGCAGTGGTTTTGGAAGACAGGTCCCATTCCAAAAATAAACAGTTAGAAATACAGGACAGTTTTCCCAGGGCTTTGGTTTTGCCTATGATGACCCTCTATCTGTGTCTTAGCAGTATGCCGTTCTTCCCAAATTATTTTGACCCATCTTGTCATGAATGGATGTCTTACAGCAATGCTATGAGCTGTGGTGCAGGCAGTCAGTGATTTTCTATAAGCAGATTGGAAACTGAACATAAATTTTGTGAAATTACTGCAATGTCATGTCAAATTATTGCAATGTGCAACTTTACATGACAAAAAGGCATTGGTAATGGAAAGTAAATTGCAGTGCGGATCCACAGCATTTTTGTTTGTGGCGTGCATACAGCTTCCCGTGTAACTTCTCAGTAATGGTTCCACTCAAAACACTGATTTTTTTTGTAGAAATTAGGGTCTTCATGAGAACTGCTTAGAGCAGAACATTGGCAATAGAGTAGAATTATTAACAATAATCCAAAATAACTGTTATCAGTGGTTCTATTTAAAAAAAAAAAAAAAAAACAAACACCAAACAATCAAACAAAAGACTTCTGCTGCCAATTTTTGACCGTGCAGTGGAAACGCTGACTGGATTCAGAACACAACGTCTGGGAACTGCATGTTCTAGTTTTATTTTCTTTCGGTTCAGAAATCTTACCCCTTGATCACAGAAGTACTGCCTAAAATTCCTCATGCTCTTGCCATGCCCAGGTAACTTCATCGTAGCTGATGCAGTTCTCATCTCTCATTCTCCAAGGCCTAAATCCTGCATCCAGCGGGAATCCTGTACCGGAGGAGAGTGTTTGGGTAGAGACAAGCAGCAAAGCTCATAGCTACAAAGTACCTCATTCTTGTAATGCTGGTTCTTCCACTACAGTAGGATATTGAGCACTTTTAATTTGGTAAGGTTCCTTGCTCTTTAGCTGTGATATTTTTATGGGTCAGTGACTTCCCTATCGCCACTCCCAGAGAGGGAGAGCTCTCCTCCTAACCTTTTCTTCTGACCTCTGCCGCTCGGTTGTTTAGGATTCTAAATTGTCCTCATTTAGCATTAGTGTCTTTGAATCATGGAATTGATGTTGGGGCTTGAATAAACTTTAAAGAAATAAAGCTGTAGCAGCTCGGAAATGTGATACAACTTTGCTTTATTAATTTCTTAGACCTGTCACTGTAAAAAAACCAACACTGAAAGCCCTGCTGAATGATGTTGGATGCTTCACTGCACCAGCAGGACTTTTTAAGTATTGACTTCTGTGGCTCTTGGACACACAAAAAAAGTTACCTTTGATATTCTAGAGAATCTAATAATTTAGATAGCAGGATATTTTTTACCTTCCCTGCTGTTTTACCAAGAAGAGAACCAGACAGTTAAAGACTTTGCTGGGTTTCAATCCTGATTGCACTACTGATAGACTCTGGCTTTGCAATTTCTACCATGTCTAATCTCACATTGAAGCATGTATTTTTACTTTAAAAGACAGACATAGAAAGCTGGTTTTGATTTTTTAATTTATTTTGGGTTTTTTTCCGTGCCTTTTGGTTGTGTGTTTTACTTTTTATTTAACTCTTAGGAATACATTATAATATGGAAGCAAATAGCATGTTTAACATTTTACAGTGTTGAACAATAAAATTAGGTGGCCCATGGCATGAAATTATGTGAAGTAGAACTTCGAATGTTATAAAATTGCTTTGTAAATGCCCTTTGAGAAGTATTTTGTAGGACTACTTACTTGATGTTCTAATAACATAATCTGTATAAAGCTGCCTTTAAGCTTTGTAGTCTTCCTTATACATGACAGCTTTTTGCCTGTCATCCTTGGAGTAGAAAAGACCATCCCTTGTGAACCTTGTGGGTTTCCCTTATCGTGGCGTTTGGGGATGTAGTTTGTTGTCTCCGGGGACAGAGCAGCCTTGCTCAACTCGTTAATGATAACAGAAAGGCAAAGAGGGGAAAGGAGAGTGGTTTGACAGAAATCCAGACTGTGATGGAGGAGGTGAACAAGGGACAAGAGTTCACTGTCTCTTCTGGTTCAAGAGCTAGGTTCAGGACCAACAAATACAGCTGGTTTCTCGGCAGTTAGGCTGTGGGAAGCCTTGTCACAGGATGCTGTGGATGCGATGTACATGGATTCAGCGGTGATTCGAAGTTGCTAGATTCATAGACAAGGAAACATGATCTCCAACTGACTGCATACTAAGGTTTGATCCTGGAATCGCAGGTCTACAGGGGGAATTGTATTATTGTAATGCAGTGTGTGGTTTTAGACAGTAAAAGCTTTGCTAGAGCTTAATTGATGAAAATAATTTTATAAGTAATTCGTCTTTTCTTCAGTTTTCCAGATCAGATGAATCTACAGATGACATGGCCAAAGTCAAGACAATGCATGAACTGATGAGAAACAGCATTGCCTTCTGAGAACATTAGGCTCCTAGTTGCTGGAAATCCTAGGTGCAACTTCACTACCAAAAGAGACCCTGATGTTATGTGATCATTGAACAGAGTTTGCAAGAATGGAAAAGCAAAGGACCCCACTAGCTGTATCACATAAATAAAAGTTTCCAAGATTCAGCCAACTCAAAAAATTATTCCAGCCATGGGAGAAAATGCAAGTTTTTGGGAAAGTTTGATATATGCACATCCTACCTGTACCACCTGGAAGCAAGAGGCAGAGGGATCTATCTACCACCTAGCCAGTATTCTCTTTGTTGTTGGCTTCATGGGTGGAAGTGGATTCTTTGGGCTTCTCTATGTCTTCAGCTTGCTTGGATTGGGCTTTCTCTGCTCTTCTGTTTGGGCTTGGCTGGATGTCTGTGCTGCTGATATATTCTCCTGGAATTTTATACTGTTTGCTATATGCTTTGTCCAGTTCATTTACGTTACCTACCAAGTTCGGAGTGTTTCCTTTGACAGAGAATTCCAGGAACTCTACAGTGCCCTCTTCCAGCCTCTGGGAATTTCCTTGACTGTCTACAGGAAGATCGTCTTGTGCTGTGATGCAGAAGTGGTTACCCTGGAGAAGGAACACTGTTATGCCATGCAGGGCAAGACACCCATTGATAAACTGTCCTTGCTTGTGTCAGGCAGGTTTGTATCGTTTTTTTCAGACTTACTGCACATATCTTTATTTTATCCTCCTTCTTGAAAATGAAAGAAAAAAAAAAAGCCTGATTTGTATATTGCTTGTTCATTTTCCAGCACAATAGATTAAATATTAATGCAAGTAATAGAAATATTAATAGGCTAAATACACTTGTCTAGGACAGCACTAGCATAAAAACATTAAGCACAAGATCTGTAATAGCATAAAGAAAAAGATTTTAAGTCATTCTTTTCTAGACCACTGTATTATAGCACTTAACAGGTTAGGCAGATAAATGGAAGAAATGTGTACTTCAGTCTTCGGGCTATGGTCTGCTGTCTGTCTACTGCCTAGCTGATGAACGCAGCATCTTTCTTGTTTTTCTTTGCTAATGTCATCTGCAACAGGACTAAAAGGTAGTTATGAAAGTGAATACACCACAATAAACTGTTTAATAGAGTTCTTGACTTTGATACAGATTGTACTTGGTTGCTTTCTGAGGGGTGGGAGAAGAGCGGGAGCAAGGCAGAGCAGAAGGCCCAAGAGTGCCCTTCCATTACAAGGGGACAGTTGAGCCCTGTCGAGATTTGCAGAACTGAGTCTACAGTTACTGTATACTGTGGCCCTTAGTTAGACCTTGAGGCAATAAATCTACCAGCTTGACTCCCTGCTTACTGGAGATCCTTCTGGCAACCTTGCTGATGCTTTCCTGAAGGGAAATACCGGCTTTCATACTGTATACAAAGTGATATACAGTACTGGACCACCACAAGAGTAGATGGGATACCCAGAGATGATGCCCGTGGTCTGTCTTTGATGGGACACCTTGTAGGTGCATTTTGACAGCCTGCTCCATGGACAGATGGAATTTGTAGGCAGCTTGAAACTCAGCTGATTTAGGACTACTTGCAGTGAACAATATGGATTTTAGGTAGTTGGCCCTAGTGACACCCTGATTCAGAGCATTCTTGGGAGCTGTCTAGAAAGTACTACATGGAGGTTGCTTTTAGTCATAGTCATACTAGAGGAGGAACGTCCATCCTTCTACATGCCAAGTCAGTTAGTAATCATGCAGGGAGTTCCTGTTACCCTCCTTCGTGCAGTATAGGGCTGCTTGTTCTGATTTTGTAGGAAGCATTAATCTCAGTGCAGAGCAGATGTTAAAAGGGGACTCCCACAGCTTGCTTTTTTTCTTTTGGCTCATGAGGTTCAAGCATACGTTTCCTGCTTGTGTGCCTTCAAACTTCAATATGATTTTAAACGTAGACAGAAAATTTTTCTTTGGCATCTGCAGAAAGCCATGGCATTCACACAGAGATCCCGTAGCCCCGTGCTGTTCTGGCTCCAGAGACAGTCCTGTGGCCACGTAATTTGTGTTAAACATTGCAAGAGCCCTACCTAACACATGCCGTGGGGAACTCCTGCTTCCCACTCCTTGCTTTTGCCACTTTGTTCCCTCTAGAATGTGTATTTGCCAAACCTAGAAGTATATATCCCATGGCTTTCAAGTGAAGGAGGCAAATGGTGTTGTGTGCATTGGTATTTCACCTCTCCAGTGCACGCTGGGCTTTTCATGGCAAAGCTTGCACGTCACTGTGCGGACCAGCCCCAGAGAGAACAATATGACTTGAGTAAGGCCTGGAAAGATTTAAATTTTGGTTGCACGATGGTCTTGTATTCTCTTTCCACTGACCTGATCGAGCTGTGTTCAAAAACATAATTAGGGTACTGTTGGCCAGTGATTGCTTTTTCATGCTCTCAGAGCTGGATTTAAACTCCTCACATAGTAGAAATAACACGTTGTTGTTGCAGTCGTCGCTGCTGTACAGGTAGTACTAACAAATTAACACATCTTATCTTGGTAGGATCAGAGTGACAGTTGATGGGGAGTTTCTGCATTATATTTTTCCTCTTCAATTTCTGGATTCTCCTGAATGGGATTCACTGAGGCCCACAGAAGAGGGAATTTTCCAGGTAAAAGCGGAGGTTGTTTTTTTTTTAATACCACAGAAAACTGTTCAAGTACTAACTGGTTTAGAAATAAGTTCATTTAGCTGTGGGTTTCATTTGTGAAATTATACAAACAAGGGGCATTCCGTTCATTTGGGGAGGGAAGTCCTCTTTACCTGCTGGACTGGTTATGCCGTTTGTATTTTCCTTCTGTTTGCATCTTGTCGTTACAACAAACTGAGTTGTTCTTTAAGCTAATCTGGGAGGTAGACTCTGTTTGCGTTCTTTGACTGTGCTACAATCCAGCCCTGAGCAACCAGGTTTGCAGAAGTGGGTGGAAGTTGGTGCTGAAGAGGCTTCGCTATGGGAGGTGAACCAGAGAGCACGGGCTGGGGAGAGGCATGCCTGTGGTACAGCTTGGGGACACCACGGGACACAGCGTCCATCTGGGCACTCCCTGTGTCCCTCTGTCCCTCTGGGCACACTCCCTGTCCTCCGGGAGCCCTCCCGCTGCTGTCACTTGGCTGACACGCTAGCTCCTGCCTGTGTGGGATCTGATGTCTCGTGTCACGAGGGCAAACGGCATTTGTCAAGAGCTTTCTTTAGACCTGCCTTCCCAGCTGGGGCTGCCGAGAGCGGCGCAGTGTGCAGGGCTGAGGCCGGGGCGTCCCGCTTGGGGCTGCCGTTCAGCGCAGGCATCGGCGTACTGTCACCGAGGCTGGCAAGACACAGTCATTCTGTCCATTCCCAGTCACCCTTCTCGCTCGTCTTTGGCGTACAGTAGACCTCGCAGAGGTCTCTGGCTGGATTGAATGGCTTTAATTGCAGTCGGTGCAAAGAGGGGAGGCACATGTTCTGGACACAGCCTGAGGGGGGGGGGGGGATGCTTTCTGAGCAAGGGCCGCAGCGGCAATACCACTGCCTTATCACCTATCTAATTTTAATTTTCTCTTCTTATAGGTAACACTTACAGCGGAGACAGATTGTCGGTACGTGGCCTGGAGGAGAAAGAAGCTGTATCTGCTGTTTGCTAAACACCGTTTCATCTCCCGCCTGTTCTCAATTTTAATAGGGAGTGATATTGCCGAAAAACTGTATGCCCTGAATGACAGAGTGCACGTGGGGAAAGGCTTTAGGTACGACATTCGGTTACCGAACTTCTACCACGTCTCACTGCCAGAGACCCCTCCGGTGCAGCCCTCCCACCGCCTACAGAGAGGGTCCCCCCGGCGCAAGCCTGTGGGGCTTACAAACTGCGGCTCCTTGGGCACACGGTCGTAGGAAGGACAACTCTGCTGCCGCCGTTCCCCAAAGCCATGAAGGGAAACGCGAAGCGGTGGAGCGGAAGAGCAGAAAGGTGAAGCAGAACGAGACCTAGTCAAGCCAAATTTGACTGACAAGTGCCATTTACTTTTGTTGAAGTAGCTCAACTTCTTCCTCTCCCTGTAGAGGCAGCGGGTTGGCTTCTGCGTTTTGACTGTTTGCGCAATATGTTTAGTTTCTGTTGATTCTTTTGTTGATCGCGGTCCTCCTTACTTTTGGAGAAAAACAAATCCTAACAGGCTGAAGTTTTATTGTAACTGTGGTGGCCTCCATGTTGTGTTTTTTTAAAAAAACCCAAGCCCACGGTATATGTAATTATACTTTCTCAAAATTATTTGCCATAATGAAGTATAGTCAGTATAGTCAATGAAAACAAGTAAGTTGTCTTCAAAATATAGCAACTTGCTTGTAACATTCATATTTATGCCACGTGAACATTGTCTCAATTAACCTGAACAATATTGCTGAAAAAAGACTAAAAGACCGATTGTATTGGGTTTGTTTTTAAAGAAATGAAAGATTTCGAAATGCACAGCAAGATTCTTAAAAAAACAAACAAAAGAAAACAACAAATTCTGTCCCATGAGCCACTGGTTTCTCTCCAGCTGTCCTAAAGAGGTATTATGTGAAAACAAACATAAATGTAATTGCTGGCATTAGAAAAGTAAAGCAGTTGTAACTGCTGCAAATATAGCTTAGGGAAATGATTGTGTAGTGTTTCTGATAGAATGTGACGCTATAGGACCCAGGCTTCCACAGTGTCAGTGCCATTCGTGACATGTACAATAAATACTGTTGATCAATCAACTGCCAAACCATTGGAGTTTGTTTTACAATATCCTTTTTAGCCAGGTTTGTCAGGAAGAAACTAACTAAGAAACAGCCACAGCAATAAATACCATTTTTAACCGGAACATTCTTGTTTAGCTTCCAGAGTCACTTTTCTGTGCCTATAAAATGATTGATTTAAAAGGTTTTATCTCCCTAACTCTGTGATGTTTTAATGGCGTAAGGGAGCATCAGCTCACACTTTGGGAGGAGAGAGTTGGTTTCGACCTTTGAGGTCACTGTGCCTTTGGGGAGAAGCGTCTGAATGTCTTTGCTAACTCACCTTCCTGATGCTATGCCTGATGCGATGCCTGCCAGTAATCAAAAAAAATAAGCAGCATTACTTTTTTATGAGACTGTATTGCTGCTTGATAGATCTGGAGGTAGATCGCATCTTTAATATTTTAAAATTGCTGGACTGTTTGGTAGGGCAATCGTTGTGTGTTTGTGTGTCCGGGTATACGTACGAGTTTAGATCTTGGGAGTTGTTGGTGGAAGACTTAAAATAATGATACAACCTCATGCTTGAAAGATGCAGGATGTGTAAGAAAGCTATTAGAAGTGATATGAAACACCACCTGTTTGAAGGGCCTTTAGTGCAGAACAGATGACATTGTACAAGTTTTGCTTTTAGCTTTATGTCATTTTCTCAGAGAGGAAAATCTGCCAAACGTAAGTAGCGTAGCATGCAATGTGATAATGCCCAAATCCTGCTAATAACCCTTCCGCACGATGTAGTCTCTCTATGTATTACTTACTGTGTGAAGTCCCTGAGTCACAAAGCTACTTTGTCTTGGTCAAAAGAGAACTTAAAATGTGGGAATGGAGAGTTCATTGGAGGCTATTAAAGACCAGCCCAGGAAATAACTGACGCACAAATTGCCCCAGGCTGGCAGCGTGTAGTAAGGCCGTACAGCTGTGTGTACCCTCTTCCTATGCTTTTCATGGTTAAGGGACAGGATAGCGGGCTACCTGACCCCTTGGTATCACTCAGCACAGGTATTCTCATGTACCTTCAGCGCTGTGATTAGTATTGTGTCTTATTTGTCGGCGATGCCCGAAGAAGTGCGTCATATCTCGTGGATGTGGTCGCGTAGGCTACGCCTTGCGATCCCCACTCTGCTTCACCCGGCTGAGATGCTCCTGCTGACTGTGCCACGTGCTGAAAACCTGACGCTGCTTTTTAACCGGTGAATCAAAAATAGCCCCCCCATCTCTCGTTCTAATAAAATTTCTCATGCTATAAAATGTGTTGGACCAATATCAAGTTTATACTTAACATTTTATCTCTTAACAGTCTACAAACATAAAAAGATCATAGCATAGGACAATAAAAAAGATAGTATTCTGGACTTAGGCATCAATTAATGCTATCCTCAGTTTTCTTGAATATATGGGCTTGTCCCATATATGTCTGCAAGAAAACTTGCCTTAGGGTCAACATTTAATAAACTAATATGATCATCATCACCTTCAAAATAAGAGCAAGGAGTTTTGCACACCCAATTTCTGTATCAAACTTATATATCCTATTCAAACTATGAGTGATGGGTGCTTCATTACATACTTAGGTAATTTTTTCTTCTTTGTGACTGGCGCGTGCCTTAGTTTCCGCCTGGTTTCCAATCACAATCCTCATGATGCTTTTATCTGCTGGAATCAGTTACTATCAGAAATCTCTCCTAGGACACGTCTGAGTCAATGTCTGAACATACTCTTAGCTAATCTTGTTTAGCTTTTGCTACTGTGCTTTTTGGGCTTTGAGTCACTTTTTAAAAATTGTTTCCAGTTTTCCAGCATCTGTTTGAGTCATGACTAGCAGAACATTTCAGCTGTAGAATTTAGGGCATATATATCTACAAAAATGTAAGTACACACAAAAGAACTGGAAGTGAGACAGCAAGCCCTCTCCACCCCTGTTTTCTTTAATCTTGACAGCACTTCTGAAATGTACTGTAAAATACATGCTGGTACGTGACTCATAAACCACTGTTTTGGGAGAGCTGTAAAGATGTACTCAGACTCGTGTTAGTGAAATAATACTTACCTCTTACGATATCATATATACCCAGTCATTAGAGCATTGGGATTGCTCAGCCTGGAGAGGAGAAGGTTCTGGGGAGACCTTATTGCGGCCATCCAGTACTTAAAGGGGGCCTACAGGAAAGATGGGGACAGACTTTTTAGCAGGGCCTGTTGCGACAGGACAAGGGGTAATGGCTTTAAGCTAAAAGATTTAGGCTAGATACAAGGAATAAATTTTTTACAATGAGGGTGATGAAACACTGGAACAGGTTGCCCAGAGAGGTGGTAAATGCCCCATTCCCGGAAACATTCAAGGTCAGGTTGGATGGGGCTCTGAGCAACCTGATCTAGTTGAAGATGTCCCTGCTCATTGCAGGGGGGTTGGACTAGATGACCTTTAAAGGTCCCTTCCAACCCAATCTATTCTATGATTCTATGATTATTTAAATTAGTAAACATTTGGAGCTAAATGAAGCTCTGACTTGAGCATCATCCAATTTATACCTATGTTATTACTTGGGAATAATTCTCAGTGAGGTGGTCAGGCTCCTTAATAATGGGTTTAAGTGAACGGATACTCGAGCCTCTGGTGCTTTGTGAATTGAGGACACTATCAGTGAATCCCCTTCTTGATCTGCAGTGACTTCCCTTTACTCAAATTTTATATTTTTAACAGTTCCATAATCACCTATGGGGTTATGTCTACATTTGTATACGGTTAGAGGTTAGAGTGGCAGAAGCTGGTGCATGTGGTGATTTGCTCATTCATCAGCATCAGCTGATCTTCCAGAGTTGTTATAATTGTGAACATTGTGCTGGAATCACCTTTATAGCCTGCAGAAGTGTTCACATTTACTCCACAAGATAAAAAAATACATGGCCTAGGACATCCAAAGAGAAAGAAAGAGAAAGAAGTAAAAAAAGAGAGCATCACTCAACTTCTTACAGATTTTATCCAGGAGAGGTTTAGTTTAAATTGAGCGTGTGGCAAATTAATTTATTGGATGCAGCAATGTATTGTGAGAGCTTCAAAGTGAGTCTTGCTTATTTAGGGGCCCCAGTGTCAGGCTGACTGCAGTCCTGTGGCAGAGCAATGTCTGTCTGATAAATGCCTTAAATAAACATGGGACTGATCCTGCAATTCTTTCATTAGGTAGTACTTGATTAACTCGTAGTAGTGTAAGTACAGGTAGCAGATTCTAAGTGGTGTTTTAACTCCATCATGCAACTCTACTCAAAACTACAGAATAATCAGAGAGAATGTATCCCAATGTACTATTTTCACTAACGACGCCACACAAGGCGAATTGTAAGTGCTTAATGAAAAAGATTATGCAGTTGCCTCTGTTAATAGAGGTGGGACTTGGTGACTGAGGCGGCCCATCCCGGTCCTAAATTTTCCAAGAAGTAATTGCCCTGCAACAAACCAGCAAATGTGATAGTGATCAAAATAAACTTAATAATGGAAAGAATGATGGCGAACTACACATACAGATATATGACCTTTTCTAGGAAAAAGCTGGGAAAGCTGAATACATGCTTGGATGAAACTGTACTGTTTAGCCACGCTACAAAAAAGGCATATGTTTGCAGTAATTAAATAATATGCTGATGCAACATTTCCAGCAAAAAAGTACTGTAGGGTTTTCGATTATTGTAAATGATAAATATAAGACCTATTTGGGCTCAATTCATGAAAAATTAGAATACAATGTTGTACTGCTCTTATAAACAGGTCTTGCAAACCATGTGTTAAAAATGAAACAAATCTGTAGCTATTTACATAGGAGAAAACTTTTTAAATAGAAAAGGAAAAAAGGAATATTTGCTGAATTCAGACATTAACAGATTAAATATTTTATTTCTATTCCTGTAATAATTGAATGCATATTATTCTGCCTCAGCGTTACTGTATAACAGATATTTTTTACAGTACAACAAAATAAATAGCTTATTAAGCTGATTCGTTAAGCCCTCTTGAAAATACTTTGATTATATTAATATGCATAAAAATTTAATAGGTTCAGTGCTCCCAAGGGAAAGCACCCATTTTTTTTTCTGTCTAATTCACGTTAACTTCCCTTTCTTGTAGACTTTTGTGTGTCCGCAGTGTCTGCTTACTCTAATTCTACGTCTGTGTGAATCAAAAGAGTTAATTGAACTTAGCATGTAAATCAAGCCACCTCATCCTGATGAATCAAACCGTGTAGGTGGAGCTCCATCAGTAGGAGTGTGTAGGAGAAAGGCAGCGCAAGGACGTCATCTGCGAGCCCCAGGATTCGGGGTCACGTCCCAAACCACGGCTGGCAAAGCCCTTCTAGAGGGTAGCTTTGCTGGTGCTCCTGCCAGCAGATGGTTTGGACCCAAATCATCATTCTGCAAGCCACAAGCGTTGTTAAACGTTGTCATTGAGCGGGGAAAAGATGGGAGGCTCCCAAAAGCTTGTGGGAGCAGAAGGGTTTTATAGCAGTTGTTCTCCTGCTGTGGATTCCCAGGTAGTTTTATTCAGTTGTCAGTTCCACCACAACTCCTAATTTAAGGGATCTGTGGTGTGTTGTGGGAACAGGACTACTGCCCTCCCTCAGTGGGGTTTTGAAGATTAATGATGATAAAAGATAGATGATTAATAACACAGACATTAAAGTCATATAAATAAACAACTGCAATAAAATAGTGGTAAATAACTATTTTAGCTGTGAATCTCATAGTTTGCATTGTATCCATTAGTAGTAACTCTTCACCCAAACTTGTCTAAAGCCTGGGGGATATAATAATTTCCGGGAGTAAGGTACGTTAGGCTGAGAAAGAGACTGAAGCCAAAAGCCCCATGTAATGGATAAATGCTCTATGTCATTGTATAGAAGTGGGCAGTACCATCACCTTCTGTAGCAACCACATGTCATAGGCGAGCATGAAAGCATCTCAGACATGTGAAAGGAGGCGAGCGGGTCCCTGTCCCCACATAGGGATTCTGGCTGGATGGCCCTACATAGCTGGTGGCCCGCCAGAGCTGGGGGTGAGGTGGGGGCTCGGTACACATCTCTGTTCAGCCTTTCCCACGTGTAGGTTTTAGTGACTCCCAAGAAGCGTACAGCACAGTCTAGATACCCGATTGCTGGGTTTGCACTTCCAGGGGCCAACTGTAGGACATGGCTACAAGGGCGGGATACCAGCAGGTAAGCTTTGGGGTGGGTTTAAAACGCATTAGGTATGACCCTGTATCTTCCCATATGCGTTCTCTTACACTGGGGTAAACGCAAAATAACTTATCCTGTAACAAAAGGGAGGGAAGGCAGTTCACATCTGCTAGAATACACACGGATGAGTATCAACAGTTACCATAAAACAGCTGGAAATCCTTACTGCGCTTTGTTCATTGAACTCGTTCACGTTAAAAATCCTTAATATTTTTAGTGAATCCAGTTGTAGCAGGTATTCTATTTTACTAAGAGAGTTAGCTTAGATAAAATATTTTGAATACTTATTTTGAATATGAAGCAAAACTGTCCTGTTTCCATTTACAGAAAGGTCGGGTCCTCTCACATGACCTTTTAAAGCAGATCTCCCTAGCGAGGTGAATGGGAGTAGTTCTTAAAAACCGGTCATACAGCACCGCGGTCTGGTTTTTACTGGGTCTCCATCTTCTTGTTCCATTATGACTTTTCAAAAACGTACTGTCCTTTCAGTATGTATGTTCATATTTTAAAGAACTAAGGAGTAATTCTTGGTAGGAAAAATATACAGTAAATACTGATATTCTGAAATCAGATATGGAACAGAAAATATTTTTATACTGGTTTTGGTTTTACAAATTATTACTACTTTTCTCTTTACCATAGTCATTGCCAGTTCTGAAACTCTTTTATACAGTGGTATATGTACTTAAGCTAATACTACATGCAAAAGCAATAGTCATATATATATAGTATCTGTACGTTTATTGCGGTCCGTATCCCTGTTTTTAACCCTATATAATGAAGGGGGGTGTTTGTTGCTTTTTTCTTTACTGAACAAAGAAGTATAATAAACATTACTCAGAAGAGTGGTCTTACTTATTCATTGAAATTAGAGAATTTTTTATTATTATTATTATTATTCTGTGTTTGTCTTTACTCTCGCAGATCACTCAAACAGTAGCAAGAAGCAGATGAGGTATAATACAACTCTGCACACATTTTGATGGTAATTTACAATATGCACAGCTGAAGTCCAGCATCTGGATGTACAAAGCAGCATAGTTGGGGTGGACACTACATGCAGACCAGACACTCCTTAGTGATTGTTTGATGCTGACTGTCCTCAAATGGTAGAGGAGGCAGCTAATCCAGCAACTGGGTGCTTATTATCTCCTTGAGAGCTATGCTCAAAATGAGGAGTATTTCAAAGACTCTTATTTCGGACTGCTAATCTGATCAAGTGCATAAAATGCTCCTGCTCGATACTTGGGCTACAACAACCCGTTTCTGTGCAATTGGGCTAAACTTGTTTTGTCCCCACTCTTACTCTCTTCCCTCCCGTGTCTTTTTGCAAAGAAAAAATTAACTTTAAAAAAGCTACCTCATGCCCATTCACAGTTCTTCTGAGCTAATCTATTTACCTTTTCTTCCCCATCAGTGTAGAGTATTTTCACTTTCAAATCCTACATGCTGTCTCTGTCGCTTGTTTAAATAATCCTGTAGACTCATTTTCTGCATCTCCCATTTCTTCTTTGTCCTCCCTCCTCTAGTTTTAAAGTTAGATTTATTTTTTTTGAGTTCTGTCTGTCCTTCTGGATATGTTAAACACTTGTTATTTAGTCCCCTTTTTATCTTGAAATACAATTCTAAATCCTTATCAATAATTAAAAAAAATCCTAGAAAATGGTAGTTTTTAAATGATGCTAATATGCGAAGTCCTGGAGATTCAAGCCTAGCCTTTGCTTCTCAACAACACCCACTGGTGAATATTAAAATGCACAGCTAAAAAGGACTAATATTGCAACAAAACATTAATTCCCATTGTACCAAACCCCAAAAGCATGCGTACATTTATACTCTGACAATATTTACAATTTCTTTGGTTTATACAGACAGGCTCACAGGCTCACATAAATTCACAAAGATCTCTGCAGAGAGAACATTGTGAGCTGCGGTCGAGACGGATTTACTTCAGGATTAGCACAGACATCTTTGCGAGATCATTTTGAAGTTTCTTAGTGCATGGAAGTTGGGAAGTTTGTTCCCAAAAAGGGAACAGAGAAATTCAGTTCTCCAGCCAGCGCTGCCAAATCCTCTGTAGCAGGGACCCCTTAAGAAACAGGCTGCCACCCAGTGAAGGGAGAGATGCAATGCAAAAGCACTGCTTTAGTACTGGTCTTCCCACTATGTGTGAAGTAAGAGCTGCCTCACGTTAACCAAGACCAACACGTTGATAGCAACTTGAGTCCTGGACAAGTGATGCACTCAAAACCCCTCCTTGGTACTCCTCTCCTCCCAGAAACGAGCAGACCCGTTGGGGACAGGCTCCCTGTTATTCCCCACCAGTGTTAGCAAGCTGCCCTGGTGCCCCGGTAGCCACAGGCACACCGTGACCGCAGCCTTAGGAAAGCCTATGGGATTTATAGCAGCTCACCTTTTTTGGGCAGGAACCATGTGATTTAGGTACAGCTAGAGGAAGCGGAGCAGGCCCTTCCAGCAACAGTCCCATGGAACGCGCTTGTGAGCAGCTCAGAAGTTGGCATATATTCACAGAAATCCTCCCCTGAGCAATTTCAAATAACGAACATACAAGTTACATTGTCAGCAGGAGACTGCTCACGCATAATTCGGGAACAGGGATAATTGCTAGGTGTGATTGAATAAATTGTTTGCTGTGCATAGTTTAGATAACTTTAATAGCAAACGATTTTACTCTGCCCTTACACCTCAGGATTGTGTACCCTTTGCATAAACATCTACAACAACCAAGTGCATCTGTTAAAACTTGGATACTTGGATACTAAAAAGACAGATCTTTTTAGAAGAAAGTTGGCTCCTGGCTCTAAGTTTGCAACAACCAATTACAATACTATCAGTCAGACACTTGGAAGCCCCGGGGTACGATGTTTTATATCTCTGATTCCAAAGAGGTTCACAAATAGATAACCCTTCTTGTATAAACAGGAGACACCCTCCCTGCAGAAACAGCATGGGGAAAATTGCCAGATTATATTGCAATACATCAGAAAGCGGCCGTCAGAGGGTCTGAGGTAAAACTGCCCCAGAATGCACACACTCCTCTTAAATAAAACTCCACACTATTGAGGAGCTGGGAGAGTGTTTATCAATCTCTTCTATACAAACTTCCTTCTCAGAAAACATAATTCTCGAGGATGCTTTCAGGCAAAACCCACATAAATATTTTTTTCCCTGTGGAAAATACGTGTAATTTTTCAGTTATACGGCACATAATTTCAGCATCCGAGATGGGATTTGTCTCACTGAAACGAGGCACTTCTGAACTATGCCAGCATACTTCATCCCACTCCAGACAGTTGTCAAACACACAGAGGATTAATTACTTTCTAAAAAAGCCCCCTTGCATTGTCTATAGAGGGAGTTTAAAAGATTAATTTAGAGTAGGCATCTTTTAGCCTGTAGATGCTGAATACGCTTCCTGAAACTATAAATGGAAACATTTCATAGATCTTGCCATTGTCTGAAAATAGCCCTGTCAGCCTGGCACATCTGGGATCCCAAATACAAAGCATTTGTTCCCTTCAGTGAAGACTTTGCCTAAAAAAGGCTGCGGAATCAGGCTCTCGCGTGGAAGAGTCAGAGCGCTTGCGATTTTACAAAAAGTTACTTTACAGCCTGCTTAATAAAGTCTTTCGCTGCCCGGCGAGGCTGAACGGCGAAGCAGGGGAGGGAGGCTCTGCTCTCGGCTATGCTTCTGCCTGACCTCCCCTGAGCGACACCTCCCCGCGTGGTCGGGGTGCTCTGTTTCTCCCGGTAACACGGCGGAACAGCCGGGCACCAAGGGGTGAGGGTATACGGCTGAAGACCACAGAGCAGGTCGATGGAGATAAGGACCGAGACTGGGCAATTTGCAACATCCATGTGACATTTTCTACTGTGGAACGTTACTGTGGAGAATAACTAAATAATTGGAGAAAGTACTTAAGCTATCAAGACTTTAAGAGCAAGAGAGAGAAACACGAGGGAGAGAAAGCTCACATCAATGAACAGCTGTAATACCATTAGACCTGTCTCCGCTAACAAAATGCATCAATTCAACACAAATCTCTAAAAATTGATCTGGCTACTTGAAGCCAACCCCACATCAATGTCGACGCAAACAGTTTTTATTTCTTGCCTCGGTCAGATTAATTTATATTAGCAGACACACATAGAAGGTTAAAACAACTCGTTAAGTCTTTACAATGGTTTAACAGCAGGACATCAAACTGATGTAATCAAACCAGCCCATTCTCTTACAGCACACGAGAACTTGGTTTAAGAGAATAAACTCCACTTAATAGATTCTACTTAGAGAGTGTTTATGTTATCTATATAACTACAGACGATGTTATCTATGTTATAAAATATTAGCTATATAACTAAAGGTTATGTAAAATTATGGCCATTAATACCTGCATAGGGTTATGTGTTATTCTCTATAAAAATTGACGCTAGTCATTCTATTAGAGAAAGGAAGGGTTTTCTTCTCTGTATGGGTGCACCCTGCAGCACAAGACTAGAGCCCATCAGAGCCATGTCTGTGCTCTTCATCTGCTTATGGTCCTCCTGGAGGGCCAGAAGATGTGGGCAGCTCTCAGTTCTTTCCCCATTTCTCTCTTTCTGCTGGCAGCTGTACTAGATACCACCATCCACATCACCCACACAGCCTTGGTTCTTACCGCTCCGCTGCACAGAGGAAATTACTTTTAATCACGAATATACTGAAATATAAAGATCCCAAGAGACTAGCTGCAATCAGGACAAAGTTAGAACCACAGAATCATAGAATCGTGTAGGTTGGAAGGGACCTTTAAGATCATTGAGTCCAACCATCAATCTAACACTGCCAAAACCACCACCAAGCCATGTCCCATGCACATTCACGTGGCTGCAAATATTATTAGTTCATTGCCAAGCTTTCCTGACCAGGATTTTCTGCATTGGGTAAAGCAGATCCTGTTTATCACCCAGGCTCCCCACAAAAACCAGACAAGACCTGGAGGGTAATGAAAGAAGGACAAAAACTCTATAAAAGACACAACTAGTGCAGCAAACCGGGCTTCTCCAATGCATAACGTTCTGTAATGTGCTAGAATATGCTTACGCGTCAGTCTAGATTTGTATAGGAGCCCTCTGACAGGCTGCTTTGTGCTGCTGTTGAAAGCTACTTGGCTTTGCTCCAGCAAGCACAGCTAACTATTATCAATCTCAAACACACGCTAGACGCTATCTTTCACCACCGTTCCTGTGGCCACGCTGTCCTGATTCGCTGTTCCTACTCTTTTTCTAGCTCACTGACTCTGCATATCTCAGGAAAGAGCAAATGCATCCACAAGAATGACAGGCCAGTCAGAGGAAACAGTCCCAAATCAAGTCCTTCACAATAAATTCATAATACATTTTGGAAAATCAGGTCTTATATCAGGCAGCGGGATTCATAAAAACCCTATTCACATGGCACACATCACTGGCAAGATCCAGATCTCTTGTCAAAGATGTAAAGCCAAGAACAACCACAACAAAGCTGGAGCCTCCTGGGACACACGTTGATGTGTATGTTTATAAACAGTTGCTTCAAAAATGATTCGGGATTCTGTCTTCTTTCCAAAAATATTTAAGTATAATGCTGACCATATGCTCTCAGCTGCTGAAAAAAAAATCCCCTCACTTTGTAGCTAGCTCATCAAAACGTATTGAAAGAGATTATCTGCCTTTGCAGTCCTCATTTATCACTGACAGTCAGGTTTCGGGATGGGCTGGGACGCCCATAGGCTGTGTCTGCGTTGCCTTTCATCTTTGGATGCTGCACATCAACATCCTGGGGATGAAGGCAGCCTTGGTGGCTATTTCGCCCGTCCTGCAAGGAGAGCAGAGCAATCTGCTGCCACACAGGGAAACAAGTGGCCCTCTTTGGAAGCACATAATTTCTGGGACCTGTCAAGCTGCCACACTGAGCAAACTCGGTGACATTTCTTAAACGTTACGCTCGTGACAAAGCAACCACAGCAGGTGCCAAGTTGAGAAGAGCAGTTTTGCAAAGACTATTGCGGCTCCTTGACTCACCATATAGGGGAAATACTGCTTGCCACTCGTTTAGGGGGGAATTGAGCTCTCCTAATTTTAACCACCCAAAAGCAAGGCATGTTGCCTGAGCTCCGCGTTCACCCTACAGTGACTGGAGGCATCTCTGTGGGGTGATTCACCCCGTGTGTTTTAGATCACAGAATCAGAGAAACAGAGCATCGTTATGGTCGGAGGAGACTTTTAAGATGAAGTCCAACCGTTAACCTAGGACTGCAAAGTTACCACTAAACCACATCCCTCAGCACCACATCTACAAGTCTTTTAAATACCTCCAGGGATGGCGACTCCACCACTTCCCTGGGCAGCCTGGTCCAATGCTTGACAAGCCTTTGGGTGAAGACATTTGTCCCAATATCCAATCTAAACCTCCCCTGGTGCAAACTGAGGCCATTTCCTCGTGTCCTATCGGTTGTCACTTGGGAGAAGAGACCGGCTCCCACATCTCTCCAGCCTCCTTTCAGGTAGTTGTAGAGAGCGACACGGTCCTCCCTCAGCCTCCTTTTCCTCCAGGCTGACCAACCCCAGCTCCCTCCCCCGCTCCTCTCAGGACTTGTTCTCCAGACCCCTCAGCTGCCTGCGCTGGGCACTGCCCGGTACTCACAGCCCCCAATCTACGAGGGGATACCCGGGGCTGACGCCGACCGTCGAACGGGGAGACCGGGGCACTTTCCCGAACGGCGAAGACATCCCCCCTCCCCCGCCCCGCCCCGCCCCGCCCCGCGCGCCGCCCCGCCCCCTGGCGGCCGCGCCCCGCCTCGCCCCACCGCCCGCAGCCCCCCGGGGCGCGCGGCAGGCGCCTGCGCGCTGCGGCCGCTCGGTGCCGGCCCCGGAGCTGGCGCCGCCCGCAGCCTCCCGCCGGCTTCTGCCTATTTTAGTCACAGCGGCGGCTGTGGGGGGACGCGGCGGGGCGCGGGGCCGCTTTAGCGGTGAGGAGCGGCAGCCTCAGCCCGTCCCGTCCGGTGCGCGGCGGCGCTGTTCCCCCGGGCGGCCGGGAAACTTTTCCAGGGGTACGGGGCAGGTAAGGGGCGCTCCTGCCGCTGGGTGCCGGCGGCACCGGGGATGGGGACGGCCCTGCGGCGGGGAGGACGGTGGGTGCGAGCGGGCAGAGGGGCAGTTTACCGGGGGGGTTGCGGCGATGTGTGCCCCTGGTTGGCTGCGGGCGGCACCGTCCTCGGGTCCCCCGGGGCCGGGGGTGGGCGCCGGGCTCCGACCTGCCCCGCGACCGGGGCGGCGGGAGGGGGGAACGTTCCCCCTAACCCCGCGCTCCGGGGTCCCCTTTCGGGCACACCGGGGCTCGCAAGGTCTGACCGCCGGGCGCCGTGCTGCCCGCCCCGCTCACGGCCCCGACGGGCGCGCCCCCCCCCCCCCCGGGAACGGGGGGTTCCGCTGGTGTCCTTCCTGCAGGCTGCGCTGCCTCGGGAACGGCCCTTGCGGGGCGGGAAGGGGCGGGTTGCTTGATTTTATGCATTTATTTTAAGTTATTATATTATTATTATTTTGGAATGAGCGGTGGGTTTGGTGTCTGCACGCCGTGGGCTACCGGGAGGCTTCGGGGGCGCGGGCGGAGCGCGGGGCTGCGGGGGGGGAGGGCGAGGGGGTGGTGTGACCGCTGGGGTCGCCTCCCTCACCGCGGGTTTTCCGCGCATCTGTGCGCAAGGGAGTGCGGGCTGAGCTGCCGTTCACGGGCTGCCATTGGCACAGTGCGGCTGTCGCGCTTGGGCGTCCGTGTGGGTATTTCTCACGGTACGGATGTTTCTGTTAATTACGCAGAAGCAGAATGCTGTTAAATCTTCTCTAGAATAAAGCGTAGCGGGAGACTAACGGATTTCTGTAGCTAGTGGCACGTTTAATGGAAGTGAACTTGCCGCAAGGAGCGTATCGAAATACATCTTTTCTTATACTGCTTTCTCCTTCACTCCTACTTCGTTATAAAAAAGGAAATTGGTAACTTAAACTGTAATTAAGTTAATTATGCTAGCGCTAATAATTTGTCTTCAGCTCACAAAAGCATAGAAATTGATTGTCTAAATTTTCTATGCAGCTTTTGTGCTACGTAGAAAAGTAGTTAAAGTTCTGCATATACGACTTTTAAAAAACCCAAACCTTGAGGTTGTGTTTTTTTTTTTTTCTTTAGACTCATTAAATCCATCTACGTAAATGATGGACTGTAAAGTTGCAGTGACTGTAAAGTTATACAAACATATTTGAGGACAGCTTTAAGAAGCTCACTTGAATAATGTTGAACAGTAAAGCTGTGGGATATGAATAATCTCAATAAAGTGTATGACAATGTGAGTGGGACACTGCACTGTCCTGTATCAGCTTGGCTGACTTGTTCTCCTGCTGGAACCAGCTGCTTTAAACTTTTCTGCTACATTTGCTGTCTGTGAACATTGTGTAGGTATCTGTAAAAAAACCATTTGTTTTAAAGGTATCTTTGTGTCTGAAGATTTAGCGACTAAATACTTATTGGAATGGCTTTCAGAAGTTTGGCTTTCTGTATAAAGATGTCCTGAGCATAGAAAAACAGAGTAAGTTCAACTCATTTGTGTTCTGAGAATGTGTATTTTCAGACCTAAAAACATGATCTATTACCTTAACTCTCTATCAAATTCATGCACAAATAAAAATAATTAGTAGGCTTTGTTGTTAACTATATCAGTTTCTATTAGATTTAATGTTAAAGTGTCACTGAGTGGGGTTTTTTGATATTTGTTCTGTATTTTACCTGTTTGACCAACAAATTGGCCTGAGTTTTCAATCAGCTGCGTTTTCAAACTCTTAGTTTGGTAAATCTGAATCCATATTAAGGAAAAATTACTTTACTGGATATTAAAATTATTCTTTTAATTATTTGTCTTATGTTTCATAAAGCATACACTTCAGTTGACCCTGTTTCACCAATTTTTCAAAAATTATTTGACCATATTGGTTGCATTTTTAACTTCTGATATTAATACATGTCATCATGTATCGAAGACTTAAGCGTAGGACTTTAAAGTCTTATGCTGTATTAATCCTTGGTACACGTAACCCTCAAATGAAGTTTTAAAGGCCCAATTCAGTGTTTCAAAAATTAACTTTTGGCTTTTTGAGGTAGCAGAGGGTAGGAAATGAAAATTGCTTGTTCGTCTGTTGAACAGGAGATTTTTTTGCTAATTATTCAACATTATTTGACAACAGTGGATGTTAGGACTAAAGAATTTGATCTAAAAATTTTAACAGAATTATTATTTTGAATATTTGTCTTTCTGGTGTTACTTGTGGACAAACATTTCAGGTTAGAGCTTGTAACTCTGCCTGCTTGCCTTTTTTGTTGGTTCTCAAACAGGCTCCCTAGTTGAAATTCATGGTCAGCGCTCCTTTAGAGCCAGTGTCACAATCTGTCCTTGGGTCATTTTGCACATAGCATCAATCTATTTCTGCCAGCTTTAAAATAACATCTTGACAGAGAAGTTCTGTGGCTTTCTGCTGTTTTCCAGTGTGTTAGCCATGCTGCAGTGTTTGTTTGTGAGTAGTAAGTTATGTTCAAACGTATTCATGTAAGGACTTCAAGCTATTAAAGAAAAAGCTTATGAAGAAGGGATGTGGCTAAATTTAGGTTCCCAGCTTCTAATTTAGGCAGCTAAGTAGGTGGTTCAGACTTTCAAAAGCATTAAACATCCTGTTCTTGCAACTGCCGACGCTTCATTGCCAATGGCTTTAAATGACTTGGTCAACACTCGTTGGAGAAGCATCTTCCCGTTATGACAGTTTATGGCTGGTGGGTTCTGGCATCAATGTCTGCAGCTAACGAGGGGAGCAGTGTTTTGGCTGGGTCGTGAGAAGAATGAGATTGCCATGTAGTTGACCAGGCTCGCTGGGTTTCCAGTCTTCAAACAGGTGATGCTTTGCAGCCAAGTCTTAAAGGGTAAGGTAGCCTCTATTCTCACAAGGTTAGAGTATGAAACTTTGCTATTAAAAAAATAAAAAAAATAAAGCATCTGGAAAGCCTTGTGGATTTGTAATCAGATGTAGCTGAAGTTACTTCTTGCTGCCTATTTTGGTCTTGAGATGGGTTCATGGACTTATGGCTGGTTCTGCATAGGTATGTGGGTTTGGTTGCGTTGTTCTGTTACCACGGGATGGCCCATTAAGTGGTGCTTTTATTGGAGATGACTTGGCAGTCAAAGACTGAATGTACATAGAAACTCAACTTTTTGCAAGAGATCTAGAGGTCCTGCTGTTCCAGTGCAGGGAATTTACATTGTTTGAAAACAACAGGAGTGTGATCATTAGATGTGTGTAAGATGAGTGCAAACACAGTTATGCAGAGTTAGCAATTTTCTGCTGTTTATGAGCAGATTAAAATGCCAGTCCTGCAGCTGCGTACGGGCTCACGCTTTGGCTGCGCGTGTGAGCGGCTTTGTCAGGACAGTGAAACTGCTCTCGTGGCTCTTGTCGCTAAATTCATGTGAAAGAGCCAAAGGAAAATAGGAGACTGTGTGATACCTGGACCATGAATTGATTTGGACACCGTGATTATGGGTAACAATTTAGTGAGTTTTTTTGGCATAAACAGATTCTACACACATCTTAGCCTTTGTGAATAGCTGATGTAGGAATAAAAAGAGGAAAGTGAGCTTTTAAGAAATAAGTGAATTATGTACTTTGGTAAGAGTTAGATTTTCAATGAAAAGAAAATAAATGAAATCATTTCTATACAGAGACTGTGTATGCTATGTTCCTGCTGGTGTTTGATTCCGCAAGATTCCTCTGTGTGTTGTGTAGCGTGCCTTAACTGTGACAGGCTCTGGGCATTGGAGAGGAACTATCAGAGGGTTGAGGGGTTTTGTGTTTTGGTGTGTGTTTTTTTTTTTTTTTTCTAATTTTTCTTCCCACTGCTTTAAAAACGGTTTGAAAGGACTGATTAATTTCAGAAACTGGCTAGCTTGCTCATGCCTTGTGCACAGGTTGACTGGGGAGGGAAAATGAAAAAAGGAATGGATGAAATTCAAGGAACTCAAAATTACTTCACAGCACTTTCAAATAACAGCGAAATGCTGAGCGTATTCCAGTCTGCAGGAAATGTTGTGTGTATTAACTGTGGCTCAGAAATGTGCCGAGCAGATGAATTACATGACAGTTAGTAAGCACACACGGCAGGGACGGGCACTGCCTCTACAGAATTTACTTGCATGCAAATCCCACCGCGTTGCATGTTACGGAGCCTGTTTACTCAGTGATACGTGCATGTATTTCGTTAACAAGACTCAAGCAGAGCTCCATATAGTCTCTACTGCTGTGGCAGTGGGGGACCATATGTGCCTCGCTGGAAGCAGAGTTCTCCTGTGTTTCTGACAGCCCGTCTAGGAACAGTCGCGTTCCTCCAGATGGGAACTGCTCTGGGTTGAGGAGACCTTCTGGAGTGCTTGTAACACTGACTGCAGTTCCCTAGAGAGACCAGCCTTTAAGATTTTAAAGGCAGTGTTTTGAAATCTTCTAGTTTTCTTTGTAGTTTTTTTTATAGGATTTTTTTTACTTTCTATTGGGAAAATATTTGTTCACAGATCTTTTTTCTTTTTTTTTCTTTTAAATTGGCGTGGAAGGAAAATATGCTAGATCTATTATTACAACAACAACATAAACCCCCTATGTATTTTTAGATTAGAAGTTGGCTTTCTTTACTGTCTTGTTTTCTGCAGGAGTTCCACAGACAACCAAAGGTCTTGCAAGTTTGCTCGTACTAAGTAGACCAAGTGATTTCTCTGAAAGACTGGCAACTGTCTCATAACTTGGCAGCTTCAGCATCGCCCTTTCTGACCTGGTAGCATCTGATCAACTAGGAGAAACAGTAGTTTTTATTTACTGTTCTCAAAAGTGGTTTGGGTTGTTTTTTGCCTATTCTGGTTAACATGTGTGAGATGATATGTGGCTAAAGAGACCTCCAAATGATCCTGAAAATACTGCAAGAAAGCTAGAAGTTGGGGCTGTCTCTGGTTTTGGTCTTGTGCTGCTTGATTAAAAAAAAGCCATACGTGTTCCTCCTTTAAGACTTTCTATTCCTTATTTAGAGCAGCTCTGTATGCCATAAAGGAGACTTGCACTACATAAGCCTTTTTTTCTTTCAATTCTTACCTAGATTGTTAAGTTCTCTTACATATTTACCTTGCCTAAGATCATGGACCCATTCAGTAAATGGTAGACTGAAATGCAATTTTTCTTTGTGTAGGAAGAATACATAGGATGTTGTACCGAGCAATGATAGTCACAGTAGCTGGTGTTCAAGCAGTGTAGTTTATGTGCGTATGGTCCAAATTTTGAAATGTGCCATTCTTCAAGCATAGCACTTAGGTGAAAAAGATGGTACAGAATTACTGAAATAATAGCTTACCCTTTTAAAGCATTTGTAGATAACTTTTTTCCATGAATCATAATGGAAAAATATGTCCTGGAAAGGGAGAAAATAACCCAAAATCCATGTGTATGTATGATATTTTTCAGTTTAATGCTCAACAATTTTTATTTTTTCCCCTCTCTCTCATTGCAGGAGTCTCCAAGATGAATACTACAGCAATGAGCCCACTTGCTGTTACTCCACTAGGTTTTATTCCGGACTTAAAAAATGCCACCCTTGTGCCTTTCAATGAGACTGCATGTGAAAACTGGAAAGAGATTCATCACCTTGTTTTCCACGTGGCGAACATTTGCTTTGCAGTTGGACTGGTTATTCCAACTACTCTGAATCTTCATATGATTTTTCTGCGAGCCCTGCTCACCATAGGTAGGAGAATTATTCTGGCGAGATTTGCAACCTTCCTGTGACAGAAGTAGTGGTTTGTGACTGTGGTGGAGCTTTCTCCTGGTCTTTTCAACTTATGGTGAAATTCCAGCATGTGTTCATGGTCGTTGTACTCTGCTGAAGGTGGTTTTGGTGTGAGGGGTCTCTTCTGACCCTGACAGACCTTTTCTAGAGAGGTTATATGTCTGTAGGCTCTTAAAACTTCCCAGAAATACAACTTGCATCTTCAAACCTGTGTAGGTGTTGACTAGAAAACAAGTGGACCCCATTTACTTCAGACATGACTGGTTGCTTAAAATTCATTAAAATCCAAATCACAGTCAAGTCTATGGATCCTTAAAACCTTAATTTTAGGTTTCAAGTAAGTACATTGACTGGTATGTCTGCAATAGGCGAGGTTTTCCTTGAGAAGCTTGATGTTGCCCCATGTGTTCTTTAAATGTGGGTTCAAACACATGGTATTTGTGGATCGCCAGCAGTATTTTAATTGGTGATTTAGAAGTGCAGGCTTTTGATATGGAGTGCAGTCTGTTTTCTCCTGAAGTCACTTGCATTTCCTCTACTGCTGTAGGCATCTTGTTATATCAAAACTTGACTTCAGAGGAAAAACTAAGTTGGGCATGCTTGAGGCTACGTGAACATTTGTAACACTTTTGCAGTCCCACAGCTATTTCAAAGCCTCTGTACTTTGTGTGGGACAAGGCCTTTGTGACCAAAGAAGAAGTAGTGAGTTATTGCAGTGCAACAGAGATAAACCTAGGTGTATCACAACACAGAGCATGCTGAAGTACTTTTAAGTGAGAAAGCTTATGTGTATAACAGCATGGGTCAGTTTTATGATAGAACTTCTACGGTTGAATTTACAATGACCTTGCCTTTTCTTTTTTTATAGCTATTATAGGATAACTTATTCAAACAGACTGCACCGATGACCAAGGGTCTAAGCATTGCAAGACCTTTTGACTGTGTAGTTCCCGTTTTAAAAGCAATGGGAGCCTGGCACTTGCTGAGCTTGCTACTTTGGTCTGCAGGTCATTTTGCAGTTTGAAGAGATACGGAATCAGTTTTGCAAGCCAAGATGGCAAGTGGAAGCAAACTTATTCTGTGAGCAACAGAATTAATGAAGCCTGGTTCTGAGGAGTCTGTCCCCTTTGCTTTGACCCTGCCCCATCTCTGTGCTGCTCTGCAGTATCACTCCCCTTCAATTTTTCCAGGCTTCATGTCTTCATCCCTTGTAGTCTAATTAACCAGCTGATCAGTCATCACACCTTGATTTTTCTCATTCATAAATAACTGCTGCTTTACCAGTCAGCACCCCAGACAGAATAGATAGTACTGGGTTCATTAATTCAGCATCATCTTCAGGGAGAAAGGGGAAAGGGACGCTAATTTGGCACCTTCTTTTTGTCTTTGCGTGAAACTTAAGGGAAAATATATCTGTGACCTCTACAGCCATCTCTATCAGACAGTAGTTATTTGGGAGAGACACACTGATGCATAATCTATCATTTGATAAGTATTGTCTTTGCAGGCTAAAAATAGTATCCCTAGTCATACAGAATGAATAATGACAACTGCTTTAAAAGATAAGGCAAAGTAAAGCAACTAAAAAAAAAAAAAAAAAGTAAGCATTTGAAATTTTCTCTTTGTCATAAAAGAGAATTCAGGTTCCTGTTGTGACCTTATCAAAATGCAGCCATGATGCTTCCTTTAAATTTTCAAAAATATCTGTGTAACTTAGGAGGGTTTTTTTTAAGGCTTTTGTTTGTCTAATTAATGCAATACTAGTAATAAAGTTTTGCAAGCTACATTTTTTTTTTTCTTTTTTAACTGAGATACAATCTTCCCCTGTCCAATTTCTACTTCATTTCAGTAACAGACTATCATGGGCTGCACCACTTTGCTTTCCCCAGTCCTGATCTGAATTATTATCACTCCAGTATTGCAGTCCCATGCAATAGGACTGCAGTCTGCTGTCAGCCTGTTCTCAGTGCCCGTTTGTAGCGTTGTCATGATTAGCTCCGCTACCAGCGCATGCATGGATCCACACAGCCTAACTGTAGTACAGCTTTTGGAATATATTGCCTTTCAGTAATTACACCCAGTGGACACATTCCTGATGGCTTTGTATGAATGTGTTTATTGTTCAGTGAAATTTAACTTCCTTTTTTTTAATTTTTACAGGATGTGCGTTGTTCATCATTTGGGCTACACTCTACCGTTGTGCCTTGGACATAATGATCTGGAATTCTGTGTTTTTGGTTGTCAACCTTTTACATTTCATATACCTAGTGTATAAGAGAAGACCGGTATGTATAACAGCTAAATTGCACAAGCAGCCTGGTAAGATACAAGAAAATGGAAGTTTTTCCCATGTTTGCTGGACAAACCAATGAATTGCACAGCAATACAAACTCATGAAATAAAAACATACTGAGCATTCCAGGACAGTAATTTTTTTTAAATTAGGAGTTTGGGAGGGATTAAACTTTCTTACCTCACTTTTAAGTCTTGAACATCCTCTGTGGTGGGGAAGGAAACTGATAAATTACAAGTCCCCTAGCAGACTGTTATTCTGTTATCTCAAAATAGAATTAAATGCTGATATCCATCTATAAATGACTTTCACACTCTTGGCTTTATTGATAAGTGCTTTAGCCCATATGTTTTGTACTGCCACATTCCTTTTAAATGCAAATTAAAGGTAAGCAAAATGCTGCTGCCCTTTTTGAACATCGCTGGGGCTCGGAGATAAGCAGCAAAAATGATGAATGATCCTTCCTTTTATCCCATTTACTGCATTCATTGAGTTTTGAGGGTCATGTCTGGGAATGTTGCAACTCCTTTTGATGCCTTCAGAAGGATGCGTTGGGATAACTTTCTTCAAATGCACTCTAAGAATATATTTGAAAAGTATACCAAAATTACAGGATTCTGTGCCCTGTCTTCAGCTAAATGTATATCCAATAGAAAACCAATGTATTTTGTTAGTATTATTCATCCAGAAGTATATTCTGTTTCCGCAAAATTATTAGCAACCCAGCCTTCTGTTGGTATATGCGCATCAAAACTAGATAATCTTTAAACTAATAGTTGCTATTATGTGCTGATCAAATGTTATTGAAGTGCTAAGTGTTCAAAATGTTAATGTTACATTCTCTTGTTTCCAAAATCTAAGACAGATAGATCTATAATGTGAAGATTACAGGAATATATATGGGGTTACATTATCAGTAGAATAACTCTGCCTTTACCCAAAATCAGGCACGTTCTGGAAGTGTCTAACAGCTGGTACACAAAAAAAAAAAAAAAAAAAAAAAAAAAAAACCACCAAAAACCAACTAGCTGGAAAGAAATTTTTCACCAAGTCAACGCAGCCTGCACAAGAAAGCAGCTGGGAAACTAGCAACCTCCTCCTTTCTTGGCAAGGGAGCATAGTGCTTGACCTCTGCTTTTCCTCAAGGATAGCTTAAAACTAGTTAGGCAGATCTACTACTAGGCACTTATAGATGTGTAATAAATATTTCTAGTCATTTAAAGTGAGTAATCTTGGGATTACTTGGGAGAGTAATCTTCCCAGTTAAAGGATAAGTTTGTCTTTGGTTTGTATTGCTAATGCTATAATTTTAGACTATTGAATCCATTTATGTGTCGTCATCATCAAGAAACAGCAGCATGGTGAAACTGTGCGGTATTTCTGCTAGTCAGCCCTGGCCATGCTGCCCAATGCACCACGCAAAATAACGGTGGGGCTATAATGTAGAGCCAGTGAAGCCAGACTCTGTGTTTGTGCCTGCGGTTAGATGTCCTATGCAGATACTCTGGTCTTTAATATGGAATGAGCTCACGTTGCATTCTTTTCCTTAAATGAAGCCACCAAGTTAGCATGTTGTGCTTCCCCTCAACCCACCCAAGTTAGCCTTTTAATATCGTCTTTGTCAAATGGGACAGGAATTGGCTAACAAAATCAGAAATTATTGCAAAAGGCAGGAGCACCCAGCTGATATAAACTCATTTCCCTGGAAAACCAAGCCTTCAAACTTATCTATATTTTTAAAAGTGCATTGTCATCTGTTGTTAGAACAGGGATAACAGTCCTTGGGTCCACACCCATACAACCCTTTCCAAAAATCTAAATAAAATGTTATTGGAGAGTAAAGGATCGTCTTGGGAGGAGGACACACTGTTTTGTGTTTGAGTTTAAAAAAAAAAAAAGTGTCTTAAAATGTATAAATCAACACTGAGTGAAGAAAGAAAAGCATTTTCTTCTGTGACTGCAGCTGTATACTAAAAAGCCATGTTAGCATAGGCTGGGTTGGTTTTGTACATTATAGTGTAGGCTTCATCCTATTGAAGTGCCTCTTTAAATCCTCTAGTAAACTTGTTAGCAGAATTATTTGTAGAAGTTAGGATAAGTGACAGAAGTGGATGAAGGTGGATTTAAAAAGAAGGAATTATGTAAAGATGTGAAACTTGACTGATAAACTGTCAGTCTCCAAAGTTGGTAGAAAACTACCTCTAAGAGGACCTGCCTTTAGGTTTGCTCTCCATTTCTGTTGTCCTTTCCCTCTGATTATGCACTCTCAGCAGAATTGAGGTGCTGTTCACTCCCATAGACTGTGCATCATACACGAGGTGCAAAACCACAGCTATTCTTACATAGAATAAACTAGAATTCTCGGCAGAGAATGTTAGAGGAAATGTAGGAAAATAGACTTCGGTGGACATCTGGAACCCCCAACATAAGAAAGATGTGGACCTGTTGGAGCGGGTTCAGAGGAGGGCCACGAAGATAATCTGAGGGCTGGAGCACCTCTCCTGTGAGGACAGGCTGAGAGAGTTGCGGTTATTCAGCCTGGAGAAGAGAAGGCTCTGGGGAGACCTTATTGCGGCCTTCCAGTACCTAAAGGGGGCCTACAGGAGAGCTGGGGAGGGACTTCTTACTAGGGCATGTAGTGATAGGATGAGGGGGGAATGGCTTCAAGCTGAAAGAATGTAGATTTAGATTAAATATTAGGAAGAAATTTTTCACTTTGAGGGTGGTAAGGCACTGGAACAGGTTGCCTGGAGAAGCAGTGGAAGCTCCATCCCTGGAAGTGTTTAAGGCCAGGCTGGATGGGGCTTTGAGCGACCTGGTCTAGTGGGAGGTGTCCCTGCCCATGGCAGGGGGGTTAGAACTTGATGATCTTCAAGGTCCCTTCCAACCTAAACCATTCTATGATTCTATCTTCTAAAATGCTGTGGGAGTTAAGGATTTAAACTTAAGCAGAGCCAGAGCAAGCTGTCAAAGGAAGAAGAATTTAAAGGAAATGAAAGAGATGGGAGAAGGGCTGAAATCTTTACCAGTATGGCTAAAAACAACTGCAGAAGAAACTCTGATGGGCAACCACAGCATATTAAAAGAGGCTAAAGGTTAAATTCCATCTGTCTACAACAAGTTGGTAAATTGTGTACATTACTTATATATACTAGCAAAGGAAGGGTTCTACCTACAGCAGTGTTCCTCCACTGTGGAGCACAGAATCACCCAAAGGTTAACATCTGCTGGGCTACATGACCTTTACAACTTACAGTTGTCAAGAATTAGTTCTGATATACAAAGAAACAGCACTACATGGCTAGTCTACTAAGACTTAAAATAATTTCAGTGTTTTTCCTTCCATTACGTTTAAGAAATTACAGTCTGTATGAATACTACATGAAAAATATACAGTTTTGATGCAATACATAATATTTTCAGTAATTATTTTTAAATCGGTTTTCTGTTTGTTTTTTAAACACACCCCTGCCCACCTTAACACTAGTTCCTTTTCAAGTTTAGTTCTCGGCTTGCTGTCCAACAATGAGATGGTACAGAGAGATCTCTTTTTTTTTTTTTTTTTTTTTTTTTTTTCAGAAAGACTTGAAAGGAAACTTAGTGTAAGATAAGTCTCTTTTTTTTTTTTTTTTTTTTCCCCTTTAGAACTCTTATTCAAGGCACATAATTTGGGCAGAACTTTTAAGAGTGAATAATAGTCGAGTTGCATAACAGCTTTGGGTGAGACAGGATGAGAAACTCTGTGGAATAGAAGACCGTGCAGGTTTAGGTAAGTCCTGCATAAAGAAGTTTAGTATCAGGTTCTTGTTAGAGCCTAACTAAATACTTCCCATGTCATGGCAAGAACACCAAACAGTTCTTTGCACCTGACGTGATCCATGGTGTGGAAACTGTTCAGACAGCCACATTCCTACTTCTCTGGCTCTTGAGTGAAACCAGAGGAGAGCAGGACTTCTGAGGGAGCTGGAGTTCCAACTGCATCTCTAGACAGCAAGCTTGTGCTCCAGCCACTGACACCCGAGATGTGGTTCAGCCGCAGACTCTGCTGTTTGACTTCATGCTAGAACAGCGAAGGAACACTTGCACAGCTAGATGCCTGCTGGGAGGCAAGCTAGTAGGTCTGGCATCCACCTGAGTGCAGTGCCTGCTATGCTTTGTGCTCATCCTTGACTGTGTCCTAATTTGGATACAACGTCATTAGAGGACTTCCCTGGCGAAGGTCATGGGCTTGTGCTTGAGTCCAGCAATGTTTAAACAGTGTTTGTGCTGGTGGTCTTGGGATTATTTTTTATATATATATATATATACTTTAATCTGTCTAGTTCTTTGCATGACTCCCATTGCTGTATCTGATCACGACCTAGGATTTGTGCTCTACTTTAAGGTAATGCATATACCAAATTACTGTCAATGTAAAACTACTCACTTCACCTTTATCTCTATATGAATTTACGGACTGTAGCTTTTTCTCTCTGACCATGGCAAAACATAGCACTGTTCCATAGGGAAGAATGAGGAAAATTTCTCAAACTAAAAATAAAGCATTGGAAAGATCTAATGAAAATTCTGTCTTGGACAGTGAGAGTACTTACAGTTGCATTAACAAATGACAGATAATAAGTAGTTGAAGTCAGCTGCATTTCAAATAAGTTTTCTGAATATAAATGTGAACTCTAGGTATCCCACTGTGATCCAAATATGATCTTCCACCAATTTAATGAACAACAGAAGTGACATGGTTGAATTGTAAACTTCATCTTTCTTGTTTGGTCGTGTGAAATCTCTCTGGCACATATGTCATAGTCATTTAACCCTGACCTTTGTAGATGTGCACGGTCCCCTTTCAAAATAGGTTTTGGTGGTGGTAAAGCTTACAGTGCTTACTTCAGATCAATGCCCCCAGCTCCATGCTCCAGATCTTGAATGGAACGAAGGAGCTTGCAGGAACAGTCTTCCATGCGAAGACTTCCTAGATGCTCCTTCTGGTGCGACTGGAGTTTCTACCAGAAGAGCCGTCCTAAACCAAATGTCAGCTATGTTGACTCTAAAACATATGACTACATCTTGACACACACTATAATTTTGGATAGAGAACAAAGTAAAATCATGAAACCACCACCACAGATGCCTTTACTGAATCTCTCCCTTTTTTTCCTTCATCTTCTGCAATATTGAACTGGTTTCTAAAGGCAGAAATGTGCAGGAAATAGAAACAGTGAAATGTAGGAGGAATATCTAATACTTTTAACTGGGAAGTGCTCTACATAGACAGTGACTGTTTTCCTAAGTTGTCTCAGTTACATTCTGATACTTGTACTGAAATATTACATCATTCAGGAAGTGGGCACTCTCAGAAATGAAGGGCCTCTGAGAGGAAGCATGTAATACTTGAGTCTAACAATTAAGAGCATTTTCAAAGAGTAGAGATAACTTTGTGGTCTTTACTTCTGCAGTAGTAGATGTACCTCATGAAACAGGAACTGGAGTCATCTTGTCTTACTTCATCTGTCTCCAGGTTAAACATCTAGTTTAAGCTGGTTGTCCAGTGTAATTCAACCCACCCACCCAATTATCTGATCAAGATGTGATACTGATGTCCCTCTCCACAGTGAGAGAGCAAGCCTACACAACCATTTTAAACTACTAACGTAGCTTTATGTAGTCTTCATTGCTGCTCCCTAGCAGTATGGGGGTGGGGGGAGGAATCGAGTTGCTTCATGCTGATCTAAACTGTAACACAGTGGAGAATTGGAGTCTGGCTTTCAGATTTGTGTTCCTACCACTGCATCTGGGGTCTGGGAACTGTTGGTACTCAGCTTCTCTGAAAATTGGGCTCTAAATACCAACTAAATCAGGTGAATTTAAACAATAGTTGAATCGGGGTAATATCCCAAACAATATATGAATCTCTGTTACAGACCATGATCAGCAAGCTTACTTGAAGTGATGCCTTGTAGTCACACGTGTCTTTTTAGCTGTCTTAAACATTCTGTTAATTATGAGCTTGAAGGCTGTTTTTAAGTGCTTTCTCTGTAGAAAGCTAGAGAATGGAAAAAAAAATTCTCAGGAACTAATTTTGAATGAGATTTTCTGTCTGCAACTACTATATTGCCCATCTCAAAATCAATTTTATTTGGTCATCCTCACAAATGACATTTTTAAGGAAAGGAAGGAATGGAAGAATAATTACATTTAGTTATATTACAAAATGAATAATTGATATGTTCAGTTGTTAAATATTTATTTTATTAAATGGAGCATGCAAAACAGCAGTGAGTTTCTTTTCTGACCAGAAGATTATTTCTGTGGCTTTGACTCCTTGGAGCTTTACAGACTTGGCTTTTTTAGTCTGAGTGGAAGCTGAAAGAGTCTAATCGGTGTCTCTACAGAGCTCTGACTCGGAGCTCTGGCAGCATCCCAGAATATTTCAACTACTGCTGAACAAAACATTACACCTACCCTTATGGCTTATTTGGAATATGACCCATGAGCGTGACTGCAGGAGCAGTCAGCTGCGCTTGTGAAGGGTGAATAGTCTGTTATGAGGGAGACCATATAAAATATATCTACAGTGTCCAACTTGATCAATCTTTAAGGAGCTGGTTATGGCTGCTTTTTCTTTCAAGTATTGTGCATTAGAGGAGCATCATGAAACCTGAATTACGTGCTAGTTAAGGGGCTGCATTAGCACTCCAGGGCCAAATCCTGTTCTCAGGTCTGGATGTGTTGTTTTGAATTCGTGAGTCTTGGGAGCTACTTGTATGTTCATCTGAGAAAGGAACTTAACTGTGGTCACATATAGAAAGAGGTGCAAATTGAATTGGTATGGCTGTTAAAAATGAGGGAGTTCCTGTAGAACCAGTGGGCAGAACCACTTGTCATCTAACTTCACAGGTACGTGGAACATATTTTGAAATTAAACAGTTTAGGGCAATCCCTGACACAAGACAATTTCTCTTACCAGTTTTAAATTCAATCTGTTTTGTCCATGTAGAGATCCTCTGAGGTGTTAAAGACTGTGGCATAAGGAACATACAGAAAATTAAAAACCTCAGTTTCATGTAAATGTAGTCACTGGTGGAGGTTTTAATTAGTAATTGATTCAGTGTGAAACCAGCGTAACTTGAGGTCAGGTGATGTACTGGGCTTATGTAAGACCATGAGCCCTGATGGCATGTACCCATGAGTACCGAGGGAGCTGGTTGATCTCATTGTGAGGCCACTCTTGATAACCTTTGAACAATCGGGTCAACAGGAAGAAATGCCTGAGGACTGGAGGAAAGCAGATGCCACTGCTTTCTTCAAAAAGGGCAAGAAGGAGAACCCAGGGAACTACAGGCTGGTCAGCCTCACCTCAGTCCCCCAGAAGGTAATGGAGCAACTAATCCTGGAAACCATTTCCAGGCACTTGAAAGACAAGAAGGTGATTGGCAGCAGCCAGCATGGATTCACTAAGGGGAAGTCATGTTTAACTAAACCTGATAACGTTCTACAATTAAGTAAGTGGCTGGGTAGATGAGGAGAGAGTGGTGGATATTGTCTATCTTAACTTCAGTAAGGCTTTTGACACTGTCTTCCATAAAATCCTCACAGAGAAGCTGTTGAAGTAGGAGCTGGATGAGGAAACAATGAAATGGGTTGAAAACTGGCTGAATGGCTGGGCTGAGGGTGGTAATTGGGAGTATGAAGTCTAGTTGGAGGTATGTGCTGTACACACTACACTAATATGTATGTTAGCAGTGTAACCTAGGGGTCAATACTGGGCCCAGTCCTGCTCAATATCTTCATTAATGATCTGGATGATGGGGTGGAGTGTACCCTGATGACACAAAACTGGGAGGAGCGGCTGATAGACCAGAAGGTTGGGCAGCCAGCTGGAGCAGCCTCGGTTGGAGAAATGGGTTGACAGGAACCTTATGAAGCTCAACAAGAAAGCATCTTTGCAGAAAAGGATGTGGAGGTCCTGGTGGACACCAGCTTGAACATGAGCTAGCAATGGGCCCCTGCAGCAAAGAGGGGCAACAGTATCCCTGTACCTGGACCAGAGGGAATAGGCACAGACTGAAACAGAAGAGGGTCCGTCTGAACATCAGGAAACACTTTTTTACTGTAAGGGTGATAGAGCACTGGCACATGTTGCCCAGAGAGTTTGTGGAATCTCCATCCTTGGGGATATTCAAAAACCATCTGAACATGGTCCGGGGCAACCTTGCTCTAGGTGACCCTGCTTGATCAGGGGGGTTGAACCAGATGGCCTCCACAGGTCCCTTCCTTCCAACTTCCACCGTTATGTCATTCTGTGACTTTATTCTTAATCTTGTCTGAACATTTATATTGTAGCCCTCCTGTTCTTGGTTCTGATAGCATTTCTTGGGCAGAGATTAATTTGTAGAAGGAGGGACACCTAACAAAATGTTGACAGTCTCATGAAATGGAAATATCCATTTAAATGTTTTGAGGGGGCAGTAATTCACGTTTGACTGAAGCTTATGTATGGACAGATCAAAAAAATCTAAGAAACTGAATGCTTTAATACAGTTGTGGGTGGTAAATGTACACAGATACTGTACACAAAGTTGACAATAAGTTTGGCTATATGTAAGGAAAAGAAATTTCTCAGAAGTGCTCTCACAAGAATTTTTTACATTAAGCCCTTAGGTATTGGTGTGTTTCACATGGAGGCTGCATAAAACTCCTCTTGGCTTACAAACTTGCTTTTACTTTTCATCGTTTGAGGCTGTCTGGGTAAAAAGTGAAGTCTGCAGGTTTGGGATATCCTTTTGTTGAGCTTTTGTAGAAGTATAAAGGTTGAGAAGTCATGAAATGGTAACAGCAAGGTCACAGAAGCAGCTAAGCATCTTCCTGCTAAGCAGTTTAATAATGAATTGTATACTATTTCTGTGGGATTAACCCACAATCTCTGCCCACTGGATTGTCACTGCCAGAGTGATTCTTATGGTGTTTGGTGGCACGTATTGCATCAGTGACTGAAGCTGCATGTCTAATACTCCAAATATGGTTCCACACATCTAGAAAGTTTCTGCCTCGACTCAATTTTTCCTGTATTTAAATAATGTGAAATGTAACAGGGAAACCTCAATTTTCCAAAAAGTTTTTATTATGCCTGGTTTACTGTTTCACATGCAGAGGAAAAACAGCTCAGGGAGGATTTCTGATGTGGAATACATCTCTTAGGGGTTAAAGACTAATATTTTCATGCTAAAATGCTTTCCTGGGGAGGGAATAGTTACAGTTTGATGTCCTCATGGGCCTCAGCCAGTCCGGGGTCTCCCATGGTCATTTTGGATTCCCCACCTCCTCTAGCCTCACGGTGACCAGGAGTTTCTCAATTCCCACTGTTGGCTACTGTCAGCTGAAAAGTGACTCCTGGACTCCTGTGCTGCTGCCTTCTCTCCTCCCCTGTTTTTAAGATTGAAATATAAAGAAATATCGAAAAATGTATAAACCTGGAATAGTCTCATTTGTTGAAGAAGTGATTCCTTTTCTTCTTTTTCTGCCTTTTTTCTTGTTTTTTTTTCCTTATTCTCTGTTTTGTGTGTATTTTATCTTTTCATTATCTGATGCTTATTGTTCTAATTTGTTTTCCTCCCACCAAATATGCAGGCTTTCTTCAGGCTGCCTCTGCTTTTGGGGAGGCTGTGATACTGTCTCATTCCCTGCTGCCTTCATTCAAGAAAGACTTCCAAGCTTGGGATTTCAGCCAACATCCTTTCCTTCATTGCCGCTGCCTGAGTTTGGGTGGGCTCCTAGATGTGGGATGTTCAGCTGGCAATGTTGTTATTTTTTTTTTTCTTTTTCCCTCCCTCATCACACGTGGTTTCAATATGATGGGTTTGTTTTTCAGGACTCATAGTACTGCTTTTCTAGTGCAAGTAAGCCAAGAAGCTCAGGGATGAAAGGGGCTCCCAGGGGAGCCTGAGAGAGGGCCAGAACGAGGTGTGCATGTGGTGTGAAAAATGCAGGCAACCTCATTTTTTTCCTGTGTAATTCTGGCCTGAGTCCTATTCGCTGTTACATCAACAGACGTCTCAAAAGACTCCTTGTGTCTGATTTAATGCGCCACTTGGATGGAACAGCATCCTAAAGCACCAATGTGCCTGCCTGGCTCATTTTAGATAAGGTTTTGGTCACCCTATCCTAGGCAATGTTTGTGGATAGATGTCACATTTACCGGTTCTTTCCTTGCCTAAACATAAGAAAGGTGTTCATGAAATGTAGCAACTAAACCGTGTGCGCAGGCTTAGCCTTTTTTAACTAATGCCTTTGTGTTTATTGATGTCTTCTGGTTTTGCCTTGTAGATCAAGATAGAAAAGGAGCTTAGCAGCCTCTACAAGAGAATGTTTGAACCTCTTCATGTGCCTCCAGAGCTCTTCCAAAGGCTAACTGGACAATTCTGCAACATTCAGACTTTAAAGACAGGTCAAGCCTATGCTGCAGAAGATAAAACATCAGTTGATGATAGGCTAAGCATCCTGCTGAAGGGGAAGTAGGTTCTATAAAGCTTGGGGACAGTTTTATGCTCTGTGTGATGGTTGAATAGGTTAGAAAGCTATTGGGGGTATTGTTAGGTTTCTAAATTATGTTGTTTGTACCGTGTTGTGGTCTACAGCCAAATAGTCTATAGCCCTAGACTATTTTGTGACACTGTTTTCAAATGACAGTGATGTCTCTTACTGTGGGAACATGTTATTTCTCTACTTGTGTGTGGAGCTGCATGCATTTTAGCGGGAATTATATTTGTATAATACCAAAGGCAGTGTCTTCCAGAACAAGCAAGAGGTTTGTTTGAATCTTAGATATCTAAGTCATCTTCTTAGTGCATTCGTAGGTTTTAAGGTTAAAAAATGTTGTGCACGAGTGAAGGAAAAAATAACCCTCCAGCAGACTTTAAAACAATGGGCCTATTGGAATTGATTCATTGCACAGGTACGTGCAAGCAGAGGGGTCAGGTGTGCTGCCCAGAGGCTGACAGGACCCAGGTGAGAAAGGGTAAAATCAATGCCCGTGGCCAGGCTGTAGTCTTGAAGCTCCTGCTAAACTCTGGCCAGTGGGTTTCTGTTGATGGCAACAGTGACATCAGGTTTCATCATTTTTCCTTGAAGTCATTAGCAGCTCATTACTGCAAAGCTAGTTATCTAAAGGAAGCCTGCTTCTGGTCAGGCTGTACAGTGTAAGCCTTCAGACCTTTTTCATTTTGAATGTCTTGAGGATACACACCACATCTGGTAACACAAATTGGCTGTTCTGCCTGGAATCGGTGGAGGTTTGGGCAGAAGATAGGGTAGCTCTGGGGCTGAAATTCCAGATGATTAACATATTTTTGCCTATTACCTGCTGCTTTACCATTGTCAGTTATCATATCCAAATTTAGATTAAATTAATCAACGTCCATGACTTTAAAATGTTGTTTCACGCATTTTTATTTCCAGAATGAAGGTGTCTTATCGAGGGCATTTTCTGCATAATATTTACCCCTGTGCCTTTATAGATTCTCCTGAATTTCGATCAACGCAGATGAACCGGGGTGAGAAATTCCAGGTACACTTCGGTTTAAATGTCAGTGCACATGAATGAATGAGTTCATAAAAAAAAAAACAACCCAGAGTATCAATTTGATCAACAGTGAACTATTTTGCCTGTGTAATTTTGTTAGCTTTCTAGTATTGGTGTTTCATGATTGGACCATATCAAGAATAACTTTTAAAATGAAATGCTGCAAAACAGTATTATGATGGTGTTCGCTGAGCAGTGTGGCTTTTGCTGTTCTGTTCCCTTTTATTGTTTCCAAGTTATTTTGTGTTAAGAGATTATTCAGGACAAATAATTTAAGACATGGCTTTACTGGAAAGAGATTATGTGAGCAGTGTCATGACTGGTTCAAAAACAGAAAAGGAAAAATAATTAGTGTAATATTTGGTGTTACTAAAATGAAAGACTAAAAATTCAGTCACAAGTAGTTTGAAATTGGTATTTATCTAAACGTGTGAATGCTTCTGTCGTTTTGAAAGTTGTTAAAGCAACATAAGCTGAAAGAGATCACAGTATAGAATAAAAATACACGGGCAACAATAAGGGTGTACGTCTCTGGCAGTGTAATTATGCTAGTACATTAAAGGATATCTTATAGTATAACTTGTGGGGAGAAAATACTGTTAGAGAAGTTTGGGGTTTTTTCCCACAGTACTGAGATGGCTATTTTGCTACCTTTTACTTGATATTCTTTAACAGGGTATGTGTAATAATGACCGGACGGTGGCTGACTGGGTGCATCCACACGGATACCCTGGCAGAAGTGGAGGGAGGGAAAGCAATGTAGAATCTAAAACCAGTGATTGAAGTCATATGTTCCAGTCAAACGCTAGGCTTAACGCCAAGGGGAGAGAGTTGTCCAGACGTGTTCAGTGCGCAGCAGCAAGGCGTCCTGCGGCACGGCCGCCCTCGTGGCACAGCCTATTTCTCCCATAGGCGACCAGCTACGAGTCAGTCCCTCTGAAGGGGAAAGGCTTCTGCCTGCCTTAAAAATTATTGTAATCTGGTGTGGTGTACAGCCTTCACTTGTGAATTCTGCTTGTTACTGCCATATAAACGCTCTCAGTGTTGTCGCTGCAAGAGGACACGGATTCAATCTTAAGGACCCCATCTGCTGGCAGCGCTGGCAAATTCCTCCTCAGCCTGTGTGCTTGCATTGCAGACCGTGAAGTTAAAATACCACGCATATGTGACAGTTTCCCATTATTTCTTAGGCTTTATATATTTTTAATTTTTCAGGAGGTAACGTTAGTTTATGATAGCAGAGAGCACCTGATTTCTTCGTAGATGGCTGATTTTCCCTTGCGAAACCCGCTGTTGAGTATCACGGAGCGGCACAGGTTTCGGTGTGCCATTGCCCTCTGCCGGCACAGGGGGACGAACCGGTCAGGTCCAGCCACCCTGGAGAGGATGCCAGCTCCTCCATAACTATCGATAGCTGAATTATCAGTAACTGAGCAAACGGATCCTTAGCTCAACTGCTAGAAGGCGGTACTTGCAGGATCAGCAGAGTAAACAGTGAAGAGAGAAAGGTTAAACTTAAAAAAAAAAAAAAAAAAAAAAAGAATCACTAAAAACTCTTTGATGGAGATCTTTGGATTATAGCACTTGTTCCTGTTTGGTGACAGCGACATAAAATAAAACCAAGCGACGTGTAGGCCTACTGGGATGCGAGTAGTGTCATCGCTGTAGGACTGACTTTATATGTAAACCTCCTCTTACACAAATGTTAGTTCACAGCTCACTGTTTGGGAACTTATGAGAGATATTCTCCTATTATCTCCTGCCAGGTTTGCTGAAAAACAAACTGGCCATGCTTATCAGTTAAAAATATGATGCTAATAAATAGCTGAGATATTTTACATTTTGTAAATATCATGTTCTAAGGGATACCAAAAAGTTTTATGGCTTGAAGACTTATTTCAACTGGAGGCACAAATAAAATGGTATCGCTTATTTTAAAGCACGTTTAAATGTGCTAATTTTAAATCATTTTAAAATGTACTAATTCTGAGCACGTATTTTCTCAGGTCACCATTATCGCAGACGATAACTGCAAGTTCCTGTGCTGGTCCAGGGAAAGGCTGACTTATTTTCTGGAATCTGAGCCATTTCTTTTTGAGATCTTTAAGTATCTTATTGGCAAAGATATTACAAATAAACTCTATTCATTGAATGACCCAACCTTAAATGACAAGGTAAGCAACTGAAGTTTCATTTGGGAACTTTTCTCCCACACTCTAAAGTATTGTTACTTCAATTTTAAATAGTTTTAAAGCACCTTTTTTTAGCCTGCTGCTGTCAGCTGCTGAATTCACACTCATCATTGCCTTTTAGTTCCAAAGTATGAGTCAGTACAACATTTCTGTCAGAAGCAATATTGGTTCAAGTTAGCACAGTAATGTGCAAGAAAGATGAGTAACTGAGATTCAGAACTGATCAGCTAGCGCAAATATTTCTATCCAGCTAGACATGATGGCTGGGAGCTAAAAAGGTGCTTCTCCCTGGATATCTTTTCTCATTAGCCTTTGTACAAAGAAGCTTTAGGGTTTTTTCTTAAAGAATTTGCTTGCTGGGGGTCAAACAACTGGGTAATAACTGATTGCCAAGAAGAATAATTTCAATATGTGTTGAGGGTTACAAATACAAAAAAGAAAGGGGAATGTTAGGTTGATACGATGTAGTTAGTGGAAGGAGGCATGAAATACATACAAAATATAAATAAATATAAATGCATATAAAATATTCAGTGCTCTGAATATAACTCATTCTTCTTTGCAAGTAGAGGGAGTGTGTTTTAGGTGTCACGGTAAGTGGTCGGGGCCCAGTCGTGGATATATCGATTATCTTGTTTTACTTTCATTTTGTCTCCTTACTTAGTGACATGGCTTTTCAAGATTTGGACAGTAACTCACCTGCTGGTGTTTTGTTTTGTTTTGTTTTTTATTATTTATGTAGTGGCTGTAGGGTTCTTGTGTATAATTTATTTGAAGAACTTTCACCACCATTTATGAACAGCTTTGTAATAAGCTTTATAATGAGTTTTATAATACAGTATTTTTGTATTCTGTCCGTATTGATTTAACTCACACTAACTCAGAGCAAAAATCCTTCTCATCAGATTGCCCATAAATACCTCATATATGGGTTAAATAGTTACTTCTGCAAAGTTGTGAATTTACTAGAAAATGATCCAAAAGTAATGATTGCCACTGCTACTGTACAACAGGCTTAACTTGTCGTGTCTTCATGGCTAATTAGACATTGTAAGTTTGCTCAATTTTGTACTTGCTATAGAATGAGAAAAGAAGGAATTGCTGGAGCAACAATTTAGTAGCAATAAAGCACTGCTTATTCTGCTTTCTGATCAATGAAATAGAGGATTACACTGTCTTGCAATCAGATCCTCAAAACTATTTCAGATCACTGTTTTAATCTTACTAATGCAGTAAGATAAAAGTGATCTAGCAGGAATGTACTCTGTAAAATGCATCTTATAAAGTATGTGGTTAAAGCTTTTTTTTTTTTTTTTTTTTTTTAATAAAAGAGAACTACAGGGGAATGTTCTGTAATAAAACCCACATCTGCATAGACAGTAAGTAATTTCTGGTGTGTGGCATCTGAAAGGAACATGTAGTGATGTGCCTCTTGTGTGTCCTAAGGATTGCATTCAGGCTGCCTCTCCTGCAAGACTGCTGTTCTCCACGCTCCTTCTCACCTTGGCTTTTTTTCCTTTTTTCCCTCTTTCTTCTTTTTTTCTCTCTTTTCTCTATTTTATTTTCCTCTTTTCTTTCCTCGTTCCTTCCCGAGTTTTCTTTTTTTCTACACACGGATGACAGCATTAGGCTGTCACACCTAGTATACAAAGTCATCTGCAACACAGTTGTGCTGCTGACTTCTGGCACTGTAGAGCTTCAGCACTAGTATAGATATTTCTTGAAATGGAAGTATAACAAAGTAGTCATTGTGATGTTGTCATTGGCTGGTTTTAAGTGAAAGGTCCTTATCATGCCTTCTTATCAAACCACCAAACCTCACCCCTCATTTGAGTTAACATCTGCACACTATAACTTCAGTTTGTACCAAGTCTTTATTTTTAGTGACAACAGTCACATGAATTTAAAATTATTGTAGCTGTTTTATCACAGTAACTTTTGAAAATGCATGTTATAAAAATTAAGTGTAAGCATTTGGGAAATTTGTAGTACCTTTTTATTCTTCCTCAAATGAAAATCTTGTTGTACAAGCCCTTCCTACGTAACAGAGGACAAGAACCGTCAAATAAATTCTCCTTCACTTCCCCATTGCCAGCACCCTGTGCACATGTCACTTCTCACAGGCTTCATTGACAAATAGATATATTACCTGTGTCTTTAATGCTTTTTAACTGGTGACAATCTCAACAGCAAGTTTTGTAGTTGAGTTCTGTACACAGAGAATGTACAAGAAACAACAACTAAAATTCAGTATAGATTCTTCAGAATCAAGATGGTAGTAAGAAGATAAAGAGTATCTGTTCATTGTATGTTGGAATACAGAAAAGTATCCATTTATTTGTAAGGAACCCTGTGATTTTTTCCTACCTAAGGAGATTTTCACTACTGTTAGGAAGTCATTCCTCTCCACATGAAATAGAACACTAATTCCTGACTTTTAAAATTCAGTAAAGGCGAGTTGTCCATTATGCTGTTGTAATTGATTATGACCTTCCACATGCACCTAAAATAGCATTCTGACTTACAGTAATATTAACAAGATATGTATGGTTTCATATGAATATTATAGTACAAAGACTTCTCAGGAAGGCTACTCAAAGCAAATGGAAGTTCCTAAGACCATTTGACAGGTGGAGTGTAATGTTCATGTGATGCATTTAATGGCTCTTCAGTAAAATCAAGAGCCCAATGATCATCTATGAGGAAGGAATGTCATTCACTGTTTTCTAACATGATGAAACAAAAAGCCAGGAAAGTGAACAAACTTCTGTTAAGATATAAATTGCTAAACTCTCTATATAGCATGCTGTTTTGTTTACCAAGGAGGACCAGGCTCGTCATAAAGGCTGTATTTAATTACAGAACATCATACCTAAATAATGAATTACCAAATAATAAAAATCAGCCTTTCTGTAGGAAAATACGTGAAAAATCCAGTGCAAACCAGAATTAAAATTGAGTAATTAATCTGAGGTTTCATGCTTTTCAGTGTTCTAGTTCCAATATATTTCTGGCATCTTCTATTTTCATTTAAACCAATTTACACTGCATAGACTCTTTTGTTCTAACCAATTTCTTGATTCACGAATAGTCATAGCTGAGACCAGAGCATCTACTACAGAGGAAATAGTTACTTTCCATTTTTATTTTAATTTACTTGATACCTTTTTTTAAATAATAATGATTTCTTTTTTTTTTTTTAGGCTTCAAAAAAGATTGATCGACAGCCTAGTCTCTGCTCACAGCTCTCTGTGATGCAGATGAGAAACAGTATGGCCAGTAGCAGTGACAGCGAGGATGGCTTGCAGATGTTTCTTCGCGGGACTTCCTCTGCATCCTCTCTCCGTGAGTGCTCAAAACAGTTCATACCAGTTTTGAACACAGCTTGGTTGACCATTAGAGATGATTGCAGAACTGTTGCCTTCAGTGGGAGCAGGCTGTAGCTTTTTGGATGCTGCTGTAGTAAGTGGAGGGACCTAACTGTAGGGAATTCCTAAGATGCATAAGGCTTTGTATGCTAACTGAAGCTACCTCATGTAGATACTGGCAAATAAACAGCATGCACTGTAATAATATTTGGCATGATGTTAATGTGTAGACATAAGGTGGAACGTTTACAGCAACGGCGCAAAACTGAATGTACAGTGCCTGTCACGGTAGTACCTCCTTTGGTCTGTGACTGGTGCTTGGAGAAATTAAAAACCCAACCAAAACTTTCCCTCAGCAAGTTGGTGCTCTGTATTTTCTCCCGGGATAGTTTCTGTTGGCAGGGTCTGGAGAAATGTGGTGTGCAATTAATATTTTTATGCCACCTGGAAATGCTCCAAATATCCCTCAGGCTCTCCTTCCCTCTGCTTTGAATGACAAGAGTAGTAAAGAACAGATGAAATGAGGCAATAAGCCATGTCTGACCTTTTTGCTTCTGCTCTTGGAATTTATTCCTTTATAGGAACCTTCTAAATTATTCTTCCTAGGCTATTGTTATTTTTAACTTTTAATTTTCCTGAATCTCGGCTTCAACAGTAGCCTGAACTCTGAAAGCATCTTTTGAACAAAAAAAATCCCAGAAGATGCTCAATTTTCTCATTTGGCATAAGTTCTTAGTTTAACAGAATTTAAAAGGATCGTGTAGGATTAGTTGTTTTGATTTGGAAAATATTATTCTTTAGTAATTAGAATTCAAATATACGAGGAAAAAAAAGCACTGCCAGTTATTTATTGTGGTTAAACACTCTGCTAAGAGGAAGTATTTTAAAGTATTTGCGTTTTCCCATTTAATTGTCTGTTTTCCATTGTGTTCCTCACAGTTCTCATCCAGGAACTCCTTCAGACTTGGAGGGCCTATCTATTTTCACTCCTTAACATTGGTATAGTCTGCGTGCCCAGATAGATGGAAGCAAAAGCCCTGCTAGTGTTTCACCTTACTAGAATGTTGAGGGTAACACCTGGGACATAATTTGATGAAAATTTCAGTGTTTTCTATATTTCTCCTCTGTTCCCTGAAAGGACATTTAGAATCAGAACAGTTGAGGTTGGGAGGAACTTCTGGAGATCATCTAATCCAACCCCGTGTTCAAAGCAGGGTCAGCTAGACCAGGTTGCTCATGGCCATGTCCAGTCAAGCTTTGAATATTTCCAGTGTGGAAGACTTCACAGCCTCTCTGGGGCAACCAGTTCCAGGGCCTTACCACCCTCATGGTGAAAAAAGATTTATTGCAACTCATGACTGTTGTCCTTTGTTCTTTAGTGCATGCCTCCGAGAAGAGTCTGGCTCTGTCTTCTTTATACCCTTCCATTAGGTAGCCGAAGACAACTAAGATCCCCTGAGAGCCATCTGTTCATAAGGCTGAACACACCCAGTTCTTGCAGTCTCTCCATGTACGTCATGTGCTCCAGCCTCTGACCATCTTGGTTGCTCTCCACTGCACTTGCTCCAGTATGTCCATGTCTTTCTTGTACGGGGAAGCCTAAAACTGGACACAGCACTCCAGATCCTGTCTCACAAGTGCTAAACAGAGGGGTTTAATCTCTTTCATTGACCTGTTGGCTATGCTCTTGCTAATGTGGCCTAATATATGCTACTAATATGGCCCAGTATTTAGACGGCCTTCTTCACTGCAGGGGCACTCTGCTGACTCATATGCCGTTTTGTGTCCACCAGGACCCCCAGGTCTGTTTCTGCAAAGCTGCTTTCCAACCAGTTGATGTCCAGGCTGTACTGCTGTGTAGGCTTGTCATGTCCCAGGTGCAGGAATTTCCCTTTGTTGAACTTCATGTGGTTTCTATAAGTTCTTTTCTCCAGGCTCTGAAGTTCCATTCTGACTAGCCACCCTACCCTCTGGCCTATCAAAAGTTTCCCTCACTACTTGGCTGTTGTTTATGAACTTGGTGGGAGTGCATTCCATCCCGTCATCCAGGTCATTAATATATTGAACATTATAGGTCTTGGTGGCCCTCAAGGGACACTGCTGGTAACCAACAGCCAGCTGGGTTTTGTGCTGCTGTTCACCACCTTGTGAACTCAGCGGTCCAGCGAATTTTTCACCCAAGCTGTAGTCTGTATATCTGGTCCATTTCTTACCCATTTGGCTAGAAGGATTCTATGGGAGGCTGTGGAGGGCCATACTACGGTCTAGGTAAACAACATCGACTGTACTCCCTTTGTCCACAGAGCCCATCCGCTCACCACAGAAGGCAGTCAGACTGGTCAGGTACAATCTGCCCATGGTGCATCCATGTTGGCTGTTCCCAGTCACCTTTTTGTCCTTCACGTGCTTGCACATGGCTTCCAGGAAGACAGGCTCCATAATCTTCCTGGGGACTGAGGTTAGGCTGATAGGCCAATAATTCCCTGGGTGCTTCTCCTTGCCCTTCTTGAAAATGGCCGTGACTTTTGCTTTTTTTCCTCTCCCCTGACTGCTGTGACCTTTCCAAGATCACAGAGAGGGGTCTTGCAATTGCATCGGCCAACCCTCAGCACACTTGGATGCAGCCCATGTGATTCCACAGACTTGTGCTTGCCCTGTTGACTTCAGTGGTCCCTAACTCAGTCCAGCTTTCCTGTAAGTCAGGTATCACTCTGCCAGTCTCTACCACTAGACTCAGAGACCTGGGAGGCCTCAAGACAAAACTGTAAAGTAAAAACCGAAGCAAAAAAGCCACTGAATAGCTCTGCCTTTTCCATATCCCTAGGTCCTGTGCCCCACGGAGCCATGGCCTCACAGTTTCCCTGGTCTCACTTTTGTTGCTGATGTATTTGTAGAAGCCCTTCTTGTTGCCCTTCACTAGATACAGGTCCAGCTGAGCTTTGGCTTTCCTAATTCCATCCCTGCATGCTTAGGTCATGTTTCTGTATTCCCCCCAAGCAGCTCATCCCTGCTTCCACTTTGTGTATGCGTGTTTGAGCTCTGTCAGGACTTTCCTGTTCATCTGTGCCAGCCTTCTACCACGCTTGCTCAACTTTCTGTACACTGGAATGGGCTGTCCTTGTGTTTTAAGGAAGGGATCCCTGGCGATCAACTATCTGTCCTTGGGTCCCTTTGCCCTTGCAGTCCATGTCCCATAGGTTCCTGCCAAGTAGATCCCTATTCAAGCCACAGTCCCCTGTCCTCAGGTCCAGGGTTGTAACTCTACTATTTGTCTTGCACACTTCTCAGTATCTTAAACTCCACCAGCTCCTGGACACTGCAGCCAAGGTTACCATCAGCCTTCAGCTCCCTCATGAGTTCTTCCTTGTTCGTCAGTGACAGGTCCAGCAGAGCACCTTCCCTAGTCGTCTCGTCGATCAGTTGTGTGAAGAAATTGTTTGCTACACTCTCCAGAAATCTCCTGGACTGCTTGCTCCCAGCTCTGTTGACTTTCCACCACATACTGGGGTGTTTAAAGCTCCCCATGAGTACCAAGGCCTGCGATCATGAGGCTTCATCCAGTTGCCTAAAGAAGGCTTCCATCTACTTGCTCTTCTTGGTTGGGCAGCCTGTAGCAGATACCTGCCACGAACATCTTCCGTGTTGGTCTGTTCTCTGATCTTTACCCATAAGCTCTTGACTGGCTTTTCACCTGTTCCACGGCAAAGCTCCATGAAATCGAAGCCGCTCCTTTCCTTTGCATAGAGTGCCCTTGGACAAACTTGCACGCTCAGAAGCCTGAAAGAAATTGTAAAACTGTGTTTGTGCAATTAGCTAGAATTAAAATTCTCTTTCAGGCTTAGCAGCAAAACACTTGCACCAGTATTTTGGCTTTGGGAGAAAGTGATCTAAATGCATGACATGTTCAGCTGTAATTATATTAATCCCTAAGATGCATCTGTGCTTAGCACATACTTTATAAATACACTTTTTTCTGTTGTACTTTTCCTTGGTTTGTGTACCATATATTCTGGTGTATGGGGTGTACTTTCCCCAAAAGAGGGGTTTAATTTTATGTTCCAAAATTGCCAAGTCCAACAGCGGTTGGTGTAGTTGATACTGCCACTGCCATTGCCCCACTGGCAACCGTAGGGGTAGCAGCAGCCTCCCGAGCCCAGTGCTACCCTTTTTGGGGGGGGCAGAGGGGTTACCCATACAGCAGTGTAGCGTACACCTCAGGCAATGCCGTCCTTTAGTTCTCCTTTGCATTTTGACCATGCAGAATTTCGGACTTTCTATAAAAGTTTGATAAAAAATTCTTGATGAAAAGTTATTTAACTCACTGAACTGCCACGCTTCAGTCTTTCTTTTTGCCAAAATAGTGTGTTAGTTATTTCTGGGTACTGTCATTGCCAGTGAGGGGTTTGCTGCCGAGGTGAGCTCTGCCTTAAGATTTGTATTCAATGTGGCTGGTGGCCATGTATGTACTTTTTCTCAGATCATGGGGAAAACTGAAAAGAAAAGCTGTCATTTGCTTTCCCACTGCTGTGTTTTCAAAAACCTTCTCCTGGGTGCTCTCAGTGCAGCAGGCACTCTTTTTTTTTTTTTTTTTTTTTTTTATGCTTTTTAAGATTCAGTGTGAGGTAGGTGCTAAGCCTTACTGTCCCAGTGCCATTCCCCTGGATCCTCCTTCTGCAATCATACATTTGTTTATTTTAAAACAAAAAAACAACAACAAAAAAACCCCACAAACCAAACCCAGAAAATTTAGTGAGGAACATGTGGAAATAACAAGCATTTTTTCTTTTTTTTTTTTTTAAATTAGAATAAGACATTAAATAAGAGAAACTTCTCTGTACAGGAGCTCTACAGGAATACTGTCTTGTCATTGCTAGGTGATTGATTGTTGTGTGGGCAAAAGCTTCCCATTACAAATATGATATTTAACTACTACAATACAAATAAGTTTTATTCTCCAAATTCCCATATTCTTGAAAAATCGATCATTTATGTTTTTGTGTAATCCAGGCTTTTTAAATTATGCTTTTATCTGTGCTACAATCAGCTTTGACTCGTTATCTCAAGAGATTGATATAAAGCTTTTTTTCAAAGTGTTTAGTAGTGAAAAATACGAATTAGTAGGTCCCAAACTACGATTACTAACAAAACTGTGTTTTGAATTTAATTAACTAAGAAACCCAACTAACTGTTTGCTTTTATATTAAGGAAATAACCAACAAGAGTTCTATAATGCTTACGGAGTGAGTCGTTTGCAGCATGATGTTTTCTGTTGATAACATCACATTAACTCAGCAGGCATCCTCCAAAAGGTATTAAAGTGGCATTTGTTTTTCACGTGGTACTTGTGCTTGACATCCGTGATCCATCTGTATGTATGTCATTTATCTCTAAATGAAATTGACGCATCTCTTTTTCCGAAGTTTGAGTTAAGCAGAAATAGTTCAACCTGATTACAAGGGTGGCTTCACCCAACTTTCAGTCCTTTAAAAAACATTTTGGTATTAGTTTCTATTCAATAGTTCTATTGCTGGATAGTCATTCATATACTTTTTAGTGATGCAGTTTCTTTTTCTATGCTGCTTGGTTCAGATCACCCGGATTTGTCGGTCTATGAATCTGTATTTGCAAACTTCTGAGCTAAGCAGGAATGTAGAAAGGTTTCATTTTGGTAATGCTTTTATTGGTATTATCTCATTATGTGTGCTCTCTCTGTTATACCCAGCTTGTGGTTAAAAGCAGGATTGGATTTCATGGGAAATGCCATTTTAATAGGCGTTTGGGCGTAGGTCCTTGAGAGAGTGCAAGAGAGCAGCGTATGGAAGGCCTGGGCTCAAGGTCTGGCTCAGTCTCTTGAACATCTGTCCAACACTGGATAGGGGCATCAGTAGACAAGGGGGTTTGTATTTGGAGAAAATAAGGGCATGTCTTTGAAATGAAACCACTTAACAGTATTAGACCTTATTGGATCCTGTCGAACAGACTTATGGCTTCTTATTTCTGATTTCTGGAGAGAACTAAGCACTCAAACAAAATGGCAATAAACTGTACTAATACAAAAATCTAAAAGAAAAAAAGATAGCTGAAACTGTAATCCAGCATTTTCGGACATCGTTTCACCTCTGAGTATAATTTGCTAGTGTCTCCCCATAAAGCCAATTTTATATCCAAGTGTACCCACAAACCTTGGATTTAGAAAATTAAATGATCTAGTCATTACTTGCTTAGGCCATAAAAACCCATCTGTGCGCAAAGAAGTGCTTAACAATTCCAGTGTTTAAAAATGTGTGTAAGTAACCCTTTATCATGGCAGTTAAACTAGTTTTTGAATGTCAAAAGAAAATACTAATACATTTTTAAAATTAAAAGTTCCAAAAACCTAATTCCAAACAGTGTCTGTGTGAATGTGATTTAAAAACGCAGTAATACGATAACCTGCTGGTCTTGCCTGTAGCTGTATTTTGTTCTCTGTGTGTAACACATGCAGCACAAATGAGTCCTCCTTCATAAACAGGCTTTCTTAGCAGAACACTTTACTGTATATCTGATATATTTTTTTTAAAGTAATAATGATAGCCCTGCAATAGGAGTATGTTATGGCTATCAGTATTTTTTTTCAAGAAAATTTGAAATTTTATCTTGTATGCAGACGATCTGCCAGACAGGACCACTACCTCTTGCTCTTTTTTTTCTCAAATGATATTTCAAAGATTTCCCTAATCTCTTTGGTTATCAAATGCTAGCTGTTTACAACCTTGTACCGTTGCGGTGGTTTAACTCTAGAAGAGGCTACTGAGAGGACAAAAAAGTCCAAGTGCAGATGTAATTTCAGAGTGGACAATGGAAAATAAACCTGTTTGGCTGATGTCAAGAGAGTTCTGTGGTTTAACCCTCGTGCTGAAAACACAATAGGGGTAACGTGCAGCGCGAACTTGCACAAAAACTCCATTTAATGTCTCACCAGCAGTAGCTGTGGTGCGCGCTGTGCTCTGGCAAGCTCTGTGAGTTGCTGCTTTTCTAAAAGATTGTCTTGGAGCAATGAAATCACTGTCAGTCAAAAGTTACGTGGCCTTCACCTGTCAATCTTGTTTTCTCTGTGGTTGTTTATGGTGATATTTTCCATCAGTTTTACATTATCATGTGTTTAAGGCAGTTTGGGCTGGGGTCATGTACCCACCTGAGGTTGGCCCAGGACACCGAGGACTCTTTTTCACAGCCAAGGCAAGTGGGCAAATGTACTCAGGGCTTTTGTACTTAGGGCGGACACTCATGTCGTCGTTTGCGGACAAGAATTACTGGGTGTGTGTAACGGTGAGAAAACCGATTGCCAGGGACACAGCGTTGGGCATCTCATGCAGTCAGGATTTGTACTGAATTTGGGGAGAATACTGTGCCCGTGGCTGGCCGCAGGTTTTGAACCTCGGAGGCTTTGTCAGTTCTTAGCAGCGTGGCTGTCCCACGTCTCGAATTCCCTGATGCCCATGGCCAAACAACAAAGAAACCTTCACTTACAAAGTCCTCTCATGAGGGAGCTAGGACAGGATCATCAGGTTGGGTACACTTTGTCACAAACAGGTGTACGTCACAGGTATGTGCTGTTAAATTAATTGATAATTTCTCTATGACTGTGGCAGGCCCGGGCCGGACGTCTCCCTACCTGAGAACTTCGGCAAAAATGAAGCCAATAGAAGAAAGCGTTGAAGATGATGTCTTTGAAGCACCGTCTGCTGATAAGCTCGAACTCCAGCGGCTGCCTTAAACAGACGTGTCCTCGGGCGTCAGAGCTTGTACAAAGTTCCAGTGCAAGAGGAAGAAGTTGAATTTGGGAGGAATCTGAAAGCTAAAACCACCTCTCCATGTTTGAATTTACCACAGCATATGCCAATGGCTTCTGGATGGAAATGTCACGTTTTATTTTACTTCTAAATAAAAAAATAAAGGAAACAACTTGCATGGGTTTTAGTTTTGTTTTCTGGAGATGGGTATTTGCTCTGTTTTACTTTGACTCTTGCCCTCGTAAATATATACTAAGCGGCTGACTAGCCTGAAATTTCTGGAGACTTATTCAGTGCAGAATATCCCCAGTTTAATTTCCATATGTTTCTTAAAAGCCTCTTTCGTAGTGTTTTTCAGTGGGGGATTTTGAAACTATGTTTCCAAAGCTGCGTTGCTGTTACCTACCATCGTTCTTGTGACAGTCGCATGGGAAATAATACACAGAGTCTTCTATGTCTGTTGGGAGGTATTTGCCTCTAATTCTGGCATTTTCCAACCTGACTACTTGACTCTACAATTCTAATAATTACTAGGGGTTTTTTTCCAAATATTTCAATTGAATGTTGCCTTTCCAACCTGAACTTTTTCCTTCTTTAGGTAACTGTATTACACTGAAGTCTATGCTTTTCCTTAGTCTCATCCATGGAATGATTGAGCTGTTCTGGATTAACCTTTCCACACAGCAGTACATGTGGTACAAATGACACTTGATGTAAGAAATTCGGTTCAAAACTCAAAACTGGGCAGCTGCAAGTACAGTAAAACACAATCTCCTAATGGGAGGCATTAAGAAGACTTTATAAGAGGCGCTTGTAGAAGTCCTGTCTGCGATACGTGGAGACACGTTAGATGGTAGCTGTCCTGTGCTTTGAGAATTCTTGAAATTTGTTATGCAACAAATGGTATATTGTAACTAAACATAGCAGAAAATAGATACTATTCCACTTATCAAATTGCAGAAAACTCCAATACCTACAGTATTAGAAGTTTGGCATAAACTTTCAAGCAGTCAGAAGTGTCAGAGTCTGGTTTTGCTCTCTTTTCTGTCACTCCTTTTTAATTCTAAAATTTATCTTGACAAAGCATCTTTGAATCAGCCTGCATCTGACTTACATAAGCCATTTATTCCCTCCTCAAAAGCTTGTACAATATCAAAATGTGCAGATAAACGATTGGAAGTTTGACCTGCATTGTCCGCAGTCCTGCTTCTGTGAATTTAAATCCAGTGTTTAATATCACATCAATATGTCTTGTGATTCGGTCAGTTTTTCATTATTAAAAATGTTGCACAGAGGTGGGACATACTGACTAATTTTTGTAAGTAGATGCAAAATCTCTTTATGCCACACATGCAATAGAGAGCACATTGGCTTCTGTTGGGCGTTGATGTAGTTTATCATCTAAATCTGATTTAACGTTATGAAAGTCTTCATAGGTAGAAAATAGGAAGTCTTCTTGCAGCTGTTATAAGAAGTGTTAGTTGGAACTGCTTTCAAAACCACTGGTTTGATAAACCAAAATGATAGGTAGGACCAGTTGCGGGTCTGCTGGGGTACAACTGGGATTCAGCAACTTAAAACATAAATGCGCATTTAAAATGATGCCACATTTTTGGTAGCTGACTGTGAAATACTAGCAACTGAGCAGATTGCACTGTGACCAAAAACACAGTAAACAACAAGAAAACAGAATATATCAGAAAAAATATGAAACATTCTCCATGCAATAAAATGCATACCAAAGGAGAAATGTAGCCTCACAACTCCAGCAACTGCTTGGTGTAAACTTGTAGACTTCGTTGAGTTTTCTGAGGTTCTGTTTCTTTTAATAAAAAAAAAAAAAAAGGTTGAGACCTCTGCATGTCATCTGATCCAGCCGCCTGCTCAAAGCAGGGTCAACTTCCACATGAGTGGAAATGTTGTAATGATGGAGACAAAAATATTAAGAAGTGCTGTTAGAGGAATGTGGCTGCGCGTGTGGATCTCATGTCTAAAATGCTTCCCTTCCTTTTGGATTACAGCACAGCCAGGCTTTGTAAATAAAAACATTTGTGTGTATTTTTGCAGGTTCCAAGCAGTTGATTATCAAGCCGTGTAAGTGACACGATGGTGAGAGACTCGTGGGTTGGTGGGCGAAGGCGTCCTTGCTCCTGGCAGCAGTTTCACGCTCTGCGTAAGAAGTGATGTTTTACTCTTGTTCCAGATAAAATGGTCCCTGTGGATAAAAGATGCCGCTCAGGAGAAAGATGCTGCTACGCGACTTTTAGTGATTAGGACTGAAAAAAAAAAAAAAAATCGCATAACAAACTCATTTGGCCATGCTGAAAATACCCCAAAAAACCTCCTCTCCTCCTTCCTGGATTACAAACAAAAGATCTTTTACACATAGGAAGCAAGCACATCGTTGGTTCAATGTCTCAAGGACAGAGGCTGTCTCTCCGAGGTTGCCTCTTGGCTATGGGGAAGATGAGAGAGGAAATGGGGCTTATTTTATTATTTTAGTTATGAGGAGATACAGGCAGCCATGGCCTTGCCCCGATGTAATTTTCCCCAACTTGTGCTGTTTTCAAACTCCTTTAAAGAGGAAAGGCAAGCTGGTAGAATAGAGCTCCTATAGGTTAGCAATAACCAGAAAACCCAGAGTGACTGGGTAAAAAGTAAAAATAGCAGTTTCCTTCCATCTCCCATCTCCAGCAGAATAATTTCTCATGTATTATTATCAATTCTTGAATTGATTCAATACCTGGAGAGATTGCATCTCCTGAACAGAATTTGTCTTAAAAATCAGGGAGGAGCGCAGGAGCAGAGCTCTGCGTCCCTGTCGTGTATCCCAGCTTTGGGACCAGGAACTCTTGTCCACTGGGAACAAAAACCAAGTCATCTTTGAGCCTGCAAATTGTCACACGTGCCCTGGATACTACAGCAATAACAGTAACGATAAATAACTGCGATAGGCTACCAGAAGCGATGTATTACATTACCTAAAAATTCCTAACTGGAAATTTTTAAATTCCTGATGAATGGGTAAAATTAATAGCAAAGAGGTTTACTTGATAAACACAGCTTGCAAAGTCTGTTTACCTCTGCTCCTCTTGTTTCAAATAGACCTGTTACAGAGACAACAGAAGTGAAAATAGACTGTAGCCTGCTTTTGGGTATTGAACAAGCCACCCCTTTCCACAGCTGTAGCAGGAGGCAAGTAAAAGCATCCTGTAATAATTCAGATTTAAAGGAGTGTTTGTATGCATGGGTAGAGGACGGGCTGTAAAGCCATGATTAGCTCATTTCAAGGTGCGACTAGTAAATCAAACATAAACCAACATACGCTTTTAAGTCATACTATCGTGTTCCGTTGGTCGTACCTGTTACTGTGTAGCGAACGTGAATTATACTTGCAGATAGTTCTTTATACTAACCAGAATGCCCGTGGGGTAAAAAAGGCAGGTACTTCATCAAAATGTGATTTTTTTAAATATTTTTTTTTCAAGAATTCTGTTATTTCAGTCTATTTATGTAGATACAGCAAAACAGCATATTGAGTACCATGTTTGTCAGGGAGACTGAACTAAAAGGTCTTAATCAGCTCTATCAAGAATTGTCTGAGAGAGTCATTTCAGGCTCCGTCCCGTTCTCATTAGCGAAGCGCTGTTTGTCTCGCTCTTAAATCGTGTGGAATGAGCTTCACGTGGCGCCGACCCAGCCTCTCTTCGGCTGTAACTCATACGCACAGGGGCCTGTGTACTCCTACCCCGGGAGGTAAATCCCCTTTGAAGAAGTTGTCCGAAGATTGAGAAAATTAATTTGGCCATTTAGAGAGCGTTCAGAAAATTAGCTGTAGCCCAGTGCTCGGGAAGTCAGGCATGTAAAAAATGTTCCAGCTGCGGGGCCGGTGAACCTCTAGACTTTGGTTAACGTAAAGAAAGGTGCTGGTCGCTACCCGCAGCGTGTTTGTACAGGCTGAAAAGCAACTCTCAGGTTCTAGTCCACGATGGATATTTGCAGTAAATAGCAAGCTTAGAACAGCTCAATTCAATGATCAGAACTATTTCAATAATATAAACGTAGTGCAGATGATAACCCTGTTTTTTAAATGGTCATTTTATAAACAAGCCCAATGTGTTTAAATTAAAAACAATAATAATAATAATAATAATAATAATAATAATAATAATAATGTGTTGAACCGGTGTGCAAATACTAAATGCTTTATCAATTTTCCTATACTATTTCCCTTTCAGAAATAAGTGCAACTGAGTTATAATCTCCTTATATAAATAAGCTACTTTATTTGATATATGCATTAGAAACCAAAGCAAAGATCTAACAAAAGAGATGCTTCAGTAAAAAAAAAAAAAAAAAAAATTCAAAACTAGCAATGCCGATACATTTAAAAGGCAAGGGCTCGGTTCTTCAGTAGATTTCCAGTGTGGAGGTAGAGCCTGTTGCAGAAGTAAAGACTTGGAAAGTATCTTCCCATGCGGAAGGCAGTAATTTCTTGAGCAACATTGTGCACGATAGGCTGTCACAGATACATTCACAAATCATTCGGATGGGGTTTCGGGAAGTGAAATTGTAGTGACACATTTTAACATTATTACTGGAATCGCAGCAACAGTTACTTTAATTATTGTTTCAGAAATGTAGTCATAGGAAGTACCTCGGAGTAAAATGTTGTTTTTCTGCCTCTCCTGCCATGTTGGTCACAGCTGCTTCTGATTAAAGGGGAATGGGTTCTCAGTACTTAAGGGATTAATAAGAGAAGACAAACCATCTTAATTAATTAGCCCTGACATTTAAACTTCCTGAGAGCATGATGATGATAATATGAGAGTCATTAGAGAGTGTGGAGAGACAATACGAAAGCAAAAGTTGCAGGATCGCTCGGTATTGATTGCAATACAGTCCCTATACTTTTTTTTTTTTTTTTTTCTCTCAAAAAGGGGAGTACTGCAGAGTGGTTCAACGAAGAGACAAAAGTTGATGGGCTCTTGTTGCGCCATTTAAGTTGAGTTATTCTGACTCCGGGTAGAATAAAGCATTTTCAGTGAGCTTAAATATCAGCTGAATTTTAGTTCACAAGAACATTTACTTAGCACTTAACAAACATAAAATAAGGTACAAATCTAAGTATACAGCCATGCCATGCCATGCCTGTGTGTTTGCGGAATACCTCTAGAAGCCTGAGCGCTTTCTTTTCCAGAAACATCTTTCAGACCCGTAAGTCAGCGCTCGAGTAGAAATTAGGGCTTTGCACAGAGATGGGCGTAAGTTGTGTTACAATCTCCGGACCCGTACTTTAGCTCTCGGATGCCTCAAATGACTAACTGTCCAGCCACTGCAATTTACCGTACTTGAAATCCTCCTTAACTCGCTCCCGGGGGATTAATATCTGTTACGGCCACATCCTGATTTCCTGTGCAAAGTGCTTTTGGGATAACAATTCCCCCTCATCCTTTGTAGCGAACAGATCAAAAGCAGTGCCTCTTGACATGCAGCCACTTGCACGCTACTGCATCGATACTGTTGTCTTCACAGCTACTCAGTGCTCTATTCTGCTCCAGAAAACTAAGAAATTTAGTAATAGTATAGGCATTGCCTGCCAAAATGCCGTGAGGAAATACGAATCGTCTACACTTTTAAATGCCGAAGAAAGCGTGCTCTCCTTCAGTTTTTTAAAAATAATTTCCCTGATCATACCACCTTCTGGAATTTTACATTGTGGGGTTTTTTTATTGTTCAGTGTACTTGGGGTTCTCTCCAAATCAACCGCACAGCAGTGGGCAAAATAACGTATGGCGAAGGGAAGAAGCAAAACGGATAGTATATAAAACGCTCTAACACAATGAAAACACATTCCTGTTCTTATTCCATTCACGTGGAGGTGACTTAAGATGAGAGGTTTGTCTGGATAGAGGTAAAAGAAACGTGGGCATCTGTCTGCAGTTGCTGAGACTGGGAACATTCATAAACTGCAGAGGTTCATGGAAATGGCAAAAGGGTGAGAATCAGCCCTAATGCAGGTGTTGCTAAACACACACCAATCCTCCAGATTATTTTTTTTTCCACTTTACTGACTTAGGCTTGCCCCACAAACAAGTCACTATGGTTTGAGAACATGGATTTCTCTTTCTAGCAGACCCTCAGCTGTCAACCTGACCTGCTTGCCGGGGGCTCAGATCTAGGACGTTGCGGCGAGTCTGCCAAGACAGACAGGTCCCACGTCTTTCTTGGACTGAGAAGCCCATATCTGGGCACAGTACTCCAGCTGGGGCCTCAGCAGTGCTGAATGGAGGGGAAGGATCACCTCCCTCGACCTCCTGGCAACAGGTTCCCGAGGACTGGAAGAAAGCAAATGTCGGTCCTACCTACAAGAAGGGCAAGGAGGATCAGGGGAGCTCCAGGCTCATCAGCCTCCTCTTAATTCTTGGAAAGAGGATGAAGTGGATAATCCTGGAAACAACTTCCAAACATTAAGGACAAGAATGTGATTGGGAGTGATCAATATGGATTTTTGAAAAGGAAATCCTTCTTGACCAACTTCATGACCTACAGTGGACTGGCTTGGTGGATTAGGGAAGAGCAGTGGATGTTGTTTATCTTGATTTTAGCAAGACCGTTGACCTTGTCTCCCATAACACATCACAAACAAACTGATGAAATATGGGCTACGTAAGCGGACAGTGGTGGGCTGAAAACCACCTGAACTGCCAGGCTCGGAAGGGTTGTGATGGTGGCCAGTCACTAGTGGAGTACCCCTAGAGTTAATGCCAGAATCAATACTATTTAACATCTTTATTAATGACCTGGATGATGGGACAGTGTGTACCCTCAACAACCCTTTAGACAATACAAAATGGTGAGGAGTAGCTGATAGACCAGATGTAGTTGTGCTGCTGTTCAGGGAGACCTGCACAGGCTGAAGAAATGGGCTGACAGAGATCATCTAAGTTCCACAAAGAAAAGTGCAAAGACCCGCAGCTGGGGAGGAACAACCCCATGCACCAGCACATGCTGGGGGCTGGCCAGCTGGAAAGCAGCTTGGCAGAAAAGAACCTGGGGGTCCTGGTGGACACCAGCTTGAACATGAGCCAGTGATGTGCCCATGAAGCAAAGAGGGGAAACAGTATCCTGGGCTGCTTTAGGATGAGCATTGCCAGCAGATCAAGGTGGGGGTGATCCTTCCCCTCTGCTCAGCACTGGTGAGACACATCTGGAGTGGTGGTTCCAGTTCTAGGCTCCCCAGTACAATAGAGACATGTACATATCAGACTGACTCCAGTGAAGGGCCACAAAGATGATGAAGGGACTGGAGGGAGGAGAGGCTGAGAAGCGCTGGCACTGTTCAGCCTGGAAAAGAAAAGCCTCAGTGGGATCTTATCAACATGTATAAATACCGGATGGAAGGGAATAAAGAAGATGGAGCCAGGCTCTCTTCAGTGCTTTTTTTTTTTTTTAATTGTTTTTGCTGTAATCTCATTCCCTTCCTCATTTTCACCTGTTTTCACCATTTAGTCAGACCTTTTCTGTATTCCTTTTCCAGCTTGGTTTCAGGAGTAATGTTTTTATGGAAAGTTTTTCACGAAAAATCTTTATGAAAAGCTTTTTCTATAAAAACTTTTCTTGGCTAAAAAATTCCAGGGTTCGGTCGCTCATGTCTGCAAATACTTACTTTGTCTTTCAAGGAACACTTTCTGAGGACTACTGCTCACTGAAAGCTGACTTAGAAAACCAAACACCAATCTGTGTTTATTTCTCCACCTTTTCCTCCTCACATAATTTTTCAAAAGCTGTCACAGGACTACAAAGAGGGGCTAAGGGAGGAGGGAATCCCTTTCAAAAGTCCACAAATTTAATTTTCTAGTCAAGTCCCCAACCTGGTCCTTTAGGCTACTTCTCCATGCAGGGGTACTCAAAAGAGCTGCCAGGTGGCACTGCTCTTTGGCTGGGCTGCTGTCTTAGATTTAGAAAGGGCACGTAGCATATGTGCTCCTGGCTAAATGGGACGCGAAGGTGGTATTGTCCTGATTTCTAAGGGCTTTGGGATGAGTGTGGAGGCAGGGGGTATGCAGTCACTCCCCGGGGAACAAGAGAGAAACCCTTTGTACTGCTCAGAGGCAGGACTTTAAAGAGATCTTTTAAACCATCGGTTAAACTTTTACATCACAGCATTACTGTTCTGTTGACATTTTCCCATCACACCTCCACCATCATTTCCCATTCTGGAGCACACAACCATTGACCGGCGCCAAAGCACGGCCAGGACTGACCTGTGGTCTGCACTGGGGGAAAGAGGAATTTTACCTCAGCATGGGGATGGCATTAGCACCAGTGGCAACAGGGAAACCCAGGTGGAGATGGCTGATTCATTTGGCTGGGTGTGAGGAGAGAGGAGTGAGCCGAGCCAGCAGGAGCAAACCAGCTCGTGGCTGTGGCAGAGGTGAGCTTTGTCTTCTTGGAGCTGAGCTAGGTCATCCTTGGGAAAATCCACTGAAGATGTTTGCGGGGTGTGCTTAAGATGCTGCTGTGGTGTCCGTCTGTGGTGGTTGTCCCATGCAGGCTGGGGAGAGGTACGTGATCCTGAGTGCAGAGCAAATGGTCTGCATAGTGCCTGCAGCTTATACCTCCACAGGGGTTTGTCTGTCTTAAAAATAAGCCCAGATTTAATCTGGTATTTCATCTTTGTAAGCATAAGAAGGAATTGCAATGATACAATTTTGTCTAAAATCAAAAGTTGCTTGGTGGTGAGGATGGGAAATTTGAGTTGCTCTTCTGGAAACCCTCTAGGGAAATGAAGCTCACACAAACACTCTGGGGCTTCCCTGGCTACCTGTCTCTTTCCTGCTCCTTTCTCTCTTTCCTTCCTCGAACCAAATCTGGCAGTAGGGACAGTTATCGAGGGAAACTTTATTATGCTCGTTTGTACATTTTTATATGCTCACCACTGATCTGTATAATTAGCAACAGCAGGAAAAAACCCCACTTCTGTTGCCATCAGTTAGCATTGTATTGGGAGGAATAACTGGCTAATAGATGACTGCTTCTTTTGACTTCGAGCGTGTTGAATAGAAAATGTTTTTTACATGCACAGGGTGTGTTGTAAAACACCTTACAGAATGTGAAAGGTTAAATGTCAAGGGGGAAACTGTATTACTTAAATAGAAAAAAGTGGAGTTTGTTAAAAAGTTTTTGTTTTGTTTTTTTTTCCCCCCAAATCCCTCTCCCGGTGTGTCTCAGACATCCTTTAATTGCATAAACCTTGTACTATTAGCTCTTTTTGAGGAGGACAGGAGAAGTGAAAGACCAAGAAAATGTATTTTTAGTGTGTGATTCCTGGAGAACTTGAATCCTTCCCAACACTGCAGCAAAAGCCTTATCCCTCTGCTGCCCCGTCCTCGAAATGGGGGTTCTGAGCCTTTGCAGGTGAAAAGCCAACAGACAAATAAAGACCCCTAAAAAAACTTTTAAAGCAAATCTGGAACAAGATGAGTGGAGCTTATATTTTGCATTTTGTTTTAGCGGGCTGTGAACGCTGGTTTGCTTCACAGAAAAGACAACAGTTTGGGTTCAGTGTATGTAGTTTGTGTCCTAAATGGCACGTCAATAAATAGGTGGTATGTATCCGTGGGATATTGCCATGGAAAATCCATGGAATTCATGGATTTTTTCTGTTATATTCATTTAAATCAGTCAGTTGGAGCTAATTACAGTTTGTCCACAAGTTGCTTACATTGCATTCTGCTCAAACCAGTTTATTTTTACATTGACTGTCTTAATGGGCGGAGACTCTGTTGAATTTTAAATCTTATCTCCACTCTTCATAAGCATCTCAGAAGACCAATTGCTTTGTTATCAATGTTATCTTAAAAATGGAAGCAGCAAAGAGAACTGAACTGGCAACTCTTCTCTGCTGCAGATACCATGTCGGGGTCAGGGACGGTGGAGCTGGGAGGCAGCGTTATGGCCAAGCCGGTTCCTAAACTGCTTTGAGATTGTAGTCAGCCAAGTGCTTCTTCCAGCGCAGCCAAACGTCGTGATCGCAGCTGAGCTCTGCTCGACTGTCAGATGCTGTAACAGAAAGGAGTTGTGTATGAGAGCACCCCGGAATTTGCACTGTTTTGCTCAGCAGAGGAGAAATCTAAAAATTGCTCATGTTGGAAGAAAAGACTGCAGACAAACAGCAACCTCTGCTGGGGAGAAACTTGCCGTGCTTTTTGCAAATGCTGCCAATACCAGTGGGGAAGCCCCCCCCCCAAAAAAAAAATCAGTTAATTGGAAAGATGTTGATTTGGCAAAGACTGTGGAAGCACATGCAAGCTTCAGGCTTGGTGGTGAGCCAGGTGAGCTTTGAGTATGTCTCGTGCTGCCCAAAGTGATGGAGGTAACATTTCTCTAGGCTGGGGTGAATAAGTATAGTTACGATCATAAACTTTTGGGAGAAACTACTAAAATGAACAGAATTGTTTTGATAATTGGTAGGTCTGTTAGCTGCCCCTGCACAACTTCAGCAGATATCCGTTCCCATTAAAGAAGCCCGCAGCTACAACAGTGTACCGCAGGTGACGGTGCAGTTTAAACCTTCCAACTCTCTTCCCGATTCCTGTCGTCTTCTTGGAGAAGCTTTCTCCGCCTCTCTGAGTAAGAGGCAATAGACCCTACTGAAGGCAGACAAGGGAAAAATCAATTGTGCAGTGAGTAACTTCATCGTGTCATAGAAAGAATGATCACTCAGCTATTTGTGTCTTGAAGCAGTTGATCTGAGTTCTGCTCTTGTCCCGCATCAGATTTATCACACTATACAGTGCATGTGGAAGTACGAAAAAGTGCTGACTGCTGAAAGTAATAGAAATCCCCGACGGAGTCAAGTTGAAGAAGGAGACGATGTATGTAAACAGGACGGGAAATATTTTAATGGCTTCTGGGGGGGGGGGAGATTTTTCTTTTCCAAAGAGGGAAATGTTAGGGGAGAATTTCCACTGTCATCTGCCACTTGCCAGTACTAAACTAAATTTCCGTTTTGAAAATCAAACCCTCTTATGTGCTTTCTTACACTCTTTGTTTTCCTTACCAGCTCTGTTGGCTGAACACTATGTACATTAACCTTAATGCGCTAATAGTCAAGCCGGGCTCTGGCTTGTACTATGAAGACAAAAAGGTAACATCTACTGAGCTGTTATTAAAGGAGTTTTTGGCATCTGCGGTGCGGCTCTTGCAGAGTGAGTGTTGCCCTCATGGCCAGGGAAATGGGATATTTCTCATCAAAGCCTGCCTTGTTACAGCTTCGGTACGTTGCGCAGCATAGCAGGGAAGCAGCGGATTAATTTTGGCAGCCAACGCTGTGGCAGCCCTAAGGCATTCAGGGTCCCAGCTGGCTACTCTGCCTTTTCCCCAGTGGCCCCGGCCCCTTCAGAACGGGGCAGGGGAAGGAAAGATGGAACCCGCTTCTCCTGGGCGTCTCCGGCCCGACCTGGGAATGCTCACCTCGCAAGGTCAGATGGGTCAGAGAGGTGGGCGGTTGGGACTTGCCTACTGCTGACCTGCTTAAAACTGCCACAAAAGGAAACTGGCTTTAGTGGGGGGTTTTCCCCCTCTCCTTTGGACTTGGAGAAGGACTGTCTGTTATTCCCTTTGAGCCACAATCCCCTGTAAAAGGAGGCTGCTAAGAGAGAGCTGTCAACGCCTGCTTTTTCCAGCCTCCCCTCAGCGCTGGCGTTTTTTTTTGCATCTGTTGCTTGCACCAGAAGCTGACACCTTATGGTGTGGTACCTTCAACTAGAAAAGCTGCTCCGGCTCTGGCACTGATGCCAGAACAGAGCGAATTCCCTCAGATGTTTGCTTATATGATGGTTTCAATGTGTATTTTCTCAAACAAACTTCTTTCAGCAACAATTGCATGTTGTTGATGCACATTCAGTAGCTGGCCCATCACAATTTTCCTTTTATTTTTTTTTTTCTTCTTCCAGTGCTGCCAAATATTTTGCAGGTACACTGTGTCCTCTGGAGTGGTACTGCACCCTGCTTGGCACTATTAAAATCCACCTTGCTAAATGTGTATGTTCTTCCTCTAACCCTATCCTCGAAAGTGCCCACAGTCATCCTTTTTAGCATCATACCATCTGAGGGCACTTTTCATCCCCCCATCGGTGCTGAGAGCATTGAAGGGGGCTGGACCCATGACCGGGGCTTTCGATTCCCTTTCAGAGGAGGAAGGCCGCTGGTGTCACTACTGCAGGTGAGGCTCAGCCCCGTTAGGGCATTTTCACTGCCGGATGCGAACCCCTGAACTTCAGCTGAAGTGGAGAAGCTCTATCTGGACGTGGTTCAAGAGAGGAGCTATCTGGAACAGTGACACAAAAACGTATGGGGTTTGTAATATTAGTAATTACATGAAAACATGAGGGGAAAATACCAATTTCCCTCTTTCATCTGTTGGTGATTTCCAGCAGAAGTAAGGCTGGCAGCACTGCAGAAAGAGGAGAAAAATAATACGAGGCTTGCGTTGGCATGGAGGTGAACCGCGGGAGTGAGAAATAAGAGCTTACCCTACGGGGACTTCAGCTGCGACTCTGCGGTGCCTCGGCGAGCACAGGGCTGAGAGCGGTGGCCCGGCACTTGCTCTGGCAGAAGAGTCATGCCGGGGCAGCCCGGGGATGCCGGGAAAGTTGCCTACACACACACACACCACCCCCCTCCGCCTGTTCCTAGAGCTGTGCCTTGAGGCACCTGGGCTTTTCTTGTCTCAGCTGGCCACGAGAATGACAGCAGAAGTTTCAAGGTGTCAGACACAAGTTCCTCCTGTCTGGCAGGAGGGACCTGAGCAGGCGAAGGAGGGGAATAATCCTGCCGGTGATGGCAGACACAAACTGACTTGGGCCCCTGGGAATCGTAAGATGGGCTCGCAGGCTGGGGAGGCATTGTTCAAAATCATAGATGGGATGTTCTTTTGCAACATATAACCTCTGTGGTCCCATCTCTTCAACTTGAGCTAAAAGTTATGAGTCTTTATACTTTCCCAGGAACATCCATTGGATACAGGGGGTCGTGCTTCTTTTTGGGGACAATTCCTTATGTAAGTAATATGTACCCATACAGGCTGCCGATCTGCACTGGAAAAAAAACAACAAACCAGGACACGAATACACCCAGGTATTTCTGAGTGCTTCGGTCATGTGTAGTTCAAAATCGTGCTTTTCTCTCATGGCCTTATCTGTGCTGTCCAGTAACACTACCGGGAGCTTTCTTTGCTTCCATGAATTCCAGCTCAAGCCTTACAGGCTGGTTTTGATGTGTCCAAACTCGTTGGCTACTGGCAAAAGTCTGTTACGAACACTTTCTGTGGACAGTCTGGTTTTCCTGGTTCTTCATAGTTGCAGGTGCCCCATCCCTGGAGGTGTTCAAGGCCAGGCTGGATGGGGCTTTGAGCAACCTGGTCTGGTGGGAGGTGTCCCTGCCCATGGCAGGGGGAGTGGAACTAGATGATCTTTAAGGTCCCTTCCAACCCAAACCATTCTGTGAGTCCATGATTCAGAGCAGGTATCCAAACCAGGAGGTGGTGACTCAATGCAGGAATACTAAAACACATTCCCATTGGCTGGCTGAGTGTAATCTGGGGATGTGGCTTCTAGCGCAGCTACTAATACATCAGAATTCAAGACCGAGTATTTTTATAGTTGAAGAAGTCAGTTGTTTCAGGAAACCCTTTCTGCGTAAAAAACTCTGAAATAGAAAAACGTGTATCATAAGAAGTTAGAGGAGCTGTTAGACCTCTGCATGCATGTCCAGCACTAGCTGTAATATGAAACGTGCAGTTAAAACCTTCTCCCAGGCCTTAGAGGAAAAGGACAATTGCCCTATGACCATTAATAACAATAACAACAGCAGCAAAATTATGCATTAAATTAAAAATACTTATAGAGGAGGCAGATGAATAGATCTGAAAATTTGCAAGGCAAATACCTTGCTATATAATCTGGAGGAATAAAGCAGTGCACAATAAGGAGATTTGGGGTACATTAACTGTCCTGAGACTCTGAACAAATCAAGTTATGTCCAGAGAATGAAGTGCAGCGGCAGTGATTTCCAGGCCCCTGGTCACCTCACCGTGTCACTGCTGGTGCAGTTCACCAAGTCTGCTTTTACAGAAGGGATGGGCACTTTCTGGAAGCTGCACTTGAGACGTTTCAATCCTTTTCAGGGAAGCAGAGGCTCATCCTCCGCACTGACCTGTGACCTGGCTGCCAGGGTCTTGCTGAGAGCCAGTGAATAGCAGACAGGGATGAGACAGAGTAATTACGGCAGATGAATGGGGAAAATAAAGATGGACCTCTTTCTTCCTTTTATCTCAAACAGAGGAGCTAATTTAGGGAACCTTTCTGACAAAAGCTCACAGTGATCCAAATCCTTCCCCCTTTGACTCAGCGGGGACAAAACGAGGCTCAGAAGCCCCTCTGGAATAGGTTAGATGGACACTTAAAAGGTGCCGGGTGATGAGTGTGGGTGGATGGATCCTGGTGGTGCTGACCTGGGAAGATCTGATGGGGGCTTTGGGTGACCCCAGGAGCCCCGTGGCCCTCAGGACCTGCCAGCATCTCTCTGCAGGCAGAGGAAACCAATTGAAAGAGACTCTTGACTTCTTTATTCTCTCACCAGCCCTTTCTTCTTGTATCCTGTCACTTCACTTTCTGTCTTACACTTTGTGGTGGTAGTGTTCCACGACGTGGATGATTTTGGTTTTATTTTGAGCGAGTATAGCATGTCCCTGTGTGACTCACAGGGCTGACAAGGTTTTTTTGGTAACTACTCGTGGCTCTCAGCTGTAATCTAATAAATACCTTGTGTTACTTAGGGTCTCAAGATCTGTGCTCATCGATGTATTTTCTTCCATTATCTTCCCTGTACCTGTTGTGTTCCCCTGTCTAGCTGTAGCTTCTCATATCTGTGAACCCACCTACAAAGAGGCAGGTAGACTTTTTTCGCTGGAAAAAAGCTGGTAATCACCTGGTAATCAGTTTGAGCCCCTACTCTGTGGAAAGCACTGTTAATGCGTCTAATTTGAGGAATGTCTTGTGCTTGTAGACAAAAATATGTGTTTAAGCCTCAGAGATAGATCAGGACTATTGTCCTTCCCAGCCCCCAAAACTTGCCAGTTGCCTGAGTGCTCAGAAAATGTTTATTTTACAGTCTTATTGGGAAGAACTTTAAGCCCAGCTTTGCCACCTTGTCAAGCTGAGCAGCAGGAAATTGCACGTAAACAAAATACAGGAGGTTTTAGGTCATTACCTATAGAGATGCTGCTGTCTGGTCTAACAGGTGGAGGCGGGAACTGGAATTTCACCCCCTCCCTTGCTGCTTTCTGGGATTTGTGGGAGGATCTGTGGATCAGCGGAGGTTTCCAGGAACGCGTTTTTACCTTCCTCTTTGCGATGCATGGTCTTTACCCAGCTGGAATAGCAGTGAGGTCTCATGCAGAGGTACTATGCAAAGGTGGCTGTTGCTCGGTAGTAGTGGCTCGAGGTGAAATCTTCTTGACTTTGGGCAGGGATCAGTTATTGATGTTAAAGCACACAGTACCAGCCAGCACGTGATGCTGTGCTCACCCGTTTGGAAGCTGCACATGCTGGGGAAACTTTTGGAGCAAACCAGATGGTGCGCAGAACCCACCTGCTGCTTTGGTGCTAAAAGCTCATAGGTTTTAAGCCGCCCTTCAGCTGCCCCATAGCCCCAAACAGGAATGTGACACAGCTCCTCTTACCAGAGATGCATCTTACAGATGCTTTTGTCTTAGATGTTCTCACCAAAGCCTGAAGTCAGGAAGAGATGCTGGTGGCTCCACTGGGAGCTTTCATGAGGGAAACTTTCATGAGTTTGATGCTTTCATGACCACAGCAGAACTTCACAAAGGAGATGATGGGGTCTGTTCTTTGTGCCATGTGGGTCAGTCTGGTCTGAGTTCAGCTATAGGCACCTGCTATAGGTAACTAGCTACAGGAGAAAGTCTGGGCAGTGATGTTCGCTGGGTTGGGAGCCACTCTAGTTAATGGTCTGCAAATACAGCACAGAGGGGACACGTGTCCTTTGCTGAGGCAGCGCATGTGCTTGTCATACGGGTCCAACACATACATAGACATCAAAGGTGCAAAATAAAACCTGGCCATATGAAGAGCTCTAGGGAACAGCTACGGCGCGTGCTCCAGGGCAGGCGTGATGGGAAAAGCATTCAAGTGCCCAAGGAAACAGTTAAACGGAATACAGGGAAGTGCGGAACAAAATTGCATGTGGGGGTATGCGTGGTACTTACATGTCCACTGAAGGGAGCGGTCACCTTTGAGCTGAGCTGTTGAGAGAAACAGCAGGACGTGTTCTGCTTCGTGGGTACCGCTGCCTGGCGTGGGGTTGGCCTGAATCCACAGGGCTGGCCCCAGCGGGGAAAAAAATTTTCGGCCCTAAGTGCCTATGTCTTGTCATCACGCAGAACAGTGAGGTGACTCGCTCAATAATAACAGTGAGATTTGTCTGGTAATGATGTATCTAATGGTTCTAACGTAGTTTGCAGCTTGCTTTAACATCTGTATGCCATTTTCTTAATCGCTTGACAAATTCTTCTTCAAATTTGTTACTCGTTTCAGGGGTATTTTACTGGTTCACCCAACAGTGCAATGCTGAGAAACTCTAGCAAGAAAAAAAAAGGGGGGGGGGGGGGGGGGGGGGAATGGGGGTGGTACACAGCCAAGCTGGTGGAAAGGAGAATATTAGCCCTCCGCTTCCCAAATTAGCCAAAACATTTGTGTTACTCAGGAAACCGTACCTGCCCACAGCAAAGTCCCCACTGTCCTGTCCATGTGTTTCAGGAGACGAGGGTGAAATACCTCAGGGAGATGGCCAAAACACTCCTCCTGACACGTGCCCTCTTTAGCATGTGAGTGTGTATGTTAAATCACTTCCAGATATGCCAGTATGGCTAATGGCACTCTCTGGTGTCAGCCGGGAATGACTAAGAGCTCAACTATGACTCAATGACTTCAGGGGAACAAGACTGTAACTTTTAGTAGAGGGGCCAATTCAGGACCGTCTCTTCTTCATGAGTCATTGGCAAAAGCATCTTCAATTCCTGGTCTGGAGATGGATCCTTACCACAGCAGCCTACTGCTGCTCCTTGAAACCTCTCATAGTCTGTCCCTAAACTCCAGGAGCCACCAGTAATCCCAGTTTTTCCACATTCTTTGGTCAGAAGTGCTAGAAAACTTTACCATCTTTCTTTTCTTTTCTTTTCTCTTCTTTTCTTTTCTTTTCTTTTCTTTTCTTTTCTTTTCTTTTCTTTTCTTTTCTTTTCTTTTCTTTTCTTTTCTTTTCTTTTCTTTTCTTTTCTTTTCTTTTCTTTTCTTTTCTTTTCTTTTCTTTTCTTTTCTTTTCTTTTCTTTTTTCTTTTTCTTTTTCTTTTCATCACCTGGTGGTGGAACCACATGCCTATTCCCGTAGTTCTTTTGCTTTAATTCCCCTTGGCTTTCACTAACTCAGAAACAAATCCCAAGGGCTCTGGGGACCGCTGGGGTGGCGCTTGTGCCTGCCCCCTTCACCTTCCCACTCTCAGCCCTAAAACTCCACAGAAGTTACGGTTCAGCAGGCTCGACGGTGACTTTTTGTCACAGCTGTCGGTGTAGGTCAAGGAGAGATGAAAGAAACAGGGGCTGGATGGAAAGCTGCTGGATGGATGCTAGACGTCGAGCCCCTGCCCTTGCTCTGCTGCCTTGGGGAAGGAGCATTTCTGCTTTCTTTCACAGGCAGCTTCCAAAATACTTCCAAATTTACCTTATTTTAAGTTACTCCAGTAACTTTCAGCTAGTATTTCCCAAAATGTCTCTTTAGTCTGATTGCCTCAAATATTTTGAATGCTCCAACCAAAGTTGTTTGTTGGGGTTTTTTTATATTTTGTTATGTTTGGCTTTGGTTTTTAGGTTTTTTAAAGCAAACTGCTTTAAGGAACATAGGGCATGATAGTTCAGCACATTTCTAAAAGGGAAAGAAGGCAAAAGAACTAGTTTTCTAGAATATTGAAGACCAAGAGTGTGGCAGTGCAACCACCTGCCATATAAATCTGTGTAGTAAGCCAGAATGACTGAAAAACTTGACATTCGTGGTGGTACTGCCAGTAACAGGTTTACTCAGCAATGGCCAAGATGAGTCCACCGATTCTTTTCCAGCTACAAACCATCTCTAGACATTTAGTCTTGAAGACGTCAAAGGAAAGAAATCACAGTCCAACTCCATGCCTTTTTGCCTTTTCTCCTTCCAGTAGTGGCCCAGTAAATGCCATATCGCCATGGCTAGTAGGACTATGTTGTTTGGCCAGTGTCTGCTTTGGGTAACGCAGCCTTTAAAGCACAGTCTGCCTGACTAAAGATGGGAGGCTGGTTTTGAAGCCAGAGCTGCATACGCTATTCCAGCATCAAAGTTGAAGTAATCTAGAGGAGGACAGTAGGAAGTTTCTCAAAATGATGATAAAGGAGGAGGCAGCTCCTCATAAAAAAAAAAAAGGTATTGGGTCTTGTCTATCATTTTTTAAAAAAGAAAAAAAAAAAGGTCGCATTTTCTTACTGGCGCACAAAGGGACTTTTAACTTTAGGGGACAAAGAGCTGGAAGTTGAGGCCAGAGGAACTGGAAATGAGGCACTACTTTTTAGCAGCAGGTGATTAAAACAAGCTGTCGTGGAGCAGAGCATCTCTTTTTTTTTTTTTCTCAAGAGCATTCAGGCCTCATCTGAAGCCCAACTGGAAGAACATGCTTCAAGCAGCAGCCAAGCAAACAAGGCTCCAGTTAAAGCCGAGTGCTAAAGTTCAATATGATAGTAACTGCCCTGAATCGTGCAGTAGGTCAAACCAGATAAACTACTGATACTTTCTGGCCTTGAATTTTACGTTATTTGGGAAAAAAAAATAGGCTGTAAGCATCTAAAGCTGGACGGATACCTAAGCTGAGAACTCATTATTCTTTCTGCCTAGTTCACCTTCTCCAGGCTGGTAAAAGGGGAGTAACGACACTGGTTCATCCGTGGTGGTTTATAAAATGTTTGGCTGCTCCAGCCCAAGTGCTGGGCAGCAAGTAACGCCCGGGGCCAAATATTGAGCGGCCAGAGAACCAAAAGCGACCAGCTGCATGTTAACTGAGCATCAGTAGCCCGAAAACGTGCCTGGGGCCTGATGGCAACTGCTCTGCAATCGTGCAGTGGGCAACACATGCGAAAAAACTAATGGGTGCAGAGTAACCTGTTCTCAAGGGGACCGGTCGTCCTGGAGGTCAACAGCACTGCAGGCAGCAGATGCCACTGGGCACAGCGGCACGTTTTGCTGAAAAGGTCTTTAAATTAATGAATCAGGGCATCACCTAGATGATACTAATAAACAGGAGCAGGACATCCACAGAAAGAACTCCCTCCTCTACACTACAAAGTTTCTCCCTGCTCAAATATACAGGAAAGGAGAGCATTAAGTCCGTAAGCAACTTCAAAGTACACGAAGTTATTTGCATTTGGGATATTTTTTATTATCAGGCAAAAGATTACTCCTATGGAGGGAAGGAGCAACGGTATGGAGCCTTTCGTGACTTAAGAGTAATTTTTAAATGACTGGCTTGTGTAAACAGCTCCTGGTCTCAGCAGATTGCAGGAAAAAAATACAATTCTTTCAAAAAAGGCTAAATTTGTTTCGGCACTTAGTGTTACAGAAAGGCTGGAAATAGCTCGGAAGCACACGTCCTCAGACCTACAGAACAGGAAAGCAAATGAACATGCTGCTTCAAAGGGCTGATGTGATTTTGATGTTACTCTGTTGACTAATTCAGAAGCTTCAACCTAAGAATTTCTTCTCGTTGGCATGAATCAACGTTGTTGATAACGCCACGCGTCAGTTACTGCTTCTCTGCGTGGTTAGGAAGGGGGGGGGGGGGGGGGGGGGCTTGGCTTGCAGCAGTGGATTTAAGTACTCCTGATGATCTGTCTTTGCCCAGTGCACAAGATTTTAACGTGAAGATAATAGTTCTTAACTGTCTGGGGGAGCTGCTGAAAGGATGAAGACCATTGATCTCCAGATGCTCTGGCAGGAGGCATGCATGTATCAGAGATTAGATGGGAAGAATTAGATGTTGCTGCTCTTCCAGGAGCTTTGCTTCCAGCCACTGTTAGGCATTGCTGGAGGGGAGGTTTCTCCATTTCACTTGTTTCAAAGGATGCTTACATCCGTGCACATCCAGAGCTGCTCACTACTCCCCAAGGTGGCTTGATCCTGCTTGTGTCATCTTGCTGGGTGGTGCAAACTTAGGTGGTGGCATGCTCAAGGTGTGTCCTCACGTTCCCCAAAACACTGGGGTCAGGCAGGCGAGGAGCACGTGTAACAACCTGGTGTGAACTATGCTCTTCAAACAACACACTGGTAAGATGTTTTAAAGAAAGCCTTGCTCCTTGTGACTGACCCAAGACGTGGGACATGTGGGATATCTTAGCCAAGGGGCTTCAGAGTCACCTCTCCCCCTTTCCACAAAGTGATGAAACCATTTGGCTACAGGTTAGGAGTGGGGTGGGCACAGGACTGGATGAGATGGGACACATGTTCGGGATGCATGTTAGTAGCTCACTCTTTTCTGAGGCCAGGAATTCAAGGGGTAGGGTGGGGGGGAAGTAAATGAAGTTTTATGTGACTAGAAGAGTAGATGATGGAGCGAGTAGATGGTAAGCCTTCACGTAGACATCTGTACAAACAGAAAAAAAAAACTTTTCTGCCTCATAGAGATTATTAAATTTTGCTATTAATCATCTATATGTAGCGCCCTGTATTGAAACAGAGGCACTGTAGCCAGCATATACAAGCCCTCAAATATTTTAAAACAGAATTATGAGCTAACACTATCCAATTCACAAATACACTTCATGTAATTTAGAGATGGAATTTCCAGGTGACAGGAGATGACAGCACTTTCATTTCTAAAAAAGAAACAACTTTTCAAATAATTTTAAATTAGCATGTAATATATATGTACATGCTTACAGATTACGGAAGAAGTAATAAAGATGGGATGAGACTTAAATACCGGCGGCTTTTCATCCCAGGGTATAACCCAAATGTCTGATAACTTTAATGCCCAGTGTATTCTCACAGAGAGCAAGTACCAAACGTTATAATCTTGCAGTTTAATGTCAACAGCTGAATAGGGTTTGGGGTGCAATTTCAGCACCATTGCTAGTATGTTCCAGGTATGCATTAATCATTTACTTCTCCCTCCTCACAACAATAGCTTAGATAAGTAAAATTATCTTTTCTGAAGACAATAGCCTAAAACTAAGTAAACATAGGTGCATACGAAAAGTCTGCCCAGTGACTGCATGGTGCTTTTTTATCATGCAAATAAAGAAAATCTCGAAGGCCCACTGTAAATGCCAACGTTATATGTTTTATTTTTAATCAAGTAATTCTTTTAAACCTCACAATATCCATGACTGACAGGAAAAAAAGACATTAGGCATGAAATGAGAATATAAAATACATGATATGTAGAAAGGCAATCAGTGCTTTAGTCCCTCAAGACAGTAAACAGGTGAAATGACCTTCAAAACTTCAACTCACTGTCTTTTTCTTAAAACATAAAATTCAAGTGATTTTTCTTTTATTTCACCTTGTAAACAACATACAAGTCAAAATGGACAATGAGGTAATCTATACTACAGAAGATAATTTAAAAACACTAGATAAGACACAGTATTAAAGACATATAGAAATCAGTGTTCACTTTGGTCTCTAGTATGGTTATTGTTATTATTACCACAAGCAACACATACTAGTTTAAGCCAGTCTGGTGATGTTTGTCAGCCAGTTGTTGCTTAACTTAGTAATCCAAGAGGTAGTCAAAACCATTATCCTTTGTCAAGATGGTTGCTCTTACATTTGGTTCGATGACAATGGTAGCAAATACCTTGGTACTTTTCAACATTCTCATAAAAACATTCCCGAAGCTGCCAATATACAGCTCCGGTTTATTATAAAAAAAGAAGCGTGTGTTCATAGATCAACCTCTTGTTATCTGTCAACAGTTGTAACAGGGATAACACAACCAACGGATCTTAAAGAAGAGGCTGTTGATACACTAAGCAAAATAAGATCGATGCATTTAACAAGGCTCTGCTTGTTTCTACAACAATACTCAAATCTCATTAAGACTTCTAGAAAATTAAAATCAGTGCATCTGCACATGTACATATCTTCCCAATTACTTTTATATCTAGCACAGGGGAATACATATATATTTTTTATGATAAACATTTCTTACAGATAAATTAATTAAATTAAATTTAAGACTCGATGAGATTTCCCATGTTCTTTTATAATTCTTCTTACAAAGAATGTTACAAGATCTATAAACACTTTTTATGGGGCTCTATTCACAAAACTAAGTATGACTAAGCAGGAACTCCAGGATAACACTGGTGCAAAGTAAAACTGGGCTGGAAAAGGTGGCCTACAAAGGGAAGAGGTAGGATCCAAATGTGGCGTTTGGCACTCCAAAAGCTGGCCAGAAGCAAAATATTGCAAATGTTATTACAACGCCAGATTTACCATCAACTGCAGCAAAAAGTTATTTGGCTCGCGGCCTAACTTTTGTGGCATGTGAATAAATACCATGACCTCTCCTTGGGGAAGAGTGAAAAATACCTCACAATGTCCCTTACGATTAAATCAAATTCAGTATTCTGGGGTGGGGCAATGTGAGGGAGAGAGATTCTTGCTCCAGCTTTAACCTTATCTCCAGTATTGTTAAGAGAAAAATACGTCTCTCTGAGCAGATATTTGACCTATTTCTACTCAAATGAGTTTCATTGTTAAGCATTCTGGCAAGGACAGGCTGGTGAATAGGGGAAATCTAGGCTAAGCCAATGCTGCAGAATATTCATTTTGTCCTTAGACATGAAGGAATAATCCTAAACTCAGTCTGTGCCTCTTTCTTTAAAGGGTTCTTTGCTTATTTGGAGCAGCCTGTTGAAGGAGTAGAACTAAATTTTTTTCCTACTGCAGCCCAGTGCTAAGTAGTTACCTGCCGCAGCTTGTGCTGCTATATGTTTAACTTAGGCATGTACATTTTTGTCTCTTCTGGAGATGTATTTATTTTCATGAACAGTGCCCATAATCCTTTAGACAGAAAAATAAAAACTTTCAAAGAAATGTTTGGAAACGTCTCATAATTTCAAATGGATGCTTCATCTTAAACAAGTATTTGCCATAATGTATGCAGTGGTGAACTATCAGTTACATATTTAGTACAGATAAAAAGTATGTACCATAGATCAACAGCCACCTTTAAGGCTAGAGCAGCACAAAGGTGTGTTTATGCAGTAAATATGAGGTAGCATTTTGCTGTAAACAGAATAATAATTTTATTGTTACCTATGTAAACAAAGTGGACTTGATGCTTTTGTGTTTTTATTCTTTCCCCTCCACCCCCCGTCCCCCATCCCTCCCGTCCTAGAAAAGCCAAGCACCAGTAACTCCGACTGGAAGTCAGCGGGAGCTGTGGTTGCCCAGCATCTCTGAAAACTCAGACCCTGTGAATGTAAAGACACAAATGCTCACATAAGCAACCAGTACAGAATACCACTTTATCATTTCACAGGAACTTAAAATACAAAATGCTGAGATCTGATTATCAGAAATGTAGGTCTATGTCAACTCAGAGGTAGTTACTAATATCAGTACATAATACTTATATAGAGATTAAAAGGTCTAAGACTATTTGGTTTGTTCTGAGTAAGCAGGTCTGTAGACTATTCTGTAAAGAAAAAACAACATTACATGGTATATTCCCTGAGCAAAGTTCTTTATCCTGAGTATGTTATGTAATAGTGATAACATTCTAATATATAAAAATAAAACCTTAAGCTTTCAACAATAAGATAGGGTTTGGTATGTGCTCTTAGCAGTTCAGTCTGACTTTGGTGCGTGCGGTGATTTCAAACAGCACCAATTAAAATCTGCGAGTTGAAAATATTTCCTTATCTCAGCTCTGAACTTCTTACATATAAACAGGGAATGACCAGTTTTCAAATCCACAATTGCCTATTTCTATAAGGAACTTTGGTTTAAATTTTCAAAGTGACCTAAGTTTTGCATCTTTGCTGTTTAACCTGGTTTTTACACCGGCTAGAAGGTTAAGCAATGCCACTTTGATTTGTCTACATAATTTAAATAAGTTTACTATCCTTACGTAAGGCAAGGAAGTTCTTCTCTATAGATATATCACATTCAATATCGTCAAAGGTAAGCTTTGCATTAGTATACTGAGAACTTCAGTATAAACCATCGAGAGTCTGGCAAACACTGGCAAGGAATTCACACAAAATAATTTTCTTGAAATTGTGCCCTTCACCGAGGCGTTTAATTACTACCTGTTTACTGAAGCAGCAGCAGCAGCAACAGTAAAAGTCTCATCTGGCAGGACAAGTGGGAAGGGGAAGGCCATGTAATGAGCCAGCTGCATACCTGTTGTAACTATTGGCTGCAAATGAGTTACCACGGGTAGGACTTTGGCTCGCTGTAGCCTTTCACGCGGGCTGTTTCTTTAGTTTGATTATCCGAGCTTAAACCTACCTGACTCCTTCAAGCTTTAACAGCCTGTGTTTATTGCCAATGTTAAGGATTATACAGGTTTCTCTAATTAACTTACATCCGCAATGGGATTTGTCAAAGTACGTTATCTTACGTATGACTTGGTAATTCAGAAGTTACAAATGGAAAGCGACTTGAAGTTTTGATAGGCTCCAACTCTATTAACCCCGAGCAAGGACTGCAGCCCAGGGAGTCTCACTCTGAGGCCACCAATCTTTCTCCTCTTTAATGCAGAAGTGTGTGGTCCCAGCGCACTCTGGACTGAGGTTGGTCAGCAACAGTCTCCAAATCACAAGAAGCAGATGATGCCCAGGGCTTCTGGCAAATTTGCAGGTCCCTTCACTCAGGCTTGTCTGCAGCAGACGCCTGTCCTTCTTGACTGTACACGTGCTGTATCATCAGCACGGGAGTCTGGCTGAGCAATCTCAAGGACCCATCTACCTTTATTCTTAAGAAACTATTTATCCCAGGATCTCATTAGCTTCGCATTTTGTTTTCTTTAAACCCAAAACAGACAACAACAACAAAATACCCTAGGGAGTTCTCTCCATGGCATTTCAACAAAAAACAAGGGGGAATTCCCTTCAAATTGAGGGGTGCTACTCGGGACCAAGAGAAGTTGCTGCTGCTGCTGCTACTACTACTGCCACCAAGGTCCCCTAAATGGTCACAGAATACAAAGGGTTAAACAGGATGACATCCTGATACCGCTCAAAAGGGTCTCTTCAGTAACAACTTAAACATTCTCCCCTACACAACAGTCATCTAAATTACAGTTACAACCATATTAACTTAACAAAACGTTTTGAGAAACCAGTACAGAAACTACACATTCATTGTCTTTTCTGGAGCTTTAAACTCCTCACCAACAAAGGATGGTGGCAATGAGAGCCATGTTGAGTCATGACACTGCCCTGCATGGGCACGGGGAGGGGTTTTGATACTTTGTGGAGATGAGAAAGAAAGTAACTCAAATTGATGGCATGGGGGATGTCTTAGTATCTTTAGTACCATATGGCAGCTTTAAAATATGAAAGTATCCTTTGGTTCACAAGAGAAGTAACAGTCTTGATCTCAGTTCTGTGTGTAGTTTGGGTTTTTTTGAGTGAGATTTCTTGGGTTTTCTTGTTTGTTTTTTTTTAACATGTTTGGAAATACGTTATAGGAATAGGTTCGGAAACGTTTGTGGATACTGTGCCTATTGCATCACAGTAATGTCTTGTGGGAGCTGGAGAGTGGCCTGACGGAAAAAATATATATTTATAGATATGTACACATACACACACACACACGCGCGCGCGTGCACACTCATACACACACATACAGAAGGTAAAACATAATGCACCCTGCTCAAATGTATTTTGCTTGGAGTGATTTGTCTATCAAAGAAAAAAAATTCACAGTTCCTCAACAGTAGTTAAAATTCCAGGTCAGCTACTGATAATGAAATTATTTCCCCTGTACTTGCATGAGGTAGACATCCCAAGAGGATAAAGAAAATGGAAAGTTATGACAAATGCTTTAAGTTTTTTTCCTTTTCTGAACAGAAGGCCCCTTTCTGCTCGGTTCTTCGGGTGACGCCGACAACTTACTCGACGAAGCTTCCTGTGGTGACCTGCCCGAGCGCTCTGAAATCTCCGACCTGCCTTCCTGAGAGTACGATGGAGACGAGTAGCCGTGCGTTCCTCCCCCTTCTCTTGGGAAAGCAGAAGTGGAAGGCTGTGGTTCAGCTTCGTGTCTTCCCTGAGAACTAGTGGGCTGCTGCGAAACAGTTTTATGGGGGCAGTTAGCCACCATATGCATGATGCTCTGACAGTAATGGCACTTCTTTGGCTGTGGAGGTAGACTACATTCTTTAGCGTGGTGGTCGAGGCCACCACAGTTGTAGCATCTAAAAACAAAGAGAGACGGTCAGTTATAAAACGCAGTGCCAAACAGTACGAATTTTCTATGTCAGGTAAGCTCAGTGCGAGTGTTGCACAAGGTCTGCTGGTGAAACAGTGAGGGTTTCTGCACTGATATCCCACTGCCACAGGCTGAGGTACATTTGAGTTTTGCTTTTTAGATCACTGGGAGGCTGCCCCTTTGTCGCACTGGTGCCAAAAACCACCTCGTGCTTGACTGAGTCCGGAAACCTTCTACCGGGGACCGCTCCTGCCGGCTCGGCTCGGCTCGGCTCGGCTCTGCCCAAAGGGCCGCCCCGGCCCCGGCCCCGGCCCCACTAGAGGGCACCCGATATTCAAGCATCCCGCCGCCGCGAACATCTCCGGTATCTACCCAGGTCTTTATAGCATTAAACTCCTGCGAGTACCGGTGTTTAACGCCTGACAGGACGAACACGGCAAAGCGGGGGGAGGAAGGCGGGGGGGGGAGGAGGCAGTCACCAGCGCCGGTCCCCTCTCCTTGAGGCGGCTTCGCTCTGCCCGCCGCCGGGTCGGGGCCGTAAAGAGAAGCGCAGAGAGGAGACACGGCCTCGGAGGTAACCGCGTCCGAACGGACACGCTGCTTTCAGCCAGGGAAACCCAGAAGTGGAGGAGGGACGCGGTGCCCCGTCAGTCGCCAGGCTCTGGCCCAGGGCCCGGCAGGGCGCCGCCGCCGCCGCCGGCTCAGCCAAGGCACGGCGAGCGGGGATGGGGGGCGCACGCTGTTACAACGCTGATGTTGCAGAGGGTTCGTAATGGCATTTACAGTTCCAATTCAAAAGAAAATAAATAAAGCCCCGGCAAGAGTCGTAAAAACAGGGATGGTTTGTTTTCTCTCGAAATTCCCCAACCGCGAGCAGGTGGCGGTGTCGCGGGTGCCCGGAGAGGGCTGCCCCGGAGCCGAGGGGCGCAGAGTGCCTCCTCCCGATGGCTGAAATCCACAAATGCTCTTCCATTATCCTCGCTAGCCAGGGGAGTCCTGAGAAACCTCCAGCCACTCCTTACCGAATCCTTTTGCTTTGTAACACGCTCCAGGAACGCCCGTCCTTGGATTACATTGTTCTAACACACGATTATAGACCTCTGGCATGGTGACCCCATGCCAGTCATGTTCACCACTCGGCTTTCTATTTTGTGAATTTTCTGTGGTTTCTGTTTCTTTGTTTTATAAAACTTGCACTGAATGCATAGAAATTTAATTTATGATAATCTAACACACTACTGGAGAGAACTAAACCAGTAGTGACTTTTTTTTTTTCTTTCCCTTAACCATCACGAACTAATTTATAAAACAATTGCACAAATACTTAGACCTGGTGGAGTCAACTGAAGACTGTAGCTATAACTAACTGTATGTACAAAATAGTGCAATGTATTCTGGCTTGAGCCCATATCAAAATATTTTCAATTTTCAGATTCCTGGAAAGTAACAAGGCACTGTTTCAGCTAGTATTTAGTGGTCGCTACTTGTCTATACAAAACCAAGAAGTTTAGTCCATGCAAAGCTGTATGTGCAGCTGGAGTCTCACCTACAGAATTTACTTTACCTTCTAAAGAAATGCAATTGATAAAACCTGCGTAATTTTTAGAGAGATTGTGAAATGGCTGTTAACAGTTCACAAAATCACTCTGAGAAACAGTTCCTCAGCACTTCTCTCTTCATATCTCTTCTTCACTATTAACAAGATACTAACCATATTCTTATTTTAACAGACAAATGAAAAAAAACTCACATAAATTGGCCATGGCATGCTGACATGTCCTACAAGACTGACCTATAATTTAGAGAAGTTTGATGAACAGAACTTCATTAACCTTTCAGAAAACATTGTAATTAAATTGTCTTATCTTCCCTAAAAATGAAAAAGAAACAAAAAACCCAAACCCACTATACTGAACTCTGCACTTCTATGACAACTGCAATAGGTGAACTCGTTCCATTCTTATGTCACCAATGCACCGAAGTTTTATGTGATTTTTCAGTGGAATTTGAAGAGTATGTTTACACTAGTCTGTCTGCATCTACTACAGAATAACCCATGAAGAGACACAGAATATAAAGCTTCCTTTGAATCAAGAAGAAAATAACATTTACAAGCTCCATTGTGATTTAATATTGATTTCCGTAGCAAGGACATACTAAATATATTGTAGAATACAAACATCTTGATCTAAGACCAAAACATCAAGCTTTTTTTCCCTATAATTAAAAAAAAAAGTTTTACAGTTATTAAACAATATCCATCTGACTACTTTTTCCCAAATCATTGCGGATATTTTCAAATTAGCAACCCTCACTTAACAGCAGTATTTAGTTTTCTTAACTGGCATCCAGATATGTTTCCCCAACAAGCCTTCCAAACACCTTCCCGATAAAATAATAAGGAAGTAAAATTTGCAATTAGAAAAACAAACGAACAGCAACAACAAAACCTCTTAAGTGTTTAACTTTCTCCCTCTCCAATAAATACATCTAAGAATTACAAATATGATATTTATTATAATTCAAGTTATATTAAAGAATGATGTTTATTATTACCTCCTTCATCAGTTTCTAGCAGTGTACTTGTTACTGGACTAAGTATAGTATAATACAGTGTAACATAGGAGTGTGCAGACATTCTGGAAATCATGCATCTTATCTTAATTCAGAATACAGAATTTTATGGCTGTGAATGCATTTGCTTCCTTCCTGTAATATTACATTTATTTAGAGTGGTTTAAAAGAGAAAAAAGTTTGAAAATAGGTTAAAGGGCCTCGGTAGCAGGGTAGGCGGTAGCCATGGACAAATCAATTTAATCAGTCACTGTGGTATGCACTGTGTTATCCAATTCAGTGAACCATTTCACCTCACCAATTGACCAAGAACCTGCTGTCAGGGCCCCTGCTTCCACTCAAGAGGCCTCCGTCGCTTTTTGCATATATATTTATCAATACATCCTATTTGCAAAATATTATAATTCCCTGTATTTATTCAAATCACCTCCGAAATGTCACCTTAAAAGAAAACTCTGTCAGAAGCAGTTGTGATTAAACTATGATTTGGCTTTTCAGGAATGTTTTTTGTTACCAACCAACTCAAGCATTTGGCTTAAGTGTCGCATTAGAATATATATGTGCCAGACGGGGTGTGCCTGGACTTAAACAGGAGGGTGGTATTTATTCAGCTCTTTTAACTATTTATTCATTCCTTGTCAATCACTCTTACCAGGAGAACAGATCACACCCTGCTCTGAAATGCCTCCCCTCTCAAGGGCTTTACACCAAAATAGAAATGGACAGACACCTCAGAGCTCACAAACGATACCACATGGCACCATCCATGTGCATTAAGGTACAGCATTAACCCCTTTGTCCAAAACGCTTCAACTCTTTGCTCTTCTCTGCTGTATATACTTACACAACAACCTGATAGTATATGCTATGCACACACGAGCTTATACATCCACATCACTATATACATAAACATACAAGATGGCTCCTGCTAAGAAAATTAGCAAATTCTCATCTGAGTATGTTCTCAGAAACTCTAGATTAGTACAACCACACCAAGTATTTCTTCACTTCAGAAGCACCATGGAAAAAATGTATGTTAACTTAAACACAACATAAAAGTTTATATGTGAATTACACCATGAGATGAATAAACCACAAAAAGCCCTTAAAAGTGCAATTATGCAAGAAGTAACCCTTATAAAGAAGCAACCACAAGAAGGATTTGTTAAAATAGGACTGTCTTTTTCCCCAGTAGGCTCCTATGATTTACTAGTTAGCTTCAGACTCAAAAAATAACGCAACAGAGTAAATAAAGAGATGACAATTATCCTAACAGGGAATCCTTTCTTCACAACAACACTGACAGGAAGGTGAATTAGGGTGATTTTTTTGATAGAAAAACAATTAACCTTTTAATAAAGAAACACCTTGAGGAACTTGTACAGAATTGCATTTCAATATTCTCAAGAAAACAGTAACAAAGAAAGAGAGCATAGAACAATGTTAAAAACAATTCTAAATTCTCCTTCACTACGGATTTGTGATTGTATAGAGCTATACATATTAAAGGAAAAACAAGCAAAAAGCATTCAGATTCCAACATAAACTACGTTGTATTCACTGCAATAAGCTGTGACTGAAATTCATTAGAAGTACTCAATTTCACAACCAAATGCAAATGCAAAATAAAATATTCTCTACTCTTTAGCTTTTTTCCTTGTCCCAGCAGTCGGCTCTTACTTAGGAAGCACACCCCTAGCCCTATCCCTTTTAAAATGACAATACCCCTGCCTTGCAAATACCTTCACCACAACAACAGCTCAGCTGAGCTAAGCATTAAGGAGGGTACGCACAACTGCTTGCTTCTTCATGCTGCTTTATAATATGATTTAGATGATAATCCAATATATATGACAAGTAGAGGATCATTTGTGTGGCTCCACACTATCATCTGTTGAGAGAAAAAGCTTTAAAATTACCCTGACGACTGACTTTTTCTTGGGGGGTGGGGGTATTTAATATCTAACAGGAATAGCAAAGGGAAGAAAGGGGGTATAGTCAGAGGAAGACTAAAATAATTCACCAGGATATTCCCTACACCAACTCTTTCATTTCTCCTTTTTGAATGCTATCAGACAACAAAAAACTGCATCTTGGCTAACAATGCTCCATCTAGCAATGTAAATGCCTTGAAAAATGGCATGGTATTCTAACAGCACGTGCAAATTAGTAGTTTTTACAATGCACTGAATGCCGACTAAGCAGTTAAAGCATAAAGGAAATGTTTAAAATTGTACCTAAATGTGCTGGGTTTTTTTAGTAATTACTTTCACAACATACCTAAAGAAAGGCCAGCTCCTACAGATAGAACACGCAGCAGATCGCTTGAACTACCCCATTTTGCTGTAAAGGAGGTTAAACTACCCATGATCTAACAGAAATATGGATCTTAGACCAAACTAAGACATTTTATTCTTCGAGGGCTTCAGTGACTTGTCTTGAAAATCAGGCTGTGGGGCGGTGCAAGGGAACACTTCTGGCTGGTGGATGTGAACACGTAGAACAGCTCAGGGAGGCCTGTGCTTGTTCAGGCACCGCCTGGGACAAGTGAAAAACACCTCCAACACCTCCGCAGTATTGAAAGAGGCTTCCGGACTGTTGAGGATCTGCTAATTGCAAACTGCCTTTGAGATAAATACAAGTATATTTTAATAGATTACTTAAATATCCCAGTAACCAGATCCTGGATATCAAATCTGTCACAGCAACACTCAAAAAACTTGACAGCATCACAGGTGATTGCTGCTAAACGGGCACCTCTCCTATGTTACTGTATTATAAAAGGACTTATCACTTTTACTTAATACAGGTAGAATATGAAAAACCTTCTTGCTGAGAAGCCGAAGCTTAAAAGTGAAAAAACAGTTTGAAATAAGGCATTACCCCTTATGCCTTAAAACAGATAGCACATGCGGACCTTTCTGAGCAAGAAACGCTGAAACTAAATATGAGGCTGCAGTGGCTGCAACTGAAAAAGTCAGCAACTGTCCCTGGAAAATAAACAACTTTGGTCAGCTGCCAGGGCAATAAGCTGCAGGAGGGCATGAGCAGCGGCAGCGGGTGGCAGGGAAGAAGCGGGAGGTGGTGAGGACCCCCGTGCACCCCGAGCAGTGGCCAGCGCCCGCCGGCAGCCCCTCACCAGACATCAGCTCCTCTGGCATTTCACTCCTTCCTCCACCACTTTTATCAGAGGATTCCCTCGCAGCGCATTGTTTTGGGAGATTTCTCCCCGCTCTGCCCTCCCTGAACCTTTTAAGCAGCTTTAAATCCCAGGAGTAATAAAGCCAGCCTGTGTTTTTAAAAAAATCATGGCGCGCGGGAGGGAGCCTCGCCGTGGTGCATGGCTGCGCTGCCTTGCTGCCGACTGTGTCCCGCGGCTGCCTGGCTCCCCGCGCCCAGCAGGGAATTAATCCACAGAAACGTGGCCCAGCTTTTTGTTTTTAAAGGATGAAAACCCATCAGTGAGTCAACGAGACACAGACAAGGTGCACTGAACCTACATGCTTTGCCTGCACCCTCCAAGAGGAAAATTGCTGAAATGTTTCTTCTCACATGCACATTGCTGGGTTTTATGCCGTTTTGTTCATTAACCTTTAATTCCTAAGCAGTAGTTGAATGCAGGAGAGAATACAGGTAACTGAAAATAGTCTAATAAGGTATTAGTATTCAAAATACTTAATACTGAAATAATACTGAAAAAGATCATTTAAGGTCAAGTGAAATTACCTTGTTAAACAAACTAGAGAACAGAGCATTTAGCATCTTCATCAGAGTATTTATGGTGTGTCCAGCAAGCAGGGTCACAGTAAGGCAGAAAACTTCACTAGCACCCTCATTTATCAATCCACCAAAAAAAAAAAAAATCAGTTTAATTTTAAAACTGTAATTATTTTTAGCCAAGTATGTTGGAAAATGGTGTATTATCAATTCAGAAAGCAGCATATCAGGGGCACATGTAGATTTGTGCTGATCCCGTATTTGCTACCCTGAACCCCTCGTTCACACAAAACACTGTGCAGAGGCGCCATGCTGGGAAAGTTAATTGCAGGCTGTTGTTCTTCAGTAGAATTCAGTTTGAAAATTTCCTGTGCTTTACTAGCTTTTTGAGATTAACAGAAATGTCATCTTCTAAAAAGAGATAACCTCCTAAAGAAATAAGATGAAATAAAAGAAAAATGCTCATCTATCTATTTCTCCTCCAAATCCTGCAACACGATAACGTACCAGAGATAGGAGACTTTCAATTTTGTGAGAAAAACAAGGTCCCTCAATTTTTTTAAGCTTGCCTTCTTTCATCTTACAGATAGCCCCAGCGCGCTGACACAAACCCACTGTCTGCAAGGCTTGCAATAACACAGGGTAGAATACTGATGGTGTTTACTCTTGTTACAAATAAATAAATAAAAACGCTCCGTTGTAAACTCATCAGATCGACTAGTTTTCTGTGGTTAGTTCTAAATCAATCTATTTTCCCTGGTGTATCACAGAAGTAATATCAATAGGTTACGGTCTTTTGTTGCTTGGGTTTCCCCTCCCCCTCCCCCCCCAACAAAGAAGCTGACAAACAACGTGGTGCATTTGCCTGATAAATCAGGCCTGTCGGGATACAATTTAGCTTAGGTTTGTGAGGAAATGAATTTGTTTAAAATCTACTAATACGATTTTACTGGAAGGTGGATTTTTTTTTTGAGAACCAAGAACAACAATGAAACAGAAAGGTGGTTCAAAATGCACAAAATGCAATCTTTTTCTCCACAAAAATGGAAAGAACTACACAGACAGCAGCTCTTAAAAAATAACCTCCACAATGTCGTTTCCATTCTTTCTTCCTTACTGTGAAACCTTATCGCTGCTATCCACTCAGCCCTCTTTACAGGCATGGAAGAAAATTATTTTTCACGTGATCACATAAAAATCCTTATGAAATGGTTCCTCATGGAGAAATGCTTTGGATGTACTTTCGTTTGTTACAACAAAAAGGTTTTCTTTATATTGAGAGTTAAGAACTCCTGTAATAACAATTTAGAAAGCGAAGTCTTTTTTTCTAAATAACATGAAATATGGGTTTGCTCCAATAGTATCAATATAGTGTGGAAAGAATGTGTGTATTTTAATGGCTTTAACCCACACAGATAAAGCAGATACAAGATCAGTGATGGTTTAAGCAAGTTGTGTTTTAAACAATCGTATATCACGCATTTCAAACATGAAATGTTATACCATGATTTCGAGTAAGTCTGCTACTGTTAATCTTTTTGCATTATGAAACCACACACTCAAATATTCTCAACCACAATCTTCCCTTGTAACCCTTAATTTCTGTGGGAATAATAATAATGAAAAAAAAAAAATTTAAATTTAAACAGCTATGTATGCAGTACTTTTAAAAACAGTAGGTATTTTCCACAGTTCACATTGGTGGAAAGGCCATAATGATTTGCTCTGGGTATCGTTGCAGTGTGTACCCATGTTTGCAGCTTGTTGCCAAAGTTAGCTGGGGCACAGAGCTGGGCAGGCATCGGGGTGGCCAGAACTAAGTAGACCTTGGCTGGCTGCGTTTGAAACTGCTCCTTGGAGCCCCTGTTTACTGAAGCATAGTTCAGTAACACTAGAAGTCTTCACAGAGGTGGCTTGAGCCTCCTGGCCATGTGGATAAGGATGCACGCTGCATAAAACCGGCTCAGCTCTTTCTGGGTCAGTGAGGTGCTGTTCATGAGCTAAGAGGCATGCCTGACCTTATCTGCATCTCAGCAGAGCCGGTTTCAGGGTTTCTACATCCACTGATCAGCTAATCCACAGACAAGATAAAAGGGTACTAGGTAACTGGCAATTAGTTGTTAAAAATTGCCATTTCCCTTTTGTTCCTTGTTTTATCACTAAGGTTAGCAGCAAATACAAGTAACACCAACTCCTCACAACAGCAGGAAACAGCAAATGGCATCCTGGCAGTAGTTTGGTGCACTGAAGCAGGCAGTGGTAGAGGAAGAGGAGGAGGAAGGCGGCTGCTCTGCAAGTTTATAACCTATTCTTCTTCCCCAAATACCAGTTTAGAGTCATATGACTTTAGGTATCCCTTATAAATAGGTATCATGCACACAGTGTCAGAAATATCTGGTGACAGGAGTACAGACTAACTTAGATCCTAGCATTGAACTAGATTCTCCTATTACATTTGCTGAATTAGATGACTTGCATGAATGCAGGCTTCACAAGTGTTAAGGATTGCACGATTTGATCAGCAACTCACATCTTCATTTCATTCTTCAGAAATAAAGGGACGGTTACTGTCTGACACACTCGCTATGAGGAGGCCATGCCAGCTACCTCTATAGCGGTTCCTTCTAGAACTTAAGGAATTGATAGAGTAGGTTGTGTCACATGAAATACATGCAGGGCTTCCTGTCCCAACTGTGTAACAAAAGGACATCAAACATTGTGGTTGGTTTTCCTTGAAATAGCACCTGTAAGTTCAAATGAAACTTGCAAGAACAATTAAGCCATTCAAATGCTCTATAGCCACATTTTACTGGTATGGGAAATCTGCATCACTCTGATGCACTGACTGAGAAAGAAAACAGTTTCTAATTCACTTTTCCAAACTTGTATCTTAAGATGTCTAAAATGGACTAGCTCCATATATTAACATTATTACTAAATGGCTATGTTCAGCATTTTCTATAACATTTTTAAGAGGCTTTCAACATCTTTAAGAAAAAAAAAAGTTTTGAAACTTTTCACATCAAAATGCAGAAGCAACAGTAAAGCGTGAAAAGAGGATTTCAGCTGCAACAGGATTAAGCTTCATGTGTTAAAGCTTTTAATTTCCACCTGAGGCAGGTATTTCTGTTGTCCCACACTGCTTGATCCCTGAGAATTAAAAGTGAAATAATGCCATTTTCTACTGTTCTGCTCTATCTCACCACCAGATTTATCTTGTTTGTTAATTCTCTCTATAGCTGTGTACATGAAAATAAAAACTGTATTTGTGCACATAAAACAACGTTGTTAATTCAAAATTTGGCGTTTCCTTTTTCTTAGTTTGGCCTCAGGGTGGCAAATCTCATGCATAGGTTTGAGTTTAATACTTCTCTGAATTCTGTTAATTCTGTGTACAGCTAAAAATAGTGAAACATAACTGAAATCATTTCACTATGTGTAGTAAACTAGATCACTTTATCCCTCTTGGTTGTGACTGATATCACTCCAGTAAAATTGTAACAATGAGGTTAATAAAACCTTTTAAAAATATTTCATCATCCCAGAAACAGAGCATCTTAATGGTCTTAATTCTGCTCTCAATCACATGGGTGTAAATCCAGAGCAATTTTGATGATTTCACTGAGTTTATTCTCCATTAATAGTGTAACTCAGAAAATAATTTTCCACTGTGTATGAATACTGAAAAGTCACATTGCAGCAGCCAAGGCTGGTTGCAGAGGTCAGGCTGACACAAGCTGCGAGGCAATGCAACAGTGCAGGCTGAAGCCCCTCACTTCTACCTGTAAATCTGTGTTTGCACTTGAAAGCATAACACAGCATAAATCATGAAGTTGAAAAAAGAAAACCAAAGAATTATGGCCAAAGTAGAAGAGTGATCTGTTTGATTCTTCTGCCCATTTATGCTCAGCCTTTCAGGCTGAAAGAGTGAATGAATGATTTCAAAAGTAAGGATGTTTATAGGCCAAGGATCAATTTTCCTGGCATGACTAATGAACTCTGCATCAGGAGATGTAAATAAAACAGGAACCCTAGACTCATGTTTGAAAGCAAAGAACAATTTAGATAAGGGCACCCCAGTCGTGATCAATGGAAGGGGACAGCAGATTACAAGTTGGACACCGAGTGCACTGGCGAAAGAAAACGCCATGGATATATGCTCACCAAGCACAGCACAACCAGCTATCTGTAGTTTTGATCAGAAATTCATACCCAAGCCACAACTTCAATTATGGAAGCCCTGAATTTACAATTTTGAAAGCAGTCACAAACCGGAAGAGTGATTAAATGCCAGCATCGTGTCTGTGCCTTAACAGTTCATCTATACTCTAAACCAAACAACCTTCCAGTTATCCAGTAGCACTGACTGCAAGGTCGGAAAACTGTACTTAACGACTGGAAGCACATGAAGGCAGAAAGGGCAACACATTTTTAATGCAAGCCCTGAAGTTGCTAGTGATGAATCAGACCTCTGGTTGGGGTAGAAGATGGCATTTATGTGTCTGCAGCCTGTTTATGCGAAGTACACACAGGCCAGCGAGGTACTGAATTTCTGCAGGGGAAATGGTTACGAGTTCTTCCGTTTCAGAGTGCAAATCCCAACTTCGGGCAAAATAAAGGATTACTCAGTTGTGCTGGTAGCCTGTCTGCTCTCCTCTGATCCCAGGCTCTGAGGGCAGGTTAGAAGACATGGAAAGGTGACTGGGACATCCTGCAATGGCTACAAATGGAACATATAGCATGCCAAATTCATAGGAATCCACTGGTATTCATTAGCCCTGACTGAAACCCAGTTTCTTCCTGTTTTAGTGATTATTTGCCATACAAGGTTATGGAGACAATTCTTACTATTCACTGAGCAGTTCCAATGATAGATCTTCCACGGGAAAAACTGAGAGGAGCGTTCCGCCACAAGACCTTAAAATCTCACAGCTGAACCAGCTGGGGCAGTGGATTTGAACTCACAGCTAGACAGAGAACTGGATCTATTTTTTTTTCCATTCTGGATAAATGCCCATTGCTTGGTAGAGGGAGCAGGGAGTTCCCTGGCAGGCAGAGAGAGGGAGCCTGCCTGCTCAGCATCAAGCTGGAGGAGGGCCTCTATCCCCCAGTCAGTGTCCTCCATTTGCGTGAACGCCTCCTCCTCACAGCTACTCCTGAGGGGTGGCATACGGGTGTCACAACCTTCAATCTGTCCAATAACAAATTGCATCGGGTGAAGTGTTATGTATCTGTATTACTGCACCATTGTAAAAAATACAACACTGGTTTTAGGAGCTGCCGCATGCTTTGTAGCTGAACTCTTCTCTCTGTACTGCCCAGAGCCTCCATTGCTGCCTGCCCACTTCAGGCCCAGCCTCCTCCGACACCTCGTGGTGCTGCTTCCACCACTGGGTGTTATCTTCCTGGAGTTGGTCAATGACTTCTGTTCCCCAGAGAGTGAAGATGAGGAACCCCTGTCTCTTACCTACAATCTACTAATCCTTCTTCAAAAGGCTGAACAATGACCATCTGGAGATAGTGCAACCTCCCAACTGAAGGAAGACTTTCACACTGAGCGAGGTATGTGGTGAACCCTCAGGGACCTTTTGTGTAGGTTAAAGTGTGCTCACTGGCTTGTGCCATACAGGTGAAGGGGAGGACTCAGGACTCCAGGATAATTTTGTGGAGCTTAGATAAAAGCTAGAGCATGGAGTTGCTGGCTGTCCAGTAGAAATGCTAAGCGATGCAAGACACAGAAAGCAAGTAAATTCAGGTTTTGAGACTCTTGGCACCACCCAAACATTAAATTTAGGAACCCAACATCTTCTGTGTGGTTGAAAATAGTAATACCTGAAAAGTTTTAGCCATAGAAGAAAAGGGACCAGACCTTTAAGTCTGACGCCTCCCACACTATTCCTGGATACTTCCAGAACAAACCAATTGTTTATTAAACCAGTCTCACTCTTGAAAACCTGGAAGGCCACAAAGCCTTCCTCCTAAATCAAGATCCTTTTGGCCTTCCTTCTTATAAAACTTCTAAATATCCAAAATACTTGGAAATACCCAATTTCAAGTAACCACAGAGTGGAGGGAGACTGTGTCCACCACCCAGGAGTCTGGACCTCAAGCACAGTCCACAAATTTCCCTTATGAAAAGTCTCATCCTTCTCAGGCTCAGAAGCTGGTGATGGAGAGCATGGCATCACCTCTTTCTCTGTCATAGGCAGCCTGTGTGACCCTGTCGTGGATAAGCAAATGTTTACTGGTATTTAAATGCCTCAGTCCCACTGACTTCAGAGGCAAGCAAGATTCTCATAGCTTAGAGGATCTGAGTCTGTACCCCTCAGAATTTTAACTGGTAAAGCAAGAAAAAAAAATGTTATGGTACAACAGTGTAGAACCATATGGTGATCAGGCCACAAATTGATTAGCATTCACTGAACTAGAGCAGGAATCAAGCACATCCTGGACAATGCATAAAACACCTGATTTTGAAATTGTTGTCTTTGTTACGGCTATTTCACTGCTGTCCAACTATTGTGATGAAAAGTCATAGACAAGTTGTAAAAAGTCACTTCACTTATGTCTACAACCCAAACATTACATAGAAAATGAGGGCTATCAAGAGCTTAATTAGACTTCACACAAATGCAGAAAAACTCTCCACGTGTCTTTTTCATTCTCTGTTGGCAGGAAGCACAAAAATGAGAATCAGATGTGGAAAACACGCACTTTCTACACGGGGCAAAAGCCTCAACCAGAATGTCTTCAACAAACTACTGTGCTCAGCTTTCATCCCAGTTTCCTGCAAAGCTTTGCACAGCGAGTGCCACCGCTGCTTGCTGTCTTGGCAGCATCAGTGACAGCTCCTGGGGTGCCCTTCTGTTTTCACACTCGGCACTGTGAAACAAGCCAGCAACGGTATGCTGTACCAGGCAGGATGCAGGGAATTGCCAGGGATCCTGCTCGAGTGCTGCAACCCATCCAGAACCGTAAGCAGTGACCAGGACTCCAGCTCAACTACTTTGCATTTCATTCATAGCTTTTCTTTGGTAATGCAAAAATAAATGGAAGATAATCCTCCAGTAAACAGCCCTCTTTTCAAGAAGAATACTTCCAAAGACATATGATCTGCTTTCAAAAACTCCTGAGGATGATCCATGCAGTAACTAAAATTGCTAGCCAATTCTCAACAGCAGTAGTTTTCAGTTAACTCATCTACTTTTTTCAGTTTGTAGTGTTTGTTTAGCTTGGTTCACATCACACCTCCAGTTTTGAGGCAAAATCATAAACCATTGCATTGGCACAACCGTGGGTGTGATAAACACTGGCAGGAGGCGAGAGGGAGGAGATTAAGCAGTGAGATTCCCATTGTCCTCAAACGCTCTTGCCAGAGGAACTGCTCCCTGTTTCTGGGACTTACCCCTGGTCACAGCACACACATGGCTTTTACACAAATCGATACTGGATTTCCACCCGGGTTCATGAATATGTCAATCATAATATTTCATTTATCTAATCTGCACCAGTAGGAGTGTGTATGTGAAGGATTGACGAAAGAATCAGTCATAGGAAGTCCAGGCACAGGATGCAGATGTTGAACTTAGTTTTGTAAACTGGGTGGTTGCAGCTGAATTCCTTTTCAGTTAAAGACAATGAGCTGGAAAAGAACTTAACTGACAAAAAAGCAGCTGAGTTGGCTGCAAAGTGCGCTTTCAGTTAAATATACAATAAGTACAGCACACAGAGATGCATATTTTCCCTCCTCTAAGTATGTTTTTACACCATTCTTTTACATATTCCCCATAAAATCAATCATCCCGATTTCAGGTTAACTAATCCTTTTTTTTGTGAACTCTCCCTTGACTCACACATAGCACAGCATAGCCAGGTCACTTCCCACCTTATGCTCATGCAAGTGCTATCTGCAGCTGGACAATTTGCCTTCTACCTCCTTCAAAGGTTCTGCCTAGCTGCATTATTCTTTCTTCATTTTCCTTCCACTGCAATGCTTGGTGTGGAGTCATTGCACCTGTCAGGACTCGGCAAGAATAGCTCTCTGACTATTTTCTTTCTGAGGCTATTGTGAAGATAGGGCTTGAGTGAAAAGCTGTTGCTCATGGACAGAGAGCAGTCTGCTAGCTAAAAAGGGAGAAGGGAACGTCAATGGTGTGTGACCAATTAGTCATGAGACGACTTCTCAGCTCCATTTACTTTCCCTGTAATTATGTCACATGCAGGGGACAGGAAGCCCTTGAGAGATGCTTGGCAACTTTGACATGCCTGTCAAATGGCATCTTACAATAATCATGGCTATGATTACAGGACTGCTGCATACAGTCAGAAACTAAAGTGTAACATTTAAGGATATTCCTGTCTTTGTAAGGGATATGAAAAGGCAGCACAGAGGGGCCATAAGGATGGGTCAGAGAGTTGGACAACAGAGGAGAGGGAGGGATAAACAAGCACAGGGCTATCCACACCAACCCCTCTTTTAATGGCACGTAGCTGAGGTGGACACCGTTCACCACCAGTGACACTGACTCACCTGCTGGCAAAGCCTGGAAGGTGCAACGCAACTGCAAGGGCTGTTCAATGCTGTCAAGGCTGAAGCCAACCTTTCAGCAGCATGCTCCAGAGGAAGGGTGCCCTGTCACAGTGGTACCACATAGCCCACCAAGGAGGAAGCTCGGCATGGCGGGCTGCTTGCACAGGGCCTTCCTATGCGAGACCCCTGACATCGTGAAGTCAACAATGTTTGCTGGTTTTATGGTACACAAGTTTAGTTGTTTAACTTCAGGAGGAGTATGAAGTTCTGCTCTGTTATTGAACCCACGATTTGGGGTCAAAGGCAGATGAGATGGCTCATACTTGTTCTGTGTAACACTCGCCCTGCTCTGTGGATTGCCTTGAACACCTCTGCAGCAACAACAGATGTATTATCTCTCTGGAAATTACCTTAGATCTTTACCACAGAGTTAACTGCTAAAATGGTTGTCTTAGAGATCATAAAACAGCTTCACAACTGAATTATCAACTTTGACATTCATTCAATAATAACTGAATTGTTTTTCAAGAACAGAAGAGCCTATAGGACAGTGGGGTTCCCTTGAACCATCTCAAAGCTGAGACAAAGAGCATGGTTTCTGCAAAATGCTGTGCTAATTCCAATGCTCTATTACACTCCATGGCATAGAAATTAACAAGCCAGTATACCTGTTGATATATCACTGACTCTCTACATCTAAAATGTCATTATTTGCCATGGTTAACTATGCTATTACCTAAGTATTTTGGTGGCTCTGAAAGCAGAATGCTTTACAACAGAATACATTTCCATGCATCAACATCCCTTTTAGCTTAAAAGCGCATTGGAGTTTTCAGGTTACAGTACCAGAAATGCTGGTGGTAACATTTCTCAGGCCTCTAGTAATTTTGTCTGTTAGCTTAATCCAGTCATTAATATTGTGATGTCCTTAAAATATTCTGAGTAAACAATATTTGACTATAATTCTAATTTGTTGACAGGAATTATTTTTTTTTGTAAATGATTTAGCCAAAAAATCTGCACTTTCCAAATAGTACTTACGAATTATCTAAATGCTACTACTCTATCTTTCAGAGAGCATCAATACCAAATGCATTTACCACACATGTTAGGAGACCCTTGCCACGTGCGTTTAGAGCAGTGCTCCCTCTGGTCTGGCTCCAAAGTTAAAGCATCTGAAGTGTAAATTGTGTGTGACACAGCCAAGGAAACCCACTTTACTTTAACCTTGTTAATGGTGAGCCAGATGGAACCGCTGAGGCCACCCATTGTTTGGGTTTGCATTTTTGTGTAATGCCATGGTGTAGGTCCATAGGGCCTCATGAATTCCCCTCCTCTGAATATATACTGTGCTGTTAAAGGCACTGAAAGGATCAAGCTCTGCTCTAAGAGCAGCTGGCTTTGTATTTTTTTAATGGTTGTTAGCAGCAGCAGCAGGTCCATTCTACGCCCTGATTCTCCCACCACCCTTCTTAAAATCCTGATCTGTCGGTACTTGAGTGAAACCAAGCCCCAACTCTGTCCTGTGCAGCACATCATACATTATCTCAGGTTCATTCCCCCAAATATTCATCAAAAAGTCTCAGATTCTCCCTCCCTTGCAGCCTCAGACCCTGCCCCAGTGGTTCTTAATCACACATATAATCATCACTGACTTCATCAACAGTCAGGTCATAATTTCTTTCCTATCAAACCCAGGCAACCTGTGCCTGCATAATTTTTGTTACTGATCATCACTTTCTGAAAAATTGGTCAAATTTCCCTGTCTTGACCTATTTTGTGCCTTTAAGATGAAAATGGAAGCAAGAGGAGTTTTGAGTAGACAGTCCACAGCAGACTCCTCAGTCTGAGAAGTAAGGAGAAGTTTGCAAATTGTTACATGCCAAGACCCATCTGTGCAGTGCTCGTGATGTAGAAGATAGTATCTCACTATGATGTGCCATGACGCAGCAACGTCAGACATTTGCTGATGAAAACCTGCAACACACGATGTAACAGAGGTAGTGAAAAACCCACAAGACTATGGCTGGTTGCCTAGTAGGCTTCCAGCTGTGGTGTGAGATACCAGAAGGTGTCAGGTGGCTGGGAAAGGAGAGTACTGTTCTCCCCGTTTACTCCACCTGCGGTGCATCCTGCTCTGACCAGGACAAGAAAAGCACGAAGCCGTCCCTCCAGCCCTTCCTCCCCAATGTGTATGCCATCAGAAAAGCACACTGCACCTCACAAAAATGAGACTGCAGCCAGAAATGACCGAATTGCACCACTGAGCACCAAATAATGTGTCTGCCTCTTTGCAAGAGGACTTTAACATACTGGCCTCTGAAGTCAACGCAGTTAACATAACTTGTGAATGATATTAGAGGGATGTTGTAGACAATTATCTGTTGTTACAGAAAATACACAGAGGCTTTTGCAACACTGGGGCTGATCAGGTTATGAAAAGGGCTGAGAAACCATAATCAATACTTTAGAGCAAATTCCCTGACCTGTTCAAAGTGACTTCCTTTTGCACTCTGCTGGCAGAGTAAGGAAGGAAATCCCCCTACCCGATCCTAAGGTCAGTACCTCATCTGGCTTCAGTGCCTCATTTCATATTCACTGAAATATATTATATAATATATTATATTCCTGCTGTTCCCAGCTGGCCTAATGTGCCTTTGGTTAGAGGAGCCAGGAGGCACCTGAAGCTCAGCAGCACTGAGCCTGCTGTAGCACGACCCAGAGTAGGGAATCAAGGACCTGATTGTTTCTCATCTTTTCTTTCCCCAAGCTGCTCTAGACACCTTCAGGAAGAGTAACTTCCCCTTTCCTACATGCTCCCCAAAAGCAGAAAAATGCCAGCCAAACTCCCTCCTGGGGTTCCCATAACCTGACATAAAAGCTCTGGGCCAGCCATGGCTGGCTACTAAAGGGGAAGACCAATGAACTTGGGGAACCACAGGAAAGACACACTGGAAGGAAAGGCAGGACATGGTAACCTCTACTTTCTCCCCACAGCAAGAAGTTTAAATCCTGTCCCTCACCTCTTTATTTTTTACATAAATAGTTGAGTGCAACTTAGGAAAGTTATTTTTTAACTTGAATAGTTCTTTACTACAGTTGTCCTTAAAGGTTGCCTAGATGCTACGAGGTGGCTCAGTGGGATACGCTGCACAAGGCATGGCAGTTTTATACTCACCAGGTTGTTAAAAACATTTCTAATTCCAAATCACAAATCACAGGGGAGCACAGGAGGTTCAAAACCAAGCAAAGCTCTTGGGCTCGGGCTCAGTAAACTATTTTTTATCCATTTCGAAGTTCATGTGGTAAACCTTATTTTAACTGATAATTTTCCCTTGAGCACTGTAACAGATCCTTTTTGAAGGCCAGATTACCTTTAGTACATTTCCATTGTCTAAGAAAATAATCTAGTTAACAAAATACAAATACTAGGTAAAGCATAATAATAAATGTAAGGCACGATTTGCAATTGATAAACTAACATTGCACTTCACCCACTTTTTCTGATTTTCCCAGATCTTCTCTATTAGTAGAATGCAAGGCTGTCATACATATTTTGAGATCAGACTGGCTTCATTGGCATTGCCTGCAGTTTTTATGTCCTTCTTTCATGAGCACGCTTTAGCTTTAAGTCCATATCCCAAAGCAAAAGCTGTTAATAACCCTGGACTGATGTGACACTTGGTACTTTAGCACCCTGGGATGGAGATTATACGCCCCCCTTGATTTCAGCATGTTAAGCTTCCTCGAAGCTTTGTTTCTTTCAGAGGCAGCTGTCTGCATTTCTATACCTTACCCTGCCTCTTGCCACCAGAGTTAAAATCGCATGTGTATCAGTTAGAAAAAATAGCTGCAAAATTACTTTTCCTATGAAGTCTTGTAGAATGAATTAGTTCAGCTGGTAACTTTCCTCTGATGATGATGACAATTTTAAGATGTCTTACAAATTTTAAGATGTCTTACAAAAAGGGGAGTCATCAATAAATCAGGACTTTAATTGCCAATATCACACTTCTTGTACAAAAAACACTGAATAACATTAATATCACTGTAGAGCTTTATGAGAAATTATTTTTTAAAAATGAACTTTTATTTGTTCGGGGTTGTTTTAAGGTACTTGTTTTGCTTCCTTGGCAACTGAGGGTAATTGAAAGATCTGCAATAAAAACTAGCTTGCTGTCACAACATCGTAAACTAGCATTTTATAACACACTTTTATACCTGATCAGTATTTATGAATGCTTTGAAAACTTACTGATTCCTAACAAAGACTATGAAAATATGTATGTCTGGAAATACCAGGGAATATATGTTTTCCTTTTTTTGGAAGCCTGGAAAACACAACATTGAGTGGATTATATACTGAGTTTCACAAAGTTACGGATACTTATGTGTACTTTTCAGCATTACAGTACTACTAGCTATAAGTGCTGATTTTATATAATCTTTTCTTGCCATTCAGTGAGACAATTCCCTTTGAAGAACTGTCATTAAGAAACCTGAAACATTAACTTCTTGTGTTACACACAAACACTATAATTGATGCATATAGTAAAATCAGATAGAATTCTGCTCCTGTGTATTAAATTTGTTATTTTTTTCCTTGTCACAAAGAAGGCAGGTTATAATTTTTGTACATTTAAGTTCCAAAGTAAAACTTTGAAACTGTAACATAGTTAAGATAATCTGAGTGTGTGAAATAGCAGAACACTATGATAGGAAATGTTAGTTTTAGTACAAATCTAAAATTGTCTTCACATAACTCGCAGCGGTGCAAACTAATGCAACAGAAGCAGAAAAAAATTTAAACAGATTGCTTAGAGGAAGCTGGCGGGGAAGTAAGAGCTGTGATTACACCACACGCTGCACTCCTCCAAGCCTACCACTCACATTTTGCAAGTTTTGAGGAGCAGCTGTTGAAAAGCAGGAAGGGAACTGAGAAATGACCACTGAATACACACTGCTCTGCCATACTGAAATGCCAGACTAGAAGTTAACAGGGAATTAAGCCTGATCACTGCAGCTTTTAAAGGTTGCTTTTCAGCCCCACAGGGATGTTGGGCACAGAGCTGAGGAATGCTGCTCACCTTCCCAGTCAGTTGCCCACTTCCTCCTACAGTACAGTTTAATACACAAGTTAATGGTGTGCTGGCACTAAAGCATCTAAAATAGGCAGGATTTGCTTTTCTGATCCTGTTTGCTTTCTCTGGCCAGGAAAACCACAAGCTGCAGCCCTGATAAAAACATAGACAATCTTTCTTGTGGGGAACTGGTGTGCAGTGGGATCTAGTACTTCAGATCTGTGCAGCAGCCTGACAGGGAAACTCAAATAGAAAAGGCCTTGCCTGGGATGCTCCCCAAACACTCTGCGAGGTGTTCCTGATGCCTGTTTACACCTCTGGCCTTTTGGGGGCCAAACCCAACTCCCCGCTGGGTTTTGTTCTCCTGATGCTTTCCTCCAGTGAACCTTGCCAGCTCTTATATCACTGCCTGCCACCAACGAGGGCAGACCTCGCATCGCTCCTATTACAGGGACCACAAAGTCACTGCTGTGTTGCGGAGAACATCTCTGCCATGCAGAGCAGAAAGCACATGTTTCAAGCCAAGCTGCCCATAGGGTTTCATACTCCAGATAAACCCACCAAATGCAGAGCTGCATCCCCCCACTCTGCCACCACCCTATCCGTTTGATCCTTGGTACCTTCCCCCCACCCCCAGGATTAGTTCCCCTGTTATGGTCCCTGAACTGGCTCTCTGCGGGATTAGATCAGCACCAGCGACCCTGCAGGGAGAGGACAACAGTGGCTGGGGGTGCAGGGGGTGCACAGCAGCAGCCCAGCTCCCGGTAATGTGAAACTGCACCCTGGCAGAGACCTGGCTTACAAAGTCAGGGGCAGCATCCAGTCACAGTTCCCCTACAGGAAAAAAATAATGAATGGGGATTCAACCTGATACCTGGGAGATTCCAGTTTCTTCAGCTTGTACAGCACAGTACAGAAAAATCAACAACAAAAAAACCTAGTATGCTTTATACCTAAAACTAGTGCAGTATTGCTTTCTGAAGTTTACAGTTTTTTCAACTTAATAGTGTCTCTTTAACAAGGAAAAACACCCTGAAAGGCATCATTTGTCAGCCACAAAAAAACAAAAACAAAAACCAAACAAAAAAACCCCAACAAACCAATCAGTTGGATCGTGAAGCACAGCTGTCTGAGTTTTTGGTTGAAGAGTTTTAGGGCAATTGTTGTGGAGTTTTGGCAAGCCTGGACCAAACATAGTTGAACACTAGCTGTGTATCCTCAGGGGATGTCAGTGTGTGATAAGGAAGAGTCCCAAGACCAAGCTAGGTATTAATGGACACAGGCATGAGATACAGAACCAGCTGCTGAAAGTTTATGCTCTTGATAATATGATTTACAAGCACATACAAAGCAAAAAAAAAAAAAAAATCTCAGTATGTTCAATGCCTACACCGACAATAACCTAAGCGTACACATTTACTGCATCTTTAAGAATACCATTATTGACGCAAGAAATTTTAAGGTAGCCCCCAAATCTGAAGGAATCTGTCTTGAATCCCCCCTGAGAAAGGGTATGGCCTGGGGTTGGGCCAAGGCCATCTCTGTACCTTCCCCATATGCTGAATGATACATACCAATCCAATTACACTTGGTAGGTGAACGCTGACCTGACCAGACTGCACACTTCATCTTTCTTCCAGAGAGGCTGTTTTCCTCTGTAGAAAGAGATTGCAGCATAGGCAGAATTAAGTTATTGGCATACTCTGCCAAACAGGTCTCTAGGGCTGCATCTATTACAGCATCCTCAGGAGAACCCTCCTAGCCATGTTGCTTGACCATCTCAGCAGTCTCACCCCGTGGGTGCATTTGGCAGTGTCAGGAACACTGCCTGTCTCAAATACCAGGAGGGGAATTACAGCGAGTGCTGTGCAGCCCATCCTCTCCCAAGAGGGGCCACACCAGGACACCTGAGTCCGCTCATCCACATCCCACACAGCATCAGCAGCAGAACCTCTACCTTCAGGCCACACACATGGCATCCTTCCTCAAATAGCCATGCACAGCTATGAAAAACAGCCTTCTCGCTCCCCAGGGCTACACACCAGCCACAGCACACCTGGAGGGAGCCTGGCACTCGGCACCAAGCCATTCTCCCACCAGACGTCAGCACAACCACAGCTGCGGCACACATCTTCATTTGCGTGGGCTTTCACAGATCATGCACAGCCCAGGCACAGGCACACAGAGTGATGGGGGCCTCTGGGCAGCTACAACCGTGTGAGCACCCAGCCAGCAGAGAGCTGTATTCCCAGCCATACACCCCGGACCACGAGTGCAAAGCACACAGCTACAATCTGTGCAGTTTTCAGTCTCAGTCAGCTCATGGCTGACCCATGGTTGGCACTCCACTTTCTCTGAATCACGTGAAATACACACATTAAAGAAGCATCTCTAACTATTCCTCTCCTTTTCTGGGGGAGGAAAGAGGGGCAAAAGGAAGGTGAAGAGTACAGCCTGCCTAATTTGGGGCATAAATATGCTGAAGACCTGTCCACAGGCACTGGAAGTCATCAGCCCACAGAAAGCATCAGGTTGGAAGCAGCCCTGCCTCTGTCTGCTGTGAACAGATGAGCACTGCCCACGCATCGCTCCTCTTTAATCCAGTGAGGCCCAGTCCCAATAAAGCATATCCAGTGATCCCTTTTACTACATTTCCTCCCCATCTCCAGTTCTCCACACCCCACCTTCACACTTTCACCCTGATTCTGCTTCTAATCATCCCATTTAGCTTTTACATACTTATATGCATGAACCATTTTAGAGGTCACAGCTGGCTACTTCAAGGAAATAAGGATTTTTAAACTGACGAACTGTCGTTTAATAAAGCAGTGCTTTTTTTTTTTTTTAATAATTTGTTTCAAGTCTTTACACATAAAGAAAAAATAAAAGATTCCACAGAGACAGGTTTAACTGAGAACGTGCTTTAAGAAAACAATTTCAAGTTAAATGAAAATGGATTTATATGCCACAGACAAACTGTAGTCCTCTACAGTGTAAGAAAATATGCAAGCTTAAGCAAATTTACTCCCTGCTACCATAGAAAGGGAACATGGTGGTGTCCTGTTCCCAACACAGCATCTCATTATAGCAGCCGGGTGTTTCCACTATAGCGATTAGTGCGCATACAGTGTCACGATTAATTTCCAGTACTAATACCACCTTACAATTAATATACTTTTTCACTTACAGTCTCAACCATAATCTGTAATTCAAGATTTTTTTTCAGGTTTGTGAAAACTCTCAACTGACCTTCTTACACGGGCAAGACCGTAGATGTAAAAGGCGCATGTCGTGACATCGTTATTTCTGTTGTTACCTGGCATACTGAGAGCAAGCTAACACAGCTATATTGGTATAGCTTCATTTTGTCTAATACCTCATACTGCAAAAGGGGAATAATGTAAAACAATGCACTTGAGGATGCACCAGCAGAGAGAACCAGGAGAAAGGAGCATACACTATGGCTGCGCTGACTGCACAGACATAGATGGGGGACTGTTGGCTGGTCAGACAAAGATGTCCTACTAATGCAACACATGCAGCATCTTTTAGAAGAAACCAGCCAACTGCAATAAACTAAACTGGGTTACAAAGCCAGGATTCGCAGTGTTCCACAGCGTCACTACCTGTACTAAGCTCGCCTAGTAGAAGTTTGGAATAGAAAGGGACTATCACTGTCAGCAAAAGAAAGAAGCACTAATCAGTTCCTGTCAGCTTTACCTTGCAACTATAAAAATGTTTGTTTGTTTGTCTTTTCATCCATGAGGTCATCAATATGTACTTTTCATTCTGAACTGATTTCTTACTAAGTCATCTTCCTTTTGATATCCACTTTCTTCAATGCAGCTGAGGCAACCTTTCATAAATCTATTGTGTATACATTTATGCGCATACTGTATATGTGTATACAACACATGTACACAACAGATTTAATAAATTTTTTTGGCTCTTCACATTTAAAGTCAATCTTCTACAAAATGCACCGTAATGTTACACTAGTGTAAAGACAACTTATTCTACCAAATTCAAAAGCTTTCAAATTTGACTCATTCATATTTTATGTAAGAATTAAGCACGAAATGTGGGCCATTAAGAAAAATTATATGTAACAGCTTAGATATATTACGATATACTTCTAAAGATTCTATGGACGGCTATCACCTGAAGTATCTCATAGACATTCATGTTCATCTGACAGCTGGGAACAACTATAACCACTACTCACAAAGAAAACCAACATCCTGCTTTGCTGGCTTCTCATTCAAATCAGCAGCTAAAAAAAGAGCAGGAATACAAAACGCTATAGTTCTTCCAACAAAAAAGGTCACCAATAATCCAGAGTTCTGAAACCGTCTGAACTCGACTGCATTACTACAAAAGGTATTTTCTGGTGAATTCTTATTTTGAAAAGGAGGGGGGCAGTGCAGGCTAAACCCTAGAAAGCAAAGCAGAAGAAATCATGCCTTTATGACAGTTCATGGCAAGGAAGTGACTCAGCTGAGGCAAATTACAGAGTCCATTTGGAGACACTGATTCCAAGAGCACTGGGGGCTGCAGTTACAAACCTGGTGCAGCTGCACTGCCAGAAATTTCAACCTTCACAAGCACATAAGCCTGAAAATACTATTTGCAGTAATTCCGATCAGTTTTGCCTAGCTCTGCAGTAATTTTTTGTTGTGAAAAGAACACGTGCGGTAACTGAGGATATATTCTCCACCTATTTCTCACACATGTCAAGCAAAACCAAAGCAGGGTTTCATCACAAAAAGTCAATTATCATTTCTAAGTCATTCAAAAATTGTATTATTACTTCTTTGAGTTTTGAATTCCCCCCTTCCTCAAACTCAGCAAGCAGTCTATTCTGCCCTGCAAGCTACGGTACACAAAACTTGGAGGCAGTTCTTAGTACATTTAGAACTAATGCAACAATAATTAAGGTATGAAAAACCTCCATCACCCTACTCTCCACTAGAGCAGTTTTCGATCTGTAGATCTTAGGTATCTATAGACTACTTTTAAAGAGTGGGCAAAGGATAGTTAGGAAAAGCAGGCTTGTGGCTAGGATGTTTGAACCATCAAACTTCATGAAACAAGAGGGGACACACATCCAACAAAACCCCTGGGGAGCAGGTCTTCCAGATTAAGAAATGTGTGTGTATCACTGTTCTCTCATAATTCAAATAGCCAAGAAGCACAATTACTATTGTAATTAAAACCAGCAGTGACTTTAAGTATTGTACAGACTAAGAGGGAAACCAATTCTGCATTGAAGAGCTTACTATCTGAACAGAACAGAGGGAAGGTACAGAAAGGGCATAGGTAAACAAGAAAGTTATCTTAAGTCCTGTCAGGAACACTATCTTTGTAGTTGCTTAACTTTTTTCCTTCATTAATTAACAAGTCCTTTGTTCCTTCACAATGATTCCTGTGTTCTCACAAGTGGGTAACCAAAGCCGTTTTGTAAAATGGAATTAGCTCTCCATCCACCGATCCTACCGATTCATTTAACCACAGAGAGGGCTGACAGGCAAGAATCACAAAATGGCCGATCAGAAGCTACCCCATTTTATCCCAAGAATTCAAATGGGGAACAGATCTCCAAGATACAACAGCCTTCAAGGTTGGTCCTGCCCCTTCAAATGCTCCCTGTTTCCCCTGTGCCTGTGGTACCCCTGGAGATGCGAGCCACAGTTGGTTGTGGCAATACCACCGGCATGCCGGGCACCCGGTCATGGCGGCATGGCTGTGGTTGCAGGGCACACGTGGCCACGGCAGCCCTTGCAGCTGGTACAGCTTTCTCCAGCCACCCCAGTGAAATAGCAGGAAGGAAGCAGACCGGTGGCTGCCTTCGTGGGAACGGTCCATGGGCTGCTGCAGTCCACAACAGCTCCTCCTGCTTTCCCTTCTTTTCCTTCCATGAGGGAGGAAGAAATGATGGTGATCATCTTGCTCAATTTCCCCTCAGGTGCAAGTCGGGGCTAAAAGCTACAAAAGGAAGGGTTTAGCCTTTAAAAACAGTGAAGAAAGTTATAAGCTTGCAAAGGGTTTTAAATCTCATATCCTTCACAATCAAAAGAACAATAATGTGTGGAGGTTAGACTGAGGCTTACAGATAGCTGTTTGTTTGAGTTCAGCTTTATTTTATAGTACGTTAATTAGTAGCCATACCTACAGGAGAAGTAACAGAATCCATAGACTGTTAGTTAGAGCCTGAGCTGGGAGATATTAATGACTTTTTTTTTCCTGCTAGGTGGGTTTGCGCACTGAAACACTAGTCTGGCTGTGGCATTTGATACTGAAACCACTTTTATTTGCACTTTAAACAAGCAAGACAAAACTGTGCTTACACAAATCTTTGAACTTGCATAATTTTCAGATGTGGAAAGGTATCTTTTTTTAGATAATATAATCTTTGAAATTGATTGTACAGATGAAAGATGAAGTCCTCGTTCTTTTAAAAACACATACTAATGAATTTCGAACTATGACAGACAAGAACAAACAGTGCTGTTTTCTTTTAAATCAATTTATAATCTATGAAAGAACATTCGTTGGTGACAAGTTTGCATTGGAAAGGCATTCACATTTGAAAAGCTGTAACAAAAAGACATGCTTACAAATATTTTTAAGCATCACAGTCAGGGGATTTCAACATGGGAATAATTTTTCCCATGTACTGAGAGCATCTGTATTTTTCAATGAGAGCGAGGGGTCTTCAGCAGACCACAAGCAAGATTCAGGTTCCACAACACTTACTATTGCCGTTTCTAAGAAATAGAGCTGATTAAGTGCATACAGGCTGTATGATCAGATCCTGAATTATTATCCTAAAAAATGTTGCACAAAAGCATTTAATATACAAAATACATAGCGCTTTTACACTGATCAGGCATTATGTTTCTCCAATAAAGAAATTCTTCAGTGTTAATATCCTCAAATAATATAAATTGCTCGCATCAACAAACACAGTACAATTAGCTTGTTACCCTTAAACTGAGTTTAAAATAAGCAAATTGTTTGATGACTTTGATGTTTTCCACCCAAAATGTGCTGGCTAATTTTTCCATTCCAGTTCCCATTCCAATCTTTTAACTGCCTTAATCTCCTGCCCTCAGATGTTGACCTCCTTAGAACAGAGGTCATAGGTTAGCACAGACAGAACTCAAAAGATCTGGACTATCAATTCATGCCTGAAAGATTTCTCTTCCACAAAAGAACCACTAAAAAAGCAAATTCCAAAATCCAGCTCCACAGGCTGCATAAAATATAAACTTGTTGATATGTTACACTCCTAAATATTCTATAAAGATTGGATCTAAACAGTATGAATTAATTTCTGTAGGATACAAAAATAAATAAAACCAATGGCATCGACATGGAATAATGACTGAACTTCAAAGATAAAAAAGGAAAGCTCTAGACAGGAGAGAATTAAGAGTCGGCATCTTTAACCACAGATACCTATGTTTTAAATGTTTCTAATCTCTACATTCAAAAGTAGCATTTTTCCACATCAGGCATTTTTAAACACTATATTTTCTTGTAAGGGTGAAAGTGCAAGATTAGCTAACTCAGGAGAATGAAACAGCACAAGTTTATACCAATTTTACTGATTATTAATGAGACTACTACCCCATTTTCTTGCCATAATCAGCCATACAACAGATTACTTGCTGCTTGTTTGGTCAATGAGCATACAGCTCTCATTAAAAAAATGCCAGATGTTTCTTTTCTATGCATAAATGAAATGTATAGATTGTAAAGGAGAAAGATAACTTCCTGAGGCTTCATGAGGCTCCAGTGAGTTAGAAATACAGGGGTAACAAGAACGAACAATTTGATAAAATTATTTCTGAGCTCCGAGTAAAATTTGTACATTACACAATATACTTAAGGACAAAAAGTCTACTCCCACATTTAATAACATAAAATTCCATTGAGCTATTTAACAAAAAGTAAATGAAAACACTGTGTTGGGCTTTTTTTGGCTTAGAAGACTAAAGCGATTCGCACATTTAAGTAATTATTAAGAGGAGACATAGGCACATATTCCTAGCATTAATTATATGAGGAGCTAACCATGATTCTTCAAAAATATATCAAAGCACAAAACCATAGAAAAATGAGCGCAATCAACAGAAAATGAATGATTTTTCATATACTTACTAGAAAGAAGTGATATACAACGACTAACTCAAGAAAAAGAATGTAAATACAATTAAACCTTTAAAAAGGTAAGTAAATAGGCTTTTCCTTACATCTGAGCTAGATACAATTTTTAATCCTATTGCCATCTACAGATGATTCCCTCTGACTGATGGCAGAAGCAACGCTGCATAATTTTATAAACAACTCGTCTCATTATACAGACACAGGCTGACACACACTATTGTTTTGTTTTACGTTATTAGTTTAGCACAACAAAAAGGCAGAGCTACTGATTTTAAACACTAGCAAATCTGAAGCTGAATTTGAAACTTTGAACTATTTCAGCTTTTTATATTGGTCAAAAGATATCCATTTATCATCGAGGAAATCAAAGCATTCTGGTTAAACTTCGATGCAAAAGCTGTTGCAACATTAATTGCAGACAATGAAATAAGAGCAGTCTGTGGTTTGCTATTGTTTTCAGAGTTGTCTGAAGTAAATGAAAGGCTTAGCATTTAAACTTTCCAACAGCTAAACGAGTAAAACTCTAAGTAACTTCTAGGCTAAAGAAAGCCATTCAGAACAAGACCAGTGCGATTTAAATAAATTTTTGTACTTTCAGCTATTAATTGTAAAAGCTCTAGTGCCAGCAGACTCAACACCAATAAGATTATAAATGAATGGAGATCAAAGAAAAGAAATTGTTTAGCTCCCTCCCATATTTCATGGTGACCCTTCACAACTCTTTCCTCCTTAACCGTTCCACGGGTCTGTTACTGAGCAAACCCAGCTCCCTCTACTCCATCAATAACTCTGGCCTCGGTTCGCTATTCCTCCAGTTTGCCACAGCCACCTTTGTTCTCTCTTGCACATGTATGTGCAATTTCTTCTGTGAAACCAGACCCTTCACCCTAGTCTTACAGTGTCACAGTATGGTTTCAAAGAAAAAACAGTCCAAATCTGCAAGCCTAGCTGCTAGTCAGAGGAGCATTCAAGCTATTTTCTATCCATTACCTACAAATTCAGCATTCAAAAGAGAAGGAAACAATTTACACTGTGGTAGTAGCCTGTGAACTGACAGGAGTTCTCCTACACAGCCTTTCGTCATTTGCTACATGAAATAGTATCATTATTATATACTACTTCTTTAGCCTACTCAATTCAATGCTTGGACTCACCACTAAGTCCAGCTAAATCTTGAACGCAATATGGAAGTACTGACTTTGGGGCTCTCACTAAGGTATCTTCATGCACTACAAATCCGAATTACTTTGCAGTGGCTCTATGAAATTGCGTGGTTTAATTGGTCTCAATGAAATTCACAGGATTCTGGAGCACAAGAAAAAGAGCCAAAATAATTTTCCAGAGGAGCCTTATGCTAGGTGCTCAATTTGAAATATCAGAGCCCGTAGAGCACTTATTATTTTATAGCACCCAGTATTTTTAGGGCCAAGCTCAAACTGAGCAACTGTTACAGCTGGGAGCATTTTGTGGTTCTGCAAAACAAACTCCAGATATGTCACATTTGTCACCCAGTAAATGAGGAACACACAATAGGATGACTACTACAAAAAGCCCCATTTCAGATCAACCCTCCTACATCTGCTGGAATCACCTAGGTCTTCGCAGGGCTGCAAAAGCAGGAGCTTACATCCCACCGACACTTCAGCCCCTTATGCATTAGAGCTCTTGACTTGCAGCAATCTTTCAAAATGGAGCAAACTTTGATTCAATCCCTGTTTGTGCCTGAGGGGATTCCGGTTTCTCCGCATTCCCCCCTGAACAGTGCTTGAACTACCAACTTTGAGGTGTAATTTGGAGATTGGGAAAACTCTGTACTTCTTATATTGACACCATTTTCAACAGTCTGTCCTCCCCTACCCAAGCCCTTTCCTCCCTCTCCCTTCCTGATCTCCCCCAAGCCTGTGCTTGATTTCACGTTCCTGTTCCTTCCTAATCTTCTCCTTATCTGTGGTCCTTGCAACATCTTCCTGTCACCCTGCTTGAGGGACCATAGACATCACAGGAGCATTTTTATTTGAGCTCCACTGTCTCTTCTCTGAACAGCTTCCCATAACCAGAAGAAGCAACTGCAAAGTCCCACTCAGTCCTACTACTTCTGGATGGAGGATGCCACCTCGCTCTGCAGGGGTGGCTTCAACTGGTACTTTTTTCCCCAAATAAACCTACCCTTCCTGGTGTAAATATGCCCTTGAACCCATGATTTCTTTCAGGACACAGCTTATGTCTTATTACCTGCTTGAGAAGTGCTCTAGCACACTGTAGGTGCACTTGGGGGGGTAAGGGGTGTGCACAGTGGGAATTGCAGTAGCGTACCCACACCACCACTACAGAGCTGATGACTACCTCCATGACACATTCCTCTTATATAACGAGCTGCTGAGCTTCTTGACAAAAATAAGATATTGAAGTAAATTCACATTTTTAAATGATTCATATTTAAGTAGGTTTGATCTTTAAGTGTCAAGGACAGAAACATGAAGCCACAGCTAATAAAAGAAACAGCTGTAGCTATTTGGAATTATATTACTGCACAGACTTTAATTATTTGAAGTTAAAGGGCTCCAGAACTTTTATTCCTTCTGAAGAGCTTCAGATTAATCAACAGCAGTAAATCAAAGGCAACATTTTGGGAATATCTGATTTAGCAGCTATGCTATAATTCAGTTTTCTCCAACTTAGAAATTCTTGGTATCTTTTTCAACAGGCCAAGATATATGGCAAATGTTTCCATCATCTGGAATCACCATTATAATCTTTCCTTAGTGTTACATACTTATTACATGCTTTCAGTACATTTGCTAGGTGATGCTGGAGTGCAACACATCAAGAAAAGCAAGGAAATGCAACTATTTTCCTAAAATAAAAGGGATTTGGAGTGCAACTATTTACACTGAACATTTTTTGTAGTAAAATACAGCACAGACTGTGTGTATCTTTTTAAAAGACAATTCGTCCTGCAAGCAGTTCTGTTCCCAGTTCATTGATAGCTATAGTGTGCCATGTGAGCAAAAAGCAGCACAGTCCATAGTCAGGGTTAACATTGACTTAAAAAGAAATTTCCATGATCAGGGAAATCTTTTCAAATAATGCCCTTCTCCCTACTACTTTCAAAGCACAGGCTTAAGTATTTACTGAGTGGGGCCCTCAAAATATATGCATATTTTGTTTATTTTCGTCTACTTGAAAGTAGTATATTAGTATAGTCATAAGAAATTAAACAGTGAGAGAGAAATTTGAATTAAGGTAGAAGATGCTAGTTATATTAGGAAGATTTTTAGAAACAGAAATAATGTTTTCTAAACTATTGACTGAAATACTTTTAACATACAATCTACTAAAGTTATGCATAATTTCTGTTAAATTGAACAAAGTCCTCAATTCTTTCTTGCTTCTAAATTCCTTCAGATACGGGGAATCAGTACTACAGGTAAGAGTCCAGTATGACCATTAGGCATATTAGTACACCATAGTAAAGGCCTGAATATATGCTGGTACTTTACTGTGAATGAGATAGAGCTCTTCCCTGGATGAAAGTGTGAAATACTCAGACAACATGAGGTCTGGGAAGAGGCCAATTAAAGAAAAAATGCTTTTCTGATTAAAGAAAAATATTCCACATTCAGAAAACATTGTATGTACTTATGAAACCCATCTGCTGTGCAGGGACTGCTTTACTCTACATGAGGCTGCATAAAAATGACGCCTTCCTACTCACTTCATCTGCTCCTTGTACATTTTCAGAATTGTATCTACTTACTTTAGCATCAAATTTGGATTTGTTATTATAAACACTATGAAAAATTTGGGGCCTATCTCTTCTTAACTGTACATGCATACAAATGGATACCAAAGACAACTTTATTCAGGCTTTACTCTGTTCTCAATACAAGCTTGCAATGAAGAAGATTAGGCTTAGATACCACTTAGTGGTACCACTGCCACCAGGTTCCCACCTCTTGCTTTAGCACAGAAATGTGCATTCACTTGAAGCACATGAATAGCCCTATTAGAAGGTACATCTGATGGAAGGGAAGCACATATTTTTGTGTGTTTTGTTGATTTGTACACCTAACTGCAAAGCCCAATTCCTGCTGGCACCCGAGCAAGCAGACTGAAACATTGCATGGTTGTGCAAGTTCATCAGCAACACGGTATCTGAAATAAGCCCTTACTGTTAAGTTGCCTTGTGATGAATTTGGTAGTTAAATTGCGTGCAGCCAGAAAATGGCCTTTCAAAGCAACGATGAATTGACTGTGTCACCACCCAGCACACTACAGTGTTCCTGGGTACCCCAAAATAACTCTGACCTTGGTCTCAGAAGCAGCACAGCTGGTAAGGGATCAAATTAAGCTTTGTAGCCTGCATCTAACTATGGGCACTTGGCTTTGTAAATTAAACAATATTCTCTACATTTAAAATTTGGAATGGGATTTCCTCCGTGTCTTCTGAAAGACAAAATCTTTTATTCTAATATTAAACATATTGTTATGCACCACTGTAACCATTTCTACATCTAGCTCCAACATACTAGTACTGATCCTTCGGCTTGGCATCCTGGATCCCAACTGTTTGAGCTACAGAAACAGGCAGGAAGAGAAACCCATTGTCTTTTGATGAAGGCAACTGCCGATGCTGTGTACTGGATATGGGGGTAGAAGCTAGGCTAGCCATGCCTTGCAGTCTTTTGAGAGGCGAGGCTTTCCTGCTTCTGCTCTTACTCCACTACACCTGGCATTTCCAGAAGACTAAAGTTTAGCTACACCCTGGGCTGGAGATGAAATCATGCCAAATAGCGTATGGTCTACAGATATTGGGCACTATACACACCAAACAGCAGCAGTTGTTTTGCCTTTCCTCCCTTAAGCCACCTTCCTTTCATCTTTTGGTGAAGAAAATACATGATCATGGAGATCTGATGCTGTTCCCATCAGGCTGGACAGAGCAAGTCCTGGAAGCACACTGTGTGTTTGGTATGCAGGAAGACTGTGGCTGCTGAGCTCCCTTTAACACAGATGGATGATGTAGAGATTTTAACAAGTGCTGTCTAATGAATATATGCAGGAACACTTTTCAGAGGCTTTTAACTTAGACCTGGATGGGTCTGCACAAAGATGAGGAAAGATTAACCCTAGAGATCCATCTCCAACCCAGCTTTCAAGCCTCTGATCCACAGCACCGAGTGGCAGCTACTTTTAAAAGTTACCAGTTTTTTAACTCTATTAATAAAGCCATCTCAGTTTTATCCCACTCTTGGAAAAACCTGAACTGTTGCTAAACCTTCCAAAAAGTTGTCAGACTGAAAAAAAGAGCATGTATGGAAAACTTTGTCCCTAATGATTGCAGTCCAGCAAAGATATAACCTTCTTAAAGTACTGGAATAATGCAAAGCTCTCAGGCTTTTCGTTTTTTTCTTTTCCTTTTTTTTTTTTAATCTAGAAGCATTCGCTGCTCCTCTTACAAGCAGTGCATACTAGTCTAGTGGCTTATTATGGCACAGTCAGCAAATATCAATAATAAGATCATGTAAGAAAGCACATCTCAGAATGGTGTTTATCCCCTTTCCTATCTTACTGTCTTGTCTGCCAATTATTAACTATATAAACTTCGCCACAAATAATCTCAAATTTTGCTTTAGGATCCAAGAGGAAGTTGCATCCAGCAATTCAGGTACATAACACATTATCTATTTGTCTTTTGCATAGTAGGTGTTGATACTGAAGAAATGCCTAAACCAGTAACTGCCAGAGATGGAAAGCTATACCTTCCTATTTCTTACAGTCTCTCCTTAAATACGTGCTCCTGTTGGAAAGAAGATATCAGGCCAGAGGGACCTCATTTCACATGGCCGTTTTCATGTAAGAGAACAAAACTAAGGTGGTCTTTGCAGTCCATAAGCCTAAAGAGGGGTCTCAAACATCACTGGAAAGAGGAACCAAACACCCAACAGAATCACTGTGAAGAAGGGAAAAAGTAAACAGCCAAGAAAATGCCCTACACTTGAAAAATGGGAAAAGCAAGAATGAAAACTGGAAAGAAAGAAATTCTTACTATCTAAAACCAGGTGAAAGAGAGTCAGGGAGGAGGAAGAGGCATTCACTTTTAATTTCAACACCACCCTCGCGAGAAAGGTCCTTTTGCAAGGCTGTATTTCTGAGAAATCTGTGTTAAAGTCATGCAACTTCTGCATTACTGTCTGCCAGCTTCCTCTTTAGAAAACAGCAGAATTGTGAACACGATCTAGTCCTGGAGTGGAACAGGAAAATTCAAGCTCTTTGACAGTGATGTGCTGACACCATTTTGTGCCAAAGGCTACAGCTCTCTGAACTTTTAATCTGTTTCTCTGGATGGCTGGGTGCTCTTGCTATGTCTGCCCCCCTGTCTTGCATCGGTGCTTCAAAGGACCTGCCCAAAACGGGTCCCTGGGGTTGGCTGAGGGCAGGAATGGATGTGTCCCTGTGGCGTAGCTGTGTGCAGTGACCACCAGCCTGGCCTTGCCTCCCAGCTCTTGGGTGAAGGGATTCTGATGGACTTTCCCCATTCGCCTCGGCCTCATCCTTCTGCTAAGCACAGTTCTCATGAGCTTTTCCCATTTCAGTACTAGTTCAGGGCTGTCCTTCACAGCCCATACCACCCCCATTACTCACGTCTCCTTCACAAAAAAATCTGCTCGTTTCGAGCCGTAGGAGGCTTTTCTATGAAAATTAAATTATACACTTGAGCGTGATTCAGTCAGTAGAGATGGAACTGATATAATTTCAAGTTTGAAGTGACTTTGTATCATGTAACTTTTCTGTCCTAAACTAGCTCTCCTTGTCCTGCTAACTTTGATTCCAATGCCTTCCGCAGCACTCCACCGTGCCATCATTTCTACCTGTATCACACCTGCTCAGCGGCTGTTTGTGCAGATCATAAGCTTTTAAAGACAAATTTTAAGATGTTATTATAGCCTGACTTTGGATGATCTGCAGAATGTCTTCAGATATTAAATCCATTTTCTGTCTGACTCAGACACAAACTAAGTTAAAGTGACAGTTCATCAGGGAAGTATTTTATTTTTTAATTACAGCACCCCCTTCCCACACCCAAGTGGCTGTATTTCAACCTGTGGTTTAGAAGTACGTTTTTCTTCACTTGAAAATTACACTTTTGGTCATGTCTAGGAGTCACTGACAAACACAATTTATTACATCTTAACACAAAAACATCTCCTTTTCTAGTTGTCTCTCCTTTGTGGATATCTACATTGGAAAAATGGTTTTGAAGTGTTTCGTTGATGCTGCAGTGCTCATTACTATTTAGCCAATGGAGAAATACATGGCTATTTCACTAGCCATATTCCCAGAACATAATTCAGCATCACCATTTATTTAGTGGCAACACTTCATTAAGCTCCCTCAATTCAGCAGCTCCCAACTCTCTACCTCAGTTTACTTGCAGCGCTGTGCTGTAAACCAAGTAAGTGAAATGTTTCATGTAAAACCCAAAATCTCACAACACATTACTTATTTATTACATGTTTAAATCCAAACCACTTACTGATACAGATCACCCGTGCTAGAAAGCCTCCCTACCACAAGCGTGATGTTAGTAGAGGGTAGCGTAGGACTGAAATGTCATAAATTAGAATTGGGAGATGGAGCTATACCCTTAATTATTTCTTCCTTGTCCCTTCCTTCTTGCTTTATTTTATTGCTTCCATTTTGGAGTAAATACTTCAAAACCAAAAAAAGAAAAAACCAAGTTGTCATGCTCCCCATCCCCCTTGAAATGTTCCACATGAAGCAAGTGCCAAGTCGAGCAGATACAGAACTACAGACATTCTGATGAAAAAGTATCCAACTTTGAGCTTCTACTAGGAATATTTACAGATACTGGAAAGTACCTCCAGGTCCCAAAGATACCTCTAGCTTCTAGTCCTGTGAGCATCATACATCTTCTTTGTTAATATTGTGCCAAAGGTCTGTGGGTGAAATTTATTTAAATGTACACTGCACTAAAGAATATTTTCCCACCTATATAAATTTATAAAAAATAATATTAAATAAAAAATTACAACTGATAAAATGGTCCTTTACTGGGTTTCATTTTAGGTCACATACAAACACTGGGAGTGTTTGGCTTTTTTTTTTTTTTTTTTTTTTAAAAAAAAAGGCATATTTTTTCCCTTCCTTTTTCCTCCTCTAAGCTTTATTCTGAGACAGTAGGCTAGGTTCTGATTATTCTACTCTAAATCAAGATTTCACAGACATTTCTACAAGTTACTGAGCAGGTGATTAAGGTGTGAATTCAGAGTTCTTTATCTTTTCTGCATCAGCTCCCTGCGGTCATTCCTGGAGAGCAGCACAACATGCTTTTGTGTCAGCTGACTGTCAAAGCTGAGCAAAACACATTGTGTTCAGCATGTGTTTGGAGTTCCTATGAAGGGAGCCATGACCTGCCACAGTGTAACACATTGCAAATCCATCCACTGGCTTACTTGGGTAGAGATCAGCCCCACAAGCTGCCACTGTGCATCTCTGCCATAAAACACCACTTCTGAACCCAGCACTTCTCAGATGCAAATCCCAGCTGAGTCTCATTTAGAAACCTCCCCTCTAGCCCAGATGACTCTAGACACTGTGAAAAAAAAATATACGTAAGATGGATGGATATTACAATAACTTAAAGTCTGGGAACCTAAAGCCTGCAGGCTCCTTATAGCCACAGCTTTACTTCGCATGGACCACAAAAGACTTTCCCTTCCTAGTACTGGCATGTGCTAGCGTGCCGGCTGAGAAAGATGCCAAAGTGGCCAGTATCACCAACAGCAATTACAAAGCCTTCCCACACATGTTATAAAGTTAATGTGGCCTACAGTAACGCTGAAGGGGAAATATTATCATAGCAAGGTCCCCACAGCAGCAACACTCTGCAAGTTACGGAGCCTCTGAGTCTATTGTGGAAGCACCACAGAAAAATGAAAAAGCACCAATATTTGGTAACCTAGGTGTTATGACCTGTTCCACCACCCCCTTCCAACCCCGCACATATTGCTGCTTTTCCTCACCTTTGCCATCTCTAACTGTCAGTCTTCACTTCTGCCTTAAATCCCGCCTACACCATTAATAGTCATGGAATCCATTCAAATGGTATCCATTCAGAAACATGCAGTGAGGCTCGGCCCTCACTCTGTTAAACTGATAGCATAGAAAAGAGATAAACACAAGAATGTGGAATTAGATTTCCTAAATGGAGACAGTTCTCAGTACAACAGCAATCTTTAAGAAATTTTCCACTACACATGTTGGAGATGCACTTCCTATTGGCTAGGCGTTCAATCAAAACTAATTTTCCTTCAAGCAGAGACACTGCTCCTCACTGAGTGACAGTGTCTATGCTACTTCAGACATTTCAAATTTCAGACTCTTTTTGGTGTCTCCTGACTTAAGCATAAGAATTTTGAGACAGAAGTGGGTTTTTGCCCACGTTTTCATATTCAAATTAATTCAATTTAATTATGTGGGGTTTTTTTAAGGCAAGTGAACATGAAAGTGTACATTCTCTCATGGATCACCCCTCTGTACTGTTTTTCAGGGTATATCTGTTCCAATTTTTTCTATGCTTTAGCTATGAAAAAACGTCATTGAAAGATTCACTTCACCTAACTTTAGACACTTGTAAGGGAAGTACATTGGAGCTAGGCTCCTTTTGTAGTCCCTGAAGAGAAAAAGCCACAAGGCAAGATTCACCCCCTGTATTTTAGATGCTTCCCTAGAATGAATTGTGTTCTGAAAGTACTGCTTCCTCTGCATCGACTATACTGTGCACTATAGATATCTACATTTGTTCAAATCCCCGTCTCCTTAAATATGTAGTTTTTCCTTGTTTACTTACAACCTGTCCATTTGAATTTCAAGGTTTTTGAAGCAAGGACCATATTCCTTCATAATACATGTGCAACAAACAGGACAACAGTATCATAACTGCATGACTGTGGCCTTTATTTGCTGCCATAGTATGAAACATCAATAACAATGGTAATCCTAATACCCTAAACAGATTAGTAATTACAGTCCATGGAAAACCAATGGTTTAAATAAGAACTATATTGGAAGCCTAGCTCAAAAAAAAAAAAAAAAGGAAAAAAAAAAAAAAAGGAAAAAAAAAAAAAGGAAAAAAAGATTTTTTACAGTCATTGCATGCACCACAACTCTGAAAGGCCAGATATGGTGAGCAATCAAAAAGAAACCTTTGTCCATCTTACAAAGTCTCTCCTTGTTGTGGTTATGGACTCTGATCTGTTACAGCAGCAATAAATTTTGTTCATGGCCTTTAGCTTTTACAAAGAAGGTGAAAGAGGGACAACTATCATGTTGTCTCCAGTCCTAAATTAAAAAAAAAAGAAAAAGAAAAAAGAGAAGGAAACAAGAAAAAAAGAAGCCTTTTAACAGAGGTTGGGACAAGCGGAGTTCATCTGTAGCCAGCAAAGGCTTCTGATCCCCAGTTTCTCAAAGCTGGGCTACACTGCCTTTCCAGGTGACGCCCTCTTTCCCAAGCTACTCTGCTTCAGAATGGAAGAGAGCCACCTCTCAGTCATGCCATACCTCAAATACTGCAGGCAAAACTTGGCTGTGTGGATGTTCTTACTAGGATCCTTCACAAACTATATATTCCCCTTGATCTCAGCCATTACAGCTATGGGGCTGGGCAACGCCATCAGGAAAAATGGGAGATTCAACTATACAAGAGCTTGGACAGAAAGGCTGTCCTCAGGAAACTAGGTGCAGGTGGCTTCATAGGATTACAGAACTTCTTCAAGCCATCAGAGGCAGAAAGCAAAGTAAAACAGTGCAAGTCAGACTGCTGCACTTGTGTATGAAGAAGTGCAGCTCTTGAAACTAACCTGGAATTTGTAAAACGTTATTACAACAGTTCTTCAGACCACCAGGCATTAAAACCTTTGGGAAGACTTTATACTCTGTTCACTAAGTAAAAATGTAATTAATCAAATTATGTACATCACAACCCTGACCCATACTTTCTTCTGTATAAAACTAGTGATGCACAGTTTAAAACCCCACTGCACACAATAGACTCTTTAGCATGAACAATTCTCACCTAAACATGACGTTATTTCACCTGTACTCAGACTGACCTCTCCTCTCAGTCTAATAGCAATATTTTCAAAATAATATTACATTCCTTTGCAGGCTCCCTCTAATTCAATAAAACCTTCTCAAGTGAAGCCAGTCAAGTGGGTGATTTATGTAGTTGTATAGATACAGCTCAGTAAGTTTAATCAAATTACTAGGCCACATGTAAAAGCCAAATTTACATAGAAGGGTTTCCTTTCACAAATGAATAAATGCTGAAAACACAATTTCAATAAAAACTTGCAAAGAAAAAAGTAGGGGGGAATAGCAAAGTAAGGTAATTACCTATCTCCCTTTGGTTTTCTTTTTTGTACTGTCTTCCCTTTGGGTCGTCTTTCACTTCCTAAACAGGGGCTCCCACCAGGGCCTGTTACCCGTATTGATTCAAGGCCTTTGGAAGATTTCTTAAAAGTAAATTCCACTGGTTCTCCTTCTTTTAGGCTTCTAAATCCTTCCATGTAAAGCTTGCTCTGTAAATAGGAAAAATACTCTTGGTTACCATTGCCTTAAAAACAATATTTACATTCATAATCAACAGGACAAAGTATCCTGTCTACTATCCTAGAATACATACAGGTTAAATAACAGGTTCCTCTGCATGAGCTATAGCAGATGATACTATAAATTATAGTCTTGGATACACTGAAAACACTAAACAAGCCACAAGAAGCTATTTTCAGTATCAGCAAAACTGAAATAACATTTTCCTTTTCTGTGATATATGCTATAGATGTAAGAAGCAGAGAAAATGCTGTATTCTTAAAACCCCTGTCTAACAGGCATCGGGAACTGAAAAGGCTTTTTTAACAAAACGGAAAGAGAGCAAACATTCACTTCAGAGCTAATTAGTTTATGATCAGAATTATCATAATTCGTATTCCTTATATCTAGGACATGGCTCTGCTGCTCTGAAAATGAATCACAGATACAACGAACACGAGAGGCAGGAGGAAGGCACTCTGAACAAAGTCCACTGGAATGGGCAATTCAAATATACTTGGTGAGCTGCTAAATTTCTGTTCACTAGCCCAAGAATCTTATCTAGTTAGCATGATTTAGGTATGGATTTGTATTTTCATTCACAGAAAAGGAAATAATTATCATCGTGGCAAGTGAAATAAATACTGATAAATCTTTTGGTATTACACTGTAGCAGCAAAATCTTGGATAAGCTGAAGTCAACAGGAGCTTACCACTGATTTTGATGCAATGAAAATTTTCATCTCAAATCCTAATAAATTACATACAATCGCAAGGCTACATCTGAGGACAAATCTGATGAATCAAACTCAAATAAAATCATCATCAAGTTAAGTGAGACAATTTTTTTTAGGGGGGGGAAGATAAAATGATAACACACTGGTTATACTAAATGTTTATTTTAGAAGTTACACATTACATGAATGAGATTAATTTGACTCAGATAATATTATAAAATCTGTCAATTTCCAAACACTTGTAGCTTTTGCAGGAGAGTTACAAAACACGTTTTTTTCCTTTGCTCATGAACTCTTCACAGCAAAGAGAAAACCGTATCCTGACTGATTCTTACTCCACTCTCTAGCATTTACCTGGCCAAACCATGGAGTCAAGAAAGGAATTGTATGTGCCATTCAGCTCAGTCACATCTCAAAAACAGCCAAGCAGGGCATCTACTACCCCACAGGTGCAACTAGGGAATGTGTTCAAGTCAGATGGCAATCCTGTATTCATGTTATGGGTATGGGAGGTCTGCAGCACCAAGACACTATTTTAGCAGAGCACGAGAACTGACACCTACAGAGTTCATAGTTCATACACAAAGAGGGAGCTGGTCTCTTAACAAGGATGCATAGAGAACAGGACAGGAGGCAACAGGCCCGAGCTGCTTCAGAGGAAACTCCATCCAGACATAAGGAGAAGTTGCTCACTATGAGAAGAATTAAACAGAGAGGCCCAGAGAAGTAGTATCATTCCCTTTGCTGGAAATAGCCAAGACTCAGCTTAACAAGGCACTGAATAACCTTACCCAAGGCCCTACTTTCAGCAAAAGGTTGGACCAGATGATCTGAAGAGGTCCCTTCCAACCTAGACTTTTCTGTGATTCAGATATCTTAATCTGGAGCCAGTGAGACTGGAAAACAGGATTTCAGTTCCTGGTTCTGCAGCTGGTACCTTGGGAAGACTGTGTCGCTTAACTTCACCCTGTCTTTCTAAAGAGGGACACCACTGCAAAGTCCGTTTCCCACAGCACTAATAGACTAAGTTAAAAATTATAAAATAATTGTGAAAATGTATTTTAATGAAACTATGTGAAAGGACATACAGCTTTGCTTCCATAAACGCCAAGTACCAGATCAGCTGAGTTCTCACAGTCTACTCAGCAGCAACCACTCATAGCGCAACAAGACACTACCAAAACCAGTTTGACTGATGGACTTAGTTGCTTATAGTTTTTCCAGGAGTCAAAAGTAAGCAAGAATGCCACTCCACTGGTTAGGACAAAGGCTGTTTTTGCTTATCCAGTTGTGCAGCTCTAGGACACATGGATCTTCTACCAAATGTCATAACAATGTGAAGAACGAGACAAATAGTTGACTTTCTAGGTGAGAAGTTGAGCGCTATTTAAAAAGGAGGGGAAGGCGGTATGGTGAGGGGTCACACATGAAAGAAGAAATATATAATATCTGTTCCCCAAATCATAAATTTGGCTGGTTTTTGAAATGAAAATATACGGTATGACAAAGGAAATACAGAAATTTTCTCACTAATACAACTGGAAGACAGTAATTCTACATAAACCAATGAAACAAACCACCCAGGAAGGCAGTATTATTTCAAACCCTTCACTTTGAAATGTCTGCATAGGAGTAAAGGGATCTTCATCACAATGAAGAAACACCCAAGTTCAGAATATGCCTAAAGAAGACACCACCACTTATCAACTGAAACAGCAGACTCTGCCTGTGGCATGAATCCATCCCTAGGTGCATCCTCACCTCTTCAGTCTTCAGCAGCCACCAGGGAAAATCTTGTTAATAGGAAAGAACTTTACATGTATTTCGTCCAAAACTAAAATTTATTGTTAAATATTCCCAAACTAGACAATCATGACAACACAGATGGGTGCTAATCACAAGCAGAATCTCAAGCAGATAAACATAAGCCCTCATCTCTCAGTAATACTCAACACGGCATGGATGCTTTTGTCTTTTTGTTTAATTATAACTTAATGAAGACATAGTTATGTCTCAGCAAGACTTGCACATTTTTCCTTTCTGAGTTTCACTTATAAAACAAATGCCAAAAGGTTTACTTCTGATATGTATATAACATTGTCTTCTGCTTTACTTCAAAAAAAGTACATATTTAAAATGCAACCTAAAACAGGGCATTATTAGTACTCAAAAATGTTTTTTTTTCTCATTTCACTTTTAGCAACAGAACTTTTATTTCCAAACAAAGCACTATATTTACAAGAGAGATTTTTAATATATTTAAAAGCCAAAGTAATGGAACAACTGTGCTTTCATAAATGACATATTATGCAAGTGTACATTTTTTTGCATGTTTGTTTTTTCAAGCACTTTTAACAAAAGAAAATGTTGAAAAAAAACCACTCTAAATGACTTGCACAGTGCTCTCCTTGAACACACCTCAACAGCTTTTCAATGTTAGAGATGGATTTGGTGCCGTCTGACTTATTGTGTATACTACTATGCCATCAGCCAGCTCATGGTGAGATTCTCTGAGGGTGCAATAACAATTCAAAGCCATAGTAGAAAAAATGGCATTTGGAAACCAGCAAGACAAATCTAAAACCTGAATACCTCTTAACTTGCCTAAAGAGTTGGACAAAAAAAATGACTGTAAAGTTGGCAATTTAATGTTGAGAGACCTAGCTCAGTATTTTCCTCACATTACTTAAACAAATAAACCCCACACAATTAAAAGCAGCCAGAGTTTCAAGTCAGTGAACCATTTCTAGAGCCCTGAATGGGGTGTATGGGCACACCGCCAAGGAACAAAGGGAAAAAACTTAAAAGCAACATGCTTTTCCTCCTTTCTCTCTCTTTCAGCTGTCAGACTTTGCTGTTACTTTTACCAGCAGTCGATACAGTGATTTCAGACTAGAGGTTTTTTCTTTTTTAACTCGACAGTACCATTTCTATTTTTTTCATAGGTAGCCTATTAGTTCTTGGTATTTTAGCCTATAATGTAAAGTGTCACGCCTCCCTGTCACAAGCAATGGCTTGGTCCAAAATGCTGGCAATTTCATCAGAGTACGAGCAACAACAAAAATAAGAGTGGAAAAATGTATGATCATGACTTCTTGGAACTCATTTCTTACTATGAAACAAAAATCAAAACATAACAAATATAAACTGTATTAGCAAGATGGTCCCAAAGAAAAGTACTGTTTCCTTGGCAGTGTCAGGGAGTGCTTACAATTCTCACCAGGTTCTACAAAAGAAAGGAAGTTTGGAATTAAGGCTCATTACAGGGGCCCAATCGCCTCCAATACACGTGCATTACTTTTATTAATGTGTGGGGAGGGAAGGGAGAACAGGGTCCCAGTGAGCACCTCCTGACAAGCGTTGCCATTTCTAGTCAGGGCTGTGAACAACTGCTGTTGCAAATATTAAACTCTTTGGGGGAGGGGGAGAAGTCATTCGGTTATTCGGTGGCATTCCGCTTGGGGTCGTTTGTTTTCTGTATCTCTCATTTCTGCCCCTTTTTATCTAGTGATTGATTGATCGCTCAGTACAATGACCAGATGCCAGCAGTATGCCGGGTTTCCCAAAGTAAGAAAACGTTTTTCCCTCCAAAATTATCTACAATTAAATCCAGACACGAAGGAAGGCATATCCTGAAGCCCAACCACACTGAAGATCGTAAGAAATTCTCTCCAAAACAACCTAGCACAGTTTCGTCAAGAGCCAGCAATCTTTGAGTAAAGCAAGAGTACAAAGTAAGAGGACACAGAAGTTAAACAATTTACACTGGATCTATACTAGTGCTCTTACATGCATTAGGTCAAAACCAGAATTTAACTGCTGTACACTGCAAATGTTAGGGGAAGCGCTGCAGAATAATATCAGTTGCATGATACAAGTCCTGCTGCAAGGACTTTCGTTGTTTGCAAAAAGTTCCTTTTAGGAGGTTTGGGAAGATCATGTATTTTTACAGGCAGAATGCTAAAACAAACAAATATCCACTACACTGCACAACAGCCCCTCTGAGAGCAACACATAGCTCTGCTTTAATAGCACAGAATTTGAAGGCCAGGCACCCGCAGGACAACTTGCCATCGCTCATGCTGACCTCAGGGGCTTTTTCCTGCTCCTGGAGGCTTATCTTGCACCAAATCAGGCACTTCTCGGTCCTCCCCATAAGTCAATTTAACTCACTAATTTGACAGGAAACAAACCAAGTTTAAAAAGGTGGGGGAGGATAAGAGGAAGAGGAAACAGGGATAGATTTTTGTTTTTCCAGTGAGCTAAATATGTTCAAAGAAAGGTTCAACAAGCTCCTGGGCATACACAGTGGAAACAGAAACTTCTGAGATCAGAATCTGTTCCTTAATATTTTATGTAAAAAAGAAAAATCTACAGTATTACAAATATTTTTTAAAGGTCAACATAATATAAATTAATTTTACTTTAAAAATAAAGTTATAAACCACTTTATTTCTCACCTATTTGCACTTTGGCTCTTAGGCAATGAAGAGACATGTACACTACATGAATACAATGTTTATTAGATAGGGTGAGTTATTGCAAGTTACTTTACAGTAGGGAAAGAACAGGTATGTAGGCATTTACCGCAACGCAGCTAATACACTGCAAATTCACATCCTTATTTACTTGGAATTTGTTTCTGTTTTGAATTTCCACCTCAACCTTAGTCATGTTCATAACCTTGTTTCCATTCATCATCCTGTCGCTGTCCCCACACTGTTACTCTTCTTACTGAGAAGTGTGCAAAGGTATTTATTTAGCTTTTGAACAAAAGGCTCTAATTCAAAACCATCCTCCCTATACAACAGAAGAATTTCTTCTTTCTCAATTTATTTATGTCTAAAGAAACTTTTACTAACTGCTTTAACTCTTAGGAACTTATGTTTAATTTACTGAAGTAAATCCTAACTTAACTTAATACTTGCAGCTCTTGTTCCACCACAACATGAAGTGACTTCCTTTGATAATGTACTCCTTTCTTCTCATTCTCATTACCTTTTCTCTACCAATATCCCTCCCAGAAGGTTCTCTGCTAGAAGGATTAGGTAATTTCTCACAATTCTCCTTTTTCTTTACTTGGGATTCAAGTTGAACCGTTTCTCCATTAAAGAATCCAGTACTTCAGCTCACCTATGTTCTCTAACTACTTTTCTTAATTTAACAAATGTTTGCCTTAAGAAAAATGTTATTGACTTTTCATCATTCCATTTAACTTAAACCAAATTAACCCAGTTCACGTTTTGCCTTCATTTTTTAAACAATCAAGTTTTCTATAAGGTCAGCAATTCCTTCCAAGTCCAAAAATAACACAACTTCTATTCTGAATTAGTCTTTCAGTAAGAAAACTATTGACTGTCATGTACAGAAAGATCACATCATTATAATATCATTTGTGCTTAAATATAGATCTGGCCTACCTATAATGTTACTGTTCCTACTAGTATTCCTCTCTCATAATATTGTTATAACACTGTGTGTATATAAATCCTAAGCCAGAGGTCTACAAGTCTTTCACAGCTCCTTCCCAAAGTGATTTTGACCAAAGAGATTCTACTGTGTTCGTGCTACTATTTGTTTCCTTACAAGGTGCCACTTCATTCACAACACCTTACTAATTTTCTGCATAATTTTCAGTATTTGTGTTCAGGCCATGAATGCTATTTGACCATGTTTCTGCTGCCTCTATATCTGGTTACATGTTCAGCACCAGCTGTTCTAGTTTTGTATACTAATGAAAAGAGACTGGATAATAAACATGCCTAAACCACGACAACATCTTACTTGCTTTTCTTCCCTGACCTCACCCTCTTTTCTCACGATAGTAAGTATATTTTTTTGATAGTGTAGCACCTACACAGCTAGTCTTCCTACTACCAGTTTTTGCTCTTTGCTCGTTTGCATAGATCGTTTGTGTCTGCTGCACGTGCAATTCTCATTTACCCAATTTTCCTTCTTCTGTGCTTTGATACCAGGCTTGAAAAATCAAGCCAACCTCTTCTACCATTTCTTAGTTTAAGTATTTTCTCATCCGTCGTGCTAGGCATGAGACAGAGTTTTAGGACTCAGTTCAGTCAATTCAAAGGGACGGTTCCTCTTCCCCCACCTCAGTCTCACGCTGACTCAGGAAGAAAACCGTTTACTTCTTCTTGGTAATGTCAGGTTTTCTGCTATGTTTGTGCCCCCTGAATCAGTTCGATACAGAGTTAAAAAACCACCAGCACACCTCAAAAGAAGCCATGCAACTGTGCAGCCATGGTAGGTAAGGCTGTCCTGTGCAGCACCGTGCCAACTTACATTGCTTCAGTGATCTCCTGAAACCATGCTGTTAATCCCAGACAGTTTATAATACCCTCTGAAGTCCACCCAACGAGAAACATCATCTTCTCCTCTCCCAATGGTCAAACACCTCCAAGTTCCCTCCTCACAAGTGCTCCCTCGCTACTGGCTGACCACATTGCCTTTGGGAACCCCACAGATCCCCCCAGGATGGAAACCCTTCCCTTCCTTCACTCGCCAAGAAGCTGTTCCACCCTCAGGTGAGTGCAGTCACTTCATGCAGCTGAAACTGACCCATTTTCTGTTACAAACACTCTTGCCTGCTGTAAGGCAGTTTTGCAGAAACCCGAAGGATCTTTCTACAAAAATTGGGAACAAATGGATATGACTTTTTATGCAATCATTAAATATGGAAGATTATCCTCTTTCTATTTTCATTGGGATGAGGCAATTTTTTTTTTCCTTTTTTCTTCTTTCACGAGACAAGGGCCTGAGGTGTAGATGAACAGGTTCTCCAAGGCACCTTGGCATTCAATTCATTTTAGTGACTTGTTCAGTGCAAAAATTCCCAACGGGGAGAAAACCAGCATGGCTAGGCTGTGGGCATAGTGTGCCTCTTCCAGTGAAAAATTCATGACAACAGTGAGCTTTGTACTTTTGTAGTGTTCACCTAGGTGGAGTACTTTTTAAGCGTGCTTTCTGTTAAAAAAACAAACCTCCCAGGAAGAGGTCAAAACAAGCTGTTCTTGTAGCTCTTCTTCTATTACCTGGAAAAAGGTGCCACACAGAGTCCTAGGCCTTTACCCCTCACCCCCTCTTCTGGCAAACAAACAAAAAAAAAAAGAAAAAGAAAAAAGAGGAAAGAGGAAAAAAAAAGTGTGGCCACCGGAAAATGCATGAATGCCACCAAGTCCTGTTCTCTCATTTCTTCCACAAGGGATATCAATGCACTGAAACCTGCACAATGGATGTGGCTGAGCTCTCTCCTCTCTGGCATCTGTGCCATGAGTTTAACGGTGAGGACAGAACACAGTATGGCTATGATTCACTCATTCTGAAAAACAGACTGCATATACTAGAACACAGTTCTCCCATAACAAATCTAAAAATCAGCTGATTTCAATGTAGATTGTCCCACAAACACAGGTGAAAGCGCAAGAGCACAGGAAGGTGCAATGTACAACCCACACACTTTTCAAGTACTGAAACACGCTCCGTAGAAAGCACAGACTCAATGATAGAGTTATTTTCACCTAAAACTAAACCACAATTTCCTCCAGATTTACTACACCTTTCTGGTGTCGTTAACCATGTTTTCAGAAACAACTGCAGCACCTTTATTTTCCACACTTGCCCTACAACATCTATAAGCTTTGTTTCTGTGCTCCTCTATACACCCCCATGCATGTGAATGACAATCCCCTATGCCAGGAAATCTTTTAGCTATATAAAGCTTTCCTATCCACCTCCCTCACTGCCTTCTACCGTCCCAAGAGACTTAGGGACAAATTGTGCTCTGCTAATTCAGGTGTAGCAGGATCTCTCTCTGCACATGCGCCTCTCCCTTCCCCTGCATAAAAGTCACCTGAGAGAGAGTCATGTTTTCTTACTGCAGACCCTTAACATCCATCTCTGGGAAGCTGTCTTTAACCTTTAAATTGGATACCAGGAGCAAAAAATAGTACCAGGAAAATACTGAGAAAGTGGTTCATCCACCTCTTTGCATGCCAGCTTTACATGAGAAAATCAAGTAGTCCATGTCTCGCCAGTAGAGGAATGGTTAACACTGTGGGCAACTACCGGAGCCACAGACTGACACTGAAAAGAGGCATTTGATTCAGCAAGTCAGCAGTACAGAGGGAGTCCCGAACCTGTTAAGACAGTTCAGCTCAACCTGTCCTCATGGCAAAATACATCCTGATTATATCCACCTGCTGCTTTCTTCCTGAAGCCTAGTGTAACAGGTAGCTACCAACAATGCTGCAGAACAACAGGGGAACAGCAGGTTGGGAAGAGGGAGCTGGATTGTGTTGGCAGATACAGGCCAATACATACCCAGGACAGAAAGGATCTTACTTGTGACCAGTAAGTTGAAGTAGGACTGTGGCGTGGGACGGATGGAGGTAAGAGAGGATAGCTGGACCATGCCGAAAAACCAGGGGTGGTGGTAGCCTGCAATGAATAGGCTGGGGCAATGGCCTGACTGACAATTCAAGCTAAAACTGATCTGTGGAAAATAAGTGGCTGACAGTTACAGTGGCTACAGGTTCTCAAAGCCGCAGAAGAGCCAACTCCCCTCTCTTCCCACGCTGTGAAGACACAGGAGCAGCTCAAGAACCAGAAGCAGAACGAGGGTTTACAGCCCTGTCCTGACTTGAACTGTGCTAGGAGTCCACCCCTGCCACTACGTCCTTGCCTTTCTCCTTCTCCTCTGGTTGGTCCTAGCTACCTATAGACTGGAGCCTGAAGAACTGTCCTTACACCACCACCACCATCTCTCCCACACCCTGGGCTGAAAGACAGAGCCTGCCAGCCCAGTGCAGCGCTATTACTGCAACCTCATGGGTCCTCACCTCAGAAATCCAAGGTCCCTGCTGTGGAGGGTGTTTTCTGAAAACTACTGTCAACTGCATTAGTGCAAAACCCCTCCATGCTTCAATGACCTCTTCTAATTCTTCAGAAAGAAGAAAGCTGTCTGTTTGAAAGCTACTGCAAGCCAGGGAGCAAGGGAGTAAAAGAGCACGGATGATATTTAGCCAACTGGGAGTAACTATGCCCTAAGCAATCCCAAGATAAAAATCCACTATCTTGTAAACAGGAATGTCTCTTGAACTATTATCAAGTTTTTGGGCAAATATTGTTTTTACTTTTATGGTATAGGTGTCATTGGTTCCCACCAAGGACTCATGTTGCACTGTGCAAGGTCCTGCACAAATGATACAAGGCACAGTTTATCAACAGGCAATACACCAACGCTGCTACATCATTTGGAGATCAGAACATGCATTTACTATTTATTTTAAATGCCAATAGAGAATTGAAACAAAAACGAAATACTCATTAGAATATTTGTTTACTAAAATCAAAGTCACCATGCACACAAAACTAATACAAGAATATCTGACAAAATAGGTGGGATTCAAATGTTATTGCTCCTAAAGCAAAGAAGTGATAAATAGGCTGAACTTTTTATTTGGCCTGGTTTATTTTTAAGTTGTAGTTATTTTCACAACATTATACTGTAAAAACCAAACACTTTTTCCTTTACTATAAAAGCAAAATCAAACAGCCACATTTATACTGTAGTAACAATTCCTGACTTATAATTCAAGTTCTCTAGTATTTCTTTTTTTTTTTTTTTTGTTATGGTTAATCCTCCTTAGCTATTCTTGTAAAGTGGATTATACATTTACTAGTTTTTTCATTTTTTAATCTAGTATCCCATCAGTTCTACCAATTTATGGTCAGCTCTATCTTGATTAGATACAATTTCATCAGAATTATAGATATTGATTAGATATGCAGATATTTAAATAAAAGAATACTTTTATCTTGGAGGAAGAATGAGCACAAGGTTATTTTATATTTCAAACCTTTATCACTTTTTTTTTTTTTTGGAGGGAAGGGAGTGAAGATCATCTAAATACATGCCAGTTAAGGTACTAGAGAGCAGAGAGACTAGTAATAAATGTCTAACACAGTCTGGACATAGCAGGAAATGAGTGGGTGACTTCAAATTAAATTATTTTTAGAAATACACAGCAGTAGAAGGAGATAGTGTTAATGATTCAAAAAGTAACTTGAACTTAGCAACACCTTTAAATTATTATTTGGGAGAGTATTTAATTTGTAATTTTACTGTGAACTAGTTCTCTAAACAGCTACATTTTAAAAGCTGACAGAAATAGTTGGTTCAGAGCCACTTCTGTTATCAAAGCATAAGCTATATTCTTTTACAAAGGACACATCCGGTGTTTCATTGAAACACCTCTGAATTTACAGTGATACAAATGAGAAAACAGCATTTAAGACAAGACCCTTCTAAAGTAAATAGAAGGGAGAATAAAGTGATTTTTACGGAAGAGGACAAAAGATTTTAACTATAAAAGATAAACTATTTAGATTTATTAGCATAGGTATTGGGAAGGTATTCAGAAATGTTTGAAAAAATTTACTTTTAAAATAGTATCTTATTACTATAGTTATGATCATATTTATTGAGGAAGTAATTGTGAAACTGGAATATCACACATACAACTGCATTAATCAAATGGCAGTAATGTTGGCTTCTGCTCAGATTACACAACACAAGACTACTTAAAATAATATTTAAGACTCCAATATTGAATCTGTCATTTTTATGCCCTAATTTTAGCATTCTCTGCCAAAGAACATAAATGTTTTCCGAGGCCTCCTCAAAGAGGGTCAGACCAGCTGCAGCAGGAAGACGCAAAGGGGTTCCTTAAGGACAAGTCCTTCCTCTTACAATTTGCTGACACAGCTCCCATCAACACTCATGGGGGAGAACAGACCCAGAAGTATCAGTCTGTTAACTCTGAATTTGTTTGCTTTTGTGGGTTGGTTACATCTCAGACATGCCAGACACATCTCATTATGAAATGCAAGCAGGTGACTAGGTCTGATGCAGTTAGAAGGCAAACATTCCACAGTAGAAATCCTTACAAACACATATTTATGGTTTAGCTGCATCACCTAGTAATACCCTTTCTGGAACAGGTTGCCCAGAGAGGTTTTTGAGGCCCCATACCTGGAGGTGTTCAAGGCAACCTGGTCTAGTGAGAGGTGTCCCTGCCTATGGCAGGGGGGGTCGGAACTCGATGATCTTCAAGGTCCTTTCCAACCTAAACCACTCTATGATTCAATACCATGTGATTTGAGCTGTAGACTCTCCCCCATCCTTCTTTCATAGGACACTGGTGGCATACGTGGCATGCACTGGTTTCCACTGCCTGTCAGGGGTACAGGTCCTGCCTGATGAAGGGAGAATGAACAGTGAGTGAAATATCTTCTCTTCCAAATACCCTTTCCAGGCCAAGGTATCGCAAGACCAGTAGTTACGTTTTCTTAACCTGAAGTTTATTTCAATTGTACCAAACTATAACAACATTAAAACAGGTCTCTACATAATGATTTTATTCCTCTTGGTTCTGGCCAAAGACTTTTCCTCCTCATAACATTATACTCCACACGGGAGAAAAAAAAAAAAAAAACAAACCAAAACCAGAACTGCATAAAAATGGAAGCCTTTTCACTACAACATATTTATGTTTCCACTCAGTCTTTTTGCTGTATTAATGCAATGGTCTGCTCTCACAGACTGCCTAACATCAGTAAAAGCTGTCAACCCTCCTCACACCAACAACTCGGTACCTCCAAAAACCTGAAACTCACAATAAACAATACAGCCTGAAATTTCTACCATCTATATTACTACTTTACAGGTCAAATAAAAGTTGCCTGCTCCCTGAGCTGCTTGCTTTTAATACTAGAAGTAAACAAATTCCAGGCTCTGTTTTTATTTGACTGTTTGAAAGAGAAAACTCCAAAGGCTAAAATCAGAAGTACATCACATAGTAACTATGATGCAAGAAACAAATAAATTTTGTGTATTATTTCTTTATTTCCACTCCTTTCAGTAACATATGTTGTGACTATATTCACACCAACATTTATTTTCTGGCAACTATGTAAGATGCAGCCATTTATAGCTGAAAGCATAACACATTATGTTGCGGGGTGGGGGGGAGTAGTAGGTGATCATAAAATCAAGTAAGTACAAATCAGAATGAGAGAAATAAAAACGTGTTCAACCTGCAGTTGTGCAACTTCAGCTTCAGTATTTTAAGTTTTTCCCTCCTTGACTGTACAAACTTAGTTTTCCCTTATCACAGCTTATGTGTAAGTGCACGTGTGCACATGCAAATCCACACGTAATATAAAGCCAACTCCATAACCTAGCTTGATCGAATAGATAAATCAAACAGAGGCCAAATAAAACACCAGGCCACACAAGGTGTCCATTACAAAGTAGAAATAAAAGGTTAGCTAGAAAGCTCTTGCTAACAGAAAAAAATTACTTGCCAGTAACTTGAGTTCTGCAAACGCCTCTTGTACACATTATGCTACAGGGCAACAGGTATGTTGCAGTATTTAACCACAAAGGCTTTTTTAATCCAGGCACTACCTACACAGGATGCATGTGCCCAGCAATTCTTGCACCAGCATCTTCCACGGAGATCACCTGTTGGGAGAGCAAGCGAGCAGAATCGGGAGAAGAGGCCCAGGAAAAACTGAAATACTGTCTGCGTGTGGGAATGACTCAGCTTTTGGTAAATGTGGTTTTGGAAGATGGTAGATGAAATTGTTACATGAAATAACTTGAAAACCTTGAGTAGGAACACAGTGAATCCTCAGAGAATATTTGTTACTACTGGCCTCTGTAATCCCAAAAATACCACACCACTTCGCAAAAACACAGTAGCAAGCAGGCTGCCAACAAAACGAGCGGCAGTCCCACCTCAAAGGCTGCTCATGTTCCACCTTACTAGACCCCTAAAAGTACTGTAACATAGAATTAGAGGAGATATATGTACCAATGGTGAGAACACCGAGTAGGCAGTTTTCTGTTTCCACCGGCTTGGGTAGCTGGAGAACATGCTCACTTTTTAAGCTGAGTCAGATTTTGCTTACTCAGTCAAAAACTACCTCCACCTTCAGGTGGAGACTCAAAACCGCTACAGATAAGAAAGTAGACGAGCAGGACCTATTAGTTGTCAGGAGTCATCCAGGCTCCATACATTAGTAGGGAGGAAATGCAGATTTGTATTGCACAGGCCCCTCCTGCCATGATAGAAAAGGCCTGAGAGCCCTGAGGTTGTACAGGGAGGGCACAGGGATGAGATGGGGAGCAGACCTGTACCTCAGCCAGATGGGAACATGAACAATAGAGAGTCTCGTTTTCTCTTATAAAACACATGTAGGATTAAAGGCATAAATAGATAAGTAGATAAGAATTTCATTGACTGAAGGACAAAGAAGGTATTGATACCCAAGAGAGGCTAAGATCTCCTCCAGAAAAAAAGTTCCAGCAATTTTGGATAACGCAATAAATATGTCTCTAATTAGACAGGCACAGTCTAAGAAAATGTTCTGTGGCAGAGCTCTTGCATTTCTGTTTGCAATGCTGACAAATTTAACCTGATAAATCTGCTTGTTTGGTATTCTAAAGGTTCGAAAAATGCACTACTGATGGCTGTATCCACAAAGTAGTCCACTAATTCCAGAAGCTGATCACCACTTTATGAGCAGGGAGAAGATGACAAAGCTTTTGTACCACCTTTTCAGGGTCAGAGAACACAACGATTATCCAAGTGTGGATATGAGACTGCATAACATAGTGCATGAAGACTTGGCAGGCTGCGCAGCAATATACCCAGCCGGCACCGCCACACAATCACGGCCGGTCAGGAGACTGGACACCATGAGCCTGAAGCATACTCAGAGTTCACCTTCCACACCTCAGGGAAAAACTTGCACAGGACAGTTATGACAGACAAACAGCAGCCTCTTCCAAGATACAGATAAGTAACATGGTCTACAGGACCAGGTAGGCTCAGTAAACATTCTGCTCCAGAGCAAAATGTGCTTGTGGGCAGAGACATAGGGAAAAAACCAAACAAACCACAAAACTTAAGGGATGTGAATCATTTTGAGGCTAATCCTACATAATCTATCTCACTTTCTTAAACACACACCACTTCAATTCAATAGATCTTAAGGACAAATTAGTAAACCAGCTTTTTTCTTTATAGCTACACAGTACTTCTGCTCCTCCCAGACCACTTAGACATCACCATTATGTCATGTGACATTATTTTAATCTTATGCTTTCTTTGCATTCTTATGTTCGTGATTAGTCACCTGTGAAGTTTCTGAAGTTCATATACCATGCAGAATTTCTTACAGCTGGCTTTGCTCTGTGGACATAGGAATACTCTTCAGAGTAATCAGGTGCGTAAACGTCTGTTACGCAGACAGGCGAGATATTTTTGAGATAAGAAATGTTAACAAGGAAATAGAAAGTCAAGACTACACAAAATTCAAGTCAGATTGTTTGGGGTTTTTTTAAGTTAACAGAAATTAGCTTGATTAATCACCCTCTGAGTTTCCAGGAAATTAAGCCCCTGAGGCTAAAAACAAGCATGAGAAACTTAAAAGAGAGGGTGGGGATGGCTCCTGGCAGTTAGGACATTCAGATGCATAGAAAAGTGACACCATAAAAACAGACATGGAGCTGGGAGATGCATGATTCTCCACAGACTCAAGACCTCAGGCTTCCCTCCTGTAAGCAACTAAAACTAGGAACAGCTGAGGATGTAAGAATTAGTCTTGTATCAGTAAAATGTTGATAATTTCAATTCAGCTGTTGATTTAGTAAAGAGTTAATGAAGTATAAACCACCAAATGGATACCCCAGCACAGCTTAAGATGCATTTTTTTTCAAAGGACATAACCTGAAGTGAATGAAAAGCTTTCTTGGAGAGTCAAAATAGGAATTGACTGCTGCCCCTTGGATATAGCTTTTAAAAACTATCAATCCCTCTTGCCCTGTCTTCCAAAGGGCACAGAAGGAAAATAGGCATCTAAAAACTTTTATTTCTCATCAAAGGAAACATACTGTGAATATACTCACAGACATGTAAGCCACCAGGTATCGCTCCTGGGAAATAACACACTTATCCAATCCATTTTTCATTGCCTGATATGATACAGAATGAAGGCCTATCACATATAAAATCAAAGCCAGTAGCAAAGTCATTTGTTGTCTGCTGAAAAGGACACAGAATGAGCTATGTATGAGTCAAGTAATTCACATGGCCAGAGCAGTGACAGAAAGCTCTCCGGCAGTGCTCCGCATAAGAACAGTCCAGCAAAGCAGCAACAGCTTGGACAAATGCTAGGATCCAGGATGAAGTAACATGGATATTCAGCTTGGAAATGTAAAATAAACACTGAAGAGTTAGAAAGGCCCTTCTCAATGGAAAAGGCAGGGTCACTGTTCAGAAACTGGAAAAATGGACTGGCCCAAAAGGACTCCTCCACAGCCATCTACAGAAACTGGGCATTACTTAGCCCAGGAAATTACATAGCATAGTACTTCATTCACATGCTCTCTGGCTTATGGCTGTTAAGATCCTTTTCTCTCTGTTGCTTTTTGTTCTATAAAAAATATACTTCTGTTTGAAGGTAATTTCTGGTCACTGATTACCACATCACTGCTCTTGAGGGAATAAAATGGCAGCTTATGAGCCCAGTTGTGCTTGCTGGGATTCACACTGAGCAAGAGCATTGCAGGATCCTTTCACAAGAGACAAGACTCGAGGCCAGGAGGCAGCTGGGTCGTGGCTTCAGCCCTGGAGAGGCTGGCCTGAGCTAGCAAGGCAGCTCACCTCAATGCTTGTAACATGTGATACTTCCCTGTTCCAGAGCAAAAATTTTGCTTGGAGGACTGGGTCTTCTTGAGTATTATTAAAAGTTTCTGTGTAAACATAGCCCAGAGCTTGCTGGCTGGAAGTCTGGATTGCTTGCACTGCTAATGTCACTAGTTTATTTCACCACACAGACTCCCGCCCTTGCACCGGTCCCTTTGGTTTTCTGCCTCCTGCCTGCCCCAAGAATAAGATATAAAGGCAGAAATATTGGTTTTGCCTATACAAAGATTCAGATAAGGCTTGGTCTCTATTACAGTTGCTGATGTTTGAACAACCATAGGTGTCCAAGCCCTTGACTCCATAAGAATAGCTAATTTTTTTCGCTGGTCAAAATGCCTCCTGCTTCAAACCAGGGTAAAACTCAGCTGAGCCAACAGGAGCTTCACTCACCAAGTGTCAAGCGTTAAAACTACCACTACCTGATAGATGGCCATCAATGGCATTTTTCTGAAATGTGAAAAACTCTCACCCACCACAATGCATTAACAAACTGTTTTATATAAAAAACATTTGTTGCATCTCTTGTGTTCCTTTTTCTACATCAAATAGTAAAACTGCATCATTTCTGACACAACCTGCCCCCAAATCTTGAAAACCTTTTGACTCAGTCATATGTTATCTAAACATCAGGAATATTTTTAGCTTCCTTAACATGCTTCAACTTCAGGGCTTAACTGGAATTTCTAATAAGAAATGGCAATATGCTTAATAATGTGCTTAGATTCGTAACATATACTAATTACATTTTATGCTGTAACAACCTGCACTTACAATTGCATGTAATATTTTGATTTTTTTCCCCGTTTTCTGCTCCATTTCACTTAAAATTTTCAGAAATCGAGTATTTCTGGAATGACAACAAAACTAAAATTTAAGAATTACTCAAATAAACTCAGTAACGTCACTTTTAATTTAAATGATAGCCTTTTCAGGAAAAGGGAACAGCTCCCTTCTGCTATTCCCAGCTGCAGATTCCTTCCTCTACCCCACGTACCAAGTCTGGCATTCACCTGAGTCATTGCTAGTTTAGGTAGCTATGCCAGCACAAAATGAACTCCAGAAAAAAAAAAAAGGGGGGGGGGGAGGGGGGGGGGGGGAGGCTGGCGGGGACTGGTTGGTTGGTTGGTTGGTTGGTTTTAAAACAGGCTTAGGTTGCTGAACTGACCCATGCTAGAGCCTGGGCCACTGCAAAAACAGCAAAGCAGGTAAGACTGCTCCTTCCGATGCAGCTAACCTAAATGGGCTAAACTGCGATGTCAAAACAGACCCCAAGAGTACCAGTCACCTACACCTTTAAAGGATAAATGAAGTTTAGTAAATAATAGTAATTTAAAAATATTTTTCTTTGTGGGAAGTTTCATTAAAGTAGTCACACACTACTATGGTCAGAACTCAGAGGGACACAGATGAACTCTTCATAGAAAATTTGGAATTTGGGACAAAACCTTTCTATCAATAACTACAAAGGCCAGTACAGACTTCTCCTCTATACAAAAAAGAAAAAAAAAATTCAAAATGAAAAACACACTTCCCTGGGAGGTAAATCTGTTTGTATTAACATAACATAACATAAAAAAATTTATACAATTCACATCTGATAAGCTCATTCACTGATAAGACAATCAAGATACTAATTTTTTTCAACTTCTTTCTCATGTCATCTTCACACTGCAATTGATGCATCCATTGCCTCCAAAATCATGGATTAGTAAATGCTAACATACTGAATTAGAGATGGTAACTACTGTTGGAGTAAGTCTGGGAAAGCAGCTGTGCTTCTTCGTAACTGGGAACTAATATAAAGCAGGAATGAAAAACATTTCTGAGAAAAGATCAAGCTTGCAGAGCAGTGAACCACAAGGCTTTAAAAATTATTGCCACGAGATCCCCCAAAAAGCAATTAAGTGACAAGAAAAGATATTTCTACATCGGTATCAGAACTCAGCCTACAGAACAGCTAATCAAAAAAACGGTGCTGTGCACGATGTGCTGATCCCTCTCACTCTGCAAAAGGTGTACTATTGATAGTTCACACAGTATTTGGAAAACATATACAAGGAAATGAAAACTACCATCCTGGTTAAGTTCCACTCAGACTATGGATGTGGCTAAAGTTAAGCACATTCCTCATTCACTGCATTATGAAAAAAATTTTCAGCCTCCTGCAAGAATCAGTAACCCTGGCAATCAAATATGAACTCACATTTTAGACTGTAACTGTGGGCTCATCTTCACTACTGTTAAATCAATTGTACTTAACTCAATTACAATGCGGTAATTACATTAACATGAGTCAGTGCATCCACACATGGCATTTGCACGTGTGCTTAGTGAATTGCTGTTACCTCCCACATGGCACAAGTACTTCACTCAATCACATTAAACAGTACGCAGCTCAGGACACTTTCACCTGTGGTTCAAGGCAGCATGAAACCAGACTGCTGTCAAATACCTCTATCCCACTTGCACGAGGTAGTCCTGTTGCAAAGCCATCCTTAACCAGGTACAAACTAAACCCAGTGTGGGTTTACCTACCCACTGTAGGGCCTCTCATCTTTTAAAATTTACTATGGCCTAATCCTTTTGGCAAGGGAACAAAAATACCCACCTTTGCAATCTGTTATTATTAAACAGAAAGGTGAGGAGAAAATTAATAATAATAAATAAATAAATAAATAAATCAACAAAACTGTGTGGGCTACAAAAATTTTACCGTTACCAAAAACATTGTGATTCATGGGCTCCTGACTACATCTGCTGGCAGCCACGTATGCACCCATCTGAAAGCCTCTCCTGCCTCTCCATCCCTCTGTGTCTCAAGCTACATATATGTTGCGAATTAAATAGCTCAGGCATCATTCTCTGGCTCTGAAGCAAGGTGACACAGCATAATTTAAAGTCCACCTGGCACAATTATTTCCTTCCCCATCTTCTCCCCCTCCCCAAAAGACAGGGTATAGCTATGCTCAGACTGCTGACCAGAGCAATGCCACTAGCATGTGCCCTTCTGCCAGATGTGCCAGATGCAGTAGCAGGTGCTGTGGGAAGAAACAAAAATGATGACATGCTACCTCTCACACAGCACAGGGGATCACACTCCACTGCCTAAGCCTGCTCCTGATACCGATTTATCAATAGATGCAGTCTTAAAGCCCATGAAGTGAGTAATACTGGTTCAGTTAATAGGGGAGATGTTCTGCTACTGATCAGGCAGGTGATTGCAGCAAGTATGCTTAGCTGGCCCATACCTTAATTTAAGCAAGAACCTGTGCCCTGGTATCTCTGAGCACAGCTCAGCAGTCCTCTCTCCTCTCTGGATCCTGACAGAAATCTCTGCACAACTTTTTAATATAATCAAGAAGCAGTTGCCAAGAAACTGAATCCATAGTCAGATGTATAAAAAGCAGACCCACAAGTACAGAAAAATAGCAAACTAACGCAACATGTATTTTCTCTTAAAAGACTATTTAAAGTCACTGAACACAATATTTGGGAGATTCTATAAACAGATACTGTACATATTTTACAAAACTTGTGAATGCCTCCCCTTGTTGTACATGGAGAATCACGACTGATAAACAAGAAAATATAATACCGACTGCAGAATATATTCCCTGGTGTTCGGGGGTATGCCACGGTTAACAAATGGTAGTGCTAAAATCCTGTCAAAGGGAAGATGAAAATTAAACTAAAGATGGATATGACTTTGGAGATATGAGGACAAGATGAATGTGGGTTTCTTATGTATGTCTAATGAAGCATTTTCTTAACACTTTTAAATAGCTTCACAATCTCCTCAAGTAGCCAGGTATAAGCATACTTTATCACAAAAGTACAAGTATTTTTTGCTTATATTCTGCAAAGGAATACACTGTTCTACGGAACACTGAACCCAGAATACTAATGCCAAGAAATATGTTAAATATGTTAATACAAGGTTTTAAAATATTATTACAAAACACTAAGTTAAGGTCCACTTCTGAATGAAAAAGTGTATTTATGCACAAATCATAGAGATGTAATTTCTTAGGAATAAAAGGCATTAATTTGTAAGGACCAATTAATATTTAAATTGTGTCAAATGGTTTTAAAGGTTTATCTTAGGGAAACTTGTTTGAAATGCAGAAAACCAGAAAGGAAATAGTAATGCTATTTGGCACTCGCTTGCCTTTTCAGACTGAGTGTGCTTTTAACTATTTTTATTTTTTCTGAATTGTGACAACAAATCACAATAGAAAAAAAACAGATCTTAAATGAAATCTAGGGATTTTTTTTACAAATAGCTGCGCTATCTTTCAATATTAAATGTTAAACATTCTCTATAAAACCTCAAGCCCTGGCTTAAGACTACTGCATTATTTTATAGATAAAACAGTAGACCTTCACTTTCCTTTTGCTGCCTTTGCAGTCTTTTTTCCGATTTGTGCACTCGCGTTTTAATCCAACAGTGGTATTCTCTGATCTTACCAGTGTCCTGTGCGGCTACAGGCTCACACAGTGGGGTCAACAGAGAGCACAACCAGAAAACTTGTGAAAAAGGAAAACAAAATGGAGGAGGGGCACCCGCAGAAGATGAAGGAAAGCCAGCAGAAATGCCTACAGCGCATACTGCATTTTTGCTCAGCTCTCCCAAAGTAGAGTTTCCTTATCCTACTTGAGAATTAAAAAAAAGATGTTAAACTCTTCCTTGGTCAACGTCCCCAGGTTTCCAGGCACAATTCTGAAATTATTTATTTACTATAGGTTATATCCTATTTGTAAAGAAATCAAGAGTTTACGGTAAAATGCTGACCCACAAATGCTAAGCTGATGGGAGAGAAAATAAAGTTTCCTCTTAGTGAAATCAGAGACTTATTTTTGCTCAGAAAAGGTTGATGTTGTTTAATTTTGTAAACTAAAGAAAATCCTGTGCTATGCAAATACATTTACATGGAAATTAAATTTACATTTTATAATCGTAAGTTTTTCAAACATAACTTTGACAGCTAATACTCCCTTTAAAAATATTTTACTCACATGGAGCGTGTTCTTTCTTACATTAAATTTTCGACTTGTTTGCAACATACCCTCCCCCAACCACTGAAAAAAAAAAGATAAATTGCTTGCTGCTAATGTCACCATGGTAACTTATTATAACTACCTGAAATTTGGAAATCAATAATGACCCAAGAACAACCTACAGATAAATGGTATTTTGTTCACTTACTCTTTGCTAGAATAATGTGCCAAATAATTTAATTTGTTATAATATACCCAATATTGATATCTTCCTTATTCTTATCTGTGTACTAGAAACAGCCATACTTACTTTGGCCAGTCTTACATTAAGGCATCTGTGTACAGTCGTGATCCACGTACATATCAGTGCACAAGACACACAAATTATCGTGTACAAGAGAAAGTGCCAAATTACTTTAATTAACCATTAATCTGTGTAATAAATGAAGGTTACTGAAATGTGTAATGATTTCTTTCACATGTTGCAGGTGAACAGAATTTTTTTAGTGACACTTGGCCATTTTTCTTCAAACCATATATAATTTTATATGTGAAAGACAACTTTATTGTGAGGATCCCAGTAAAATGCTATTAAACACACAGCTTTGCTACTGGATAGGCTCCATTCATCAGTGGCTATCTGTACAAGAGAAATATTTCCTAAAATTTCAGGACATACTTTTTCTCAATTAGAAACAGCCACACGCAGAAGTTTGTCCCAAACCACACTGAACCTGCCCAGCGTAGACTGTCAGCAGTGTCCTGAAGAGCTGCCTGGTCTCTTACGCTCCTACTCCGCCCATCCTCAGCTGCCTGAGGCTACACACCCCTGCCAGAAATTATGTATATTAATTTTTATATATAATTAAAACATATAAATAAAGGCTCCTTCAATTTATGTATATCTGTATTACCTCCCCAAACACCCCTTAGGGAGAGGGGTGCACTGTAATGTACAGTAGCAACATACTGTATCTGTAATATGGTGCACTTTAGCCAGCCACAGCACAACTTGTGTCAATAAACAATTTCAAGATAATCACTCTTGTATTTTATTAGCTACAGCATCTTTGTGACTTTATGTTAAACTAGCAGCAACCAGACCTCAGCATTTTCAATACACCTACTAAATCTGCCCAGGTTACGCATATGCAGCACCCAGCATAACGCCACTGGCGCTGCACAGACAGTATTCAGTTCTACTGCACAGAGCTCAGTTTGGGACCTCGATCATCATCAGCCAAGTCCAATGAAGTCCAAGTGACTTCTTAACTCTGTAGGTATGGCACAGGTAACCAGTCCTTTGCAGCACTGAACTAATACCATAAAGGACAAGCACAGGCACGTGCATGAGAAGTGGTATTTAAAAACATTTCTCAGTTCATTCAGGACTCTTCAGTGGTTTAGTTCTGTGAAAATATTTTTCAAGTGTCCTTAAAAGAGAAATAAAAATTACTGCTACAGCCTGCTTCAGAGCAGAGCTTGGGTACCAAGAGAGAAGTTATTTATGGCTTATTTGATGTAGCACTGGTTGGCCCTGAACCTTAGTAAAAGTAGCCCCTGCGTTCAGCTAATATACATTACATACAGTCTGCTAAAAAAGTTTAAATTATGGAGACCCTTCAAGGGAGCTTAACTTGATCCTCCTGTAATATTAAGTCACAGGTGTGCCAGGCAAAGGAGACAATTCAACTATACCTCCTAGTTACCAGCAGGGCAGTCACAAATTAAACGTCACCAACGGCAATCTCACTCCCAAATATTTATATATTTTTTTTAAAATTACAGAAATAGACACATCCTCTATTTGCAGGACTGGACTGTTAACATCCTTTTCTAAGGAAAGGAATGCCAGATCAAGCATAGGACTGACAGAAGGTACACTCATGATGAGTATACACCAACGAAAATAGAGGTTCTGCGAGACGCAGTTGTGCAAAGTCTTGATCTGCCATTGTCTCCTTGCTAGTGAGTTAAATCAATGAGACCGAAGAAGAGTTCAGAGAACAAGATCTCCATTTTATTTTGGCTCAGTTCCTTGAAAATTACACTCTACCACTCTCATGACACCAAATGAAGTGGTCATATTCTGCATTTCCTCAGGCTGAATGATTCCACTGCTCTCAACTTAGCTCCAATTTTCATGTAGCAAAACCAAATTCCTATGAACTTGCTGATACAAATGAAATTCAAACATGCAAAATAAATTACTAGTTTTCAGCTCAAAAAGCTGATTGTAACTCCTTCTGCAGCTACAAGGCAGAAGAATTGACACAGGAGTCCAGGTGGGAACATGAGGCCAGGGTGCAGGAAGGGGTGGGTGGGATTGCCTCTTCCAGCAAAAGCCTACAGTTAGGTGGCTTAAGGCAATAATGAAACTGCAGAGTTATAACAAGCAAGGATTTTGTTCAGGAAAATAAAACAAAACAAAAACCTAGTGCAAGATCTTTAGCAAACAATTTTTTCTACAATATTAATAGAGGTGCTTACTTAATTTAAAAATGACCATGCAGCATAATTCTGGGGCTCACAAAAACAGCAATTAAAGAGTTTCATATGTATCAACCAAAATGTCATTAAGGCACTGGTGCACAGAATGACAATTATTGGGCTCTCTGAGATTTGTGATTTTTGAAAAGCATTTCTACCACTTGGGATTGTAAAAGCAACATTTAATACTAATCTTAAAAACAGACAAAGAATTTTACATAGAAAGGTTAAAATAAGTTGCCAACCCCAAAGGAAACAATTTCTAAATATTCCAATTATCTGAGATGTACAGTAAAACAACCCTGTGTTTAACTGAAAATCTGCAGCCAGACAGCACACATGAATTAATTAAAACTATAGAAAACCTGAGACAAAGTTGTCTGTACTTGATATGTGAAATACTTCTTCTTGACAAACACTTTCAAAAAGCACATCACCTATTTGAAGCTAACAATCCAAGTAAAGCAGCTTTTATTCCCTGCACTGTTTTGAAACAACCAAAGCAAACTCAGGGTTCTGTCAGTACAAATTCCCTTCATAACATACACACCTAAAAAATCGTTTGCAAGAAAAAATGTTATCAGAAAGAACTATGAGATTCCAGTGAGTTGGATGCTGATGGGGGAGGAAGGAGCAACTGACACAAATGTATCATAGTCAATTGCATTACACCAAACTCATCCCATAGGAGACTGTCCCAGGAGTGAAACATTGCACACCATTCACAGCCTGGAAGTGCATTTTATATTTTCAAACCTAAAAAGTATTGAGTTTAATTATACTATTATAAACTACAGACAGAAAACTTGTAAAAGACCTTTACACAACTCACCCACATAGATGGAAAAAATCAACATATTGAGACCCACATTTTTAAAGATCGCTTGGTTTTATTTCCTTTGCAGCAGAACTGTTGTTGTAGAAGAAATATATACATTTCACATAAAGTATATATATGCACATACTTTATTTTTATTTTTAAAAAAGAAAAATTAATAGACCATCAATCTGTTCCTCAATTAAAAAAGTAATTTAAGTAGTTAAACTACGGTTCTTACACATGAGAAAAAAAATCCCATAGAGTCCATGCAGAACTTTGCTCACGGCTAGACTAAAGCAGAAGACAATTTTAAGGGGTGAATAGTTATAAAAGTCACATATTTAAGGTCCTAATCTTGAAACCTTTATTCACATGAATAGTTTTTACTTTAAAGAAGTGTTCGCAAGATCGGAATCCTACAATCATTAATCTTTTTGAATGACTTTTTAGCATGAAGGACTATGTTCTCCTTCAAAATAAACAAACGCAGATAATTCTGCTGAATATTTTGCAAAGCCTTTCTTTGTCTTGTCACATTACAACACTCAGAAGTTTAAGAGAAATTGTAAGCTGCGAGGTAAAACACAGCTGAAAAGTTCTAACAAGTTTAAGAAAGAATTATTGGTTGATGCTAAAAATTTCAAATATTTCTGTAAATACCACTATTTCAAAACAATGTGTTATTTAACAGCATGTTTTGCATGATCATTAGCAGGAGAAGTTAGCTATTTACTTAGAGGTCTAAGAAAATTACCAAATATCTAACTTTCCATCATACCCGTATTTTAAATGTCCACCCAGAATTCTTTTTCCCCTAAGCATCACTGAAGCACGCAACAAATTCAACACTTAGCTCAGGTTTCATATGCTCCTTAAAAGGAGGCTGCGGTTGTTTTCAAAGCCATTTTTAATGCGGAGGGGGAAGCCATCACCACCCCTCTCCCCAAGCTCTGAAATCCCTTCACTATATAACGCGTGTACCGTCGTTGCCAGCGGGGCGAGCTCCCAGGCCGGGGAAGGGGCCGGGTGGGCGGCTCGCCCCCGCCCGGGCCTCTTCAGGAGCCCCAGAGGAGCCACCGACCGCCCAGCGGGGGAGGCAGCGGTTCCCCCCAGGCCGCAGAGGGTGAGCGCGGGGCGGGAAGAGGGGGTGAGGGGGAATCCTCTCGGGAGTTACATATCTCCAACCCCGTTAAAACGAAGGGTGTAGGCGAGGCACCGCGCTTCGAGCGGCACAGCGGCTGCTGCGAGCACGCCTGCCGGGCCGCCCACGTGTGACAGCCGCCGCCGTTGCCTCCTGAGGGGCGGAGGAAGGGGCAGGACCCCCCGGCCGCAGAACAAAGGGTGGCACTGGCCGCCCGCCGCCCTGCCCGCCTCTGCCGAAAAGCGGCCCTCGGCCGCGGCTAATCGTGACGAGGGCCTCTGCCTGCCCCTGAACGCGGCGGGGCCGCGGGCGGGCCGCCTCCGCCGGGCCGCGCCGGGCCAGGCCGACCGCCCCGCCGCCATCTTGATGGGCAGCCCCTGCGCCGCCCGCGGGCCTGGGGCGGCCACGGCGCGTGCCGGGCTCCTGCGTGGGGTGCCGAGATAAGAACGAAGTGGTGGGTGCGCGCGTTGGCCCCGGCTCGGTTTAAAAGGGTTTACGTCTTTGATAGCCCCCCGTATAATAAATGGTAGCAAACCTCCGGGGAAAATGGCAGTATTTTTGAGCGCGCTGCTGTTTGTTTGCCCATTCTTTATTCGCATTTGCTGTAGGTTAATGTGCTCCGTGGCTCCTCGGGCACGGCAGATGGTGCTCACCCACGCCCGCGGCAGGGCCCGAGCGCTCCAGCGGGCGGTGTGGAGGTGCGTCGTGGCTGAGGAGAGGGAGCAGCGTTACATGCACAAACTTCAACGGTACTGACTCCCCGAACGAGTCGGACCCTCGGACAGCTGTTTTGTGATGTATCGTTATTTCGATTCTCAAAGGTACTAACCAGCAACTCCAGTTCTGTACTATGTGCTAGCTTTTCTCTTAAAAAAAAAAAAAAAAAAAAAAAACAACAAAAAAACCCCACACAAAACCACAAAAAAACCAAACCTCAAACAATTCAAACCATATTAAGAGAGTAATAAAACAAACGCCTTTGAATCTTTCACACCAATTCCTTCTTCGGGCCGTAGTTAAGTACCAGGGGCGGAGCGGGTTACAAATGGCCGAGCAGCGCTGACCCGCCGCGGCCGCAGGGGCTGCAACCCCGCGGCGGGAGGAGGAGGAGGCGGCCGCCGCCGCCCCGCCGCGCCGCGCCCCGCCCCGCCCCGCCGGCGGCAGACCGGACCGGCTCCTGCCGCAGTGCCGCCGGCGGCGGCACACCGCCCTGCCAGGTGCGCGGACTGTTGGGGGGGATGTGTGTGCGTGTGTGTGTGTATGAGAAACCCCAACCGGCGATAGACCTCGCTTTCAAATACCTGACTGCCCATCTGAATTCATCTACCCGAGTCCTTTAAGCTAAGCGTTAAAGCCGGTTATGGGTTTATGCCGCTACATGAAAAACAGAAAAACCCACGGTCTTCCCACCTGTTTTGCCACTGGCATGAAAAAGAGCAGAACTGAATCGTCTCTTTACATCAACCAATCAATTAATCTACGTTTTATAAATTTGTAACTGCGAACAGGATTTCAGATACCGTGCTCGCTATAGTGGTAATGTTTTGCTGTAGTTTGCTTTCACAGTGATAACCTTAGAGAAAAATAGGCATAAGAACAACAAAAAAAATTTGCAGTGATTCCATTCACGCGTGGTACTAACAGCACTTATCCTTCAGTCCCCGCGTTACCAGAGCAGTCCAAGAGAACTTTCATATTAGAAGCAACCTGCACTACTTGAATATTACCAACTTCTTTGCAAGACCAGAGGTTTTTCTCCATCTACACCAACTGTAGCACAGCACAGAAGTCAAGAGCTCACTGGCAAATCTTGCTGGCAAGCAGAAAAATTAAGACCCAGAATCTTTACTTTTGGCCCCTTCTAGGTACTAGTTGCATGGATTTGCAATGCACTGATCCAAAAGGGGACAGACGAATGTAAAAACCACTGTGACAATTAGCATCAGTTTCTGCCATTCCTTTATGCAGCAGAATCCAAACTGACCCATACTGTTAAATGTATTTCCTGAAACAGGCATGAACACAGCAGAAGATGAAAACAAGACTTGTATGCAAGTATTTAAGAGATCTTGTATTAATTCATAATGAATATTTTCATTGTGGTTTTTTTTGCATATCTAATTTTGCTAATTTCATTTCTTGATGCTTGAGTGTACTTTTTTAATGGCAACATTTTATAGCAACATTGTTACCAGAAAGCTCTATAAAATTAGTCAAATTCATGGAAACTGGTCATTCAAAATCTGAGCATCTGTTTTTGACAAGAAAATATTTTGTCTAGCAAATGTGTCAAAATTATTTTACAATAATGTAATCAGTATTTTTCAACAAACCAATTTTTAAAGGAATAAGGATTACTATCTTTCATATGTTTAGCATGTACCCTTATTGTTTGATAATTTACTTCCACACAAACTTTTAATAAAAGGAAATAATTTACTTTTTTTGACCCGTCATCTTGAAATAATTAGCAATGAGATGTGAATGTGCCCAGAAGAACAATGTGCTAGCAGGACATACAAATTCAGATTAACTTTGTTAAACTGTTGGAATTAAACAACAACAAAAAACCATACTAAACTTTCTACATGCTAACTTAAGTGGAGAAAGCCATAGAGCAGTACACATTTTTATTCCCATACATATCACCAGTAAATATTTATCTGCCAAGTTAGTTCTCTTTCGGACCTGAAATGCGAGGAATTTCAAACTTGTCCAAAGAACGGCAAACCTACACTTAAACTAATGAAGACTCCGATGGAAATGAACAAAGGAAGCCAATGGAGTATTTTCTGCCACATAAGATGTGAATAAAGAGGAGTCACATTTCTCTTAAGGTACATAGTTCAGCTGAATGTGATGCAAGAAATTCAGATGAACATTCGTATATGATAAGTTAATACAAATAATACTGTTATACAATTAGTTTGGGGGGCACTTTAAAGATTGGGAAGCATTTACAAACATAGTAGAAACAAGTACACTGAATTATAGTTGATATACACAAAACTCCCTTATATTTATTTAATCAAAATTTTCTGTTTTAAGTATCTAAGCTCCCAAATGAAACTATCAGAAAAAAGTCCGTGAGATAAATTGTGCATACCTTTTGAAACATCTTGATCCCTATTTCACTGATATCACCCGACTCAACATTTCATCTCTTAGTATCGTTTGGTCCTTGAAGTGTAGCTAAAATACACTGCACTTTTAAAATGCCAGGAGGGAGAAAACAGAAACTATGCTAAGGTTCACCAGTTTTTAAGAAGAAATAGATTATATTCACCATCCTAAAAACAGAAATTGTAGAACAAAATCAACCATTTAATGCCAATTACCCTCCAGAGAATCTAATATACTACATAGGTGCATTTCATGACACCTATTGTGGTCAGTGCTGGTTTAGCTCCATGTAATAGACATACTATTAATAAAGAATAAACACTAAATTACATATGGATAAAAGGAAACAAATTATAACTATAAAAGCATAGTGTTGCTTTATATATGATTAAAAACAATTACTTATTCCCATGCGAAAAAAAGCCTATATTAATATGTAAGACATCATGGAAAATGTTAAACATTGATTATACTATCAAATAATGGATACTGAAGAGAATTAATCTTTGGCAAAAGGACAGTGCTTCAACTGTAGCCATTTTAACAGTCTAATCTTGCTTGATTTACAGGTGTCACCAGTTAAAGAAATCATCCAAGGAAGAAGTACTATCTCCGTGAAGAATAACAAGAAACCCACATAAGCATGGAATGGGCTGTCACTTTCCAATAAACTATCAATAATTGCCAGTTAAAAAAAACCCTAATATATAACAAAAATAAAATAATCTGCCATTTTAAAAAAATTGTAATTGCTTAATGAAAATAAATTCATGAAGATTAATGTAAAAATTCTTTGGGGAAACTGAATCCACCAGTTACATTATTAAACCTAGAGAGTTTTTGTTGCTCAAAGCAGGCTGTGGATTAATTTTGAAAAGTATTTGCTGCCTTGCAAAAATATTTTGTAGTCATTAAATGCAAAGACATATAAAATGAAAAATGCATTTTTATTTTTTACAAAAGTCACTGTCTTTACTGAAGACAATGTAGACAGATCAAATTTACAGGAACCCTCTGAACCAGAATGTTTTGAATTTAAATAATTTTAAACATTTTTAAATCCAATAGATCAGATTTTAGAATGTTTGGTAATTTTTCTTTAATTCTTGAGGAAAAGAACACATTGCTAAGAGGAGACTCTAATAGCCAACTTTCTTAGTGTAAATAAGAGATTATAGTGCAGGAGAATGAAGCAGTCCTTAGTGAAAGATCTGGTATTTACTGCTGCATTAAGACTTGGCAAAAGCATTAATTAACGCTAACGAAATCCTATTCCAGTTAGTCTAAGCAAAGATTTTATCTTCAGCTGTACTATATTTCTGCCTGGAAATCTTGAATATGATTTTCATCTTGACAGTGCACCTTTAGAATATTTTGCTCCCTTATCCTCTACAGTTCAATCCCACACTCCTCTCTTTGTGACTAGTCCTTTAAAGTCAATGGTGACATAAAGTTCTCTATAAAAAACCTCTTCATTTCTGATAATTGTTTATTCATGCATCTCCTTCACACCCAGATCAATCACCTGACAAGTAATGGCTTCAGAGATTAGTGATAATAGTTAAAAATAGACAATTAAAAACACTTCTAAAAAATATTTTACTTTTATCTTCGTTTCTAGGTTGTGATAGTTTCCAAACCAGAATCACACACAATGTACAGGATGCCCCGCTGAATGTCCTGTTAGTTAAAATCTGCATGCGTGCTACAGCCACACAGACCCCTATACAAGAAATCATGCATTCCTTACAGGGTTAACTTCTACCATACATTTCCAGTTTTTGCAAAACATACTACATGAAAACATTAAACAAATGTGACTGATTAATATAAAACAGCTATTACAAATGTAACATGCTTCCTTTAATGAACACACACAAAACCCCCCAAAACCAAACAATAAGGCAGACAAACAAAGCAGGTTGGGCACAGCCAAATGAAAATTTAATCACTGTAACAAAGAAATATTAAGCACTGTGGTAAAATGGAATCTTTTGGACTAACTGCCTTTACAAATATTTCAGGACCGTATTATCTGTAAACTGTCCACCTCCTCCTGTCTGGACAGAAGGCTCAGCTACTTTCCCCCTCCCCATAAGCCAGTGTTCTCCCTTATATCTGGCTAGGATCTCTACATGCCTAACCTAGGGGCCCGGGAAAAGGCAGATCATGAAGGACTCTGCCAAGAAGATTCCCATCCTTCCCCATGTGAACACAGATACGCAATACTGCAGTTACAAAGTTTTACCGAAGTCTTCCCAATACATACCACATCCTATTACCCCTGCCAGAAATCAGAGGCCCTGTACAGGTGGCCCAAACTGTCTCTAGAGTACTGAATAGTAACTGTTCAAGATCCCAAGATGCTTTCACTGCAAGGATGAACTTCATTCCCCTTCAACCTGCTTGCACTGGTGGTGAGGGGTCTTTTTCACAGACTACTTCTACCACTCTCCTCCTGTGAGGAAAAGATTTGGGGCTGAGCAATTTTTCAACAAGAAGATGAAAAAAAATCACAACGTTATCAGCCCAAGAACTTTGCATCAAAGCAGCCTGGCAGATTAGTGGTCAGGTGAAATTAAGTAAGACGTTAAATATAATACATTCACAGTACAAAAGAAGTAGCATATTGTGAAAAGTATATACAAGTTACATAAATGTCAAGTTCATGCGTACGCTTCATGTTAAGTTGTATCATTTTAACTTAACTTTTAATTAAGCAGCATTGACCCAAACCCTAGTTCACTACTCCACACTTTAGGCACTGTACAGGGAACAAATCAGATCACAATACACCCCTCCAGTTTTTGAGCCTGAAAACCACACTTACAAAACCAAAAGGATGCGAACTACATACTTCCAGTAAGAACATTCATGTAAGAGACTTAAAATCCGCTCCTAATGCTGTCCAGTTTATTGAACAAGTTTCAGAGGTCAGTGAGACCACTTCACGTGAAAAGATTGAGCAGAATTTGGCCCATCAGGTCTGCAATACCCACAGGAAAAGAAGAGATGCCACGGTTTCATTACATTAAGGAAGAGCTTTTCTTTACTGTCAAAATAATTCTCAAATTTCCATTTACTTGATATACTATTGTTTTGAGTATCTGGGGGAGAGGGTAGCAAACAGGTTTGTGAACAGTTCTTTGATCTTGTTCCACTTTAGTGTCACCAATGGCTAATTCTCAAGCTGTGCGAACTACAAGTCTTAAGGCCAGGTAATTAAACAGGGTAAGATAGCATTATACATCTGTTAAATACAGGGAGTAGTTGGGGGTCTAATCCAAAGTCTACAGAAGTCAGCTTGGGTCTATTAGGTACATTCTAGATTAAAACTTTTATACATTTCTTTTATTTCCAATATAACGACTTTAAGAATATTCAGAAATTACTACACATGGTCAACAGAGGCTTTTTAAAACCCCGTATTTCCACTAAGATTGTATTATTACAAATAGCCCATAAAACCAACCAAGATTTTGATTACTAGCTTGCAAAACACAGTTGTAAAATGAAATAAAATATTTTTAAAATTATAGCACATGTGCACTATTAAGAGATTTTAAAGACACCTGTACTTTGAAAAAATACAAGTTCATGCTTATTCCAGTCTACTTAAACACAAGGGCTATCACTTTTACTCTCAATTTCAGTCCAGGGATTATTTTGGTGTATTTATGTATGTATATGTATTTATGTAACCATAAACAAAGTTATAACACAAACGTTAAAGTAGCCTCAAGTGGCACTATAATACAAGCAATCTAGAAAAAAAAAAAATCCCTCAATGCTGCATACCTATAAATTACCATGACTGATTAGAAGAGGGCCTCTCTAGGAATTATCTTTGATGGGAAAGCCATCAGCTATATTCATGAGAAATACACACTTACAAATGTAATGACATTACTGTTTTCTAACAGAGCATCATAAGATCTGTAGTAGGCATGGAATTATACTTCAGTTTTGTAGACAAATTCATACACTCCAAATAATGATTATATATGCACTCAGATTTTAACAGGTAAAAATACTAACCTATGATGCTAACAAAACCAAATCAAACCTTTCTGCCTCCCTCCTTCCAAAAAATGTAATTCTAGAACTAGATTAGAACTTTGGAATAGAAAGTATCTGTGTGATTTTCTTGGCTCCTGCACTGATAACAGAACAAGGATATTCTACACACTCTCAGACAAATAACTTTTAAAATGTATCGATGTATGTACTTTTCAAAGTTATACATATGGAATAATTAGGAAGCTATACTTTTTAGGTTATCAATGAATTTCACTAAGCTCTCACCTATCTGCTGAAAAGATATATCCAAATTGTTATGAACATGCCTGTAAATATACTTACTTCTGTAGAAGTAAGAAACATTATTGTAATGAAGCAAAAATTCCTCTGAATTGTTTTGTTTTATAAATAGTGCTGTTTTAAAACTGCAATTCAAAATATTTCAATGCCACAACTTTTTTCTTGTTTTATTGATTACAACTAAGAAGAAAAGAGAAACATGTAAGATTGAACTGATATGTAACCCAAAAAAGATTCCTGAAAGATTCGACTTCCAAGGAGAGCTCAGATCCTTGTACTCATTCCAATACCCACAAGTGCCCTTTTTCTTGAAAAGTCTCTAACTTTCATTGTGTCTCTTCATCCCCAGCTGAAGGTAACACCAATATCCTGCTATTTTGCACCAGAAGACACTGCAGTTTCATTCATGTTTCTGTGACAGTAGCTTCCAGCTCTCTTTCCTCCTACACCTTCACCTCACCCTGGCAGCTGCTTGTTTGCATCCTTGGCTGCCCTTCCATTGTGCCATCACTGCCCACCCATATTTGTAGGGACCATGGGGTTTCTCTGATACGAAAACCAAAATTTCTCCAGCTGAGTTTGCCATGGAACTTCACAAGCGCTTATGCTAGCCCAACAGGGAGAGTGCTATAAAACCACCTGAAGCTTACTTAAGCAGCAGCACTGCTGCCAAATGTAAAAGCAAAACATGGCTGTAGGACTCCCACCAAGCAGGGTGGCTGTAGGAGTTTCAACCTCCACCTGTTCACACACAGCTACTGCAAAGCCAACTCAGCTGCTTGCGGAGCAGCTGCTGACCTGCTGCATGTTACAGCTTTGCATGTTAGGAAAAAAATCAAAATCAGTGCCAGTTTTCATTAATACAGTGGACTGTGAAACTTGCAGCAGCTTCCACAGCTGCTCCACAAGCAGCTGAGCCCTCTCTGGAGCAGGGATCTGGAATTTCCTCGAGCCATCTCCCAATGAGTTAACCCCCCATTTTAAGTCAGGGCCATCCACAATAATCTAAGGAAAGGCCTGGACACAAATTTCTCCAACTAAATACGCTCAAGCAGTCAGAAGCACTTCCCCATCTTCCATGCAGAGGTGTTTACTGATACTCTGCTGATGTAAAAGCAATTGAAGGATTCGCTGCTTTCACCACTGATATCCAGCAAGCAAAAGCTCGTCCAGACCTGTCCTGAGTACTGTCCCTTAGAAAGAGCTAAGTATCACACAATACCTTTCTATCAGTCATGATAACTTTCACGTGATTTAACAAAAGGGGGAAAAAAAGCACACTTAAGTACAAGGAATGAAAAATGTAAACTCTATGTGCTTATTTCTTTGTGTTTGTTTAAGAAACATTGTCTCTACTCTTGGGTTTCTAGGTTCCTAGGATCTTATTTAAATTATACCTTTACGATCACTTTTATTCACCTTTATAGAAGATGATGGGCCTAATTTTGCTTCTGTTGATAATTAGTGGGAAAAGATGTCAGTCCTTTACTGAGATGGGTTACATAAGGAACATTAATTAAACAACATTTACATGGGAGTATACTTTGTAAAGAGCTTAAAAGAAAACTCTGGATGGGTCTAGATATACTAATACCTCAGTGATGTAGTTGCAAACCAGGACAAGCAACAATAACAACATTTTTTCCCAATTTGACAATTCATTTCCTTTTAGCTTCGGTTCATCTATCTGCTTTGATATCTTATGTTTGTGCCCTAGACAAAATATCCTCTTCCTTCCAGTATCCCAACCTCTGTGCACAACTTCCTCAGTCTTGGAGAAAAGAAGGATAGCATGTTCTGGAAAGGGTGTACTTAATGCTCTGCCAAAGAGGGAGATCTCTCTTAAGACAAAATAGTCCCACTGCACTCCTCTGTCTTTGGGCCGCTTGTGATTTTTGCCTGTCAACATTTAACGTTTAAACTTCTTCATCAAAATCTGATCTGATTCGACACCATTTAGGTTTAATGGGACTTGCCATTCACTTAAATACTACATCGTCTATTGATAAAAATGCACCGTAATGTTGGGTTTAGATGTAAATAGATGAAACCTGAAAGGTATTTCCACAGATGGTGGTTCCATAACCTAATACTAAATAACAAGTTTCTTCAGACAACCATCTTAAACTATCAAGCTCTCAGTGAAGTATTTTACCATCTGTCTATGTGTCTATAGGTAGGACTTTAAAAGTGGGACTGGGACTTATTAGTAGCCAAAATAATTTTAAGAAAACCCCAAAACCAAAAACAACAAAACCCACAGGCTGTACCTCTCCACACCACAAACCCACAGTCCCCATAATTTGAAGTCAATTTTCTCTGTACGCTCCAACTGGTGAGTGCCAAAGCTTGGCTCCGGATCTTTAGCTGTTACCCATTACAGATTCTACATGCGTTGAGGCTGCCGAATACACTTTGACACCCATGTGTTTAGCAAAGGTCTGATCTCTGCCGGATCTCTGATACACATGCTCACTGCAGACACATTTACTCCCCATCCGCTTCCTTCCTCAGCTTCCCTCTCTAAATCCTGCTAGCCACTTTTGTTTTGATTAGGACTGGGCTTGCCTGGTCCCCATCAGAAGTCAAAGATGACAAGTTTGTAACAGCATACTCTTGCACAAGGACATCTGTACTTCAAACAGGCATTGGTATGCCATTTTTAACAATAAGGAGCAATGTAACATTGATCCCACTTGCTTGCCCAGAACTTCCAGTTATCCTGAGCAATTAAGTAGCTTTTTACAGGCTCCTAATAATGCAGAAATGGAAAAGTTGGGCTAGATGAATGAGTGCATCCTTGCAAAAGCACAGGATCATGTGTCACAATATAAGAAAGTCAGCATTCAATATGCCATGCCATGCCCGACTTTATCCTAGAAAAAGTAGCGCAACTGTGGCTAAAATACTAGGAATTTAAAGAATAGGCATCTGATTCATCATCTAAAGGAATGGTTGGTCAAATTAAGGAAAAAGACTTCTCAGATGCTGCTCACATGTCTAATTTTCCATTTATTCTTCTGTTTACAATCATAACCGAATAGTCTCAGTATTTTTCCCTCCTTTTGTTATAGGTACTTGCAATAATAAGAACAAAATTTATAATATACAAATGAGAGTGTAGCTCAGAAGGATTCAATGAGAGAGAAATTTTTTTTCAATTTTTTTTCCCATTTTTATCAAATCTTGTAAAAAGAGTAACTTGCAGCAACAGTAAGAAAGTTCAGATGAAAGTGAAAAATTTCAAGCCAACCATGTTCCTTTTAATGAGAAAACAAAATACACCAACTCCTGCATGCTGCTCCTCCCTTCCTTCCTCTCCCCATCTCATAAAAGAGGATCCCAAAGATGGATAATGTTTAAGGTTCCCAGATCCTATATCAATCCCTTAACACAGTAAGAATTTTGGACTACAGAGCCAGGTGTCAACAAACATCATCTAAACTGAAAAAATCCATCTCATCTTGAAAGACCACATTACTCAGAAATAGAACACAAAATTGTAACTCTTGATATTCACAAACATGTATTTAATTGCATCTGTTTACATCCAGCACCCTACTCTTCATTATCATCTTTAACATCTGGGCTTCATGCTAAGCAAAGGAAAATAGACATGTTTCTAACACAGTCCATACAAAATGTGTGGGGAAAAAAAAAAAATAATCCACAGCATTTTTGCCTTACTGCCAGCATCCAAAAAAGCTGTATGTATCAAAGTTGTGTGTACAATTTTGAACATGCAAAAAAAATTTTAACAAACATCATCCATTTTTCTGATTTTACAAAAGCTTGAGCTCTTCTTAGTTCTTAGCAATGAAAACCTTTTTTTATGGGCACCACAAAAGGTTTCACTCGCTTCACCTCTCCATTCTGTTTTACCCTTTCACAAATAAATCTTTTTCTAAAATTTAACAAGAGCTATTCACACATAACTATGTGCAGAATTCACATAATAAAAGAGAAGCAAGCTATATTATTCATTCCATGCTAACCTATTAAAAGTCCAAATGACAATACTGAACCAAATTCAGTATGGTGCACATTCCTTGGATTTAGCAGTTACACAGGACTAACATTGCCACTCATTTTTTTGTAAAAGAAACACAGTGGACTGGGCACATTGCTGCTGTCTGGCTTGTCTTTGAAAAATGACATAGTTTTTTAGGACTTGTAATTTTTATATGTCACTGAATGACTCAAACACTGACTTAATGACATAAGGTGTATCAGAATAAAGCTAAAAAAGGACAAGAGTGTAGATGTTTGCATGTGTACCCTATTTACGTTGTACACACACACCGATGCACACATGCAACAGTTGACATGTTTCTACCTTAAATAATGCATCTAGCTCTAGGTACCGCATTACCAGAAGGGTAACAACAACGTGAAGGTAGTTCAAAGAAGATCAATCAAAATGATTAGGAAAGACTTAAAAGGTAAAGTTAAAAACTCAATACTGCAGCTGTTTCATGAATAGAACTTTCATTGGGTGAAGGGGAAGAAAAGTGCAAACAAAAGCATTGTCTTCTAAAACTATATTAATATATACAATTAGTGAAGCACTGACTTCAGAAAAGCATGATTATAATCTGCACACAACCAAGGGGGAACTCCAAGAAGAAAGCAAAATTATTTATTGCAAGCTCAAAAGCCTAGGTATAATGAGCTTAAACTATTACAGGAATTTTGACTCGACATCCAGTAATTTTTTGCTCATAGCAAGACCTCAGAAACTGAGCATAACCTCAGCAAGAAAAGGTAAGATAAGGAAGTAAAAATACTGTTGCAGGGTTCAAGCTAGCTTTGACTTGGACTAAATAAGATAGAAGCTTAATTCCTCTGCTTACTCATCAATTCTATAAAAATGATACTAGTAGCTGCAAACATTGCAGAACAAGTGAATGTACGCAACGTTATGTGCCCACACTAAATAAATGAAGTGTTTTCAAAGCAGTTTTGAACAGCAATATTTTGTTGCAGTAGATTAATAAAATAACATCTTTGCTTTGAAAAGCCCTTTTCACATGACTAAATTTTTCAAATAGATGAAACAGGAATAGTGTTCAATCACTGTTCAGGCAAGAGACTGTTGTACAAGCAGCACTGTTAAATAACATTACTGATTTAAAGACATTTTTATGCTCTGACTGCTACTGTTACCACTGGTCAGCTAGTCAGCTAACACAAAGCATTCTGTATAGTGATATAAATTATCTAAAATGTACTCTGAAACAAAATAGTTACTGCTTCTCCCCATTACAATTAACAGAAAAATTCTACTTTTAATTGATGGAAACAAGATTCATGTCAACATAGAGTTTATGTATATCCTAGATTTCATCAGGAAGAAAAAAGTGAGAAACGTATTTTCTTTGTTGTAAGAGCAATCCATTGCAGAATAATAATAAATTCACTCAGTAAGATCTATCTCTAAGTAATACTCAAAATTACTGAGGCACACACTATATATGCAATAAAACATGCTATTTTTCACTTCATTTTACACTGTGATATGTCTTAGAAACCTAAGGATATCGACAAATTGCAGATTATTGAAGTGTAAACAAACACGTCTAACATTTCCATCTTGTCCCCTCCTTTAGGGGACACAACTGAATAGCAACTTCCAAATTCACCACATACTTCGTTATTATTTTCTGTGACTACTTTCCATTATGGAACAGCACACCTTGTCTAGTATTACTTAAATGTATCATGTTATCATGCAGTTCAACACAGCTCTAAGAATATCTTTGTTTCCAAATGTGTTTTATTTTTTTATCAACAACACTGCTATGCTTCAAATGTTTGTCTTTGAGAAGCAAAAAGAATTATATGTATTAACACAAAATTAGATTAAGAAAAAGGGGTTTTATCTATAAATTTACAAAACTGTAAAGAGCAATTTCATGACTTTAAAAGGTACAAAGAAGGCAAGAAAGGGAGAAAACCAGGAGGAAGAATGCTCCTTCTTTGATAAGTATTTCATTCATTCAGTTCTATAAAGAAAAAGGAGCAGCAAAGAAGGGGGCACCTGATATGCCAGTACAAAGCAGGAACTGTAAGAATTTAATACGCTCACTATTGGATTCTACACTTTGTACGTAAATCCAAATGCAAACAGCTAATATTGATGTGCGTGCATGCACACCCTTAGGCGTAGGGTACGTGTAAGACAGCAAGATCAGAAATCTACTGCACCACCGCAAGGAGCAAGGCAACATGCCACAGCAGCAGCACTCTCTCTAAGTTTCAGTCACCTTTTTATTAATCTAATGAAGGGTGTACTCTTTACAAAAGCCTGATGAAAGTTACAACAAAATATCGCCGGGCCACCAAATGGAACATTAAAAGGGAATCACTATACAATCATGGAACACCCCCCTGCCCCGTCATTGCAAACGTCATAGAAAATGGACAACCACGTAAAAAGTTAAGATGCCTTTTTGCTGTCTTAACATGGCCCTAGCCAACCCCAAAATGGTCTCTTTACCTGACATTGCTCTTCCCTTCTCTGATCACAGAGAAGACGGGTGAAATGAAAAATAGCGTTGTTCCCACTGGAAACTAACAGAAGGACATGGGAAGGTCTACACATGCTCTTTCTTCACAAACCACGCTACAAACCTTGGGAAAAGTTCCCTGAACTTCATTATTTTGTACGTATCTTGCATCTAAAACTCCTTTGCACGAAGGCATTCATACCAGGTTCCACGTTCAACATACGAACACCGTTCACGCTGCTGTGCTTAAAAATAAAAACAACGGCCACACGCCGCCTTCTCTCCTGAACAGCTTTATAGAGACGCTGCTTTTGGTCTCATTCCTTAATCGTTACTTTTTTTTTTTTTTTTTGTAGGAAGGAATATTTAAAAATCAACCAACCAAACCACATGCGTGCTTCAGTGTATCACCACTGGGACGCTCTCAGGTCTGAATTACTGCAAAATAACGCTATAATTATGTCTTAATTTTCCTAACTAATTTCAGATGGGCTTTTAAAAAACAATTCGAGGTTTACAAGAAAAGCGTTTAAAATTGTATTCAAATATTATCTGAATGAAACCCGACATTTATTTATCCTTTTCCGAGCTTAATTTTAATCAGTTTCCAAGGAAAAGCATATCTGCTCCTGATCAGTCTGGTGACAAGTGATAGACTTTGTTAAAAAGTGTGGCATTTGAAAATAAAATAGCACAAAAGTTTCTAACCAAGGAGTAAGATATAAAAAAAAACATTATCCGGCCACAGAAACTAAGCACAATCTAACGACCTTATTTACTGAAATTGTACACTGCCAACAAAAACACTACCTAAGGCAACTTTTTAATTACAGATGTACCTAAATACCTAGGAAAAATAGGTTACTTCTCTTCATATGAAACTGGAGTCCCACTGAGCTCAACCAAATGTGGCAGGCTGAGATGGAAGACAAAAATAGGTCTTACTTGGTGTACAAAGACATCAACTGGAGACTCCAAGGGGCTTCCCTCTCGGTTGCTCATGGAGATGAACCCGAATCCCATTCTCACATTGAACCATTTGCAATGGCCGGTTCCGTGCAAAACCTGGGATTCCTCCTCTTCTTCCTGCTCCGGCAACTTCCCGGGCTCGTCTCCACCTTTACTCGCCCCTGCTGAGGAAGAGGGAAAGGCGGCGGGGGGGGGGGGGGGGGGGGGGAAGGGGGGGAAGGGGGGGAGAGAGGGGTAAGGGGGGGAAGAAGGGGGGAGAAAAAGAAGGAAGGGGGACAAGATGCAAAAGAGAGTTAAATTCTGGTAACATCCTTTTGCCACTGTAAAAAGGAGTTACTACAGAAGAAACAGGAAAAAAAAGCGAACAAAACAAAATGAAAAAGCAAACGGCAAAAAGAGCTTATTTTTTCTTAAATCCTAAAATAAACAACCTTCTCCCCAAAATACGTAAAAAAATAAAATCACCGGAGGTTACAGAGAGGAAGCACTGCGTACGGAGGCTCTCCCTTTCTCTTTGCCCAGGGCAGCCCACGTTTCTGTACATACGTGTATTTTTCCATTTAACTCCATCTTTCAGCCACATTACAGCACGGAACGCGATACTTTACTTGAATATTGCTGGTTTAAGACCGATCCCATTTCTCAACAGAAATTCTCAGCCCAATTAGTCTCTCCTCGCAAGGCGCAGGACCGGGGGGCGAGGGGGGGAGGCCGGCCGAGGAGGGGTGGAGGAGAGAGAATAAGCAAAATTGGGTAGATTGCACAACTGGTTATTGCACATGCAGCGCCGAAACCACTATTTTCCAACGTGTATCCATCCCTTCTTGGAATAAACTTTCGATTAAAGTTGGGACAGGTGTACGGCCGTTTTCTCATCCCACCACTGCAACTGTGCTTAATCAAACAGGAACAATTCAAACAATAGCCCCCTGAAAGCTTTTCAAGTTGTGAATCGGTGTGGGCGGTACGGAACAGTTTCTGAGCTGAGTAACAATGGGTTTGGAGAAAGCCCCCTTGCGCGAGCTGCTAAAAAAGGGTAATGCATAGTTGGGTTAAAAGGGGGGTGGGGGGAGAGAAGGGGGGGAGAGAGAGGGAGAGAGCGAGCGAGCGAAAATCATAGTAAAACAATAGAAAAAGAAAATTAACCTTCGGCCATGTTGCCCCACGGGCCCTCTGCTCCAAACTCGTGAGATGAAAACTTTCCCTGTGGATCGAAGTGGTCTTCTGCATTAATCTAACATCCTGATTTTGAACGATCGCAAATTTAGCTCGCATGGTCTAATGTGCTTTCCCTCTTTTGATTTTTCCCCTTCTCTCTCGCTCCGTTTCTGGCCCCCTGCGCACACGTGACTTGGTCAATTACATGCTTTCTTGCTACTAATTTCACATCGGATCCTTAAGGGGTTGGCAGGAGGCAGGAGTAGCCAATCGCCATTTCAACTAGGCTGACACACCAAAATAATTTATGAATGAACAAGAAATTTCCAACACGTCTTTTTTTTTTTTTTTTTTTCGACAGCTAATCTGCACGCGTCTTTACGGGAAATCGAGATGACGTATTATTCTGGGGTTTCTGCAGTCCCGTGCATGCATAATACGTAGGAAGATCCCCGTGTTTCTACATACAGCCCAGAGAACAACAAATACATTGGAGAAGCGGCTGTGCAGCTGAGATTATTAGGGTATTAGTGCACGCTCTAGGTGGGGTTACGCGTACACACACGAATGCAAGATGCCCACGAATGAGATACACACATGTGTATAGACATGCACTAGGTATGTTGGTAGGCATCTGCATCAGCATGTTACCGTCTGCGCAAAACGCGGGCATGAGTATAACCGGATCGCCGTTTCCACCTGAAGAAAAGCCGCCCAAAGCCCCCGCGGCGTCGCTGCCTCTCGGCACCGTCCTCTCCCGGAGCCGGCCAGAGCACCGGCGGCGCTGACCACGCGAGACCCGGGTCCCCCTCCACGTGTCCGTATCCGTGTCCGTGCCCGGCACAGCCCGCGTCCCGGTGTGTGTGTGGGGGGGAATCTACCTCTCCCTGCCCACGTGTGTGTGTGTGTGTGTGTGTCTGTGTGTGTGTGCTGTGTGCGAGTGCGTGTGCCGCGGCTCCTGGGCGGCCGCCGCCACTCGCGCTTTTGCTGCACGTTACTAATTTCGCATTCAAATTAAAAGCGCGCCGGAAACGCGATATAACCTTAATATGGCCCAGAATGTGAGGAGGTTTAGCGTTTCAAAACATTTATGGAGGGGGATGGGGCGAAGAATTTTACTTCACAGGTTTCTCCGCCATCTCTTTCCGGGGGAGGGGATGTGATTAATGACTTCCTAAATAAGAGCCCAGTTTTCAAGCCTAGCATTGGAGTGAACCTCAGTCAGCAGCGATTGTTCCCCAGGAGCGTGGGGGAGAGAGGAGGAGGAGGAGGACTGACAGAGAAAAGGATTTGCTGGAAGGCGGAAAAAAAAAAAAAAAAAAAGCCGGAGGAAGAGGACAAAGAGGGGAGGAATAACGCTGACCGGGGACTGCTGTTTTAAGGCTTCAGTGCCAGCGGGAGGGGGGATCCAACTCGGAAGAGAAACGTGTTCTATGTAACGGGCTTGGTAAGAGCCGGAGCGTGTCCCTGTATACGGACACTCCCCTTCGGCTCCCGCAGGTACGCAGCTACCGACGTGCTCGCAAGCCCCTGCTGTTGCTGCACTCACGGTTAAAGGCTTATTTTAATAATATGTTTAGAAATGTAACAACACCCCTCCTCAATTAGGAGAGATTCCCTTTTATTTTCCATTTATCCCATCTCCTTCGGTGTAAAGGTACAGATGAAGGTATGAAAACATCAGATTTTGCCTTTTCTGTTCTCACCACCACCTACTCGCATATAACCTCACTTTACATCCAGTATTGTATAACCTTTAAACGTTGCCTACAACTTGTTAAAACCTGGGCTCAATTACTTTCTTATTAAACCCCCTTCCTCCCCCCCGGCCCCGACATCCTCTCTTATCCCAAGGACACACACAAACAAAAGCCAAAGCAACAACGATCCGTGCAGAGCCCCAATGCTAGGGGTTTATGAATTTGCAAAGCACTTGCTGTTGTTTTGGAAGTGGCGTCGATCAGTCTGCCCAATTAAGGGGGACGCCTTTGCCCCGATGGGCCTGTTTACTCCTTTTGTTGCCTTTCAGGAAAGCGTAAATTCCCCTGCTAACGCCTCCTTTCTGGGTGAAATACCAAGGTGCTCAGTTTGATCCTTTGCGAGAAAGAAGCGAGGGTGAGCAAAAGTGTACAAATACGAGCAGCCTGGCAAGTGGAGCAGAAGCTTTAAATCCTGAAATTCCTTTGCAGTCTTCAACCGTAAATTTCCTATAGGTTATTTCAACAGTGGAGGTCGACTTCCTACACTGACCTGCCCTACGCATTCGTGCAACATACCACTGCTTTTTGCTCCTAACCACCCTTCCCCCTTTACAATAGCGATTATTTTACAATGTTAAATCACCAGTAATTTTATATGCTTGGATCTTATGACCAGGACGATATCTAATATATAACAAATGTACGAGATTTTAACACACTTGAAGCTCCAGATATGAAAAAGAAATTAAGGTTACCGGAAGGAAAAAAAAATGCTTACACTACTTACTTGAAGGGCTCAAGACTACATTTCTTGTAGCAGAATGGCATTTATAAAATACGAGCTCTCCCTGTCCCTCCCTTCGAGAAGACAGAAAGTATTCTGTTTAATACCGTTTTAAAGGTCTTTATTTTTTCAGATTGATTTATTCTACCGACATTTGGTATGAAAATTCCTTAGAGGCTAAGATATCGGTTAAACAGACACAAACTAGTTGATTGAGTTCATTAAATGGAAAAAAATGTCGTTGGCAAATTTCAGTTAAAAGAAAATTTAGCGTGATGTTCTGCGATGAATAAATGAAAGGCTACAAAACCACGTAAATAAATGAATGTACAAAGATATTTGTTGCAAAGTATTTCTTATATTGCAAAATAAATGCAGGTTTTTTGTGTTTGGTTTTTTTTTTTTTTTTTTTTTTTTAATGGGAGGGGAGAGGGGATTTGCAAAGGGTCTTTATTGAGATTTTCAGGCCTCCAGTATTAGTGGAATTAAGGTTGGGGTCACTGGACTGGTCACTGGTGTCAGATGTTATCGACTCATTCATTTCCTGCGAGGGACATCAGCCTTTCAAGTTTTGTGGAAGGTAGAGAGCTGTTGCCAGCTGGGAACTCTTCGAGAAAAAAAAAAAAAAAAAAAAAAAGAAAGAAAAAAAAACCCCGAAGGGGCTGGGGGGGGAGAACCCAACCCACCCCACCAACACCCTTCCAAAATTCAGTCGCAAAGAATTGGGGGAAGGGGGGAGCCAAGAGGATAAAGGTGGAAAAAGCCCTATAGAACAAGCCGGTTCGTAGAAAAATTAGTTCAATGGTAATAGTTCACGTATTAAAAAAGATATTTCTACCCATACATTTCGCTAAGTAGATGCTAATTTTGGTAAAGACAATTATAGGAAGCTGGAATCATTGTCTTCCTAAACGCACTGTAAGAGCTCACTTGAAACTATGTAACCAAAAGCCAGTGGTGTTGGGTTTCCAATTCGCCACCTTCCTAAAACTTTTAAAGTCCTAACTATTTTCTTCTCAAAAAAAAAAGGACCCCCTCCTCCAAAAAACCCCCCAAAACAAATCATAAAAACAAAACAACCAAACAACACCCCCCCCCCCCAAAAAAAAACCACCAAAAAAAACAGAAAAGAAAAAGTCAAACAAACGACCGAGCCGCGTGCATTTGAAACAAAACGCGTGTTTTACACTTGAAAGCAGAGCTCGCGGTGCCGCCACCACTTCCCATTTCAAAGCACAGCCAACGTTTCTCGCCGACGGGCAGGCAGGAAAAGCAGGAACGGCGCCAGAGAAGCTCTCCCCCCCCCCCCCCCCCCCCTTCACTCGTTGGGGTCGGTTGCTTCGCGTCGCGGCCGCAACCGCCCCACGCACGACAGCGCCGGCCCACCCGCGCCGCTCCCGCTGCTGTTTGGACCCAGTAAGATTCCCGTCGTGTTTTTCTACGTGCTTTCTGTCGAAACTGGCTCTTACTAACGCGGAGGGAGGCGGGGGCTTTCCGGCCGCTTCCTCAGGGCAGAGACCCCCGAGCCAAGGGTCTCTGCCGCTGCCGAGCTTTTCCCGCCAAAACCCTCTCACCTACAGTTTGGGCGCCAAAACCGCCTTCCCTTTCCGTCGCCGTGAAGCTCCCCGGTCGAGGGCGGGGGGTTGCCACCGGGGCTTTCCTTTCGGCTGCGGCCGTGTCGTTCTGGGGAAGGCGGGGGGGGGCAGACCCATTTCCGACCGCTCGGTCGCCCGCCGGGCGCAGAGGGCTCGCGCGCCCAACGGCCGCCCCTCAGCCGTTACACCTGAGGTACGTGCTCAACCGCCGTCGCTCCCCCGCAGCCCGGCACTGCCTTCGTTACCGGGACGGGGGATGGGGTTAGGGTTGTGGGGGGAGGGAAGGCGGCCTTCCCCCAAGGATCGCGCCGCAGTTTGCCGGGCGCCGGTATTTTAATTGACGGCCGGTTTCAAACAGGCGTTTTCCCGACGTTTATCCTGACGAAATGAAGCGCGGCGGTGGTCGGTGCCGCACAAACCCTCCTGCGGTGTCCACCCGCGCCCCGGCGCTCGCCGGGGGGATTTGTAAAACACTGGAAATTGCCCCGCATCCCGCGCGTGATCCCGGGGGCAGGAGGAGGACGCGACAGCCACCCACTCGGGAGAGCTCTGCCGCAGGATGTGGTCTCACCTACGTTAACAGTCTCTCAGCTGTGGATTTGCAACCGATAGCGACCGCTTCCCCGTCGGATTTAAGGGGGCTCTAGCCACTCGTCGTGAGAGACCGTCCGACAAGTCTAAAACCCCCCGCAGGGAACACCGTCCCTTGCGGAGGGACCGGCTGCACGCCGCCGCCCGCCCGAAGAAAGCGCGCCGGCGGACAGCGGCCCGGTTTCAACGCTTCCCCTCCCGCAGGAGGATGAGCGGGCGGGTCAGCGCCTCGGGCGTTCTCGCTCCGGCCCTTCTCCTCACCGGGGCTCGGCGTGCGTGTCCCGGCGGGGCGCGCATCCTCCCCGCCGGGCAACTGTCCGGGCGCTCTCGCCCGCCGCACGGCAGCCGGCACCAGCCCGGCGGTGACACGGGGAGCTCCTCCCGCCCCAGCACTCAGGTAAAACCTGACCCCTGCCCGCGCCGGCCCCGAGCTCTCCACCGCCGCAACAAGCGCTTCCCCTTGCGGAGGAGCCGGGACACCGCCTGGCTTAAAAGTGAATCTGAGGCGAGCGCCCGGCGCGAAGGGCCCCCGCCCGGGGCAGGCAGGGAGCTCCGCGCCCCCTCCCCGCGGGCCCGCGCATGCGCCGCCGCGGGAGGGCACGACGGGCGCCCGGGAAGGGCCGCGCCCCGCCGCCGCCGCGGGAGGGTGGGACAGGCGGGCACCACTGGCGGTTGGGCTGCGCTTGAGAGAAGCAGCGTGGCGGTACCGCCCAGCGGACGCTGTAACTTGACAGCGGCGTGGAAACCACTCGAGGAGTTAAAATTGTAGTGACCGGCTGAGATGTGTATGGGCATCGGTAGGTAACGCTGCGGTGGTAGTCCAGAAGCGTTTTTACAGAAGTGTGGGCTCATACGATTTGCAACAGGTATGTGCCGGTGGGATACTGTATTACTGTAAATAAACCTTCCATATACAATTGTTTATTTGTCTTACAGAAGCAGAACACTCAGACTACATCAAACAAGAACTCTGAAGCTTGTGCACAAAAATAATGATTATCCCCACCAAGAATAAAGGTCATCTGAGTCAGTGGGACACAAGTGCTGCAGTACCTCAGCTTTACAGATACAAAGTCAGCCATGTAAAGACGCTATAAAGAAGACTGACCTGAGCCTGAGGAGACCCTCTTGAATGACCTCATCGTCTTCTGAGGAACCTAAAATCAGAGAGCTGGAGTCAGTACTGTGTAGATTGTACCAGAGTACCATATTTAATTACCTCTTCTCCAGTTTAACGGCTCATTAGGAGGCCATAAAATGCCAGGGCATTGACTCTGTGAAGTGACCTGTAAACTTATTAACTATTTGAGACTTACCTAGCTCATCAGAACCACAATGAGATAACTAAGGCATAAGATAAAAATCAGCCTTTTTTTTTTTAATTTCCCAAGCATCCGTAAAGGCATTGCCCCTTTCATTGGTGTCTTAGGAAAGCTACGCAGTTGATGACAAGAGAGGGAAAAGACAGAGATTTGCAGGATATTGGAAGGTGTTTGTTTCCTTTATCAATATTTAATTGCAATAGGTAACCTAAGAACTAGAGAGTTGTCTTTACTACGCTTAAATTGTACAAATTAAGCAATCAGTCATGCCTTGTACATGATTTAAAAAAAAAAAAAAACAAACCAATAAAAATGATTCTTCGGGATTCTTTCATGGTCAAAATTGTAACTCGATGTAAATTTATGAATATCAACAGAAAACTGCTTTCAATTGTGTCAGCTATAAAATTGCAGAGCATAGTAATATTCAATTCTAGGTCTCAATCTGAACAAAACCAATTAGTCCTAAAAATACAGATGTGTGACTTGATTGAAACTACATGAAAGGTGTACTTTTGATCTAGTTGAGCAAGGCCTGGCTAATTTTGTGTAATGCCAATAAAAATATCATGCAGAAAATAAGTACCGCAGATGGCAGGCAGCATGAAGGAAAAGACCTTGGTTTTGGAGTAAGCTTGTTACTTAGGCTGTCCAGTTCGTTTAATGAATGAAAGATGAATAGATAAGAGCATGCACAAACTCACCTGCTACAAGCCTGTCCTCTTGTCACCCTCTACTGTCTTTTGAATAATCTACTTTAACTAAAACCCATCCAAAACAAACAAGGAATTGCATTATCTTCCTGTTTAGATACAAGCCCGATTCTATTCCCTTTTAGAGGAATCTGAGATTTGTCTTTTTCCAGTTTAAGAGCACATGCCAACAGTTATCCTCCTCTCTTATTAAAAAGTGGGATATTCCACTAGGAGTAAGCAAAGCCAGAAGAATGACCAAACACAAATGAGAATCAAATTTCTCTTAACTTCTTTTCCCCTACAGTCAGTTATCCTGAGTCCTTTCCAACACCAGGAATCTGAAAAGGGGATGGTACAATATTTCTTTGCAGAAAGCGAGCTTATTCGGTTCTTCTTTTCTAGTAACTAAGTTTTCCACTGGAATTGTGTGGACTTTTGCCTCGTATTAAAGCTAACTCTGCTTTTACACCTTCAAGCACTGAAGCCCAATCTCTTGTGTCTGCTTCTTTGTTCTGCCAACCTGTGGCTATGTGGCTTTTGTGTCTTTCGGATTTACGTGCATTATTTATGCAACATAATGAAATATGCAAGCATAGAGTAAAGGATCCGTTCTTGGCTTTGGCACATAGTCTGCTCAGTTTATGAAGGGATTAAAAATAAATATTTGGGGGAGTGATGTTGGGACTCAAAGGGGAAAAGTACAGTTCCTAAAAACTACATCAGAAAACAGCACAAGCTCAAGTTATTCTTGTTTCCACTACCACCATTTCATAACAAATTTGTAAGCATCACATATTTTAGTGTCATATAAACATATCAGATTATTAATGAGAAAAACGAAGAGGTATTTTTTTGTAAAATAGTTATCATAAATAGCTTCCCAATACAGTGCACAAAACTTGGCACAGGGGATGTTACTGTAGAAAAGCCTGGGCATTCCAATTCTAGCATGTATTTTACTGTATCCTACTGAAAGCCATAAGAAATCAGTCCCTGACTTAAATGGAAGCAGGTTTGGGCTGTAAAACAGCTCACTGTGAATTCTCCTATGCCTCCTTATGCTGTACAAAACCAGGAAAAAATGGCATTTTAGTTCTAAAACTATTTTGGCATTTACATGAACTCTGTAACTGCAAACAGCCAAACAAATGCTTTTTAGGAATTATGTACTAGACAGCAACGTCTTTTTAGAGAAAAAGTTACATGCTTTGAAAGCAATCCTTGTTTTAACTATGCATTCACAGCATGTGAAAGTATACTGTACCAGTAGGCACAAAAAATGATGCAACAGAACACCATATGGAATTATTGCAGGATAGGAAATACAATGAAAAGAGTGGTATCAGTTAAAGACACACTGACAAATATCCAACAAAGGTAATCCACCTTTCCTTACAGTTAGCACATTCTGTAATTCAACTTACTTAACAGCTTATATAGTTTATTTTTTAACAACATATTTGTTAGTGGAAAATAACAGTAAGTTTATACCTATTTAAAAAGAAAAAAATTATCTTTGATAAACATTGTTTTGAATTCATTAGCTTAAGCAAGTTTGCTGCCAAAAGATTCAGAAACATAATTGGCTTGGATGAAAGTAAAGCAAGCATACATAGTTACCCCATTTAAATAAGTTATTTGCTTTCCTTCAAAAGTAATTTGAAGATTCAGATGTTAAACCTGTTTCAGAGTCAGTGGCAGCCAGGGGACTGATTTCTTCCATAGAGTAAAGCCAGCAGTATTTTTTTGAAAGAATGTTGGATACTGTTAGAGTGCAGAAGAACTAGAGAACAAAACCCACCAATACCTTATTTTACAAAAAACAAGTAAGACTGATTCAAAGGAATAGAGGAAAACATTCCAATGTTAAAGGAGCTCTTTTAGTTAACTCATCAGGAGTGAAGACTTAAATGGATGAATGCTGCAAAATATATACAAAATTTAAAAACTCCCTATACAGAACCCAAGCATAGAAAGAGCATAAAACATCAGCATTTTAAACATATATATACATACACATATTGCTCAGATGTATTAGCTTACAAAATGCATTTTGTAATCAACAAACTTAGCTGTCTTATCTTTTTAACCAGTCAGTAAAAATTAACACTTTATTCTTGTTTACAGTTCTTGACTGCTGGTTAGAAGCACTGTGCACACAGTATTTTGATTTCAAACATCACAAATGAATTGACTTGTTTTAAGAGAATGCACATGAATTCCTTAATGTACAATTCTAAATAATAGATTTCCTCCTGAGATGTTTTCATTGTTTTAACTCTCTTTCTCTTTTTGTTTCACTCAGTAAAATAGTTAGCTTGAAATGCATAAATAAGAAAAATTAAAATTTCCTGAAAATGTACACTCAGGTGTCAATGCCTTTATGTAATTAATGGGGGGGGGGAACTTGAAAGCTCTCACAATTTTATTCTTAGTGTAGACATAATTTTCTTTGCTTTTATTCTATACTTTTCTTCTTCCACCATTACAATACTTTTCTAGCAAGTGAAGATAAAAGCAAGTGCATGTGAGATGCTGAAACATTTAAAAAATGATGATTCAAGAAAATTAATTGAGCAACTAGCAAATTAAAATTTAGTCTTTCTTTACAAATTTCATCCAATTTTGTCACTGATCTGAAGGAGGTTAATTACAGTTTGAAGTAAATAAAACAGCTTGGCAATAATCCAGGTATGCTTTTCTCAGATACAAAAAGAGGGTAAGCATACATTAGTTTTTAAGAAATTAAGTACACATTTTTGAAGATCAAACATCCAGTTATGCACCTTCTAACTACTTGTAAGAATGTCATTTGACTACAGTGAGAACAGGAACAGAGAATGGTAAAACGTGCTTCCCCCGTTGTTACTAATCTGATTCTTCTGGGCAATAAAAGGAGTAATAAAACCCACCGTAACAGAATCGGAGCCAATGAAAGCCTGCCAAATATTTAAACAGGATCAAAGTTTCTCTTCAAAATTAAGTACTATTATTATATTAATATTGACAATTATTTTAGCATTAAAAACTATTTAGGATTTATTTAGGTTAAGACTTTAATAATATATGCCAAAGGAACACACTGAACAAGATGATTTTTGTTTTAAGGATTGAAATTAGGTATACACAATACTTATATTTACTGTATTTGATTTAGTATAATCTGGAATTTCATATAGTCTGCATTTGAATGTACATATATTAAGCAACTATAATTATTTAATAAAAACCAATATAAAATAAGTACATTTTAAACAAGGTTTTGTAAGACTCAAAGATGAATTTTTTTTAAGTACACAATTTAAAAATAAAACCTATCACCCGCTACTACTACTGTTTTTCTGCTTCCTTCACATTTAAAGCATTTTATTTCCAGTTTTTTGTTAGCATGGGCATATTGAAATTGCCACACACTGATTTGCTACACAGCAAATGAAACGATGAGAAAACTACCTTGTGATCTTATTACAGTTGTTTCCAGAGGGATTTTTCTTTGTATTTTTAAATTTAATTAGTATCAGTAGTCTGTAGGGAAAAAACCTTTAAAAGCCACAATTCTCAAATCATAGATAGATCAACACATTTTTCAGAGTTTGATCATTAATTTATTTTGTAGTTATTTATTTCTATGAGAAACTACATATATTGTAAGATTTTATTTCCCCACTTGAAAACAAAATAATTTGCAAACAAAACAATGCCAAATGAAGCCCTGAAGATACATGTTAAAGACCAAATCAAGAAAGAGCCATTATGGCAACAAGGTGAACTCAATACTTAAGATTTTAGTTTAAAGAAAAATGTGTTGGTTTTTTTTCCGTTCTCCCTGATTACACTAAATTGAATGTGTACTGTTCACATTCAATGTAGAGATGTTATATTTTTGATCCAGAATTGTACATATTTTTTCCTCAATGCAAACCCATTACTGAACCAAGATTAAATCTGTTCTATAAACAGTGTAATTTACAACTTTCATTTAGGTTATAAAAAAATTCTAACCAATTCAAACTTTTAACATCATCCCCTCAAAAGTGATGGCACTATAAGTTTTATTCTTAAAAATATATTCTATAGCTTTTTGTTTGGTTTTATAACAACTTCAGTATGGTTTGTTCAGACCTCCTTCCTGAGGTTTTTTACATTCATCCAATACTTGTTTTCATGGAATTTACACATCTTTCACATATCCTTTCCTTTGCATAGAATTATGGGTTTATTTGTACATGCCATTTACCCACAAAACACAGAATCTTCTTTCTTGCTTTTTCTTTTTATGAGTGAATTATTACTTGAGAGCATTAGTAAAGATGGAATTTTTTTTGTTGTTTGTATTTCATAACATGCTCACCAAATATCGTGGATTAAAACAATCAAACCAAAGGTTATAAAAATCAAACAACAGATGAACATCTGTGTTTTAAACACCAATATTCACTTTCCTAGAAGTCTGGATAGTCCAAGGTGTATGACATTTTTCTTATTTTAACTGGAGTGGACAGCAGTCCTATGTGTCATACCTTCTGACCGAGTCACTGTTTCAGACAACTGAACAAATAAAGTAACGCAATGGTCATTTTTTATAAACTAGACAGGTCATTAATTCAAACCAGAAAAAAGTACACAGGAACATCAGTGAAATATAACTAAAAATTCAGTCTCTAAAATAATATTTTAAAGATGAAAATCTTTAAAATCAGTGCACACATCAGCATTTGAAGTAGGTACAGGAGACACAATGTCTGAAAGAAAAACAAAAACCTATTATGTGATACAGAAATACTAGTGACTCTATAAATTTTAAGAGTATAATTTATGGGCATTATTCTTAGGTGTTCAAATACTGCATGTGGTCTAAATATATATCAAATGTTACCTATAGAATATTTATTAAATACCTTTAGAATATTTATGGAAACATGGTTTAGTGTAAATGTGATATTATTAATATAAACATTGAAACAATCCCTTCAAATTGTTAAGAACTCTGAGTCTTAATTAGTGAAAGAATACTAAACTGCATATAATAAAATGATAATCACATACACATATTAGTTAAGCAGTCAGGTTTTAGGTCTGTGTAATTACTGCACAGTGACATAGAGAATGCTGCAGACTGGAAGCAGGATTTTTGGGGAGGAATGTGCTTTGCTAGCAATAATAAATATCTGCATGAATGCCAAAATGCATGAACCTGCAATTTAACTTTATTGAAATCATAGTACATATCATCAGGATAGACCTCTTTTTTTGCTAAGATCATTGAAAACGCAGAAAATAGCTACACGCTCTTCTCTTAGTTCTCAAGTACAAATACTAAATACAGATGGTATATTATTAAAAGTTAAATTAAGAAATGTATTGAAATATTTCAGTGTAGACAGACATATTTTTATATCAGTAACAGTAGCACAAACAATTCCATATTACAGCCACATTCAAGAAAAGGGAATTGTGTAAAACTACCTCCAGTTTTCTGTTAGAATTGACTAGTCAAATATTACAGTCCTCGCTTTTCTGTATAATTAAGCTTTTGTTCAACTGTGAAAAAACTAGAAACTGATTGCTTGAAAATGAGCTGCATGACCTTTGTCCCGGTTTGTCACCTCTGACCTTTAATTTGAAGACCCTGCATATCAATTTATTCTATTTTTAGAAGCAGAATGTTAAAAAGTCTGTATATTTTAAAAATTGTTATCCTCCCATGTGAAACACATCAGGTCATTTTTGTCTTTTTTTAGCCTATTTGCTTTTTATTATGTAACTGCATTTGAAACACCCAGCTTGCAATTACAGAAAATGAACACTTGTCTCTGTATTGAAAAAAAGCTTATCTTTTTTAATGTACTAGAAATGCTGAAGCATATTACAGTGAGTTTAAAAAAAAAAAACAACAACTTCTAGATTGCACGCCTTTTGAAATTTAACTGTCTTTTCTTAAAAACAGGAAGAAAGAAAAAAGCTCACGCCTCTGTTTGTATTGCTGCTAATGGATACCTGTTTTTTCTTGAACCTTCCCCATACTGTCAGTGGTTATTTTGTTCTCACTGATGACATGCTGGTTTGATGTTAGCTTTCAGAATGTCCTTTCTTAAACGGAACCTGTGGTTAAAAATAGCAAATAGCAAGTTCCTGTCTAGTTGTTGGTTTCAGCTGCACTTCCATTTTATATAGGTAACATTATGCTTCACAAGTTGTCTACAAAAAAAATCTTTATTGCTAGAAGGGCTCATTTTCTGAAGAAGAAAGCGCTACGGTATTCCTGTCATTGATTTTACTACCAGCATTCAACACCAAAGCGATACAGTGTATTACATAAAGGCTCTTGGTGAAAGCATTTCCCTACCGTGACCCCTTGTGAACGATGCAAAAAAAAAGAAAAAAAAAAAAAAGAAAAAAAAAAAAACCAAACCACCACAGGAGGCGGATAAAAGCGGGCAGCACACCCCGGGGCCCTGCCCGTGACACCCGGCCCTCCCCGGGGCGGTGGGCAGGGCGGGCGGAGGGCTCCGGCCGGCACCAACATGGCTGGCGGAATTCAGCACCGCGGACAGCGGCGCGGCGGAGGCGGAGCCGCCGCCCCTCGGCACCGCCGGCGGGGCCGTCGCAGTCGGTAACCGGGACCTCCCTACGCCGCACCACCACCCGCCGCCGGTCTGCCTGACGACGCAGGGCGCCTCAGGCTCCTCACTGAGGGGAAAAATGGTTCCTTTGGAAACTGCCTCTCCGCCCTGCCCGTCACGGGTTTTAGCTGCGATTCAAACAAAACACCACCACGGAGTTAGGGGAAAAAAAAAAAAAAAAAAAAAAAAAAAAAAGAGGATGAACAAGTATTTTAACCGCTCGGGCTTTAAAATTCATTTCTGTGCTTGGGGATGCGATCTGAAAAACTGCTTGTGACCTACCACTGCATCCTAGCAATGGCTCAGACAGCAACTGTTCAGGCCTACAAGGCAGAGGGTTTGGGGTTTCCTTCTTCATTTATTTATCACCATTTTTCCTCTTCTAAAATTTTCAATACACACCAGCTCATACATTTGCAAATTTAAACAACAACAACAAAAAGTTTCGATAAAACTGAGATAGCAGCACATGCCTTTTACAGAATATATTTCAAAAACAGAGGAGAAGACAGATATTTTTGTCATACACACATGGGCAGAGTTTTTACTACAGCTGCATTTTTGTACCTACTACAGAGGGCAAACATCAGCCGTAATCACTACTTTTGCCATTACATACATGCTTCATTTCACTACAGCAAAGGGATCTTGGCTTCCTGGTGTATTAATAATTAAGGTCATAGTTTAATTCAATATTGATTCTTACTACTCTATGCCAAGGGGGAAAAAAATAATCATCATTCTTTAAACTACGGCTTAGTTGCATGTCTTCCAAATAGTTTTCCGAACAAGATTCTCGGTGTTGTCTCCTCTGAAGTTTTAAGTTGTTTTTTTTTAATGTGTTTTAAAAATAAAATGACTTGTAGTTTTGTAAAGCAAAGTACAGATAGATGCTTTACAAAATACAGATTTTGTAAAGCAAAGTACAGATGTTTACAGAGCAAACATGCACTATTGCATTTTTGTACCACATTATATACAGATACCATTAAAACTATATACAACTATAATTATTTTCATAGTATCTGATTACTTTTTCATGATAGGACATTTCTCTGTACTTGCAACTATTAACAATGTTTCCATGCAAGATGTGAAAGTGTAAAACAGGCATTGGGGGGTGGGGGTGGGTGGACAGGACCCAGCCCTGTGTATGGCCTATTTAAACCCTATTTAAAAAGACCAGCAAGAACAGTTATATAAGGAAAAAAGCATAATGTCTGCAAACAAATCGGTAGAGCATACTACTATTGCACCCCATCACTGTAAGAACGTCATACATAATTTACTCACGACCACTAACAAGCTAACAACTGGTAAGAAAGAAACAAGTAAATGAACCAAATCTCTTTAGGTAATATGTTTAATCAGATTAAAATGGATAACTCCCTCGTGTTAAAGCAAAAAAAAAAAAAAAAAAAAAAAAAGATTTAAAATCAACCTAGCGTTCTCACGTTTAGTCAGATTTGATGCCAATTTCACACGTTGTAACAGCGCGGGCAAAAGATTTACGCGCGTTGCTGCTGTTGGCTTAATTTCCAATGAACTTACTGAGCGTTTTGTCCGATGCCCTGAACGATTTACCACAGCCCAGCAGCGACTGCAGCCCAACGCAGCAGCCGGCGGCCGGCCACCGGCGCCCACCGAGCTACCACCCGCGCCGGTGCGAGGCGCCACGCAGCCCCGCGGCGGGGCCCGACGCCGTCGTACCCCACCGCCCACACCGACCCCGCCGCCTCTCCCCGCTCCCCCCAGCCGCGGGGCGGGAAGCCAGACAAGGAGAAACGAGGCGCTTCGGAGGCACTTCTGCACTTTTTATTCGTTCTCCCTCGCACTGCGTCCCGTCGGCACCGGAGACTCCGCCTCAGAGCCAGCCATGAGGCTACGTGTCACCGTGGCCTGCGACGCCCTCCAGCCCCGCACACTCCCGGCCCTCTTCCCGCAGCCCCGCGGGCACCGGCCGGCTGCGACCCCGCGCTCCCTGCGGCGCGGCGGGGAACCATTCAAAATGGCGGCCCCGCCACCACTCCACGTTTAAACCCCCCGCACCGTGCACACGCCGCTGCGCGTGACACCCGCCCGCCCCGGGCCCCTCCGCCCCAGCCCCCACCCCCACCCCGGCCCCGCACCGGCGGTAGTTACCACAGGGCGGTCAAACCCCGCGCGCCCTTGGGGGCGCATCGCCGCCGCCCCATCCTCCACTCCCCGGTCGCCTCATAGCGGACGTGCCGCCCGGCGGGTCTCATGCCGCTCTCCGTCCGCTTTCCTCCCCGGCCTCCCCTTCCGCCCCGGGCCAGCGCCGCCGCGGACGCTCCGCGCCGGTCCCCGCCCGCCACCCCCCCCGCCTTCTCGGCCGCAGCGGCTCGCCGGGCGGTCACCGCCATCCGGTGGCGGTGGTGGTGGTGGCGGCGGCGGGGCGCGGGCCGCCCCCTGGCGTCGGGCTGCCGCAGCGTCCCCGCAGCCGCTGCCCGGCCGTTACCTCGGCCCCGGCCGCCGCTGGCGGCTCTCGGCGGGGCGCTGCGTCCCGCGGGGCTCCGCGTCCCGCGGGGCTCCGTCCCTTCACCCTCCCTCTACTACGACCTGCTGTCGTCGTTCGTGTTTGACGGGCGGAGCGGCCCCGCCGCTCCCTTTCCCCCCTGTCCCTGAAGGGGAGCGGCGGCGGCGGCTCAGGTGCCGAGAGGAGCAGCGGCGGCAGCTCCGCTCGAGGGCAGCGGCAGCCGGCGGGGGCGCGGAGCGGCGGCGAAGGAAAAAAAGGTGCGAACCCGGAAGTACACCCGCCGCCGCCCGCAGGGAAACATCCGCGCCCCAACACAACAATGCGGAGCCACTTCGCCTCCCCCGAGCGCAACTTCGTCCACCGGCACCGGGGAAAAACCCGCCTCGCCGAAACCCCACCACCCCCCTCCCCTCTTCCCTGCAGCCGCCCGGTGGGCGGCGGACCCCGCCCGCGCCCCGGCAGGTGCGGCGCCCCAACAGGAGGGTGAGACCCAGCGGCGGCCCCGCCGCGAAGGAGAGGTGAAGGGAGCTCGCTTACCTCCCGCGCGCCATGGTGGCCGGGCTAAGCGGGGCTGCGGCTGCCGCGGTGGGGAGGCGAGCGCAGGGGCTGGAGGGCACGCACCCACCGACGGGTACCCCCCGGGGCGGGGGGGGGGGGTGGGGGGGGAAGAGCTTTGCCTTCCCGAGCCGCTGGGAGGACGGAACGGAGGAGGAGGAGGAGGAGGCAGCGAGCGGCAGGAGGGAACCGGTGCTCACGCCGGGAAGGCGGCGGCGGCGGCAGCCAGCGAGGAGGGGCGGCGGTGGCGGGCGGACACGGCCCCAGCGCTGCCGCAGCCGCCGCGCACCTGCCCGCCGCCCTCCCCGCGGGCGGGCGGGCGGGCGCCCGGCGGCTGCGCGCGGGGGCGCTCGAGGGCAGCGCGAGCCGGCGGGCGGGGCGGGGCGGTGCCTTCCCCCACACCCCCGCCCCGCTCCTCGGGAGCCGCCCGCCGCGCCCCGGCGCTCGCCCGCGGCCTCGTCAGCGCCGCCCCGCCGGTGCCGCCTGCGGCCGCCGAGCGCCGGGTTGAGCTGTCCGGGCTTTGTCTTGTTCCTCAGGCCTCTTCCTGTCCCCTCCGACCCCCTCCCGCCGCGCCGGTACGGCGTGGGCCCGGGTGACCTCACAGCCCCTTGGCCTCCCGCTCGCAGAGGAGTCGAGGGCCTCTTCTGCCCAGAGCCGGCCTGGAGGTCCCTGCTGGCGACGTCCAACCGACCTGGCCGCACTGGCCTCCTGTCCTGCCGTTTGACAGCATCTCCGTGTCTCACAGCTGCGTGTGGTGGAGGCCATTTGGCTCCTGTGGTTGTGTTCTGTCTCGTAACACCCCGAGGACCAGACTGCCCGGCTGCAGCGTGTCCAGTCCACTTGCACTGCTGCCCACCCCCAAATCTGCCCAAATTGGCCGTGGGCAGGTGGGGTTTCACTCTTGTGTGGAGGATCTTGCACAGCTTAACACCACCTTAACCAGCAGCAGCCATGACCTCCTGGTGGTGGGTCTCATCTCCAAATCAGGCAGGCTTTTAGCCTGGAGAAAAGGAGGCTGAGGGGAGACCTTATCGCTCTCTAAAACTGCCTGAAAGGAGGTCGCTGAGAGGTGGGAGTCGACGTGTTCTGTCAAGTAACAGGTGATAGAACAAGACGAAATGGCATCAAGTTGCACCAAGGGAAGTTTAGATTGGATATTGGAAGAATTTCTTTACTGAAAGGGTCATCAGGCATTGGAACGCGTTACCCAGGGCAGTGGTGGAGTCCCCATGCCTGGAGGTGTTTAAGGGTCGTGTAGATACAGTGCTCAGGGACATGGCTTAGTGGTGGGCTTGTCCGTGTTAGGCTAGTGATTGGACTAGATGATCTTACAGGTCTTTTCCAATCTAGGAGATTCTGTGATTCTGTGTGATTCTTCCAGCTATACAAATGCCTTGTCTGGAGCTTGACAGTTCCAAGTTGTCTTATACCACGATGGGGTTCATTTCCTGGCACATGCGACGTTATTAATCCTGAAGTTTCGTTTTTCCAGCTCATTCTGACTTATCCACAGAATACCCCAATGGTAGTTTACATACCATCATGAACATACTTCACCCAAGTGTACATGGTATATACATTGTTCTAGAAATAGCAGGGTTAACAAGGCTTGGTTACCTATGGATTAATGTTCCTCATCCTTTTTCCACCCAACCCCTCTACACTGGCTCTGATAGTCCCCACTTCCCACGAGCGCTAGTGAAATGGAGATGGTTCTCAGCAGTGTGTACACTGACAGGCTCACCAGGCGCTTGTGTGGAGGGTTAGCCAACTAGTAAGTCAAGCAGTAGGTAACTGGTGAAGTCACACCATCTTTCCTCTGGTGGGCATGCTGATTAGCCGTCTTTTATCTGACCGCTGATTTTCATGACACGATATTTTTTGGGTCCTTCATGTTGAATTTGGCTGAAATTGCAAAAAGGGTTCAAAAGTTATTTTGGGAGCAGAGAGATGGATAGAGAATGCAATTGCATTTTCTTAAGAGATCAAGATAAAAATGTGGCACGTGGAAAGGATGGCTTTTTGAAGCACTCGTTTCCTACTCTGTAATGAGCCCAGTTCACATAGGTTTCTGTCGTAAGGCATTGGTATGCCTGCCTTGATCACAACTTCCCGTTCTTAGGCTTTCCTTTGTGGATTTAATTTTTGAGGCTTCAGAAAGACATTCAAGAGTTTATCAGCACTTTTTCAGTGCAATTAAGGGCCCAGTGAGTACTGAAATACTTACCATGCATAGCTTTTTAGCTTCTTTTTCACAAAAAAAAAGCTTTACACAAGAGTTTTGCTATATGTGATCTTGGCCTTTGATTAAAGAAGCTGTGGAGCCTCTCAAGCCTTCAGATACTGTGCCTTCCTTAGCTGTGAAAGGTTTTGTGTTGGACAGAGAAATATTTTCAGGGCTCAGGAGAGGGTCTTGTGCAGGGAGTCACCAAATGACGCCGTTCCACTTAGACTTACCTAGGCACAGCCCTAGAAAGTTAACTTCATTCATGTTTCCCGGACGAGATTTAAGGACCCCTCTTTTGCTAGTACTCCTAATATTTGACTATATTGCCTAAAATTTAGTGTGCAGTCTCTGTGTGTATATATATAGAAATAAATCTAGCTCAACAGATAGCTATCTTACTCTAAGACAGCTCTAGCTATATTTTGCTAATAGTTTGAGAAATATGTGATCTTTTCTCAAAAACAAACAAACAAAAGCAAACCACAGTCAGAACTTGATGCCTCACAATTTTTTATTTATTTCTAATAGATAAGGAAGAGTTCCTTCCTGGTCTCTGGTATTTTTGCTGATATATTTTTGCAGAAAAAGAAACCTACCCACCTGCTTTGTTTTTGTGCCCTCAGCATATGACATAATCTAATTTTATAGCAAGTTTGTATAAAACAAGTTGTATACAGAACACAAGCAGAATTGAACTCTCTCAATAAATAACTGAACCACAAACAGTTTGAAAGGCTGTGAAAACACTGCACATTCTTTTCTATTACTTTCTATTTCTCAGCTTTTTTTTTTTTTTTCCACTGGGCTTGTTCATAGGGTTTCCCCTGAGAACGTGGTGAAAAATTTGTTTCTTCCTATGCAGATTAAACAGTTCTAGACATTTACATGAAGTATGAGATTTTTTTGCTAAGGTGACCTGCTAAAGTGACCTGCCATCCCTGGTGAAAAAGTAAAAGCACCGTGGATATTTTGTAAAAAAAAATAGTGCTCGAAAAAGCATTTTTAATTTTTCATGCTGTACATTCCACCCAAAGCAAAACAAAACATTTAGTCTATTTGTGTTGTGCTGCTATGAAAAATAGTTTTTGGAATAGTTCATAAAAACATGTAATAAAATCATTATATGTAATATTTTTCTAGTGAGGTCTACTAAAGCTTTTTCACTTTAGTTAAAAAAAAAAAATTAAGTAAATAATGCTGTTTTCCATTCTGTAATGGTGTCTCCAACTATGGGAAATATTCATTGAATGTCTGACCTTGCAAGTGCAAGGTCCTGCACCTGGGGAGGAAGAATGCTAGGCACCAGTATAGGTTAGGGGTGGACCTGCTGGGAAGTAGCTCTGAGGAGAAGGATCTGGGGGTCGTGGTAGACAATAAATTATCCATGGCCCAGCAATGTGCCCTTGTTGCCAAAAAGGCCAATGGAATCCTGGGCTGCATAGGGAAGAGTGTGGCCAGTAGGTCGAGGGAGGTCATTCTCCCCCTCTACTCTGCACTGGTGAGGCCACAACTGGAATACTGTGTCCAGTTTTGGGTTCTCCAGTTCAAGAGGGACAGGGAACTGCTGGAGCGAGTCCAGCGAAGGGCAACTAAGATGATTAAGGGCTTGGAGCATCTCCCTTATGAGGAAAGGCTGAGAGAGCTGGGACTCTTTAGCCTGGAGAAGAGAAGGCTGAGGGGAGACCTTATTATGGCGTACACGTATCTAAAGGGTGGGTTGAAGAAGGATGGAGCCAGGCTCTTTTCAATGGTTCCCAGTAACAGGACGAGGGGTAATGGGCAGAAGTTAGAACACAGGAAGTTCCGTTCAAATACATGGAAACACTTCTTTATGGTGAGGGTGACAGAGCACTGGCACAGGCTGCCCAGGGAGGTTGTGGAGTCCCCTTCTCTGGAGATTTTCAAGACCTGCCTGGATGCAGTCCTGAGTAATGTGCTCTGGGCAATCCTGCTTTAGCTGGGGAGTTGGACTAGATGATCTCTAGAGGTCCCTTCCAACTCTGAAAATTCTGTGATTCCGTGAAAAGAAGGAGCTGAGACACTGATTTCGGTGAGGGAATTTCTGAGGTTCCAGGTAACACCTTCTCCAGCACATTCTCGGCTCTTAGAAACTGGTCCAAAGCCAGAGGTTTTAGACTGAGTAGTTGCTCCTATTCTGCCCCCAGCGCTACTCAGAGCAGAGAGTACATTTACTCACCTTATCCTGCAGAGTCTTCTGCTCCCACAGCCTTGTTCTACCTCAGGTTTCCCATCTTTCCACATTTATCTGCTTGGTGTTCTGTTCCGATCATGCTATGTTTCCTTTCCTGATGGTATCATCTCCCATTTGCCACCTCCTTCACACACCAGCTTAATCGGGGTCTGAGTAGGCACTTGTGGAGATTGCATATAGGTTTATCTGCAATATTTCTATGAACTGTTATTTGTTATAGATGTGTGTGTTTGTTTCAGCTATTACTAAAATTGTCTAAAAATTTCCCATTATAAGACAGTTTTCCAGTTGCTTGTATCTTTGGCAAGCTAGCTCTTCGGTATGAATTTTTTCGTGTCTCTTGTTATAGGCTGTTTACATTTTTCCCCTGTCATTTACAGGAAAAATATTTTAAAAATATGTTTGGTCCATGCTAAGATATTTTTTTCCTTTTAAATGACCTAGTGGTCCCAATATTTAGAGCAGGCACTTCAAATCTGCTGCAATAGCAGGAAAATGCCTTTTGTTGTTCATGCGGGTACGCTGTCCAGATCTGGCTGAGGTATAACCCCTTGCCAGACCGCAGTTTGCATGCACTGAGAGACTTTCTTAACAGCTAAAATCTACAAAGCCTCAGGTCCAACGAAAACCCAAGTCACTTCCAACACTGAGTGCTGAGCAGCCTCTGTGCACTGGGTCTTCTACAGTGAATGGGTAGTTCACGTACGTATTCCCATTCCTTGTCTGGGCTACAGAATCTCAGGGAAAACTTTCCACGGTTGCTTTTAGCTGTTCCTTTCCCCAAACAGGCTCTTGTTTGGGAACTAAAACCAAGGAAATTCTCTCTCCTGTCCTTTTAGCGACCCTACTGCCAACACCCTGGAAGCATGAAGGAAGAAGCTGTCTGAGTCAAATGGACAAAAAGACAAATGCCAGACCAGGATAAGGGGAAAAAAAAAGATTGAGAGGAAGAGTCTCCTGAGAGCAGGACTGTTGAAGGGGCAAGAAGCTAAGTCTAGAAACTGGGGAGCGGAGGCAGGGACTCACTGTGCGAGAGCATTTCACCTCATATCAGTGTGTTTATTTGCCAGCATAGTGTAATCCACAGTGTGTTAAGTATGAGTTAATTAAGACCAGGGTTACGGTTGGCTGGAAGAGCTGTCATACATATCTCTGGGAAGTAGCAGCATCTCTCCTATTAGTTGTGAGGGGCAGAGACTGGGAGTATGCGTGGGGGAGACTGACTACTAACCCCTGAGGGAAGCGTGGGAAGTTAGTGGGCGAATAGGATACATACAAAGAAGGAAGAGAAAAAGGGTCTGGGAATGCAGTGGAGAGGGAAAAAATGATTTAGATGGTTGTCTGCAAAATAGGGATTACAAGAGTATTGAAATAGATTTGATAAGGAACAGTGGTAGACGCAGGCAGGACAGAAACATGGTAAAAAACTGAGAATGGAAACAGTATACACGACTGGTATGTGTGTGTCCTGTGTGCATCCCCACTTCTGCCTGGACTCAGGGCCAGCTTAGAGATAGTATAGCTGGTAGCCTTGAAAGAAAACACTAGGAGAAACCTCGGTGACGGCCTGCTGCTCCTTTGCCCACCAGTTGGTTTTAAGCTGAAGCTCTCACCCTTGTTCCTGACTTAAGCTCCACTGCAGCTGCACTACAACCGTGGCCGTGCCTATTGATCTGGACCCTGATGGGTGACAGGCTTGACCTTGTACGTGCTTCATCCCCATGGGCTTGTCTGGTCATCTGGACTCTTGGCTGGCCCTGGTTGCCACCAACAGACCTGTTCTATGCTCTTGTCCGTGAGGCTCCTGCCCTGCTGGCCCAGCTGTCCCCTTACCCAGCAGAGCAGCCTCCCCTCACTGCCCCTGGCACTGCGGACTCACTGTGGACCTTTTCCTATAGCTTCACGTTCCATCAGTGGTCTCAGGAGCAGTAACATAGTAAGATTGATCCTTCAGCTTTGGGAGGTGTATACCAGATATACCCTAATGGTCTTAAGCCTGGTGATAAATCATATGACTACCATATACTCCATTTACCCCCCTTTTCATTTATTTTTTATAAACACATAAAGTGTACTGTACAACTCAATCAAAGGAAAATTACTGCAGTTGCAAAGCTAAGTGTTCCCTGCATGCTGGCAGCAAAACTGATATAAAATGTGCCATAGAAGGAACCTGGTGAGGGTCTTGTTTTCTGTTTCCTGTTTTCTTTCCCCTAGAATTGCTCATGCCTCATGAAGGTCCAAACTGTGCTGTTTCTTAGCTGGCAATGGCTGTATGCAGTTACAGAACTTTTCTCCTTTTAGCCATTAGTCCCCTTCTTTGCCCTTTGGGACTATTCTAATTTTTTAATGACCCAATGAAAATGTTAGTAACAGTGAAGTTTCCTCTTTTTCTTCTGTCTTCCTCCTATTTTATGTGCTTTTGCCAGTGGGCCCAAAGAAAGGAACTGATTTTTTTTTAAGTTAGTTTGGAAAAGCTGTGACAAAATATGCTGTTCTGCTTTATTTTGTGGCCTTGTGAAAGTCTTGCAGCATTTTATGAAGCTTTAAATTTTAGTAAAAGATTCTCAAGAATGTTCCATTTGCAAACTTAGACAGATATCTAAGCACATGAAGATTCAATGTGGTAATCAGAGAAAAGTATTTTATCAGAAATGCCTTTTTAGACATTTATTTAGTTGCAGCCAAGTCAATTGCATTTCAGTCAAGCGTTTATTACAAGCACCCTGAGAGCACTCTGCCAAGCCTCAACTGTTGACTTGTCCATGCCTTTTCTATACTAATATTTACCACCTTTACAAGATTACATTTAATTCCAAACCAGTAGCTATTTTGCCTTCTTCAAATGCTTGATCGTTTCTGTCCTTGCTCAGTGGCTTAGATACGCTCATTTGAAAGTTGAGGTTATGCACATTGTTTAAGCTGGTGCAGAAACTGAGCTGTGTGCATCCAGAAACTTGACATGCCATCAACTGGTGGTGGGTTGATCAGGAAGACCAAACCAAAGAGGAAGCTGAGAATCCCCTCAGTGCAGATCCTGCTTGCTGCATTCCAGAGCGAGGCCACACGTGCAACTCCAGAAAAAGCGTTGCTGGCCTGGGCTTTCCTACCAATGTGAATGAGCATGCCATGTGTGCGTCACACAGGTATTGGTTTTACATCAAGGAAAAAGACAAATATTTTGCTCCTGACAAAACAGAGCGTATTGGACTCCGGCTCTCAATCTGTCTGTTCCCCCCATTGTGTTTTGTTTCATGGATGGAAAATCCTGTGCATGGATCTTCACTGTTGATTTGCCTGTTCAGGGATATGAAGACTCTTTGGCCACATCTGAATTAGCAAAATGAACAGGGCCAGGGCAAATTCCAGAGTGCTAGTTGTGCACAGTCCATGAAGTGGGTTTGTGCCAGCCAGCCCTCGCCGAAACAATTGGTGCCGGGCTGTGGTTGAGGAATTAACATGGGCCAAAGCCAAGCCCTAATACATAGATTGCTTTTGTCTTGGTTGCAGGGATAACTGGTTTAAACCCTTGTATGGTTGTGAGGTGTTCCAGGCTAGTTAGCCACTGGGTCAGAAAATGAGGCCTGTACTGTTTTATTTACCGGTATAGACATGGCCTTTGGGTCTTGACCCCACAATGAGGTTGGTGGGACAAGGGGAAGAAAGGTCTCTACTACAAGGATCCCTTTTGTAAGAGCCAGGTCCAAAAAGAGACTAATAATTGAGTGGTTGCTGGTCTGAATTGCTTCTATATTTTACATTACGCTGTCACCGAAGAAAAGAAATATATTAGGGAGGGAATAAAAGCTCAGATCTCCTTGCATCCAGCTGACTGCCCAAAGTGGTAGTTTGTGGCCAAATTTTTAAATGTTTATTCTACTTCTGATCCCCAAATTCTGACTTCTGTTCGATCCAGTTCAAACAGAAAAGTTTGAGCATGCTCCTCTACAGAATAATTATCAGACTGGTGGTTGTGTGTGGCACTTTTTAAAAAGGAAAAATAATATGTAGCTTTTCATCTAACGCTCATCAAAAGCAACAGCGAAGAGCCTGGTGCACGATGAGGGATTTATGGCAAAGCTGAATTAGTGCACAGAATCTTTAGACTTAAACAATTATTTCAAAAGGACCACAGTCATGTTCAAATACTTTTTTAGGGATTCAGCGACATATACTTGGTTAACCATTAACATTTTAATGCTTTTAAAATCCATATGTATAGCCTTTAAGAAAAGCAACCATAAGAAAATGTTAGCTTAACATTAGGAATAAATTTTATTTTGTTATGACCGAGACTGGTCTGAGGGTTTTATTGCATTACACTGTATGCAGTTTTCATCAGCTCAAACTGTCTGGCTCCTTATAACAGCTTGATTTAAGGAGTTTGAACTAGTTTCCTCGGGGAACTGCAGCCTCAAATAATTGAATTGTTAGCTGGTAGGAAAAAATTACAGAACATTTTTCAAAGTATACAGTGGTGAAGAAAGGAAATGATTACTTGGAGTTGGGGGCGTAGAGTGAGAAAGTGCCTGCCTCATGCGTCTGTGGGTGGTAAGCCACAGTTGGTTTATGCATTTACTTTGTTTCTTCATCTACCATTACTCCAATCACAAGAACTAATTGCAGTAATTTAGGCCAGCATTTCTCTGTTCTATTGAATATTGAAAAAACAGGTAGAGAAGTTAACATGATTTCGAAGGAGCTTCTCTGCATCTCCACTGGACTACAATAACATGCAACTAGAATAATAATTTCCAAGCATTCATTTTCAGGTTTGTTTTTATTGTTAATCATGAATTTTAAGAGTGAAACTTTAATTGATAAGCAAGGCTTAAAGTGCTTAAAAATATTGTCTCAAAAGATTTTGTTTTACTCCTGGCTTACCTCTACCACTTCAGTTTGAGTCAATCAGAATTCACTTGAAGATTAATTGCAGAAGTAAACCACATCATTGCTAAAGGGTGAACTGATTGAAAGCTAAACGGATTCAAATAGAGGTTGCTTTCATACAGCAGAGTCTCCCTTCATATTTCCCGTATCCTTTTAAACAAATTAAAAAAAAAAAAAGACAATGGAAATATAAGCACAGTGTTTTAATAGCTTTTGAGTTATTTTCTGACTTTCTTTAAAAGTCAGTATAAAGTCCCATTGTACTTGCTATCAGAACTAATTTGGAAAACAATTAGGCAGACAGAGTCCAAGTTAAAATGTGAGTGGGGAAGGAAGCATGGAATGGAGATCTTACCAAATCCTACTTATTTAACCTTTCAGATATGCAAAAGAAGTAACAGATAAGAGCCAGAGTTAAAAACCACAGAATTAAAAGAGAAAAAGAGGTGTCCCTTGGCCAAAGTAAAAGCTGAGCTTGGAAGTGGAGGATCAGTTTGCTGTGGGAACAGAAAGATCTTGGGACTTTTTCCAACAGATTCTGAAGTATAAATAATGAAGGCATGTTTGAGCCTCAAAATAAAGTGAACAAATCGGTTAGCTACAGAACAGTGATGGAGGCGAAGACTCTCTGTGCAATCAGGGAAGAATTACCGATGATGAAAAGGAGGGCAGAGAAACCGGAGCGTCAAAAATCTGACAATCGCTGAAGGACCAAGTAGTGTGAGTACTGGCAATATTTGGCTGGTTAATGAAGCCACTGAAAAGAAGACTCTATGCCAGAGGCAGGTGGGCATGGGGGAAGAAGGGAAGCAGGGCTGATACTCAGCAGCTGTAAAGCTGGGTGATGAACTGCAAATATATAAAAATCATCCAGGTGTCTGATATTTTTCTGTCTCAGGAAGAGAGCACTGGCATCAACTGAACCATGGAATTGTAGAATACCAGGTTGGAAGGGACCTCAAGGATCATCTGGTCCAACCTTTCTTGGCAAAAGCACGGTCTAGACAAGATGGCCCAGCACCCTGTCCAGCTGAATCTTCAAAGTGTCCAATGTTGAGGAATCCACCGCTTCCCCGGGGAGATTATTCTGATAGCTGATTGTTCTCGTTGTGAAAAATTTTCCTCTTCTGTCCAATCAGAATCTCCCAGCAGTAACTAGTACCCATAACATCTCGTTGATACTCTGAAGTTATTAGGCTTAATAATAAGACTACTACACTGCAGAGCTAAATCCATTGCTAGAAAAACTCCACTGCAGGTGATGGAAGTATCAAAGAAATTATTCTGGACCACTAGTACTGCAATTTATATAGACTGATGTGTGTTCAAGTATCCAAGTGTGTAACTTCTAGCTTTAAACCCTATCCTTTTCCCCAAGCAGTTTATCTGTACTTCAGCAACACATCCTTCATCTAAGGAGCTGAAAGCTGCTCTTTTTGTGTTTTAAGTACCATGCTTCAGTTTTTGTGTGATAAAGTATCCTTTCCTAATCCTAGCTCTATTTTAATTTATCAAAACACAGGGTCCCAAATTTCCCGTTCCTCTCTTATTACCAAGAGACGAAAATGGAACTGACACAAATCAGTGGAGAGGCTTTTCCACCCTTACACCTACGATTGATTATTCATACTGGGAAATTTTACCCAGTGAGTAAGTGTGCAAGAACCTAATTTTTTGAGAATTATTTTGATGAAAGCACATTCATAGCTCTATTCATATATCATTTTCAGGTTATTTATTAGCAGTGGCTGCTTGTGACCCTAATTAAAGTAATAGTTGCAGGTGACCCAAAAGTAACGGAAGAATGATCATTTCCTGTGGCCCAGTTTCATGAATGCATTATCTTCCTTTAAACCTAAATTTTTGCATTGGGAACAATAACATACCAACACTGTCTAATGAAATCAGCCTCAATTGCCATGACCTTTGGTTTACTCAACCTTTTGCTTCCATTGTTAATTATATGTGTGTTATAGTTAGTGTAGAGGAGATGATTTGATCATTATTAAAAACCTATCAAGCTTGCTTTCTTCTGAAGAAAGGGGAAAAGCTAACAAACAAGCCTGGAAAGAAGTAAAGCGATAGAGCATTCATGAGACAGATGAAAACTGAACTCTCTATAGCCTGAAACAGTGAAGAGATACAAAGCAAGTAGTGGGTAAGACATTCTTGGAAAAAGCAGAAAATATTTGCTGAGTTTGGTTTTGGTTTTGTTTTTGTTTTTTTCCCTTGCATAACCAAATATAACATCAATAAAAGATTATACACTGACAATCCTCTGAAAGATAATCAGGTATACAGTAGTTGTAACAGGGGAAGTAGCTGGGTTCTTGCAAGACACCAGCATCTTTTGGTGCTGATCTAGAGTATGTGTTTTCACAAATAAGAGCACAATCTGGAAGAGTGTGTAGCCTAGATGACACGATACCTGTGTCAGAGGAAGGTCTTTGTTCTTTCCCAGGTCTCTTTTCATAGGGACAGCTTCTCATGCATCATAATTTGAGCCATTCATTAAGCTGAAAGGGCCACTGAAAAAATGTATTCTGCCCCATGCTGATTCTGGTACAAATGGTACCGTCCCTCACTGGGAACTGGCCTGGACAATGGCCATGGCTGAAGTACATTTTTTTTTCAGCTAGATAATTTTTACAGACAGATGATTTTTCAGCTAGATAAGTCCCATGGTTGTGGTTCACTGTGCAAGTGAATGAGAGTGAGTTGGGTGGGAAAAGCAACCCTACCTGTCACGTCTGGTTCAGTCACTGGCTTGCCAAGTTCATAAGGCAGGAACAGAGCTATTGAAGGCTGCTGTGGATATAGCTGGCTCTGAGCTGTGACAATGACATGATGAGACAAAGACTTGGGTGAGAAAGTGTCACAGATCTCTTACTTCCTTCTCTCATGATGCAGCTGCTGCTCAGTTTCCCTTTCAAGTAAGACAGTGTAGCTCTGTAGCTTAAAGAGAAGAGGTCTTTAGGATACCTTAAAACTATTCTTCAGTGCTCATTCAACAAACCAGTCCCAAACGGGACCACAGAATGGTTGAGTTTCAAAGGGACCTCTGGAGATCACCTTTGAGCTCCTCCGCTCAAAGCAGAGTTACCTACAGCAGGGTGCTCAGGGCCACATCCAGTCCGGTTTTGATATCTCCAAGGACGGAAACTCTACAACCTCTCTGGGAAACCTGTGCCAGTGTTCAACCACCCTCACAATAAAAAGCTTTTTTATGTTTAAATGTAATCTATATCAAATCAGTGCTCATTGCTTCTTGTCCTGTCACTGGATACCACTGAGAAGAGCCTTCTCCAAGCTAAACAAGCCCAGCTCTCAGCCTCTCCCTCTATGATAGAGGCTGCAATCCCTTAATCATCTTAGTGACCCTTCGCTGGACCTGCTCAACTTATTATATAGATATACAGGACTATAATATCACAGTGAATAGCCACAGCTGACAAGCACTTTCCAGAAACATATGCCTTTCCCAGGTGACAATCACCTGGTCTAAGTGCATACTTCAAGTATTTGACATTGTTTAGCAGCTTGTAGTACCCCTCTTACCCTTTAAAACATACTGATAACCTTCACTGCTTCAGAACCTGCCATATATAGAAGTTAACTACGGTATTGCCTTTTCCAGCTTCCCTTCAAACACTGATTGTTTATAGGAAAATCTAAACCAACACTGCAAATATGTTTTCCAAGATCTTGGTCTCTAACAAGTTCCTTTGAGCCTGCAGGATTTTATCAAAGATTCAATTTTACTTTTGAAAGGAGAGTTACTAAGAGAAAAGACTTTATTTCCTGGCATCAGCTTGCTCCTCTGTGCAGCGAAGAACAGGTCATTCTAGGAGTGTATCCCAGGATTGATGGGAGCTGTAAACTTGAGATGCGTTCTACAAAAAGGGACAAACATAAAGGAAAAACAAGAAAAATGTCTATCCCTTTTTTCCTTATAAGTCATGCTAGCTTTGATATGGGTTTTCACAGGGAGACCTGTGTTGCTCTATTCTTTCTATGACACAAACCTGAGAAAGAGCCAGCACGAAGACTAAAAAGAAAAAAAGAAAAATGAGAGGCTTCGTAAAGATGAATTTCAGATATAAGAGTGTTATAAGAGCTTTTTCTTTTCTCTTAGTGCAAAATTGGGAGGAGGGGTTGATAGATTGGATAGTTACACTGCCACTCAGAGGGACCTGGACGGGCTGGAGAAATGGGCTGAGAGTGATCCTTTTAAGTTCGACAAAGAGAAGTGACAAGTCCTGCACCTGGGAAGGAACAACCCCACACACCAGCACATGCTGGGGGCTGACTAGCTGGAAAGCAGCTTGGCAGTAAAATAGCTGGGTGTCCTGGTGGACACCAAGCTGAACATGAGTCATCAACGTGCCCTTGTGGTAAAGAGGGGCAACAGTGTCTTGGGCTGCTTTAGGAAGAGCATCTGGAGTGCTGGATCCACTTCTGGGCTTCCCTGCACAAGAGAGACTTGCTGGATTGAGTCCAGCAAAGAGCCACAAAGACGATTAAGGGATTGGAGCATCTGCCATATGAGGAGAGGCTGAGAGAGCCGGGACTGTTCAGCCTGGAGAAGAGAAGGCTCAAGGAGATCTGATCAATGAGTATAAATACCTGATAGGGAGAAGGAGAGAAGACACAGCCAGACTATTCTCAGTGGTGCTCAGTGAAAGGAAGAGAGGTGATGGGTGCAAGCAGAAATACTGGAATTTCCATTTAAACACACGTTGAAGGTGCTCAAATGCTGGCACAGGTTGCCTAGAGAGGTTGTGGAGTCTCCATCCTTAGAGATCATCAAACTCTGACTGGACCGAGCCCTGAACACCCTGCTGTTTTGAGCAGGGGAGTTGGACTAGATGATCTCCAGAGGTCTCATCCCACCCCAGCGACTCTGCAATTCTGTGCTCTATGAAATGAGGCAAGCCTAGATATCACAGGAGTTATGCTAAAAAACGCTAACCTAAGTGAAAGACGGAATATCGAAAGAAATTTGTTTGACTCTGAAAAGATGAATGTTTTAATTTAACATTAAAGAGAAAGGAAAGGAAAATGTTAGCAAATGGAGGGAAAGAGGGAAATGTATCGAGGTGGAAACACCTAGCAAGGCAATGTGGTAGAAACAAGGAGGCTGTTCTGTAATAAACCTGAGATGTAATAAACACTAAATAAAGAGGTCCTGCAGAGGGTGGACAGCAGAAGAATGTATGTTGCAAAAGCAGAAATATATAATCATCAACACAAGGTAGGAATTCAATAATAATGAAATAGTAAGGAAAGTACTTAACTCGGATGGTGACTGTCTTCCATAGGTCTCCAGGCACTTTCACAGAAACAAAACCACATAAACACACAGCTGGGAAGGAAGAGCCTTGATGCAGAAACAGAGCATTTTGCTAAAGGAAGCTCTGTTACAGACTGTTTTTAGCACTGGAAATAATACATAAGCAAAAAGTGAATTGAAACCTAGAAAATGGAGCTAAGCTCAAACATAATCAGAGCCAGCATAAATGGTATAAATCATTCAACATTAAAAATGGAACGTAAACCCAAACTCTGCCCTGTAGGCAGATATCTGCAGCTCAGCTGGAGCTGTACGTGGCCGCATGGGTTCATCAGGGGGGACGAGCTTGCAAGATCAGTGCCCAGGTAAGGCTGTGTCAAAATTAAGAAAAGTGAGAAGAATTTAACTTCTTCTTTACTTAGATTAAGAACTCATGTGGCCAAGTCACATGGGTAACTCCATGCTGTCCGAGTAGAGTTTGTAATGGTGGAATATGATATAGAGTTAATGCAATTAAAGTGCATTGTGCAAATTGGAGCAGATGGAGTAAGTAAGAAATCGTGTGCTGAATTCAGACCATAGTTTTAAACTGGTCTCTCAAACATATTTTGGGAGCAGAGGCAACCAGGGTGGCTATTTTTTTCGCTGTCTTTCAATTAAAAAAATAAAGGAAAATGTTTTTTGTTTTCTGCACAGTGCAGAGCAAAATGTCTTTTGTTTTCTGCACAGTGCAGAGCAGAAAGCTTTCAAAAAACCTATTGTCATGGAATAGGAAACTGTTCCTTTCCTCAAATCTGCTCACATAAAACAGTGACATACCATATATTGTGGTAGATATAACTAATTTTGTCACCAAGAAAGATATTCATTATAGAAGTGCTATCAGAACAGAGAAAATGGTGTATCACAGGACCAACAGGCTCCGTGTCTTCTCATGGATGAAGACCCTTCTCTGCCTCTTGGCTGGTTGGCTTGGGGTAGCCAAGCCAACGTCTGTACTATTAAACTCTCTAGATTTCAAATAGTGGCCAGATACAACCTCCTAATCGGAAGGGGATTATAATTGTTGCCCTTTGCTAACTTCTGAGCTGTGCCCTGGAATTGCTGAGGAAAGAGCTAACTGGTTCAGTGTTTGTGTAGATATTTAAGTTCCTGCATTCAGACCCATCTTCTGGCACCGTTTCCTTTACTACTGTATGTGTGTGCGTGTGTTTCTCATCACAGTATCTGAATGCCTCATAGCCATTAATAGATCTTATTTCTTACGACAGCCATGAAAGAAAAAGTAGTATTTTTCTAATTTTACAGATAAGAGATGTGTACTAAAAAAATTGTGTTTTCTTGTTGTTGCTGATGGCTATATGCCTGAGTTGGAAAGTGAAATGCTATCCCTTTATTTTTAGCCTAGTAGGCTATTTGTTGGACTATTTTTTTCTTATAAATGAAAACCTCAGAATGTTAAGCAAATTAAATTTGATTATACAAATTTAGAGGTTAATTAGGTCATTAGCAAAGCTGAAACAAGTGAACATTTAAAGATTTACTATAGATCACAGAAATCTGAATAAATAAAACATCAGCTTTGAGTGCTGCTACAAGAGAACATCTGAGCATGTCACGTGTAGAATTTTACGTTTAAGAAAGTGTTCAGCTTTGCATTAAGCCAAGGGGAATCACAGGTTTGACCTGATAAAATAAGTACAAGTTTCTGCAGCTTTCATCACCTTTCAGTTAAAAAACCCATATGTGTACATATGTTTACACATTTTGTTATAACTTCTACACGATTGATTTACTATGTCATCATATGCTAGTTCTTTGGGTTCCCTGTAGGCATATTGTAACATCAGATTATGATCTGGTTTGAGGTAAATTCCCCCAACAGTATGATATAAATTTGAAAAAAATTGTAAAATTCACAGTGCACTAAATACAAATATATCAAATACAAGTCTTACGTGAACAGGAATGAACACCAGTGTATTTGCATTAAATAGGTATCCTACATCAAGAAAATTGGGGTGAAAAATTGACCAGTTTTGAAGAACAATGTCAATTTAGAAAAGGAAAGGTGTTCCAAGTGTTATAGATTAAGTGTAACATAATAGATACACTTACTTTTACTTACTAAAATGAAGTAAATTCACTACCCTAAGTTCATCACAATTAAGTGTTCATTTGGGTGCTACATGGGAGTAGTTCAATGGTCCTTGAATGACTGAAAAATATTTTTGATGGCTTAAGAAGTTGTTTTGTACTCATTGGTTACTGCTTCAAGAGGATAATCAGATAAGATCAGTGTTGTCCTAATTGTACGTGCTACACTGTGTAGTGGTGCTACTTGTCACTTAGCATATTTCTAGTGAGTTACTTTTGGTACTTACAAAAATATTTAGCTTCACTCTAGGGATAGAGAATTAAGACATAAAAGAATAAATTGTACAGCGTCACTCAGTGAATCACTGACAATATTAAATATAGAACCAAATAGAATTTCGGGAATCCATTCTGCCTGTTAAAAATTCTGTCTCCCATGGGCATCAGATTCCCTCACTGTTCCCTTTTTATAGCACGAGAATAAAAACATCCCTTAATGAAAGACTTTAGAGAAAAGATTTTTTCACAAATTTTGTTAACCACAACTCTCACCCCATTTCTGAAAAAAAAAAAATAATTGCCCATCTGAGGAAGAGTCAAGAAAGCCTAGAGAACTGTCTCCCTCAGCATGCCGTTTTCTTAGTATAGGTGACAAATACTGGGATTCACATACTTCAGCTCTATGGCATGCTGTGTATGCTACTTAACAGCTAATAGTGGAACCCTGAGGAAAATTAAATGGAAACCAAACCACAACGAGGTGCTTTCTGTAACTCCTTAATAGATATAGATACAGAACACTTCCTACCCTTCATTATAGCCCTTCCTAGGTCTGGATATCTAACTCTGCTTATAAATTCCTCTGCCATTCAACCATAAACTGACACTTAATAAGGGGAGACAAGTCTCATACAGCTCTGCAGAGCCATCCTATTGTGCTGCGCCAGACCTGGGAACATCTAAATAACAGATATGCTAACACAGCTGGAAGTCTGAAGAAAAAAGGATTCCTTTTTTTTTTTTCTTTTTCTTTTGTTTAACTAACCAGTCAGCATCTATGAGGGGGAAAATAGCAAAAATAAGGAAAGGAGGAGATAAAGAGTTTATCCCTTCATTATCTCTACAGTCAGAAAAAAAAAAAGAGTCTGTTAAAAACAGAAGAGATTTTCAACTGAGCCTGCGCTCTCCTGCGCTGATTCATCCTTCAGGCTCTGTTCATGAAAGCTGAATTGTGGCCATGCAAGTCTTACACAACTTTTGTTTATTCACTGGGACCTAAAGCTTAAAAAGTGAGTGAAGCAGGCAGACAATAGGCGAATTAGCTTATGTGGGGTGAATTCTTTTTCTTGCTTGCTTTTTTCCTACCTGACATCTAAGTGTAAAGTCTATTTTTGTAAGGGTTCATGCAAATAGAGAAAAAAAAAAAAAGACATTATCTTCAGTAAACAGTTTACAATGCCTACAGGAGAGCTGGGGAAGGACTTTTTACTAGGGCATGTAGAAATAGGACGAGGGGGAATGGCTTTAAACTGGAAGAGGGCAGGTTTAGATTAAACATTAGGAAGAAGTTTTTCACTTTAAGGGTGGTACGGCACCCTTACAGGTTGCCCAGAGAGGTTGTTGAGGCCCCGTCCCTGGAGGTGTTCAAGGCCAGGCTGGACGTGGCCTTGGGCAACCTGGTCGGGTGGGAGGTGTCCCTGCCTATGGCAGGGGGGTTGGAACTCAATGATGTTCAAGGTCCTTTCCAATCTAAACCATTTTATGATTCTATGATTCTACAATTCAAAATAGGAATGAAGATTTATAAGAAGGTATCAGGAGACAAAGAGATAAGAGTCATCACAGCACACCAGTAATCTAACTGTTGTCATATTTTCTGCAGGCATTATGGAAGAAGTGTAAGGGACCTATCTGAAAAAGGATAATGAAATGGCTTTACAGTAAAGAGCTCCTACTAAGTGCGAGGAATGGCACAGGAAGAATCACAAAGTTTTGCCTTTTTTAAATTTTATTTTATTTTTAACAAATAGGCATAGTAGAGCCTGACCTGAGACAAGAACTGACATCTTACTAACAAATGACTTCATTACCACATGTTGAGTTCAGAGGGGAGTGGTATGTGGAACAGCAGTCGGAGATGTGACAGTACTGCCCCCTCCCAGAGCCAGCAGTCGTCACCTGCTCTCTCCTGCATGAATGCTCCTGCTGAATCCCTGTTGACACAGAAGAAAGTAGACTGGGAGCAAATCAAACTCTTTGAAATGAAGCTGCTCTCTCATTCCCTCTTCCTCCCCCACCCCAAGGCACTCCTACCATCCTCCAAATTTTGTGTAAAGCTAATTGTCCCTTCTCTCCAGAGACTCCATCGAACAATGCTGCTATTGTCTCAGCCTTCCAGGACTCAGCAAGGCAAGTGAAGAGCTTTTCTTCAATATACTTTGAAGAAACTAAATACCCTTTTATGCCTTTCCTACTTACACTTTTGTGTTAAATGAAGTTGGACACTCTTTCTACTGACTTTCACTAGTACTTACCAAATAAGTCTGTTCTTTGTAAAACCACCGGGCCATCATGCAAGCAATGTGCAAACTACATAACGGTTGCTACTCAATTCACTTTTTTCCAAAAAACTCTACCTAACCAGGAGGGGTGTAGCAGCACACCAACTCTCCTGTCCTCTTGGAACCCCAAACAAAACCACAACAGAGCACAAAGTAAATGAAACTTGGGACAACCATTGCTGTGCATATGAAAGACACCAAAATACTTAGAGGCAAACTTTCATGGAGTAGAGTTCCATTGTTCCACTGACTTCTGAACCAATTAATCTATCAAATGTGACCTACGTTATAGATTATGTCCTGACTTTTGAAGTATCACAACAGCTGTGTTCCTTTTGGACTATTCGAAGCTCTGGTTGAAGTAAGGAAGGGCTGGAGACAAAACTTTCTCTGTCAAAGAGATACAGAGATAGAGCAAACTTCTTGAGAAAAGGATGATCCAGAGTAGGAAATGCCATGAACTCTTCTCTTTTAAAGACATCTTTCCATCGTTTGTGGCATCGATCAATGCTAACTTCAATTATTTTTTTCTTCAAAGGGACAGTTAAAGAATTTTTTGTTCTGCTGTTGCCTGATAACTGTTTCATCTATCAATAAAATACTACAGGATTAGGTTTTCCAACTACCAAATTGTTAATATCAACATGAAAGCAATTGGTAAACAGTAATATGTTTTATAACTCTGAAATTGCTTTCCTGCCCTTTCTATAGTGTCAGCTTTTTGCATACTCTTGAAGCTTGTCATCAGCTCTCCTTCATAAAACACAAACAGAAAACCCCTCCTCAAAATTTTTTTGAACATACAAGAGAAGGTTGGAGGTTTGGTGAAATTTACTGATAATTCTTCTTCTTTTTTTTTTTTTTTAATTTGGTGTTGAAGATCATTTTCAAATTCACGTCAGCAAAACTCCCAATTTTTCTGTTTACGTCTTTCCCTGCATTACATCAGAGTCTATGCTTGTGCATTTGGCCAGTGAAACTTTCATTAATGGACCTGGATGAAAAGTAAGACCAAAAAAACAGCCAGAAAAGAAAAAGAATTATTTTAACCTGTATTATTATCTCTGCACTTAAGCCTATCAATTATCTGGACTTATGTGGGAAAGTGTTGAAAAACATGTAACTTAAATACTAAGTACACTTTTCTTCCTCAGCTGAACCGTGTCTCACCTCACTCACCCCCAAGAAGGTCATATATCTACAAGATGCCACCTGGAGGGCTCCTTACTTTGGTCTTCGAGGTACAAAAAGGATATGAAAAATTATTCACAGACAGCTCTTCCCTGACCGCGTATTTGAGAAGATTCAGTTGTGCTGTTGAGCTCACCACCTGCACTGGCATGCGCAAGCACTTAGGAACGGCTACTGATTTACACACCGTAGAACATGAAGGGAGGAGAAAACAACACGTGCTCAAGGGTGATGCAAGGGAATTGAAAGCTTAATGCCTTTAGGATGTCAAGGCAGTATGCTTGGAGGTCTGAGCGTGTTTGCAAGACACAGCGCTTGTCTTGCTGCCCTCTTGTAACTCTATGCTAGTTGTCCTCTCAGGCAATTTTGCCAGTTCCACTGTTTTGCCCCCATCTCTGAATTAGCCAGAATTTCCTCACTGACGGTAAATTGCATTGCCCTCAGTGCTTGTGGGCACATAATTTGGCACATACATATTTTTCTAATATGATTATTTAAGACATTAATATGCAAATGTGCTCAAGAATGGAATAAACTGCAGGACTAATCTCCAGCATTTCTAGGGACCATTTTAGTGCCATATTTGGAACACAAAATTTCATAGGACTACCTTTAAGATGCTCTTTTTGCCTTTAACAAGGAGATTACTTTTTCCATCAAGGTACTTTCCACTAATACATGTTGTAACAACTCTATGCGTACATCCCAGGTTATTCTGTTGCGGCCTGAGCATTCAGTAATTGCACATATTTGTTTGAAATAAAGTTGAGGCAATAAAGCCTGGCTGACTGCGAGCGGTTGTAGACCTTTAACTAAGTCTAATGTTGTGCTGACAGCAACATTACTTTAAACTTATATCCTACAGAGTGGAAAATACTTAAAAAGTAGAGGTCTGCTCAAGCTCATTGGCCAGGCTCTCAGGTGGTTAAGAAACATACATGCTCTGCCATGGTTTGAAGGAAGGATGGAAAAATATGAAAAAAGAAAAATACAGGTATGATGAACAGATGGAAAGAAACAGGGCAAACTTGTTCTCACTGCTCAGCTTAAAGATCTGTCAGGATATTAAACAAATAAACTTTGTGTGACTTCATGTGCCCAGAACTTGCTACATTGATGCCTGTTCTTCTGTAACTCACTTACCAAGGGTCTAATTTAGAAGAAATAGGGTCCAAAGCTACATAAAGTCAAGCTTTTTCAGTGTTGTTACTGAAGTGAATCATCAGCTTAGTTGGCCTAACTTCATTAATTCCTGAGACATGGTTGTGAGTAGACTTTGTTAGCGTATCTTTTCGTCCTGTGAAACACTAATCTCCAAAGTCAAAACTCACCTTACACAGCTGCTGAAGCTATTTTTGTATATCCAAAGTTAATCCAGCTCTGAGCTACAGTAATGATGATACATCCCTTTAACAACTGGCATGGAAGCTTTACTCTGTTCTTTCAAAACTGTCCCTAGCATGTATTCGGTTCCACATCTTGGATATCTGGCAAGCCACTATCTAATGAGGTGCTAACATGTTTTCTCAAAGTTATTTGACTTTAAAGAAGGCAAAGATTTTTATTTTTTTTTATAAGGCCAACTTGAATTTTCATTAGTGCTTAAGCTCCAGTTAATGAACATTAATTAAGATGATTATATTATAGACTGGACACATATTTTTGATGAATCATGTTGAAGAAGCAAATGTTTGAGTCATGGGATAAATACGTAAATAGTGTTTGTACTATAATTTGTAATTGCATTAATTTACATATATTAAAACAGATCCACAGTTTATGAAACAGCCAGTGGAAAATCATCATATAATGGGCAATACAAAGATATATTCTCCTGGTCTTGTCCACTGGCATTTTAGAGCCAGAGTTGTATCCAGGACTTTGTGTTTAACAGCTTCTGAGGAACATTTTACTAGGAACTTTCCTAGCTGCTTTTTGAACCTGCCTGTACTTTGGGCTACCACAATGTACCATGGCAGTGAGTTCCAGTCTCCTATGTGCTCTCTGAAAGAATCCCTCCTTTTGTTCATATTCAGAATGCTGCCTGGAAATTTCACTTGATGCTCCATAATCGCTTGGTGTGCACCTTTTCGGCACTATTCCTGATTTTACAGAGCTCTATCCCAGCTTTGTCTTCAGGTATTTAGAAACTCCTCAGTTGGGAGCAGTTTCATGACTTTGACCATTCCTGAGATCCTTTTATATCCTTTCTGAGCTGGTTGAGTTGGCAGAGCTGCCCACAGTATTCAGTGGTGCAATGACATTTTCTATTTGTTCTTTCTTCTCTGTTGATTTACCCAGGAAAACAGATCATTCTCCCATGCAAATACCGTGAGGCATCGTTGCTGCCTGCCCTTGGAAAAGATGGTGCCTGCGTGGAGATCACACCTTGTGGGATTCCTTCTACCAGACCTAGCATGGGTCTTTTGTTAGAAGCCATCATCAGCTCTTCAAAATAAAATGAACTCACATTTCATCCATGAAGAAGTAGGCTCACTAGTCAATTAATTAACAAACTAGTAGTTCTCTGGGGCTGACAAATAGCCAGTGTTGGCCCTTGTTTCTGAACGAGGGTGGCTATATGCATGTCTTGTTGGAAATGGTCCCTGGCATTGGCTGACTCCCCAGCTATGACTGGGAATTGCTTGGGAGAGGTGTGCTTGGGCAAAACTCTTCCAAGAACTCCTTCAACAATTTAGCAATACAGATACTTCCATTCCAGTGACCAGGAACAGTCCCAGGCACTGATTTACTCGTACAGAGAGAAGTTCAGGGGTGGGTAAGATAGGCATTGTGGTGTTTGTGCTGCGTAGGTGCACGTCCTCTCAAATCTGTGATGTTGCTTCCATGTGAATTTGCTCAGTATTTGGAGCAGGAGTTAATGCTAGAAAAATGTTAGAAATTAGCTGAGTCAGCTGTTTTCTTCTACAGTATGCCTAGAATACCTAGGAGACATAATACCATAAGAGAGCAATGCTTGGGACTGAGAAAATGAAAGACAGGCCCTATTTATATAAAATACATGTTTAAAGAAGGAAATGATTCGTGTTAATAAGCAATTAAGTATTTATAAGGTAATCCAGGAATCAGGATCAGGTGATTGCAGAGGGGAGGGGACGATTTTCTCTGATTTAAGATTAGGAATAATCAGGATTAGATACAGACATTAAACCATTGGAGAACACAAGTTCTGCAGAGTTAGTATATCCAGAAAACAGATTTTGTTTAATTACACATTAAAGAATTTTTAACATACATACCCAAATAAAAATCTGGCCTTGCATGGGGATAGACACCTCCTTAATGCTCTATTTAAATATTTATATGAGGGCATAATTTCTATGTAAATAGATTGATATTAATTCCTTTATAGCTGGATTCTGATTTCCTTGCTCACAAGGAAGAATATTCAATATTCCACTTGTTATCCGATGCCCTTGCTATAACTAGAAAACTAACAAAAAATATTATTTAACCTCTGTTCCAGTTTTGTTGAGGGGATTTTTTTAAGGACAGAGATAAAAAATAACATATTTCTTTTGTATAGATATGGCTGCATGTAGCTTTGTAGATGAATATGTTTAGATGACAATTTTTGTTGCTTGATTAATTATTTAGGTATAGTATGAAAATCAAAGTTTCAGATTAAAATAGCTATTGTCTACTTTTATGAGCAGTCAGAAACTAGGTCATTGCAAGAACTGAAAGCATCCCAGTGGTCTGTGATAGGTCTGTCATATTGTATATTTTTATGTGTAGGTAATACAGTATATTGTTAATGTGAGATCTGGCATGTCTTATTCTAGCACAACCTAATTGCAGTTGTGCCAGCTGTGCAACTGGCCAAGAGAAGTAGAAGCCAGGCAGAGTCTGTGGGTGCTAGGCTGCCTTAGCAATTTTCATGTGACAGCTCAGAAGGCTCTTGACCTCATGCCTTAAAACTCCTTGCATATGCACACAGAAGTTTCAAAGCCCAAGGTTTCTGCTCCGTCCCTCTGGGTGAGCTTCACAGAGCACGATCCTGGTGCTCCATGCAGGAGCCAGGATGTGTGGCCTGAGCACTGGGCTCTGCTGGCAGTGTGTTGTTCATGGGAAACTCATTCCAGTCCTTGGAAGACAGCCATAGGCAATAAATTAAACTCCTTTGTAGTATTTATCTCCCTGTAGCCTTTTGCTGCTGTTGTTTCCTGTGCATTCCTGTCTTCTTGTCCCACGCAGCCATTGACATCACGGGCGTATGGTGCCCTTGCTATTTGCTGTCAGGTGCCCTCTCTGGCTTCCCATACACATTGCAGGCAGCAGCTCACTGGAGAGTCACTTTTCCTTGCTTCTTTAACTCAAGTTACAAATAACCAACATATGAGAAAACTTTGCCAAATGGTCTGTGGCTGTGTGCCACTTTTTGACTATGGCTACGTCTTCTAGCACTTTACCTAGCTGCTTTTATCATAGCTTCATTTTCTGTGGGTTAGTCTTTTTATACATACGTTGTCTTCAGAAGAACTGACCTATAAATAGGGAGGATTTTTCCAAAATCTGTGAAGTAGACCATTCATCTCACTGATTTCTCTTAGGTGGCCCCAAAGAGCCCAAAGAGGGAAATGAGTAACAGGCTAAAATAATAGCTTAGAGTGATGTAAAACATTCTGCTTCTTGTCCTGCTCACCCCTTCCTCTTTTCCCAGGATCCACACCCCCGCCTTGCTCCGAGGAAGTTAATGAGATGATGACATAAACAAGGGTGACAAGACTGGGTATTTTTCCCAACCATATATATGCTTTAGATGATTAACTCTTCATTTACAAAGTTGCTTTCATTCATAAAGTTGAATTCTCTGGCAACAGACACAACCCAATGACAAACCTCTCAGAATAACAATAGTTATTATAAGAAAGAAAAAATACTACAATAAGAAATAAAAATAAAGTTACCATTTATTATCATTATTACTTGTGTTCTAGTGCATAAGGTTTTTCAGGCGTTTAGAGAGTAACAGAGAATGAATGACCTTTCCTCTCAAAGCTAGGTATATCAAATGACTCTTTAAAATTGACACTCACTCAACCTTCCCCTGTCCCATGTTCCCAAGCCATGGTACCAAACAATCAGTTACCTCCAGGATGTATCCTCAAGCTAACCTGCATTTGTTTTCTGGCTTCAGGGACCCATAGGCCAGGTGCAGCAGAAAGGCCAACCGACCAGCTGCATCTGGCAAGGAGGACAAGGCAGGCCATAAGGTTGAGGACCAACCAGTAGTACATGCTGGAAAACAGTCCTCAGCTACAGTCTTGCCCCTCAGCAGGTCCCTTGTTGCACGATCCAGTTCTTCAAGGAGGGAGCGAGCCACGGGAACCTTGTCACATGTCCAAATTCAGGAAGAAAAAAGTGGGTGATGAAGATGTTGAGAGGACTGAAAATTTCAAAATCCAAATATGGGTTTAATGTAGTACAGGAGAACATAAAAAAGAAATCTGGAAAAACAGCTTTTTATGTTTTCTTGGAAGCTGAACCCAGGATAACACCAAGAATCCTATCCTTCCGTGGCCTTGCCATGAGCTGCTAAAAAGAAACCTTATCTTGAAGTACACAGCATCCCCATTTGCTTGGCTAGCTCTTTAGACACACTACTAAGCCACATCCTGCCCTCTGGGAAACACTCTAGTGCAAGGAGGAAAACAAGACTGCAACAGAAAACTGGTAACTCTGCATGTCTCACTAGGCTTGGGTTGGTTTGTCTTCCGCTTGTAAGTGCGTGATACTGGAAGCTGATGCAGAGGAAAAAGATGACGGTAGTGGTTGTGGGTGGGCATGTTTTTAAGACCAAAATGAAGTGGCTGAATAGGAAGATAAGGAATGTGATGGGTAAGCTTAGGAATGCAGGGCAGGAAATGGATTGTGAATTAGCGTCTTGCCATGGGGGGACGGTACACATCATCTATCATCATCAGTGTCAATGGTTAAGACTGATGTTGAAAGGAACATCGATCTATAACTTTGTCTTAAAATGCTAAAACTAGAAAATCACATACTGAGAACAGGTGAACAAATGAATAACATTTAAAAAGCTGATTAAGCATCAGGCAAGGAAAGCAAACTCTCTTTAATGGAATACAGTAACTCTATTAGCTGTCTTCAATGAAACTTGAGTCAGGTTGTACTGACTAATGCAAAGTTATCCATGAAACCAAGTGCTCTAGGAGTTGCCAGTGTAAGAGCTGAGGAGCTACACTAATCAATTTTGCTTCATGAACAAGCTCTTCAAATGGCAAATTCTAATAGACTGTGTTTAGAAATGTTGAAAAATATAAATACAATTAACTGACTGATCTGAAAATTTGATTTTTCTAAGTTGGAAGCATTGGACTTTCTGCATAAAGTATCTATGTCAGATATATTTGTAGATAAGTTCTGGTATTTCATTGTCTTCCTGACATTTTGTATTTCTCCAGTGGTACTCATTACAAAATAATTGATGAGCACTAAATCAATGTATGTTAACTCCTGAGTCTGTGATTCTATAACCCTTGTGACTGTGGTAGTGGTCAATATGTCTAGTTGCTTTTCAGAGAAGAAAGTTCACAGGAAGGAACGGATTTTTGTACAAAAAAAAAAAAAAAAAGGACAGATTCCAGACAAATTGCAAGATAGAAGTTGAGAGAAACAAGAAATAACAGCTTTTAATCCTTTACCTTTTTACTTTTAATATTTGCAAGGGATTACTATAAGTAAAGGATACTGTTATAATACGTGATGTATCAGAAAGAAGCCTTAACACTCTAAAATATTTTCCCTCCTCAATTTTGAAACATCCTACCATAACACGTTAATTTTACAAAGCACAGAACAGATCTCAGCAGAACACGAGTCATCTTTCAGTTAGGCACACAAATAACCTACGTTTGCAGAAACGCTTGCTCCAGATAGCAGGTGACCTTCAGCCATGAGATGCAGGTTCACACTTCTGGAGACTCCACAACAGACCACCTCCCTCCTTGCCCTATATGAGTGCATTTTGGCCGTCCCTACTTTGGGGTTAGTATTAGGCGGTTGCAATGTGGTGTGTCTGCTCTCTGTCGGCTTCTCACCACTCAAAAACCCAGAGTCAAGCCCCACGCATCTTTTATCTGCTTATTATTATAGAGAGGGACTTTTTACAAGGGCATGTAGTGATAGGACGAGGGGTAACGGCTTCAAACTAAAGGAGAGTAGGTTTAGATTAGAGAACAGGAAGAAATTTTTCACTATGAGGGTAGTGAGGCACTGGAACAGGTTGCCCAGAGAACTTGTAGATGCCTCGCCCCTGGAAGTGTTCAAGGCCAGGTTGGATGAAGCTTTGAGCAACCTGGTCTAGTGGGAGGTGTCCCTGTCCATGGCAGGGAGGGTGGAACTAGATGATCTTTAAGGTCCCTTCCAAACTAAACCATTCTATGATTCTATTAGGATGCCTGTTCTCTTCATAAAGCAGAAGCAAATGTCCCAAGGGAGACTGGCAACCATCAATAGCACGTTATGAAACCTGAAGACACAGCAGGTGAATTAAATTTTAAGGCTAAAGTAACTTTAGTAAAAGTGCTTTCACCTAATACCCGAATGACAAGAGTCAGTCAACTTCAGTTAGGTGGTTTATGAGGCTGGAGGTGTGAGGTGCAGGGGAGGACGACAGCCAGCATGGGAACCCTGTAAGATGGGAGCCTAGAGCCTGCCTGCCTGCAGCGAGCTGAGAGCCAGGGAAGGAACTAAAGGTTCAGGGCTTAATTTCCTGATAAGTGTTGTCATGTCTCGGGGTATTTCAGCTTCAAGTTGCTGTGTAAGGGTTTTAATTGTGTTCTGGGCAACCTGTCTGTGATTGCTGAGGGAGAAAATGCTGCAGCTTGTTATTGCTTCTCACAACAAAGGAACCAAAAGCAAATCTGGGTCAAAGCATCTTTCGGTGTTTTGTCTGTTTTTCAGAGCGTGGGTAGGATCCTGCTGGGAAATTTGCCTGTTGTGGCAAATTTGTGCAGATCCTGGGTATCACTTCAACTTTTTAAGCACAACTGAAAGACTGTATGTCCTGCAGAAAGAAAGCGTTGAGCAGAGGCACAGAAGCAGTCAGCAGCTGTGCTGCAGAACAGAGCAGAGCAAAGCAGCACAGCGTGAACAACCAGCAGAATCAAAACCAGGAGCTTGTGACTGATGGCAGTAGCTCATGGTAAACATGGCTACTGTGAGCAATCAGTACCAAACACAAGAACATTGCTAGTGTGCATAGCTAGAGGCAAATTGAGCATCCCTCAAAAAAAAAAAAATCATAGAATCATAGAATGGTTTATGTTGGAAAGGACCTTGAAGATCATCGAGTTCCAACCACCTGCCATAGGCAGGGACACCTCTCACTAAACCAGGTTGCCCAAGACCACATTCAGCCTGGCCTTGAACACCTCCAGGGATGGGGCCTCAACAATCTCTCTGGGCAGCCTGTTCCAGTGCCTTACCACCCTCAAAGTGAAAAATTTCTTCTTAATGTTCAATCTAATGTTCCTAATGTTCATTCCCCCTCGTCCTATCACTACATGCCCTAGTAAAAAGTCCTTCCCCAGCTTTCCTGTCGCCCCCTTTAGATACTGGAAGGCTGCAATAAGATCTCCTCGGAGCCTTCTCTTCTCCAGGCTGAACAGCCCCAACTCTTTCAGCTTCTCTTCATAGGGGAGGTGCTACAGCCCTCGGATCATCCTTGTGGCTCTCCTCTGGACACGCTCCAGCAGGTCCATGTCATTCTTATGTTGGGGACTCAATCAGCAATTGAGAGCACAACTCCTTTGTCAGCTTTCAAATGGTGAACTATGGGGGAATAAATTGCAAAGTATTCCAGGAACAATGATCAATATCTGTCACTTGGATGTCTCCAAACTTGGACTGGAAGTGGAAATGGAACTTTCTTATTATCTTACAAGTATTCAGAACTGTAGGATGAGAACATCGTCAAGAATATTAGGAAAATAAAAACAGCTTTACAGGAAAAAGCCCAAAGTCCATCTAGTCTGATACCCCAGTTCTGACAGCAGATGCTTAGAGAAAGAGTGTAAAAAAAGGGCAAGTGGGGAGTGACAAATCCCTTCTATGTCCTTCCTGTGAGTCTCAAGCAGAAGGGTTAAATCTTCAGCTTTTTTTCTAGTAGAAGCAAATCTGCATAGGGACTATATTTGGAGCTGATCATTCATTTTTCTGAATATGTTTATGACTAGGAATATAATTCTTAGATTACCTTCTCCACAAAAGTTTCAACACGACAAATAGTTTTTCCCTATCTAGTTACTTATCAGGAAGGAGCCAATCAGCATAATCTACTGTAATTCATTAAGGCTGACATCTTGTGGTTGCTTTTTGTATGCCGCCTTCTGCTCGAGATTCCTGGAAAAGACTGAATGTCTCTCTCGGCTTAAATAGCTATTGTACATCTTCTCTATGTCACTGATCGTATATTAGCTACACGATTCTGAAAATTATTCAACAACCCCAACAGGGAGCTGAGAAAAGAAGTAATGCTGCTATCAAAATTTACCTCCATTTTTTTCAGAGCTTTATGGTTTTGAATTACTAATGTACGAAAGCAGTCTTACCACTGCAATCACAGCCCTCTTTAACATGTCTCTGCTTACATGCTGATATTTATCAGCTTAAATATTTTTAAATCTGTTAGTAATCTTACCCTAGAACACCAAATAAACTTAAAGGCATTGGCTAGAGTAACAAGGGAGCAGACTTTAGTTTGAAAATCTCTCTAGTGTTGTTCTGTCTTTTGTGAGTTAAAAGCTACCAGCATCCAGCAGAATGTGTTTAGCAAGGCCTGTCTTTTGCATATATTTTGTCAAGACAGTTACTGTGAACGCTGCTGTGCTCCCCAAGGTTTCCTCATGTATTTTATTGTGGTGCAAGCGTAAAAGACGCACCTCCAATGTCCGCAAAATAGGATCCATTTCAGAGCACGAAATAATATTATTGCCAGTTCAAACAGTACAGCAATGGCTGGAGTATTTTTTTTACTCTCAGGGATGGTTTTATAATATTAGGATATACCTTCATATTATCCTGAATTTAAAGGTGGAAATTTCTTTCTTAGACAGCAATTGGCAACTTGCAGTATGTTGATACAAAGCTGGAAAGCAATTTCGATATTTATCTGAAACTTTCTGATCTTCTGTTGGTACTTTATTAGCTTGTTCACAGGCATCAACAACTTCTGCAGCGATACCTTACAGGAGGCTTGGGATACAAAGGGAAGTCCAGCAGCAGCATGTAGCAGAGAAACAGCAGATCGATTATCTTCAGTTATTACTGTGTTAAGTAAGAATAGATCAACCCAGTATTTTCCCATGTGTATAGAATTCATTCATTTATTTATTTGCTTGAGAAAAGAAAGGAGAGTGCCTTCCTTTGAACTTTTCTGAGTGACAGAATGCTCCCTTGTCTCCCAACAACTAAAATTAGCCCAGTTTTAATACACTTCCAAAAAGGAAATTAGTTGATCAGGAACAAATCAATAGATTTTGCTTGTCCTTCAAAATAGAAACAATTCTAAAATGACAGCAAATAGCATCAGCCTGAATGCAATTTTTACAGAATTAACGAGGACCTGAAACGGGGATAGATAATGAAAATCTCAGTATATCATAAACTCTAAATTTGCAGCGAAAACAACAAAATAATTAGTTCCACTGTTCATTTAATGTTTAGGTTGTTGTTCAGGAAGCAATTAGTATTTCAGCATTTTTCACCTTGCAGGTTTCCTTATTGTGACCTCTGCTTGAGTACAGAGATAATGAATTACAGGACCTCAAGTCATTATTACTATTGCAGAACTGTAAATATGCATGTTCTAGAAGCATGAGAAAATATAAAGAAATTGCCATAATCATCTGGAGGGAAAGCCCCTCACAGCTGTAGGGAGCTGCAGCTGCACAGAATAAAGTTGCAAACACAAGTAACCAAAGAAGTGGGAGGGAAGACATGACAGCCAGCAAGAATCTTACAAGAACAGCATCACCAAAGTTAGACAGAGAAGGACAGAATGATTATCGACTTCTTATTGCCCAAGCAGATCTTTAAATAGCGGGGTCTTCACTGATTCCACCTAGGCTAATACGGAGAGTGGCATAATGATTAGCAGAACAAAGGCTTGTTTCTGACTCTTTGGTATTTTCTGCTCAGGAGTGCTCTGTGCAGAAGATGGGTTTTACTAAAAGAAAATGGATTCTGTTTTTTAAATATGAGACATAGTTGTAAGATTTTCAAGTGCAGTAAAAATATTGCAAAGTTATGGGCTGTGACATTATGAAAATAGTTCAAATCTTTGAGCACTCTGGATTTGTTTTGAGGCACAGTAAAACTTCGTTTCAAAAAAAATAATGTAACAGAAATGTAGCAGAAATGTAACAGAAGTGACAGAGTTGCTTCAGACCAGGATCATAGATATATTAGACAATGGGAGAGTTAAAAAATACATTTTCGAGCCTGGATGCTTTGTTACTGAGAAATTTCGGCAACTCAGCTTTGAGGAAATGTAGGTAGGTGTCAAGTAGCACTAACTGCTCCACAGAGAATAGAAGTGGATGCTGCACAAATTGTAATTGATGGTCCTTTAGTTTAGAAATGTTGTTGAGAGTCAGTGTACATCATGTGGGTCGTAAAAATAGACAATAACATTTTTAACCTTATGTTAGGTTCTAATTAGGATTAAAACAAATTAAAAAAGATTTGTACCTAATTTCCAGCACTGTCATAGGTCTCAGAAAGAGAAACCAGGATTTAGAATAGTTCATATAGCAAAGCAGGAAAGAAATAGAAGGCAAGAATTCAATGGTTCAACAATGCAGATAAAACCAGAAAAAACGATGGGGAGCTTCTCTGATGTCCTGACTCACAGCTACTTACCTGTCAGTTGGCAGAATCCAAGCAACTGCAATGCTTTCACAGCCTTCTCTGAATGAATTTCCCCACTTGCTGAAATGTTTTCACAATAAAATGAAAAGAAACACAGTCAAAGTATACACAACTCATACTTTTCTAGTACATGGTTTTCAGTATTATTTAGGGAAGTAAGTTTTTCCATTAAAAGATGTTAAAATGGTTTTAAGAAATCCCCTTAAGTGATTATAAAGAATCTTTTTACATAGGACAGTATTCCTCAAAAATAAGACATGACATATAAATATCTTATTTTGTGGATTTATTAATTATTATTATTATTACTATTATTACTACTACTACAGCCTCTATTAGTATTGCTTTGGCACCTACAGCACAAATTATGAGGCTCAGAACTCAAATCTGAAAACAACTAAGTTCACATTTCATTTGGCAGTAGAAATAAACTTCGACATAATCCATAATATTATTATTGTCTTATAAATCCCACTGACAACAAAATGAGGTTGCATTGATTGTTTTTAAGATGGATATGCAAAAGACGCAATTAATTTCCAATTCGGATAACAGATAAAAGCAAAACAGCTTAATGCTACATTTTCTTACCCTCAATGCTATTGATAACAAGAATAAAGATATATTTTGGAACCTGAAAAGCATCTGGAAAACCAAGGATTAATGTGTGTATATATATATATGTAAAGCCTATCTATCCAATGATACACAGTTAACATATCCTGAAAAGGTCACTGTAAGGCTCGTTGCAATAGCATTTTACGTGCTCAGATGTATGAATTAGTGTATAGGACAGACATGCAGCTGCATTAGTAGTGGAATTCACAGAAACATGTATAGATCCTTCATCATTGTTTTCACTGGGATTATGCACGGTTCTCTGACTGGAGTGGCTTGATCTGATTTCCTCAGTCCCTAAGAACATCTACCCAGCAATAAAAGCAGTCCTCTCAAGAGCAGAGGGAAAGCAGCATGGGGTTGTTTTCTGTGAATGTCTTATGTTCTTTGTGGTAACATAGGAAAGAGGAAGGTAGCTGAAGTAGGTGTCTGTGAATTAAGTTGATCTCTACTATAATTCTGCAAGGGTCCTCTATTACATTGCCTCATCTTCAGCACAGGGAAGTTTCTGCACAGAAGTTGCAGGCAGTTTCCAACCTCAGTCTGCTGGTGTGTCCAGAAGAAGCCATCACAGCCCACAAGAAGCTTGTGGCTGTTGGGAAAAATGGCTCCGAGCCACAGTGAAGATGTGCTGACTCCTAACACTGCAATGCAGCAAAGAAAATCTCTGCTGGCAGAGCAGTTTCTAGGAAAGACTCAAGTTGCACTCAAGAGTCCACTGCTAGGGAAGGGAATCAAGGCTAATGGAATTGCAGGGGGATGCACATCGGATACTCTGTTAGATTTTTAGTTCATGCCTTGATGAAACATGAGCTACCACGCTATCTGCTCCTTCAGTATGAGTGGCAGACAAAAAAAGATACTCCTTCACTCATTCGTAAATATTTAATGATATTTTTCTTTTCTGAAGAGATTGGATCTTTTTTTCAAGTAGTCCTGTCTCATAGTTTGCCAGTAACTGAATAGGTCCTGCTAAAGTGAATCCAAACTTTAGCAGAACCTCTTTTTTTTTTTGTAAAAGGAGACAACAGAATATAGTTGAAATGTGCTTTCCCACACATTGAATTTGTTCTTATATTTTCGCATCCAGTGATACCAAAAAGGTCCAGTTTATGACTGGATGCTTGGGCTCAGCACTGTCCAGAGAAGAGTCATTGTGAAGACCTAACAATCTAATGATAGACAAGATGAAACAAAAAAATAAGATCCAAAGTTCCCTGAAGTCTTTATGCCACAAATTTCTCTGAGGATTTAAAAACAGAAATATCAATTTCTCTCTTTCTCCTATGCTGCAGGCCAATTAGCTTAAAGTTCTTACAATTTTGTCTGTCTGTATAAAGTATGTACAGAGGAAAACAAATGAAAGAACTGAATGGTTTTATTTTTACTTAGTACTGCATTGCCTTTCTGACAACAATCTACGTTCCTCCAAATCCTGAAAATAAAATAATTTTTATCTCTTAAGAAGACTTTGCTTGTAGCAAAATAAATGCCACGAGCTCCAGAGTTTTAATTGTTTTGATGATACTATCTTTCTGAACAGAAACAGTCTATCTCTAGTCTCCCCTGAGAATGCTCATGGCAATGAACTTCCTGTAAAATCCAGAGACAGTGTTTCTCTCGCAGGACCGATAATTGATTTTATTTCATTCACTGTGAAAGACAAATTTGACCAACTGTTCCTAGGCGGTTTAACAGGACATCTTTAGATATGCGACTGCTGTGGATAGATACATTAGTGTCTGCTTATCTCAGTATTGAAGAGAATTTTGCTGACTGCATTCCATCAGCAAATGACTTAAAAGCTGTAAGTGGCAAGTTGGGAATCTTAGTGTTTCCTTGAGATGGCATTTTTTTCCTTGACACCAAGGAAGTTAATAAAATTTCAAAGTATCATTGATGATACCTGTCATGGTAAAACTAATTTTAGCTAACTTTACTACTTTCAGCTAATTTTAGTACCTTGAAAACTTTCAGTTTGAGACCTAGTCTTACTACATGTGTCTTACAGACACCTCAGAAGGTGTTTCATCCCTGTGTAATACCAGTTTCTAAACTAGACAGAATTAATTACGACCTAATTCTCCATATAGGCACAGACTTTAGCAGTACCACTGGAAAAGTACACTCTTCAAGTAGGAATTTCCAGGACCTAATAGCAGCTCGTAGGGTTGAGCTGAGTTTTTTTTTTTGGATGATGAAGTCTACCAAAAAGTAATCTGCTAAAAAGAAAGACCTTTAGCTATTTATGCAGACCTCAAACCAGCTGGGTGGATCTGGAGTTTAAGTCAGACTCCGAAAGTGATACTGAAATTTATGACCACTGACACTGAACACTGAGATCACATTACCACTACCTGGTTCACTTTCGGGCCTCCACTGGACTTTCCTTCCTTGAATTTTTATACAGTCATCAACCAAAGGAGATATTAGACTTCAGGAGATGCTTTTCCTTGTAGATGTCTTCCTGCTACAGTGGAAACAATAAGGCTTCAAAGCTGCAAATGCCCATCAACATGTCCTATCTGTTGGGGAATGTCTTGGCAAGTAGAATGGGTTTGTGCAAGAAAACCTGAAATAGGGTAAAAAAATGCAGGAGCAAAATTATTCAAGGGGCTTGGCTGATCTCCCCTGTTAAGCCAGGGGAAAGGGTCTTGTTTTTCCTACCCTGATGAAGCCCAAGTTGTTTGGCTGGATGGCAGGCCTCATGAGATAGGTAGTGGGAGACCCTGTATTTAGGTCAAGGAAGACCTTCTATTTAGGGCTGGGAGACTGTGCAGCTTACTGCCAGGCAAAGGAGTCAGGGAGTGGGTATCCTCCTTTCCTTCTTTCCTGGGCAGTTTGTGACAACATGGAAGGTAATAACCTTCAATTCCATCTATTCTGTGTCCCAAGAAGAACTAAGAAAAATCATAAACGCAATAAAAAATGCAGGCAACTCTGGCTGAAGTATGAGCAAGAGCTTGTGTTGTTATCTCTTCGCTGTCTACCAGCCCTCTAGTAACATTTCTGCCCTACTGACTGGAGATCACAGTGCACCCAGTGTTTGACCATAAAACATTCTTCATAAAAAAAAACCCAAAATTTGCTAAGGATTTTGTATCACTGCTGTAACAATCCCTTAGAATTTTGAAGATGCGACCCTGAATAGATTTTGCATTTAGCACTGAACTGGAAGCTAAATATGTAAGAATTTATAACATAAACCTGTAATAACCCATATTGATTGCATATCCGTAATGCTTTTGTTTTGTTTCAGCCCATTATTTTGATGAGGGTCTCAAAAGACATTCATTTAGAAAGGATATATATTTTCAAGTTTTCTTGCTTTTCTCCTCTTCAATTGCTCTGATGAACAACAGAAAATAATGGTTGTTGTTCAGATATGTTGCGGTTCTATTACATATCTCCAGAATCATACACACACAAAAGGAACGGAACCTCAAGAGGTAATTTAATTAATCCTCTACCTAGTAAGGTCATTTAGAAATTGGAGTAAACTCTAATTTCAGCTCTGAACAACTTCAGTTCTTTGAAACCTGGAACAAAAGGAAAAAGCTCTGGATATGCTCGTGGATCATCACTGTTTAATAGCACACTAATACTCTTTGTTTCTATTAGCAGCACCGGCAGCCTTTGGCAAAGCTGAATGCAAAATGTTGCCGACTTGCCTACAGAAGTAGACTGAGGAGGGAGAATTGCACAATACTGTTTATTTTAGTTAAATATAACTTCTGTACTCATTTTTCTAAGTAACACTTCAGTATGGAGACATTCTGTAGTTGGTCCTTTTTCTTTCCTAACACCAATGAAATAAGAAAAAGACAGCTACAGAATGTTTTGGACCAGTAGAGGTAGACTGTGACATAGGATGGATTTCAAAACCATGAATAATGTGATGACACCTCACTTACATCCTATTGTTTGTTCCATTATCTGTGTCTCTCATTGGCCAGAAGAAATGTGACAAACTTAAGTTGGGCCAACGTTCTTCTTGAAAGGGCTCGTCTACTCCATCAAGTATTTGAGCAAAATAAATGACGTATTTTTCACATAATATTTTAAAAAATATTTATTTTTTGTGCTCTAAAAACTATGTATAGGAACCATTTTTCATCTTACACACTTAGAGAAAGTGTTCTGTACAAGTTCTGCAGGCGAATACTGTCCTGGCAACAGCATCATGCAGGTCTGGAAAGGAAGGAGGAAAATATGGCAAGATCCAGGTAGCAGAACCCTGTGAACAAGGGAAGAAGAAAGTATTGGTTTTGGCAGCACAGCTAGGGATAGGCACATTTGCTCTTCTGTGGAGATCAGCAAAGGCATCTGCATGGATTTAAAAATGCCAGACCACAGCACTTGCTGTTCCAGGTAAGAACTGTCACAACATACAAGGCTGGTCTGACTTCTTGTGTCTGACCATGACGGGTGATGAATACGTTCTCTTGCATACTTACAGACTTTATGGAACAAGGTGTGCACAGCGTGCTTCTTTACCTGGTTTCCACACCCAGCTGTGGAAGTCTGCAGTTCAGTGACTGAGTCAGATTGCACCTACACCAATCATACTTAAAATCTGCCGATGACCATGGTGACTCCATGAATTGCTTAATTTTTGTTGGAATTCACTTTGCAACATGGTCTCTGCAATACATTTTTTTACCCTTGTTGCCTGTGAATATAATTTCCTAGTCACCTTCTCCACACTGACAAGATTTTAAGATGTTATAAATCTTTATCATGTCCACTTGAATCCACCCTTTTCACGTGAAGGAGTCCTAGTCTTGTTTGCTTTCTCTCATAGACAAGCCATTCCACACTACCGACAATTCTTCTTGCTTTTCTTTGTAACTTTTCTGAGGTAATAAAACCTTTGTTTCTGAGCTAGGTTGACCAGACATGTGCCCATAATATTCAAAATATGTATTTTTTTTCTCCCCTTAATTCCTTTTACATGTTACAGAGCTATAAACCCAACAGCTTTAAATACCATCATTCATAATTACAACTAAAAAATACTCTTCACTCACCAATAAAACAAAAGCTTGAGAAAATGTATGGGCTTTGCAACATTCTTGAAAGTTGGTATTTTGACTATCAGATCAACAGAGACAATGAACTCCAGCGCTGAAGGTTTTTCATCGTGTATACCCTCTTAGCATTCTCCAGATAGTTCAATCGGCTGACTTTCAGATGGAATATCTCAGCTACTATCATCTACCAGGGGAGTTCAGGTTCTCATCTGGGTAACTAGGAGCTTTCCGAAGATCAGGCAGTGTTATTATATATTGGCTTATTTTTAAGATATGTTGGCAGGTTAGCAACCTGTTTTCCTAAATCTGAACCTCCATTTGATTTCTGATCTTTTTTTCCTCTTGTTAAATGCTGTCTTCAGAATTCAAATGACTTCTGTGTTTTATCTGCTATTTGTAAACTAAGACTGATCCCTAGGAAGCAATAACTCCTTTCATTCATCATCAGAGTGTGTTAAATGCACAAGTCTTGTCTGCATAATCAACATCTCAATTACCTTTTAAAAAACACTGTGAAAAATAAATCTGACAAAAGCATTGGAAGCCATCTGATAATCTCTTAGAGAACACTGGAGTCTAGCCACCACATGTCTAGTAGGTATTAGTTTGAGACAGGATCTTACTGACACAGAACACTTATCTTTTCCCTTTTTTTTTTTGACAGATCAAAAAGGTAAACCTTAAGCAGTTAGGTATTTAAATTTGGCACACGGAACTAGATATTGCAGTATACCTGATCATTTCTAATCTACTACAATGTTCTATGTAATGCTAACTAATGGAAATGCACATCTAACCGTTATTAAAATTGCATTCAAATAATTAATTTTGCTGAGAAAAGTAAGTACATGCCTTGTTAGCTGGTATCTCATTTATGCATTAATGATAAAGCTTCATTTGTTGTTAAGCTTATTAGCATTTTCAAAATAGAAAACTTGCACATCACAAATTAACTTACAGAGTTCTTTTTTCACAATGCTGTGGGTATTAACTTTTTGAAAAATGGAACAGGTTTGGTTTTTTTTTTTGACATTTTCACAGCATTCCGTCATCCTTTGCTGAAAGTCAATATATAGCTTCATTCCTTCTCGACAATTCTGTATTTTCACTTAAAATTATCCTGCTCACATTTTGAATTTTTTATATTATTTAACTGTTTATTTTTGTGATTGGGATTTTGGGGATTCTTGTTCAAAATACATCAGTATTACTGTGACAGAAGTAATAAATATCTAATATTTTCCACAGAATTTTAGGAAGGGAGTCTGAGGTGGTCATCCAGTCATCTCTTCATCCCAAATAAGATCAATGGATCTACATCAGTACTCTCACATGCGCCTCTCAGGAATTAATTGTTTGTCTCCTCCGACAACCTTTTCTACTACCTTTAGGGCTATCAGGAAATATTCTTCTAATACCAAAGCGAATTCTAAGCTGCAATCAGTTTGGGGAGAGTTAGGGGCTTCCTGAGGCAGATATGTATTTAGCTGTCTTCTATGATTTTTATTCCATGAACAACTCCAGTGACACCATGCCAATTTTCAGCAATCCTCACATCATTCAGCAAGAACTGAAGTTGTACTTTCCTTTGCTTCTGAAATGAACTGTTACCAGCTTCATTCAGTGTCTCTTTGCCTGACTGCAGAGAGGCAGTGAACAATAGATGTCCATCTCATCTCTCCATGCCACTCATCATTTTTCCACTTCTACTGTGTCCTCTCCAGTGCTTCTTTTCCAGATAGCAGAGTTCCAACTCAATTCTCACTTACATGGAAGCCAATCCATATCCCTTGATAGTCCTTGTTGTCCTTTCTGAACCTTTTCCAATTCTTTGCTATCTTTCTGCCAATTTATCCTTCCAAGTTGGAGTCAGTGGAACACATAGTGGCATTATCTCACTGAAACATTGTACAGAATGAAACAGTGAAACCACTACACAGATTCAGATCAGGACAGATCCTTGTGGACTCCCACACACTCCCTTGCATTCGGAAGAACATCATTAATAGCAACTTGTTGGAGTATGATTATCCCACCATTTTCACACTATGACAGCATTTCCATGTAAACCATACTTCCCTGGCTTGCCAAGATTACATTAAATAACACCTGAAGTATCATTAAAGCCAAAATACCTGGCATTGAATGCTTCCTCACACTTGACAACATGCTGACTTGAGAGCCTCCAACTGATCTTTCCTTAGTCTATTCTCAGAGTATAACAAATTCTCCTCGGATACAAGTGCTTTATCTGCTTTGTTGCAGTTGGGAGTGACAACTGAAACAAAAAAAAGCTGACAAATAATTTATGAACATTTGTTCTTTACTTCTCATGTCTTACAAGTATTATTGCTATTATCAAACATTGCTTATGTTTTTCAGGTTACAGCTCCTAAGTCTTCTTTTTCCTGTGTTTCTTCTAAAGCGCTAGCAAAGTCAATCACACTTTTCGTCCTCGCTACGTGCTCCCTTCTTCACTTTCAGTAACCCCTCAGGTTTAAAGCTCGGAGAGTTTGGCTGGTGGCAACCCGTTTTCCCCCAGCCCAGGGCCTCTTGTGAAGGACACCAGCTGCAATTCCAGGGCAGGGATGGCAGCAGCAGCGACCCATCCCACTGTGGCGCGTTTGCCAGGCGCCATTACCTCAGGTAGCCCTGGGGAAACGAAGGCCCCGAGGCCACACTGACAGGGTCACTCCATAAAGGTGGTTTCAAAAGGCAGTAAGGGGTGGTTGTGTTTTTGGTGGTGTGTTTGGTTTGTTGTTGTTTTTTTTTTCTTCAAAAACTGTCATAAGCGCATGTTTAAATATCCGTACTCCACAGGTTTTGAAAATTTATCCCCCCCCCCCCCGACCCCTTTTTATTTCGTCCGCCACGGAAAAACTAAGCTGAGGTGAGCCCCGCTACCCCGCCACAGGCCCCGCCTACGGGCAGCGCGCGCCTCCCGCCCCTCAGCCCAGGGTCCCGCCCGCCGCGCATGCGCGCAGCCGCCCCCCACTTCTGAGCATGTGCAGCGGGTCGGGGCCCGGCGGCGGCCTGGGGAGCTTCCGCGCCGCCGCCGCCATGGGCTGAGGGGAGAGGTGGCGGTACCGGCACCGGCGGTAGCGGGTGGGGTGGGGGTGTGTCAGCGGCTCCAGGCTGGGCGCTCCGAGGATGGAGAGAGCCATGGAGCAACTCAACCGGCTGACGAGGTCCCTGCGCCGCGCCCGCACCGTGGAGCTGCCGGAGGGTAGGAGAGGGGCGGCGGCCTGCCCCGGCCCGGTGGGGGTGAGCTGAGCCGAGCCGGGGGCCGCTCGGCGAGGCGACTGGGGAGAATGGAAAGCGGCTCCTTTCCTCCGACTCCTTTTTTTGTTGTTTTTTTGTTTGTTTGTTTGTTTGTTTTTTTCTTTGTTGTTGATGGTGATAACAACAGCAGCCGTCCCTTCGCCGGTGTCTGTCCCAGGGCGCGGGGTGCCCCTGCCCGCTGCGGCCCCCCCGTGGGCCCGGGGTGGCCTGGGTTGCTGGGCCCTCATTTTACCCGGATTAGGTCCTTCGTTAGATGCTTTGTCGATGACACACTAGTGGTAGCAAATCTTTGTGGTTTTTTTTTTTAATAGTGCTGCATTTTGTTTGAAAAGACGTTGTAAGTCACTGACATCGGTCGCAGACTTAATTTTTTTTTAGCTTCGAACTACTTCTTATGGGTGCTAGCCGCCTGATATCGGGATGGGCTTGAAAACGTAGCTTCAGGCTCTTACGGCGAGTAGTTTAGTGTTCCGGCCAGGTCCAGCTTTTGGGAAGACTACCCCCTGCAAAAGCTTTTGGATACACAAAAGTTTCTGTTCCTCCGAGTCATGTGCAGTCATTATAATTTCTTCAGGGTTTATTTTTACGGCCGAGTCTTTGGCTGTCTCCCTGCCAGCTTTCATCTCCGGTGGTGGAGGAAAAGGAGTAATATTCTGTTTTCTCTGTGCGCTCCTTGTTTGGACTTCCTGGCTGCTGCATATGGATGTCCCCCTACACTGAGCTGCTGTGCCCTTTCCTTGTCACCTGTCAACAGTTTCAGTGTCTACCAGTGCAGTTCCTCGTAAATTGCAGAAAATGACAGCCAACTTTCAGAGGGATTTTGCTGCTTCTTGTAAACTCTTGAATGGCAGCAGTGAAAACTGACATAATACTGTTGGTGTAAGCTCAGACATACAGAAATAATGTAGTAGCACCAGTTCAACTAATTGATAATGGTAATATGAGTAATACAACCTATGCTGGTTGGAGCTACTTTAAATTTACTTCAGTACTAGTGTGGGCAAATGCATTCTGAATTGGAGTTCAGAAGTTTTCTTCCTATCTTGGGTATTATTATCTTATACTTCAGATGTAATTATGTCTGTGGTAGTGCAAGACCTGTGACCTCCTGAACAAGTGCTTCTCTTGCCCTGGAGTGCAGAAGGAATGTCAGTGTATTCTCTAAGAATTACATGTAACAAATCTCAGCTGGACTGAAATAAGGAGATAAATGGACTTCAGGCACTGAAGTATCAAATTAACATTCCAAGAAAGCCTCCATTCAATGGCTATCTAACTGTGAATAAATCTTTACATCTTAGCTTATTCCATGTCTTCTTTCTTGACCTTGGTGTTCCCTAGGTCCATGCAGGCCTGCCTAAACTCTTCTTGAGGAGCAGGTTTGGGTTGTAGTGTTTTGTTCCAAACACTTACTGACAGGATCAGCTTAGAAAATACCACCACCAATCTAGTATGGCATGCGGTTTGGTGGCTTCTTGTGTGCTGTCTCTGGCCCCTTGAATTATGCTCCCCCTCCCCCCCTACATTTGAATAGCTTTAATTTGAAAGATACATGGTTTACCTCTCCATCCTTAAACTAAGAGTCATAGTACTCTCTTAGGAAATGGAGATGTATGTTTGAACTTCCTTATGTTGAAGAAGGCACTAAATCCAGGTATTTAATTTCCTTTGCCTGTGCTGTAGCCATTAGGGTATTATATGGATGGGCTGACACTTCTTTAAGATTATGATCTCTGCTGAATTCAAGCCAACATCTCTTACGAAATAAAAGAAGTGTATCTTGTCAGGGCAGGATTCTAGATGATGAATTTTAAGTGGTGGTTTTGTTGTTTGTGTTTGTGTGGTTTTTTTTTTTTTTTTTTTTTTAAAAGCAAGTATTAACACCTGAGTCCAGTGCCAGTAAATACCCTGGGCTGACCTTGCTAACAGGAAATAGTATTGTTTGTTTGATCACTCTTCTGCAGTATCCTTCAGCAGGTGTTTTCTGGGCACCTAAGAACTTGACACAAATTTCTGGATTCTACTGTTATGGCTCAGTGCCTGAAAACTAAGTCTTGCAGCCCAAAGCTGTAGGTTTTAGGCCCTTTGTTGGCTCCAAGCCTGCATTGTGGATGCGTTTTTTGTCTTTAGATATTTATGACTTGAAGTGCAAGCAAATTAGATAACAAATAAGTTCTGTAAGTGCATGAGGTACATAATGCTTTTTCTCTCCCTGGTGTCATGTACTTTAAGTCAATAGGAGTTTGTTTATGAATAGGGATAATATTTACCAAAAATAGGCTCCTTAGTCCCACACCCTTTAAATTATTTATGTACAGAAAAACTCTGGGAAAATCTGTATATGCTTCACAGTGTAGATTTTGTTAATACAATATCAAAGGGCTTAGCTTTGTAACTATACCATAAACACCTTTTATGGCCCAGCTACACTCATATTTAACTATTGTCTTTTTCTACATCACTATACTTGCAATATAGTTAAATTTAATTAGAATCAGTGGTAAACATTTCAGTTAAGTGTGCTGGTATATTTAAGGCTGTTTTTTTTGTGTGTGTATTTAAAAGGGCATGATTGTGGAAATACATAAGGATGTCGCGGTCAGACTTGGTTGGCATTCTCAAGTTCTGTTTGGCGGTTTGTTTTTGTTTTTGTTTTTTTTTTTTTGTTTTGTTTTGTTTTTCAGTTAGAGAGTTTTTTAATCTTCCTGCCAAGAGATCTGTGGAACAGAGATCAAGCAAGAATTTTTTTTTCGGTTGTATATACTGGGAGCTAATCATGGGCACACTGTTAAAAAGTGATAGAATCTTTTGCATAGCTGATAAAATTAAATATAAGCTAAATAATGATATTTCCAGGAATCTGTGTGTGTCCTCTCCCTCCCAGCCTGCCTGCCCCCCTGCTCCCAGCAGTCAAATCCTAGTGGTGCATATTGAGAGTGGAGTTATCTGATGCTCACAGAGCTCTGCCCTAAGGAACAATCTATAGACAATTCTAACTCTTGAACTTGGTGATGGTTAGAATTACTCTCTACAGCTTTGAAACATCATTTGGTGTTTTGAGAGGCTGCTGCCTCTTTCACCATGCATTCACTGTGAGCAACATTGATTTTTTTTTTTTAATTATTTTTATAAATAACAATGAATGTGATTTGAATTTGAATATGACTTTTTTCAGTGTTCAAAGGTAATAATAGATTAGCATTTCTTCTTTCTTTTGTTAGCTACAGACAGACTGCTTCAAATAGTGAGTAGCAGCACTAATCTTGGAGCGCTGTAGAAGAATAATAACAAATAGCATAGCTGCAGCATGATAAGGATTTCTCTGACTCCACTTGATAACTGTGAAGAATACTTTGTTTAATATTTGATAAATGTCAGCTCGCCTGTCTAGTGGAGGTAGTAAACGTGTAGAAGCATGGTACGTAAAAGATAAGAGAAGCTATACTTATAGAATCATAGAATGGTTTGGGTATGTTTTAATTCTTCCTGTAACTTTGGTATTTGGATCAATTAAGACGATGAGGAAAAAGTTAAAAATAAAAGTTTTGCAAGAACAGTCCTATATTTCAATATCCTGGAACCATATGCCTGGGTTCTCAGAAAGTGTAGTCCCTCCTGTAAAAAGCTGGCATCTAAGTGAAAAGTCTGTGGAGATTGCACTCCCAACAATGGTTAGTTGTCTTCAAGCTAGAAAATATAATCATTATACATTCATAATAATTATTGTATGTTGATATTATTAGTAATTATTATACATTAAAGCCCTTTAAGTTTTGTCAGATTCATCCTTTAAAAATTATATTTCACTCCAGAGTGCCTGTAAGTGACCAAACACATCATATCCATACAGTGTGCTGGTCTGTGCAGCAGTAGTACTGGCAGAGTCCGTATAGCTGAATGTCAGTCTGTTCCCACCATTGATTTGAATCTTTGTGTTCTGGCCATTTTTCATTGCCTTCAGATGTGGAATATGTAACTGGTTAGAAATTCAAATGAAATTTATTGCATTCAGGTATTCAAGTTTAGAGACAAAGATGAATGGTTATGGAGTTGCTTAGCTTAAGGAAATTACCTTTACAGACTCATAGGTATAAGGACTATGGAAGTCACCTTGGAACACAGGAAATTTCCTTCTTTTTAAAATAAGTTATTTACCCTTTTTTTTTTTTGTTAATGCAGATTTCTTAAATACTTTGACTTAACAGAATCGTCAATTTTAAAAAATTGATGCTCCATTGAAAATTCTGTAATTATTACTTTGTAAAAGAAAAAAAGCAACATTGAAATTTCATGTATGACAATCCTGTTAATTACCTCTTCTATGTACGGTGGAGTTTTCTTTATAATGAAACTTCAAGTACATATAACCTGTATAAAAAGAACGATCTGTTGAAGAACAGACGCTTTAAAAAGTAAAATAAGTGTTGTTAGATGAATTTATTTTACATAAAAGATTTCTTTGTGATGATGGAGTAATTTAATTTCTTCACAGATAATGAAACTGCTGTCTATACACTAATGCCGATGGTTATGGCTGACCAGCACAGGTGAGAGCTTCTTTAAATTTCTTTTTTTTTTTTTTTAAGGTCTGAAAAACCAGCATATTTTCCAGAGTTGTAGCTGCTTGAGCACTCTTAGGAATTCTGCTGCTGAATTGCTGAGATACCTTCTGTTGCTGAAGTCGGTCTGTGTGCTGACTGTGTGCATCCCAGCATATTCTTACCTGAGAAGCCAGTTTTATTTTATGCTATGGACTGGAGCTGGGATTTGTTCTGTTGGTGCACATAGAGAAATTTGTCCTAGGAAAAGAATAAAAGTGTTTTGTAACTGGGTTGTAGCTCTGAGTGTGTATTTACTGATGACAGAAACTCCTAGTCTCATTAGACGTCTCAGACAGACATGGAATAGGAGTTGGACAATGAGACTGATACTTCTGGGATTCCTCAGAGGAGCAGCTGTTTATCTTACCCAGTTGTCCTCAAAGTGGTTGGCACCTGGGGGCTGTATAATGCCAGCTAAGTCTAAGTGGTGCTACCTTCTGCTGAGTTTTGTGGGCAAGCAGGTAGTAACTCTTACTGAAACTGTAAACTGTTTATCTAATCAGGATAAACATTTGTTCTGCTACATAATATCTTGTTGAGATTGTGTGCAAGGGTTTTAAATTACTTATTACTGGAGGTTGAAATCACCAGTTCACTTGCAGTTTTGCCTATTTTGAAATATTGTATCGTAACTAATATTTTATCTTTACTAATTCATTAGGGCTTGAGGGGTCCTATTTAAATTTCTTATCCTAGTGGCACATCACGTGTCCTCTGCTTCATCATCATGATTTCACATACCAGTCTTCCTTCTGAACTTTGCCTATGTTTGGGAAAGCTGCTGGATATCTGGTTAGGGTGTCTGTGTTGAGATAAGGAGAAAAGTGCAAATTTATTGTTTTTCAAACCAAAGCTATTAATATGCTTGTTTCCTGTATTTGTAAAGGAGTGATTTGGCCATCTGGTCTAATTCTTACTAGTGTACATTTGAAACTGTTGCTCAGTGTCACAGTTCGTTTTTTTTATATACAAGTAAGAAGTGAAAGACCAGAAGTGCCATATATACAGATGCTTGAAAGCTGTTGGATCTCTTGTTCAGAAATTAGTTGGAGGGAAAATAAATAGTGACCAAGTAAGAAATAGAGTATTGGTGTACAAGTTACAGTATATACTTTGCTTGGATATTGTGAGCTATTTTTTAATTAAAATTATATTTCTGTTTGAAGGTCTGTCTCAGAGCTGCTGTCAAATTCAAAATTTGATGTGAATTATGCATTTGGACGTGTGAAGAGAAGTTTGCTTCATATTGCAGCAAAGTAAGACTTACTTGAGTCCAGTCCAGAAGTTAACAATGAAAGTATTACCACAAATCTAAGGCACCAATGTAAGCTGGAAAACTCTGTAGTATCAGTTAAGATTTTGTTTTTACACTTCCTTTTTGTATTTTGTTTGTTCTTTAAGCAATGTGCCTGCCTCATTGGGAGGACAGGTTTTACACATGATAACAACTGGATTTCCAAATTCTAGTGAAGGAAGTCTTGATGGATGCTTTTTTTTTTTTTCCTTTCTGTGAAATCTCAGTCTATGAAGAAATATAGCCATTATGTGTGTCCTATATAGCTGGGTTACTCTTGCCTTTGTAGTTTTAGAGAAACCTTGTCTACAGGTGCTGCTTGTCTTTGAAGTATTCTAAAACAGAAGGAAGCACTTGGATGTTCATTGGGAAGCAGCTGTTCCGAAGTACTTCATGTGACCATAACTTGGCCACTCACTTCTAAGAATTTTTTGTATCCTGGATAAAGTACTAAAATGCAAATTTCAAATCTGTGACCTAGATTATTTATTATTCATATAGCTCTTCAATGGGAATAAATCTATATTGCCAAGAAACAGCCAGAATAACATAACCTTAATAGAAATGAACAAGATAATTTTTGAAATGGCCTTTCAGGAAAATAAACTTTAAACAAATGAATGAATGCTCTATATTTGGGTCCCATTTTAAATAACTTGAAAGGTCTTACAGTTACACTGTTAAAAAAAAAAAAGAAATTGTAATAGTGTTCCATATAAATAGGCGGTATTTGGGCACAATAAAGGTAGAAGTTCCAGCTTTCTAAGGAGACTGTTTTAGAAATATGTTTCCCAAACATTCCATCTCAGAAGTACATGCTCCTTATGTGAAATTTACTTAAGTAAGTACTTAAGTAAAAAATGCAAGCAAATTTTTAGCCTATGTCTTAGAAGTGTCTTTGAAAAGCTGTATTTATGGATCATAAAACCCAAGAAATTGTGTTACACTTAGTTTCTGAATTCTTTTTTATCTTGGCTAGTTGTTGTGTCATTAAGAGGTCGCCAGGATGCTGGTTTTGCAACTTATTGGAGAGCTAATCTTCAGTTTCTTTGTGGTGTCGTGTAGCAGTTCTGTCATTGGGAAGATTAGCAACAATGGATAAGCTGGTCGTGATGGATACAAACTTACTACATGTTTATCCTCAGCTCTTCCTCTTGAAGAGTTCAGGAGTAAGATAAACATATAATGGAAAGTTTCTGTGTTCTTGGTGACATTGATTAGCCTGAAGAGCTGCTGCATTATGAAAAGTAAAACGGAGTTACAGATTCAAAACAAATACCAAAAAGATATTTGTATGAGTTTTAGAATTTTTCTGGTATTTAAATTTTTAAATGTAACTTCTAGGCACTGAAGTGTAACAAAAAAAGGAAAAATATATTGGAATCGTTAGTTAAAGGAAAATTCAGTCCTGTGAATAGATTGTTCATGAGGGAGGTGAGAAGAAATAGTAAGCAAAACATTTTAAACAGTTTACATTTTAAACAATTGACAGTCTTAAAGATTCAGTGTTGGGTTTTGAAGGCACTAAAATCACATAGAAGGCTAGCGCCTATTCATTAGTACAAGTTACGATCTGTCTGTTCTCGCTGCATTTAAGTGTTTTTCCTTTATATTTGTGTAACTTGAACTATGAGGGTGTAAAAATGGTTTTGTGTTAAGAGTTCCTACTGAATGCAATCTGTACAAAGTATAGTGGTTGTCTTTACATCAATATAGATTTGGTTTGTAAATATCCTTGTTACAGTTTTTCCCTTTCTTATTTTGTTCTTAGCTGTGGATCAGTTGAATGCCTGGTTCTATTATTAAAAAAAGGGGCAAATCCAAACTATCAGGACATTTCGGGATGCACACCTCTCCATTTAGCAGCAAGGAATGGGTAAGAAAAAAGTTTTTAAAACTCTTAAAAAGGTTTTGTGCATAATGCACTTGAGCTGATATGTTCTGCATAGTTCAGAACTGATAGTTTATAGTTCAGAACTTATAGTTCAGAACTGCATAGTTCACAGCTGATTTATGCATAGTTCAAACAAAATACTTTGGTTTTCACTTTTGAAAATAGGGATAGCATACTTACAGGAAATGTGGAGATTAAAATCCATGCTTTTAATATTCATAAAATAATTTTATATAAATAGGAAGTTATGTCTGAAGTGCCAATTTCAGTGTCAGTCATTTTAGTGTTTTCTGTTAAGCAGGAGCTGATTTTTTTAGTGATTGAACAAGGGATGCGTTCACCTTCCAGTTAGCCAAGTAAGAAAAGATTTTGAAGAGGACACTGGATGGTTTGGAAGGGTTCATAGATTTCAGATATTTCTCAGATAGTGTCTCCGAGGAAATTTTTACTACAAGAAAAGGAATACAAAGCTTGCCTGCATGATATTGAGGGGGGGGGTGGGGGTGGGGAAACAAAACAGCGAACGAGCACCTTTTTAAGATCTTATTTCTTGAATTGTAGTATGTGGAAACACACAGCTAATAATGGTAATGTTGTCTTTTTCTTTTTAGAGAGTGTATGTGTTACAGTAACTACATTGTATCATGACTGGTACTTTAAATAATGAGGAGGTAGTGTTTAGTGGCTTTTAGGTATGTGGGAGGAGTATTTGTAGGAGAAGGGAGAAAGCAGTGGCTAAGTGGTACATGATGAAAAGCAGAAATACACACAGGATACAGTTATGTATAAAGGAGGTGTGAGAAAGGTATGAGAGGTACCAAATAAAAAGGAAAAGGAAGAATAAACTCTTAAGGGTAAAGCACTTACAGCATTAGAGAGACCAAACAAAACATGAAGTAGGAAAAACACGCCTACTTTCACTAAGGCACTTGTTCTACTTGCTAAAGATTTCCAGTGTTATGATAAGCATCTAATTAAATAATGATTTAGTGGTGTACTGTAAATGTGTTCACTCAAGTGTACAGATGATGATGAACTTCATGTATTTCCATTAGCTGAACGCTAGCTTCTTGTCTTGAGAACGTAGTTCATGCTGAGCTGAAGCTGTTAGAGTGGTGGTGAAGTACTTCTATACTTCCCATGAAAACATTCAGCTACACAACTGTGTTTTTAGCCCTGTGCTGTCATATGGTACACTTGCACTGTATGAGTCTCTGGTGCTACTAATGATCACTTTTTCACATGCTCAGTACCATACTCCTTATAAAGTAAAACTACCTGCTGTGGTTTGTACAATGATGAATTAGAGCGAGTGGGGCTCTTAGAAGATACTTGGTTGTTGTAAATGATTTTCCCTGACTGGGTTTTAATGTATTCTTTTGTTTATAGTCAGAAGAAATGTATGAGCAAGCTGCTGGAATACAGTGCAGATGTCAACATTTGTAATAATGAAGGCTTGACTGCAGTAAGTGCTATTGATTCTCATGATGCTCTTAATGAAGAATTTGAAGATTCTCATTTCTTAAGCTTCTGCCATCTTACATGTAAATAAACAAAACTGCTGTGTGTCTAGTGCCCTTAAGAATCAAAAGACGTGATCAGAGTACTTAAGCATATGATAATATTATTCAAAGCTTTTTGTGAAAATGTTGACAATAGTACAGTCAGGTTTTAAAATCATATTTATGAAATACTTAAATCATTGCTAATGGAAACATAATTTTTTACTTAGATTCACTGGTTGGCTGTCAATGGCCGAACAGAATTGCTTCATGATCTTGTTCAGCATGTCAGTAATGTAGATGTTGAAGATGCAATGGGACAGACAGCCCTTCATGTGGCTTGTCAAAACGGACACAAGACAGTAAGTTTCTAAATTTTGTTAACACATTGGGTTTGAAAAGAACTGGGTAAGGCCCCAGTGGTGTTTTGTGTGTGTGTTTTTATAAACTTCAGGCTAGTGATGCCCATGATAATGCTTAGAAGTGTGAAAAACTCTTGTTTGTCTTAACATGAACTTGCATACACTTCCATGGGAATAACTAATTTATTCTCGTGGAGAATAAGTATGTTGTTAGTGTTTATGGGAATTTAAGTGACTTACTGTATACTATTCAGCTGTTCTGTAATACTGTTATTGCCTTGTTGATTGAGGGTTTTGATGTAATGTTAAACACTTGAAAATGTTCTTCCTAATTTTTTAGAATGTGTTTGATCTGTAATTGTACCAGCTATTATGTCCCTCTGAAATCTGAAACGATCTTAATTTACTGTGAATAAAAAATGAACAGAGTTGGATCAGTTAGATATTTAACATTAGAAGTAAATAAGTTCACATAGAATCTTAATTTATTGATGTGTATGAATGATTTTTAGGCCTAGCCTTGCATTAGGGCTGACTGTTTACTCTCAAGAGTACAGGTCTGGATGCTTTACTTGAACAGCATTACAAACATGTAGAGCAGTGATCTTGAATTACACAGATTGTCTCCACGACTAATTACTGTTTAAAAAAAAAATAAATCTTTCTACCCTTTCTGTTGTCATTGTCGGAGCTCGACTTTGGAAGACCAAATTCTGCAAAACTGTTATCTATAAACTTACCTGCTTTATGTGATTCGAATATAGCAAAAGTTGTTCAAAAGTCTGCTCGATGTTTTCCTATTTTAGAATTTATTTACTTATTTCTTCTATTTTAGTGTGTGTTTAAAACTTCAGCTTGTCATAAGGCTGTTTGTGGCTGTCACTAACTTGAGGTTTACTTCTCTAAAAAACGTTGTTTTCCTTTTTAAATGGCTTATAGTTCTAGGGGTCTTTGGGATTAGCTGAAGTTCAAGAAAAGCATTGTTATTAAAGTGGGAAGTTCAAAGGAAGCTTTATGAGCTCTGACAGCCATGATTTTCCATCTAGTGCTTGGGAATTTTGGTTTTGAGATTCATTACTGAAAATTAAATCCTTCAGTGTAATTAGAAATGCATGATGCTAAATAGTTGCAAGCCAGTAGACTTTTCTGTTGCTCTCTTTCTAACGCTGGTATTTTCTTCTATTCTAGACAGTGCAGTGTTTGCTAGACAGCGGTGCAGATATAAACAGGCCGAATGTGTCAGGGGCAACTCCGCTCTATTTTGCTTGCAGGTATATATTCTTAACTTTTGAATACTGCGCTAAAAGTGAAATGGATTTTTTTTTTTTTATTTTCTGCAATAACAATAATTATTATATTAATAACAATTATTAGAAAGCACAAAAATTAGGAAACAAAAGCTGACTGGTATTTAATCTAGCCTCATGTTTGAATGTAGCTTAGTGTTTCATCTAAATACTTACCTTAGTGCTGTAGGCTTATATACTTTTTTCTAACAGACACGTTAAACACATAGCCGCGTGTCTTCTAGCATAAGTCATAAATCAATGACTGCTGAAAAGTCATTGCTGAAATTTTCTGAAAAGAATGAGATCAACCAACTTAGATTATTTTGAGCCATATTTTTCTCTTTTCTATGGCTATTTGAAAACAGTGTATTTTAGGTAAGAATTTGAGTGGCTCTTTGTAGTGGGTCAATATTCTTTACATGCAGCCCTTGGGGATGGTTGAGTAATGATAACCTTCCTGCCTCTTCCTTCCCAGGTCTGCCAGGCAGATCACTTTCATACCATTTTTAAGATACCATCTAAATTTTTCTTTTGTTTGGTGGAACAACCTCCTATGTTGAGATGTAGGAGTAATTAATCTAGTGATTACTACACTCATCAGTTTCTAAAAATGCAACCTTTTGTAAGGCAAGGTTGACTATTTTTTAATGTACCTTATGGTATTACAGTGCACATGAAATGTGCATGTATTCAATAGATGTAGGAATAGAGGTTTGGCCCCAGGCCTTGGGAACAAAAATCCAGGTTGATGCAAGCACAAACCCACTGTTAGTGAAGGAAGAGTTGGTAGGTGAACTATTACAGGAGCTTGACCCCTACAAATTGATGGGCTCTGATGTTATCCACTTGAGGGTGTTGAGAGGGCTGGCTGATGTCATTGCGAGGCCGGTCTCCATAATCATTGAGAAATTGTGGAGATTGGGGGATGTCCCAGAAGACTGGAAGAGGGCTAATGTCACCTCCATCTACAAGAAGAGCTTAAATGAGGATCCAGGAAATTATAGGCCCATCAGTTTTACGTCAGTCTGTGGGAAAGTTATGTAATGAATCCTCCTAGAGGCTACCACAAGTCAAATGAAGCATGTGATTGGGAAAAGCCAGCATGGATTCACCAAAGGCAAATCGTGCTTGACAAACCTGATCGCCATCTACAACAAAGTAACCTGCTCGGTTGATGTGGAGCAAATGATGGACATTGTCTGCCAGGATTCCTTCAAGGCTTTCAATACGGTTCCCCACTTCCCTAGAGTTCTAGAGACAGCTCCTCAGTTTTCCTAGAGAAACTGATGTGTTACAGTCTAGACAAGTGTGGTGGGTGGGGAACTGGCTGACAGGCCGCACCCAGAGGGTGGTGGTAAATAGCTCTCTTTCAAACAGGCAACCTGCCACAAATGAGGTCCCCCAGGGATTGGTATTGGGCCTAATGCTTTTTAATCCCTTCATAAGTGATCTGGATGATGGGATCAAGTGTACCCTGATGAAGGTTGCCGAGGATACCAAACTGAGCACGGAAGTGGGCACTTCAAAAGGGAGAGCCACCCTGCAGTCAGACCTGGATAGGCTGGAAGAGTGGGCTAACAAGAACCTTATGAAGTGCGACAAAGACAAGTGTATGGTCTTGCATGTGGGAAAACATAATCCAGGAGCATAGCACAGACTGGGATCTACCAGGCTGGGGAGCAGCTTGGGGGTCCTGGTGGACACCAAGCTCAATATGAATGAACAGTGTGCTGCAATGGCAAAGAAAGCCAACAGAATGCTGGGTTGCATCAACAAGGGCATCACTAGCAGAGATGAAGAAGTCATTATCCTGCTCTAGTCATCACTTGTCAGGCCCCACCTGGAATACTGTGTTCAGTTTTGGTCCCTGCTATACAAAAAAAAAATGGGGACAGGCTGGAGAGGGCCCAGAGAAGGGCCACCAAAATGATCAAAGGACTGGGAAGCCTGCCATATGAAAAAAGGCTGGGAGGACTGGATTTTTTCAACCTTGAGAAAAGAAGGTTTAGGGGAAACCTTATCACCATGTTCCAGTATTTAAAGGGTGGCTACAAAGAAGATGGAGACTCCCTTTTTACCAGGAGTCACATGGAAAAGATGAGGGGTGATGGGTACATGTTACTGCTGGTGAGATTCCGATTGGACACAAAAGGAAAATTTTTCACAGTGAGAACAGTCATCCATTGTAATAATCTCCCCAGGGAAGCGGTGGATTCCCCATCACTGGACACTTTGAAGATTCAGCTGGACAGGGTGGTGGACCGTCTTGTCTAGACCGTGCTTTTGCCAAGAAAGGTTGGACCAGATGATCCTTGGGGTCCCTTCCAACCTGGTATACTATGATTCTGTGATATATGCCTTAACGTTGGATTAAAATTATATTGTTGCTTTGATCAGTTCTGTTTTCTTCACAGTTCAGTTTCATTTCAAAACTAATCACGTATCATGAGGGCAGGTTCAGATTGAACATTAGGAAGAAGTTTTTCACTTTAAGGGTGGTAAGGCACTGGAACAGGTTGCCCAGAGAGGTTGCTGAGGCCCCATCCCTGGAGGTGTTCAAGGCCAGGCTGGACGTGGCCTTGGGCAACCTGATCTAGTGACAGGTGCCCCTGCCTATGGCAGGGGGGTTGGAACTTGATGATCTTCAAGGTCCTTTCCAACCTAAATCATTCTATGATAAATGACCTTTTGTTTTAATTGGACCATTTCTGCTATTTTTTAGAACATTTACAATTTCATAATTCCTGTGCTTTAGTTAAAAAATTCACCTAAGATTAAATGTTAATATAAACAAAAGAAGAAATGGACTGACCTGGTGGCCTGCCAAGAATTATATTGCGGGAGCCCTAGTCTCTGGAGTTAGTGTATGCTGACTCTTGGCAGTTGAGAAGGGGGAAGTGGAGAATAAATAGTCGTTAGCCAGTTGAATGCCTTGGTGCTTGGTTTAGGGACATCCATTTTAAAAGAGGTAAGCAACTTGACTTGGCTTGGAGGTTTTCCACAAGAAAGGAATGTGTTGCAAGTGCAGCAGTGATGTTCTTTCAGAAATGAACAATTGGAGCAGCGGGAAGGAGTGGGCAGTGGAAGTTAACATCTCAGAAGTACTGGTTGGTGATGCTGCCACCCAGGAAGAAAGGTTAGGTCCCTGACGGCAGGGAGAGCAGGATGTGGTAGCCATGGCTGGTGATGGCTGGAGAAAAGGGTATTGGTGCTCCAAGTCTGACTCTGAAACCTCTGTTTTTTCAATGTGTTGGGTTGTCCACTTAAGTCTAGAGAATTACAGTGAAGATGTGCTTCAGTAGGCCATTAGTCTTAGCTCCTTTCTGAGATCTAGTAGCTGACTCTTTGCACTGGGGCAAAGTCTGGTACACTAGATAAACCTGTTGGTTTTCTGGGTTGGAAGGACATGGATGAGGAGAACTCATTTGGGAACCCTCAGCTGTTAATTGTCACTTTTCCTCTGTCCTTCCTGAACTGTTAGTGCAGGCAGCCATGGTGTGTTCCAGGACAGCAGATATTTGTATTCATTTGTGTAAGGGGGACACTGCAAACTAGCTTGTGATCTAAAACTTTGTTGAAAAACTTGTATCTGTAACCTTAATTGCTATGTCTTTATGTCTTTCATTTCACCCTTTAGATACTTATGTATTAACATTTGTCAGTATATGCACTAAATATCGGTGAAGGTGATAGTCAACTAGTCTTTCAGTGTGTTTTTAATGAAGTCAACATCTAATCACTGGAGCCCAGTTTCTCATTGTCTTTGGAAAAAAAGGGGTTTGGAAAGTATATGCTCTAGGTATTGAGGAATATAAATAATTTATGAGGCTAAGATGAATTATTTCTGAATTATGAGGGTGACTCTAGCTTGATAAATGGGCCATACCTAATTTTATGGTGTGCTTCTGCAGTGGCCTTGAAAGGTAGTAGAAGAATATAAGCGGCATTATCTTCCATCCTGTGTTTCTGCTTAGTTTTGTACCATAACTATTTGATTTCTCCTAGCTTATGTTGGTTTTGTTTGCAGATGCAATAAAGCCAGATTTATCGCTCACAGTGGAGTGTAAGTGCTGTATTAACTCTTTCTTCTCTTCCTTTGAATAGCCATGGTCAGAGAGACACTGCACAAATACTTTTGATGAGAGGAGCCAAATATTTACCAGACAAAAATGGTATTACTCCACTGGATCTCTGTGTACAGGTATTGAATTAGCAAAAACTCTTCCTGTGAACTTCTGTCACTTACTACAGTATCACCTGTAAGTGATAGGTCAGTGTTACCTATGAAAGACGGTAGTCCTTTGACAAAAGAGAAATGCAAAAATACTTTTTTTTTTTTTTTTTTTGCAATTAAATTGCAAATAATTTTTTGGCAGGTTCCCAATTTGTACCCTTTGCAAAAGTCTTTAAAGATGTCAATGAGTTCCCATTAAAGACTTTGCAAGATTGGAGCTCATGACAAACAAAGAGTTTGCAGAACTTCATTTGACTAGGAAGTTTGGGAATCCTTGATCTAATGGTAATAGACTCTGTTTAGGTCCTTAACTGTTAACAAGTAAAAGGTAAAGGCGTGCAGAAGGGAGTGATTTTTTTTTTTTTTTTTAATCTTAACTAATATGTTTTTTGTTCTCTTGAAGAGATATTACTAATAAAAGCAAACAAAACTTACATGGTGCTGACTTTTACTTTTCAAAGATATTCCAAATATTATATGTGGATGATGAATAAGGAACAGTCTTAGGCATTTTCAGTTGCTGTGCAGAAACATGCTCTTTCTTGCTTGATACCAAATATTGTTTGTACTGCTTGCTAGGGTGTCTTTTCTTGATTTGTGAACACTTACATGTTTTTCTGTAGGATCAATTTAAGGTCAGTGTAATGAATGAATCGAAGCTTTTGAACCTTTGCAGACTAGAAAACTATGAAATAGAGACTGAAAAAATAAATCACTGCACTTAGTAGACATCACATCCTGGTGCATGTCATTAGTTTGTCAGGATAAAGTTGAAACGTTCAAATCTTTTGCTGTACCAAAAGATTATTTTAATCTCAATTATTTTATTACCATAAAACCACATGAAGTCTATTCAATTTAGAGCCTTCCTGTAGCCACAGACCTATAAGAAAGTATACGAGTGTGTACTTAATGGTACTATTCTTAGTTTTTGTGAGTAGTGTTTCAAATGTCTGCTTCACTCTCTAGTTTTCTGGTCTCTAGGGCACCACTGTGTACATAAAAATTCTGTCAACTTTTTTTAGGTGTGAGTAGTGACACCTGGTGTTTGCTGTTTTGTAGTGACGATCTTACTGTGTTCAAGATCGTCTAGTTAACAAGCTTGTGATACTAAGTAAAAAAGGAGAAAACAAAGCGTTTTATTTGTTTTACAACAAGGGCTTTATTCTTTGCTTGCAGGTTTGCTTTACAGAGTAGATACACGTTTTTAGAAGATTGAAATTATAGAATCGTATAGTTCTTGCGAACACGGTATTACCTTGATTTTGGAGACTTGACTTTCATTAATTCTTATGGATTCTGGGTGGTTGCAATTTTAATACTTCAGTTCTTGACACCATGAACAATTAAATGAATCTGTTTAATGAATCTGTTACCATTGAAGCAAGTTATGAACTGTCATGCAAAGAGAAGGAGCCTCTGGAGTTGCAGCGTTTAATATATTATGTGGTCATCTTGCCAATGTAGAATTTGATGTGTATTGAAGTGTTAGGTGCCTGCTTAAAATGAAACTGTTAAATAAGAGTTGATACAAATAAACCACAAAGTCAGCTTCTGTTCTTTCAAAAAACCCCTGTTTTTCTCAAAAGGTTGTGAAGTTAGTCTGAGCCATTGATCTAAGGCACAAGTGGAATCATACTTGTGTATTAATTTTAAAGTTAAATAACCCATTTGTGAGTTTGTCCTATTTCTTCTGTTAACAAGTCAGATTTGTGCCTTATGAACCTTTAGGAAAATACTTCTTTTGAAGGATTTGATTCTGGGTGTAATTAGGTAGGCATGGCTCATTAATCAGCAATGGGAAAAGAAGCTAAATATTACACTGTTTTTAATCTCCGGTAAATTGTCGGGGGAAGTGTTTTTCAAATGTTAAAGGAGGAAAGTGTTTCAAAAAAAGAAGAAAGAGAACAGATATATGTGAGCCAATATACTGAAAGAATTTGATTCCATCATCTCCCAGACGTTTTGTTTCTAACCCTGAAACACTATTGAATTTCAGTTTGTTTTAGGATTGGATTTCTCTATTCAGCATTAAAAAATATATTTGTAATCCTCAGTAAGTTTGGTTTTAATGCCTATAATAGTATGAAAACCAATTCTAATATTTCTTTTAATTAAAATGGTTTTTGAACTATTGCTTTTTAGGGTGGGTATGGAGAGACCTGTGAAGTCTTAATACAATATCATCCTCGACTTTTCCAGACAATAATTCAAATGACACAGAATGAAGATCTACGGGAGAACATGGTAATACAGTATTATGTGTTTTATAGTCACTGATCTGTCTGTGTTGTGGAGATCTGATTGGTTAATATGAGTGTCCTAATTAGAAGACACTACCAGCAGTTCACTGTCAGTACCACAGCAGTTGACCACTATGTACTTTTCTTTCCCCAATGGAAAATGTACGTTCTTCACATAGTTTTAAACACAAGAATTTGGGATTAAATGTGGATCTGTTTTAATTTAGTGTTCTAACTTTGTATATTTGCCAAAGTGATCTAGACAGTGTAAGTATCGAAAGAGCAGACTTGTTGCAAGCTTCAGTACAAAGGTGCTGGTAGAGCATTCTATATATACCATTACTTTGTGTAATGGGGTCTATTTTCCTTCATTGTTATCTGCAGATACCTATTCTAGGATGTGTCTTGAGGCTTGAATCATCTAGAATGAACTTGGACATTCAGAGTATGAGAACTCATCTGTATGAGGTTGCCTTGTACAATTAGAGTGTAAAAGATTGCAGCTGCCATTTCATTTGGTTATTATCACTGTAGATGAAACTATTCTGTTCCTTTTTCAGTGGTTCTTCTATACCTTGTTTCTTTTATTATTGTGGGGTAGTGCAATCTAAAGCAAAGAAAAAGCAAAGAAAAGAATTTTTGTTTCTTGTTGTGTAGGGGGGAGGAAGCATGGGGTGCTTTTTTCGCTTCCAAATCTAGCTGGCTGTTGGTTTTTAATATATTGTTTGCTTAAAAATAATTCCAAACAATCTTACAAACTGTAAATTAAAAAATAATAATAATAAAAAAAGATTTAGTAAGGTATTGGCTGCTACTTCACTGAACTTGGTTTGCTATATTTTTGAAGTTTTTATTGTTCTCTGTAATCCCATTACTTCCACTAAAAGACTGAGGGTTTATAAGTCAGTATTTAAATTTGTGAGACAGGATTGAGTTTTACAAAGTGAGAATTCTGAAAGTGTGTATTAGAAATGTGGGGAGATGGTGTAGATGTTTTCAAATAAAGTTAAAGGACTAAGGCCGTGGAACAAAAAAGACCTACAGAAAGGTAAATGAGAAAGCATACTGTCATATATTGTAGAAATGAAGTCAATAAACAAGAAAAATGAATCTCATCTGTCTGAGTAATGGTGGAGGTGTGTGCAAAAACACGATCTGAATGAGAGGATATGCAAAATATATTAGAAAATGCATGGTACTGTTATGCTTCATTGCCAAAATGGAAGCATATTTTAAGTGTTTTTCTGTGGCCAGGTGTGAGCTTGTCTGCCCAAAGTCTTGGATAATGACCAGTTCATATTTTCTGAAAGTGATGTCATGAAGAGACTGGATGTATGTTAAAAATTGGGACTCACATTTTAAATGTTCTTGACAAACTGGAAAAATTATCAGCAGACTGCAGGGAGAAAGAAACTGCCTTAAGCACTTGTAGCTACAGATGCAACTGAACCCTCAGGAAAAACTTTCACATGGTCAAGGACAGTGAAGCATTAGAAGAGATCACTTAATGAAGCTGCAGAGCTTCCAGACTAGAAGATGTCTTAAAACCAGGCAGGCAAATTGGGCAAGCCAGTTTGGATTGCAGATACAAGTGCTCTTGCCTTGGGGGCAGATTGCTGGACTAGATTACCTTTGTGAGATTCCTTTTCATTCCACCTTTCTACAATTTTGTGAGAAGGATTACCGAACTTTCTGAAAGTGAGAGAGAAGAGAGTAAATGAGGATGCAATGTGAATGTATGAAGAGTTAATGTATCTGAAAAAAAAAATCTAAGCTAGAGAAAAGTGTAGAACAAAGGATCTGAAGACAGGGCAGTGCCTGGGGCATTTGCAGCATCTAGTCGTTATGAGCCAAGTGATGGTATTAGCAAAGAGGAAAAAAATGGCAATTTTGAGAAGAGGGTAATCATGACAATTGTTGATTAGCAGGGTATGACTTCTTATTAAAGGAAGGACATTCAGTATCTTGAGCAAAAATGAAGGTTGTGAGAACAAACTCTAGGATGCCGGGTTCATTTACATTGTATCATAAACTAACCAGGAGTGAACTGGGGAGGCAGACAAATGATGAATTATGAAACTCAAAATATGCTCTTAGCTTTCAGAAGTTGAAAGTGTATCCCACTCGTTTTTCAGATGATAATAAGTTGTTCTTATGAATTAATAATACATAGTTAAGCATTCAGTGTTCATAGCATTCTATAATATTGCGTATCCTGTAGTACGTACATTGACACTAGAATGTATATCTTCTCAGCGATCTTTTATAAATTATAATGAAATGTTAACTGAGGTTAGATTAGACGCTGGACAATGTAGACCTACATTAATATTGCTAGATATTAATTCTGAGGTGATAATGTTCTAAATTAAATGTTGGTCTGATGCTCCATGACACTATGCAATTTCTTTTGTTTTAATATATCAGTTGCGGCAAGTTCTGGAACACTTGTCTCAGCAGAGCGAAAGCCAGTATCTTAAAATCCTAACAAGTCTTGCTGAAGTTGCCACAACAAATGGTCACAAGCTGCTTAGGTAAGTGTGAAAGGATCATGAGTGGGTTGATAAGCTAGCTAGTAGTTAGTGCTACTTAATAGTTTTAATAATCTAAACTCTCTGATGCTGGGCATGTGCTGGGGTACATGTATCTCAAATCTGATTCTGTATGAGAGCACCTGTTTAAATTGGTGTATTCATGAGGACTTCAGGAGAGAAAGTTGGTGTCCGTGTGTAGCTGCTGGTGCCTAGAAGCTTGAGTTGCAGGGAAGTGTATTTTTTGTTTGGTTAGTTTGGCTATGTCAGCTCTAGGAAGGGAAGCTTTTTAGCCAACTATCAATCATTCCTTTATTTTCCTCTCTCCTCTTCTCTTCCATATCTTTGCTTTCTGCATGCTTTCTTTGTATGTTTGAGGAGACTTCTCTTACTTCAGACACTTGTCTCATGTCTGCTGGCTCTGATTTCCTTCCATGGCTACTAATATGTGAGACCAAAAATTTCTTGTACCAGTGTGCTGTCTCAGCAGCACAAGGAGCAGTTACTTGGGGAATCACATAAAATAGGCAAGCATATTTTCCTAGTATGCTCTCCTCGTTTTTGTGGCATTTGTTTGAAGGAGTCTGTGCAAAATGCCTCATCAGTAATGTGTTGGAACGCCACTAAGATTTTACTGCTTTCAATAGCTAGCAGAATTTGATCTGACCTTTATGCTTTACTAGAAGCTAATAAAATCTTTTCTGAAAGAGGTCAAGAGCCTGAAAGCATGAGTGGAAGTTCCTTACTAGCATGTTCTGGCTGGCTTTTGGGAAATGAGAGGTTTAAGAGTGTTCGGTAACCAGAGAGGCCTGTCAGGATAGGTTGTAGAGGAATAAGACCTTGAATGCTTCTTTTCAACTGCAGCCGGGCCATGAGGAGCGCATCAGTTAAATGGATACTAAATAATATAGTCTTAGTTTTAGGTGCCTTTTTTTTTTCCCTTTCTCATCAGTCATGTTAAATTTGGATGGAGCTTGTAGATAGCAGGTCAGAACTCCTAGGCAATGCTAGGAAATTCATGACTCCATTCATCATAATCTTGTTCTGATGAGTGTTTGCCTCGATGAATGAGCATAAAAGACTTAAACCCCTCAACTGTTTGTGGTTAAAGTGCATAGACATATTAATGACATTTTGTTGCTGCAAAGATAACTTTCTGCAGAACGTTAGCTGTTATTTGGCTTCAGTGTGTAATCAGCTTAACTTGTAATGCATTCCTTTTGCCTCCAGACTTCATTAGAGCCAATAGATCTTCCACAACTAAACTGTGATAGTGTAAAACCATTCTGCAGGAAAGGGTTTCAAACTTGCTTTATATGGGGATGTTGCCAAAAGATGTGGTAGCTGGATTAGATCATACGAGGCAGTATTTATTTCTATTTCAGTATCTTCAGTGGTAAATTAAACTGGTTGTGTGTTTCGATTTGATTTATTGCCGTTACTGCTCCTCTTTATTGAGCAATATTCCCTCAGTCTGGCTGTAGAAACAGTATCTATGTGCCTGTACTGTTTCTGAATTTGAGTCGGTATGTACTCCTGTACTGCTGCATGTGGGTTGACTAGTGGAGGCTGAAGACAAGTTGGAAGCTTTGCATTGCATTGGACAGGCAGGCATTTCTAGAGATGCCTGTACTTAGGGCGTCCTGTGGACTCTTACTGGCCCACTTCTCTTTGGTACTTTGTAATATGTTACAAGGGAAATGGAATTATTTTCTTTGTCTATTACAAGAAACAGTTTCACAAAAACTGTGTCTCTGTTCTCTCCAATTCTGTTCCCTGTCAGAGGCCTCAATCTGTACTTCAACTCAGTCTTTCTCAGTTGCTTTATTACTAACATGAGGATGAAGGCAATATTTGGTGAAAACAGACCTCTGAGCTTGGGCCTCTTTCCACTCCCTCCTCCTTCCAACAAATACTATGTAAAATGCACTTTGTACACTAAAACCTCCAATAGTGATACTTGGCTGAACTAGTATCACCACGGTTAAGTTTCCTGGGTGCTATCCCGCAGCCCATTGCTGTTGGGTTTATTGGTTGGTTAGTTCAAAAGTGTCTTAAGTTGTTTTTGTAATGCTTCTAGGAGGTAGCCTGGAGTGCCACCAAGCTTCTGCATGAGGACTTCTGCTTTGAACACCAGCAAGGAGCCTGTTCAGTTAGCATTACCTCCGTCACGTATTTCCTCTTTCCAAGAAATAATTGTAGCATGACATGATTTGGTCTTGCTGGTGCAGATTTGGCCTGGCTGGATGTTTACAAATATGCTAGTAAAAGCTTCAGTGAACTATTAAAAGCACTTTAAACTTTTCCTGTTTATGTAAGTCCTCTTCCTGGAGACCAGGAAATTTAAACTAAAATTACACCAGGAAAACACTGCTGCTGGGGGATAGTAAACCTCAATTTAAATGTGTTGTGTTTTTTTTTTTTTTTTTTTTTTTTCCCAATACTTAAGTTAGCTTCTTGAGTTATCTTCTTGTATTCATAGATTCTTTTGGCACTCAAGCAAAGATTTTTGTAAATGCTGATTTCTGGCTGTGACCAGAGCTTCTGGTAACATAATTGCAGCCCGCCAGTCAGGGAATTCTCATTACCTGGTTGAAAACTTGACATTCCTACTCTTGCACTGTTTACTGTTTGCATTCCTTTCTTAATCAAGATTTACTGAAAACTTAATCTGGTTGAAGTCTAAATTGTGACAAGATAGCTGTACTTTGTTTATCAGTTTTGTAGAATTCTTAGTGTGTGGCTTTTTGAAATTAACACCTCACTGGCAGTTGTTAAAATGTGGTGCTGAAAACAAGTAAGGCTTTTGCTTTTACCCATACCATAGGGAGAGTGAGGTCATGATAAAGGTACTATGATGTTACAACTGGCTATGTTTCAGATTTGTGAAGTAATGGATTTGTAATTGCATCAGAGGTTTACAGCATCCTCTAAGGTGTCAGTTTTCTGGTGTATACTGATCTTTTAAGTTTAAAAGCATGCTTTTAAGTTGCAAGTACTTGAAGGATATAATTGAATATGTACTCACTTGTATAATATTTATAAGTGAGTAGTCTTCAGTAGAAAAAGTTTCAGTTTCTTGCAGTTTTTGTTATGTGTTCAAGATAGAATTCTTACTGCTATGGGTTTAAGGAAAAAAAAAAAAAAAAGGAGGTTGAACTTGATGGAGAAATTTCTGCTTGTGCATGAACTCATGAATATGTCAGATTCTACACTGTATTGGTACAGAGTTCAGTGTTGGCCAGTTCAGTGAAGAAGGCATAAAACTTAATATATTTATTGGATAAATTAAAAGCATTCTGGTGCTTTTATGTAGTATCTTTTCGATCATGTCTCACTTGAGTAGAAACAGTGCCATATTTGCCATCCTGATCTCTTGTCTAATTGAGGTAGTTAATGAGAATTTAGGATAGTAGCTAGGTGAGAATGGGATGTGGTGGCATGCCTGTTTAGTAAGTACACTTTTACCATTGGATGCTATATTTTTTGGAATGAAAAGCATTTTCAACTGGATATCCCAATTTGTTTCATACATTGAGATCCTTACTTCATAAACTGAGATCCTTACTGTAGTAAGTTGAAATTCTTACCAGTGGTTCATAAGAAGTGTACATGTGTGTAAAAACAAATAAAGTATTTTGCAAGACCTGGAATTTGCTGTGCTTATTTCACTTCTAGTTAAAGTTTTGATTATGTATTAGTAAAATTGTAATGCTTATGTTTGACATTTGGGGCTGGTGTAGGAAAGAAATTAAAATTTATTAGGGTTTAAAGCTTAGGTTTTTTTCAAGTATGTGTGTCAGACCCTACCATTAGATTGCTTACTCCTTAATATACTAAATTGTTTCATCTAGGAAAAGAAACTTAAATATTCCATTTTTTCCCCCAGCTTGTCAAGTAATTATGAAGCTCAAATGAAGAGTCTCTTAAGGATCGTGAGGATATTTTGCCATGTCTTTCGCATTGGCCCATCCTCTCCCAGTAATGGAAATGACATGGGCTACAATGGAAATAAAACTCCAAGAAGTCAGGTGTTCAAGGTCAGAAAAGTATATGATGTTGTTAGGAAGATAGACGTTAAAGAGATGAATTTCACAAAGCATGCATTCATTAATCAGACATCTCATGAACAGGAAGTAAGTTTGGTTGATGTCCCTATCCCTTCTTAAGTTAAGCCTACCTCTTTCCTTCTCCTTAATGATTTTTTTTTTTCTACTGGATTCATTTACCACTGATGCACATCTCATCTTATGATTTCTGTTTATTTCTTGTTTAATGTATTGTTTATTAGATGTTGAAGGCTTAGTTACCCAGCTGGTTTTGGTAAACTTTGTTTTTATTTCTATTATTTTATTTAATAGTGTAGTAATCTCAAAATGTGGTAATATTAATGTAATATATTGTATTAATGTAATTTAAAAGCAGTATTTGGAGAATCGTTGGGAGTTCTGATCATTTAGTTTTATCCAGCTTGAAAGATAAATGGAAATAGTTAAATTCTTAATCTGATCATTGTTTTCACATGAAGTTTTTTCCCCAAGTTGTTCTTGAATTTTATTATTACATGCTTTGAAACTTACCAGCTTACTACCACCCTCATCAAGATTATTGATTTATAGCTGTTTTCAAACACTTGCTTTAGCTGCTTGCCATTTAGATGTTGAATTACTGAAGGGTTTTCTTTGTAATTGTTGGTTGAGGGAATCCCTCTGTAGGAATCCCTCTGAGGGAATCCCTCTGTAGAAAATCATAGCTTGCCTTTCTGTAAAGCAGTTCTGGTTTCCTGCGTGCCACTCAGTCTGCACTGGGTATATAACTGACATACTATTCAGAGCACCTAAATAATAAGAACTGAAGGGTAGTCTCTTCCACCCCCCCCCCCCCCCCCCCCCCTCCATCCTCTTATATGGTACAGTTCATACCACCAAATTTAGATGCCAGTGATTACATGAGAATTTTCCTTAACCTTCGCATTTCTTTCAGGGTGTTCTGAAAATGGTATTTTGAAATTACTGCGTTCATTTGATGATATGATGTGTTCTTCGTGTTACTTCTAATGACTTTTAAGACCGAGCTATTTTGATAAGGTCACGACAGATGACACTCTTAATTGCAGCTATATTTAGTTAAGTAGCTCAGTTTTTGTTTAAATTTCTTCTCTTGCAAATAAGGAAAGCATTAGATTATTTAAAAAAACCAAGCACAAATATTTGTTTTTCTGATATCAAAATAGTTATAATAACAAATTGATTTATATAATGAATATAAAACTAGTGCTTGAGTATGAAAAATACTGTGTACAAAATGTAATGCATTGTACATAATTGTCCTTTAGAGTTGTTGATTAAAATATGTTGAGCTAGATTGGCATATTGTGAGTTTAACCAGATTTCCATTTTCAAAAAAACCAAGCCCTACCCAAATCACAAGAATCACTTTAATATTAAAGGCAGCATTTTCTAAGAGTTTTAATGAAAATTGTTTTAAATATACCAGATTAAATAACAAGCAGATGTTAAATGCTTTTATTACAGGAGCTACCTGCAGTGAGATATTCTGTTACCTTTCAGTGTAGATTTTCTGCTGCCTTTTTTTCTTCAAGGTTTTAGGAGTAGCTGACCTTATCTCCTGCCATTTTGTTTGCTTGTTGCCCAAAAAGGAAAAAAAATGAAGGTTTCATGCTTTTCAGCTCCATATCATTTCAGAACTCACTATACAACAAAAACATTCAATTGCAATTTGCAAAGGAAATTGTATTTCAGCAGAATCACTTATCTGTGTGCTCAAACTACTTTGTATGCTGAAAGAATTGTTTCTCAATTTAGTATGGAGTTCAGTGTTTTGCAGTAGACTTACATTACACAACTGGCATGGTTGTCTCAGAAAATATCAGTAATTCTTAATTATGTAAAACCAACATCTATATTTTTTAATAAATGAGCAAAATATATACTGGCTGTTGGATTAGCTAACAACAGAATGATTTAAGAATGATTACTGCTGTTATTTTAACTTAGTTATTTTGGAAGTATTAGAACTGAGGCAGCCCTTCATTAGGGCCACTCTTGTCTTCATGATATTTTTAAGGTTGATTTGAACTTAAAAATACAAAACTGCTGATGAGAACTTATTCTCATTTGGGAATGGGGCATACTGGCCTGGCAACAGTAAGTTCATCTTCAGTTGTGCTTGGATTTTCCTGTTTTCCCCTGAATTTACAGTAACTGGGTAGTGGGAGATGAGACATACTGCTGAGTCAATTGGGTGACTTCCTGTTCTCTTTTATTCCTACCTTCCCTTTCCTTTTTCTTTTTTGTCCTTTCCTTGAAAACGGAATTGTGATGATTGCTTTTGCCGTTTGGGAGAAGGGGAAAAAAGCCGACTATATCTCTAAATTATTGCAATTGTATGGAGGCTACTTGAAGACCTCGCAGTTGTATGTCTTCATTGGTACCAGTACTTGCATGTGGGACGTGCAGGTCTGTGGAAAAGAACTCCTTTTCTGGTTTTTGTTTTATTTGAGTTTTCTTGAATGTAGGCTGTGTAACTGTTTAGTACAGATTATTAAGGAAACCACAGAGGTTGCTAATCCAAAACGGGAGTTAATTCTGTATTAAAAAAGTCAACGTGGAAGGTAAAGATTTTAAATTTGAGATCCATATTGAAAATTTTAGCGGCAAGTTTCTTTAAATTGGAATTTGCTGCTAATCTTAAAATTCAGTCGTGGGGGTAAATGTCGTAGATAGTTTGAATTTGGATACAGGTTTTATGGGGAAAAACAAGTCTCTCAGGCTGTTCGTGTCATATGTCTTGAGTACTTTCCAGAGTACAAGAAAGTGGTACAGGTCACCACCGACTTCTTTTGAATGCTGTTTATTTGTGCAAGTGAAGATGTCTCGCTACTATCTTTCTTTACTATATAGGAAGCTAATCTGTTGTTCAATACTGTCTTCTTTCAAGAATGGACCTAGAAACTTTTATCTGCGGAATATTGAGGGTAGCAGTGGCAGGAGTTCTGTCTTGTGGTACCCTTGTGGGATATGCGGAGGAACATTATCAGGCCTTATTGCATGGTATAAGGAATTGTTTCCTTTCCCTCTGAATGCACTCCCATGAAGTCCAAATATCTCTGTACCTGATGACCTTTAAAGTTGTACTTCATAACTCCTTTTAAAAAGCTGGTGCAAAATTATGTTTTGCCCCGTGTAAGAAATGAAGAAAAACTTTCTTCTGACTTTTCTTAATGCTGTATTAAGGTTTTCTGTGTTAGTATATTGACTGAACATATTTTGAAGAGTTGTCACTGTAATGTAGCTTGGAAGGGACTGAAATCATGGGTATATCTTCATCTGAGGCTACTGAGGAATGTTATTGCTTGACAAGGACAAGAAAATCACAGGGCCGTCTTTGCTTTACTGAAGTTCCCTGTGGTAATTCATTACAGGCCTGGACAATTCAGGCCTGTGCAAATGCTTTAAAGTGGAAACACTAGCTAATTAGACAGACTGTTGTACTGATCTTGCAAGAAACAAAATAGTCATTGAATTTCGACACCAAATCTTGAAAAAAGCTACTGCTAACTCAAAAGAGAACCTACCAGTGAGAAACTTTGTGAATAGTAATTTTGACCAGGTTTACATTCGTTACTTTTTCATGTATTGCTCTTTCAGTTGCTGTTCAGTACGATCACGTATTAGGGAAACTTGTTGCAAAATCTCCCTGTCTGGTTGAACAAAGTTGGGAAGCCAGTAACATTTTTCGCTCATTTCAGATACTAAGATTCTTTTCTAGAATTGAATTGACTTCTCTGCTGTGACACAGTGGGTTCGTGGATTAGTGATCTCCTGTTCCCTGTGTCTTAAAAGACTAACTGTCTGTCACCTGGCAAAAGATTTTGCTCCAGTGTTGCAGTTTGAATATGTGTTTGATTTGTAGGGTCTTGCTTTCTAGATGGGTAAAGAGGAAGGAGTTGCATAGGTAAATCCTCACATGTGAGAGATGAGGTGTGCAACTGTAAAAGCTTGGCAGTTGATCAGACTCAGATATATAATTCCAAAGAAGCTTTTCTGAAATGCGACATATGAAAACTGAAGGTTGAGTGGAGGTTTGCGTTTAATATATGGTTCATGGTAAGAATCGACTGAAGAATGCTGACTTGTAGTTTTGAAAAAGTGTTGGTAATGGTTTGATTGAATATATCCATATTATGACCCTTACTCTGACATCTGAGATACTGTCAAAATGAGTTATGTGAGCTCACACTATGCATAAAGCACATCTTACTAGACATGTGCATGAGTCTAAACCTCAGTGGTGTTTTCTGGGGTTTGCTCCATCTACCTGGTACATGGAGCTTCTTTGACTGGGACTTAAAAAAAACCCAACAACCTGACACACTCTTATTATAGAAACTTGATGTGTATTACTGTTTCTCTGCTTGACTGCAGCAGTCAAGCAGTAATGTGCTATGTAACAATCGTGAGGCCAAACTCTGTTAAATAGTTGTGTTTTCACCCTTTCTAAATTATTTTATCTTTATTCCATCTGCGGCTTGATGATTTTCCTTCTATATGAAATTTTCTCTCTGTGCTCTATGGCTACAAGTACAGAATTTTTATGAGTATTTGACTCTTATCTCTAACATGACTTCTAAAGGATCATTTAAAGCTTTTACATGTGCATGATATTTATTTGCCTTAAGAGGATTATCGTATCATTAATATTATCTAATGTCAGCATGTTCCTTTTTTGTCTTTTTTTGCATGCGTTTGTTGCAGCCGCTGGAACTGCTGTGGCATTCTCTAGATGAATGGCTGGTTCTTATAGCCACAGAGCTGATGAAAAACAAAAGGGACTCAGCCAACATTACTTCTATTTTACTGAAGCAAAAAGGACCAGATCACCAGGATACTAGTCCTACGCCTTCCTTTGCCGCTGCAGGAACTGAGGGCAGAGAAGAGCTATCCTCTGATGCTGGCGAGTCGAAAACATATGATGTTACCGGGAAGCAGGAAGCTTGTGCTGATGGCCAGGATGTTATCTCCATGACAGCAAACAGGCTAAGTGCTGTCATTCAAGCCTTTTATATGTGCTGCTCCTGTCAGATGCCTCAGGGGTAAGGAGGGGATCTTGTTTATTACCTAAACTATTACCATTTAAAAATCATATATGCTTTCTTGGAAGAATGTTGGTGCTGACCAGATGATATTAGTGACAGTCAAGGGTATGCTTTTTAATGCTTTCATTAGTTCAATTATTTGAATTATTGAAAATTGAAAATTCTTCCCTCCCCCCCCAGCTTTAATGCCATCAAAAAGCACAGCATGTTTTCCATAGTGCTGCTGCCTGTGAATGTAGCGGTGTTGGGACAGATTTTGTATTGAATGTCTAATGGCTCTTTGTAGGATACAAAGATGGCTCTTATGTGAGTTACTTGCAGGTAATGTAATTTTGATCTCTTGAAACTTAGCTGTTCTTGCTGTTGGTTCTTAATGTGAAATTATCCCTAAATTTAATGTGATTATCCAACAACATCTATAAGCTCAGAAAAAAATATGAATTATCTTTGTGTATGAAAATGGTGGCTGGAGCAAAGCTTGTTTGGCTATATTACAGAAATTTATAACAAGGAGAGTTCAGTCTCAAAGTAATGCTCACTTGGAATTCTATCCTGGGTTGGCAAACATAGTTTTGTGTGGAACAGGCACTACAACTTAGGTAAACTTAATTCCGTAAGTATCTTGTTTAAAAATAAAAAAAAGCATGTCCACGGTAACGGAAGTCTTAGTCTGTCCAAGATTCTTATGGATTATATTTGTGAACTTGCAAGGAAAGGATCCTTTGACCCTCTTGAGTGGAGGATTAGGCAAGTATGGTGGTATTACAAGCTCCCTGAGGAATCTGGAAGCAAGGCTCCTACTACATGACAACTCTTCGTTATTCCCAGCCACTCGAAGGGTTTTTCTTTTCTGCCAAACCTAGTGGAATAAAAGCTTTCAAGTCAGCCAGTACTGTTTGTCTGGGGCAAGCTCCTCTGTGGACACTCTGGAAGACGATCTGGGGATCAGCATGTTCCACAAGCACCTCAGTACTTTCACTTTAATTTTACTCCACCTTGAAAAAGGAACTGCTGGTTAGCCATTTCCCTTGAAATTTCCATCAAAACTTGCTAAGAGAAGATGCCAGTAAAGTATTTACAGCAGCCAAATGAAAAGCAGAAATGTTTGTAGAAGTGATTAAGTACGGTGTCCCATGTGTTCCCCCTGCCTTCCCCCCCAATTTATCTCCTTATACCAAAAATCAGTTGGAGAGGTGACTGTCTCCCTGTGTTCAGGTGACTTGCTGATGGATCTTCTCCAATGGGTCTGTCCCCATGCATAATTTAGGCTTCAGATTAGGGAGAACTCCTGTGGATACTGCATAAGTTTAATTGAGAGTTGTTATCCTAGAAGCCAAGAGAATAAGAACTGTTTCAGTGACAACTGAGACAACTCCCTAGGATGCAGGAAAGTAAGGCAGAGCACACCTGAATTCTGTGTTGCTTTAGGGCTTTTCAGAGCTGCCTAGAGAAGTACAAAGATCTGAGACTTACTCTTATTGAAGTTTTCATATTAATAGGGGTAAATTGCACAATGGTGTAACTCAGTACTGCTTCCATCTTCAAATAACATTTGAAATTATAACAAATTCTGCAAATGCTGGAGCAGGCTGCCCAGGGAAGTGGTGGAGTCAACATCCTTGGAGGTATTTAAAAGACGGGTAGACATGGTGCTAAGGGGCATGGTTTAGCGATAACTTGGCAGTGCTAGGCTAATGGTTGGACTGGATGATCTTAAAGGTCTCTTCCAACTAAAATGATTCTGTGATTCTATGAGCCTATGTTGAATCTAGGCATTCTTTGTTAATATACTGAGATACAATGTTCCAAGTTTTCAGAATGAAAACTGACAAATGTATGCTAAATTTTTTTCTCTTCTCTGTGTATTGCATCTTACAGCTTGTGTGGCAATTTACAGATAGAGTTCATTGCCTTTCAGGGAAGACTGTCTTTTAGTTGTTTAATATTTTCAGATCATCTTTCAGACCAGAAGTGTGTTTAAAATGTTCATATTTGGTCTCTCAGATTTTATTTGCTTGTTTCTTTTTTGTGTGGATGAGAGGACGAATATGGTGAGGCTTGTTTCTTCAAAAAAGAGTGAAGGAGAGAAGGAAAATAGCTCAGTTTTATATAAAATGAGCTGCTCTTGTCTAAGTTGGTGTGGGGAACAGGAACAGTTCTACTGTTTTTCACAGCCTTTCAAGGCACTTGATGAGACGGTTTTATCTTTGCAAATATTTGTTAGCTTTTCCTGAAGCTAAAGGATCCAGTTAAGAATTTCTCTTTTTAAAAAAAATGCGGAACATAGATGTAAATAAATGGAGTAAGATTTGCACCCATGTTAATCCCTCCCTTGTTCTCCAGATACATATAGGAGTAAAAATAAAATTCTATACTAGTGTATGAGATGCTTGCCTGGCAAGTAGTTTTGTTATTTCACAAAGCCATTAAATACCACCTTGCCCCCCATTATTAAGTTTGATAAGTTTGTAATGTTATTTCTTCCTGGCTCTTTTCCTTGCATACCACAATTTACAAGGTGAGTGGTGGGAGTTTTATACAATGGACAAGAATATAGAATAATGTGCATATTGTGTATATTGTGCATATAATATCAGTCCTTCCATATATGTGCTTTCATTGTTGTATTGAAAGCTGAAAGGATTCAACAGAAAAATGTGTATATCCATTAGTTTGAGCTTATTTTGTTCATATAGTTAGTGGGCAGGTTGCTTGACCTTCTTGATTATTGGCATTTTTGCCTTTTCTATTAGTTTATTATGAAATCTTAACACTGCCGAGTATTTAGTTTCATGATTCACTAGTTAAACATCAGTTTCTATTTGCATAGTATTTTATTAAAAATATGCAACAATTCATGTAATTAAAATTCTTTTCAACTTCACTAACCAAAAGCAACTTAATGATTTTCTTTGAACAGGATGACATCGCCTCGTTTTATAGAATTTGTCTGCAAACACGATGATGTCCTTAAGTGTTTTGTTAACCGGTAAGCTTCTAATTTCTTTATTTTTTTTCTTTTCCCAAAATATTTCAAACTCATATTTCTCTTGTTACTGAGTTGTATTTTTAGGTTATTGTTGTGACATATGTACCATATGCACTTTAATGGTCCTGCCAAATTCAAGGGAGTGTATATTAATGATTCGGAGCTCAGACGTAAATGAACTGTTCTGCATATGTAAGCGATCCTTTTGTAAGATTCTGTGAGATTTCATGAACAAAATCTTTTTCACAGAGCAACAGAATAATTTCCTTAATGGATTCTTTCCTCATCTTTGTTCCAAATAAAGCCTTCCCTTTTGAGGCAGGTGAATACTTTAATTCTTCCTCAAACATGTTGCATTTAATGCTTTCTTAAAGGAGTCAAAACCATCTTTGTACACTTGGCTGTCTCCAGAGTTTCTCTGGGATAGCCCACTTTATAACCTTGCTTCTGTCTGGAGAGCTGCTTGTCATCAATCCTCCATGTTCAAAGGATGAGGTAGTATAAGTCATTTGGAAACAAGATTTAGAAAAACATTGTGAAATAGGAGAGTCTGTTGGAACTTCTCTATATGACTAATTGCATTGTCTCTTTATGTAGACTTTGTGTATCATGAAACATTATTATTAGATATCTGACTAACAGGCTTCTGACCTTTTTTTCTTTCAGAAACCCCAAAATCATCTTTGATCACTTTCATTTTCTTCTTGAATGTCCTGAACTAATGTCCAGATTTATGCACATCATAAAAGCTCAGGTAAATGTTAGGAGATGCTTAGTTACAACTTCTGTGACTATAAAGAGGCTGTTATGGTTAAAAATAACACTTAAAAAAAAATCCATTTGGGGAGGATGGAAGAAGTAACTGTGGCCTCCAGTGCCTTCTCAGTCTGGGATGTTGAAAGAATCAGATTAAACAGACACAGCAGCCAGATTTCTGTACTTCTAATTCTTTAAAATACACGTGTAAGTCCATTTGGGATGACCAATGTTAAATGTGTCTTACAAGTCCAACTTTCAGTTAAACAGAGTTAGCTGTCTATTATTAAATCTATTTGTGCACCTCTAATAGATTGATCTTTAAAATGTGGTACTTTGTTCCTCAGTTGACTTACATTTTGAGACAAGCTAGAGGATAAATACACCACTGTTAGTTGATTTGGCCATAGGAGTGTCAGCTCCTTCAGTGAAATATCATGTTGTCTTGTTACCTGTTACTGTTTCATACAATTTCCTTTTGTTTGTTTGATGTGGTTTTTTTTTTTGTTTTGTTTTTTTTTGAGTAAAATCCTGATGTCTTACATAACCTAAACTCACTTCTCAGTTCACCACAGGACATGAATTCAAGACTGAAAAGTTACTCTAGGGAAGACTAATGTAGTTAAGTGGAAAAATTAGTGAGCAAACCCCCGTATGGAAGTCTGCTGCTTTAGATAACTGTAGTGTTAAGCATCTGCCACATTTTCATCACTTACCTTTAAAAGATTGTGATTGTCTACGTGTAGCTCATAAACAGAACTGTGTTTTTGTTCTATTACAAATGAAGATGATCTTTGGGGGATAATGAGCTATTTGGAGCTCCTTTGTTTAGCACACACTGGTATACTTTTCTATGTTCTCTATTTGAGAATATATATATACTTTTCTATTTGTTCTCTATTTGAAAGGTTCCTTACATTAAAATATTTTGGTCAGTGACAGAGTTTGCTGAAAACAAAGGTAAAATTCCTCTAACCAACCAGAACCCCCTACCCCTCCTAAATAATTCTGGAGGGTCTGTTCCAAAAGCTTTATTTCTTTAGTTGTGAACAGTACTGTGCCTTCATTTTTGGAGGTATGCTGTTTTAGTAATCCAGTTGCATTTTTAAGACATGGTGTAGATATATTGTTTACTTACTCTTTGGTTGAAATGTATATTTCTGAAATTCATTGCCTATGAATGACAAAGAGACCCTGAGAACTGATACCCTGTTTTAACTGATCTAACAAAGTACATGCCATGAATTGTGATAGATGAGAGGCTGTACTTGTGTCATGCCTTCCTCAGAAGTACTGCAAAATATCAATGTAAACACTGGGTCAAACAAGCTAGGACCTTCTCACCTAAGAATTGCTTTGGAAGTTTTCTGGTTTCTTTGGGCTGTTTTTTTATTGCCATGAACTTTACTGCAAATATAACTTGTTTATATCATTTGCGCTCCTGTGCTCAGCTGTGACTGATAAACAGTAGTGTTACAGAAGCCAATGACTGAATTCTTATCTAGATTCCTTCCCCCTGCACCCTTGGAAAAAGTTTTGTGCTACTTTTCTCCTGTGTGAACTGGTAGCTATTTCTGGATAACTGATGGTCTAGTCTTTTTGCATCCAAGCTTTCAGCAAGCACTCAAGAGCATGCCTAGTCCTTTCCTCTTCCCAAAATACTTTATAGCGTATTGAGGTAGCATCACTGAGAAACTCTCTGCGCATCTCAAAAATGAATCGAGAAGTATGCATAACCATTTTCCAGTCATGCTTATGAGAGAGGAATTATTCAGTTGAATGCATCTGTATAATATGGTTTACCCCTTGTTTTGTAGCCATTTAAAGATCGCTGTGAATGGTTCTATGAACATCTGCATGCCGGGCAGCCAGATTCGGACATGGTGCACAGGCCTGTCAATGAAAATGACATCCTTCTGGTTCACAGAGGTATCGTGTTCATAAATAGAAGTAGCATATCTTTGAAATACATTGAAATATAGTGAATTACGATAAAAAAATAATTGGTGCTTTGTATTTAGATTCTATTTTTAGGAGTAGCTGTGAGGTTGTGTCTAAAGCAAATTGTGCAAAACTAAAGCAGGGGATTGCTGTCAGATTTCATGGAGAAGAAGGCATGGTAGGTAAAATTGCATGTTTTTCCTTTATGGCGTTTATATAGGGAAATATTAATTCTCTTTCACAAATATAGTTTTGAACTAAATCCTCATTTAAAATAACTTTTATACTTTATTAAGAAACATGTGGTTACCCATCATAACTGTTTGTACAGTGAAAGTTGTAGGTACTGATATATTTTGTTCTTTGGCATGCAGGGACAAGGTGTGGTGCGTGAGTGGTTTGATATCTTATCCAGTGAAATAGTTAACCCGGATTATGCCTTATTTACCCAGTCAGCTGATGGTATGTCTCTGCCTCTTTTTTTACCTAATTTTAGGGTGTCATCTTCTATAAAAGCATTTTTATAATCCAAGAAAAAAGTCACTTAATTGGTTTTGGAATATAAGATTGATACTTTTTAAAAGCAACACTGACAATTCTATTCATTGTACATTTTTAAAACTACAGATGAAATATTTTTCTTAATTTGATGTTTCCTTGATTTTGTTCTCTCTTTTGTAAGAGGAGAGTGAGTTGTTGGCTTTAATGAGTCTGTGGTATTTCTTCCTGGTAGTAGAAGGACATAACATTTTGAGAGCAGTATACAAAGTGTTTTCTTTTCTTCTGTATGTGCAAGGGAGCTGTGGAAGTATTCCTTTATTTCCTTTTAGAAATCCACAAACTCAATCAGTGAATTTTTGTGATATAACCAGATGTTGATCTTCACAAGTCTACCTTGTATTTGACTTTCTGTCTTTTGGGTGCTTCATATAAAGCAAATTTTTATCAATAAAAGATGTTACATAATCATCACTGATAAACATTTTGCTTTCTACCATATGAAGTCTTAGGAAGTGGCAAGGAATTCAGTCAACAGCAGAGGCATAGATTAGTTCCTGAAAGTTAAAAGGAAAAGTTCAAGGATGTCTGTTTGAGGTGGTCTTTTTCAAGGAGAAAAGGACTGGACTGTCTCCTGTCTGCACCTGGTTGGAGTCAGATGAAAGGAAGTGGATGTGTTCTGATCCTTCCTTTGAGTGTGTTCACAAGTTGATAGAAGCGTGGCCCATTAGAGTGAGCAAATAATGCATATAGCAATATAGTAAGAGGGAGGACCAAATTTAGCAGGTCATCATTACCCTTACGTTGATGATAATTATTTCAGAGTGGTGCCTTGGAAAGTGGCTAAGCAGTATCATTGTAATAATAGGATGTCATTGTGTTCTAATACATTTCTTTCTGATGTTTTTTTGGTGTAAACAAAAGAAACCCAAACCAGAATGCGAAAATAAAACTCTTTCGGTGGTTTCAGATGCTTAGTATATTTGATAAATATAAACTTAATTTACCTTTTTTTTTTTACGTCACAAAACATAAGAATCTTTTTATTTTATAGGAACAACTTTCCAGCCCAACAGCAACTCTTCTGTAAATCCAGATCATTTGAACTACTTCCGTTTTGCAGGCCAGATCCTGGGGCTAGCTCTGAATCACAGGCAATTAGTCAACATTTACTTCACGAGGTCATTCTACAAACATATTCTTGGTATGGTTTTATTAAAATACTGTTTATTAGTCATTTCCCCTTTTTACTTTTGTGTGTGTGTGTGTTAAAAGTGAAAAATTCATGGAAATGAATGTTTTGCTAATTTTTTTATGTACATCAGAGTCACAACATAATATGGCAGTAATTGCTATTCCAGTCTGAATCTCTCTTAGGAACAGTTATAGTTGCAAAATACAGAAATACATTAGCAAAACTATGTGGGAATTTTATACAGTTAGCAACTTTTAATAAAATAGTTAATCTTTCAATTTATATTTGAATATGAATCTTAAATTAAAAACAAGGCAGGCATCATTAATCTGTCTAAAGCATAATTATATAATTTAGTGGTATTTAATGTTGCTGACTAGGAATGCCTGAAAGGCAGACTAGTGCAGCCAGTTGTTTTTGTGGTGTGTGCAGTTCTTTGCATCACAGTTGTGAAATTCATCTGTCCTGCCATGTAATGTCATTCTTGAGAAATGAAAATAATTGATCCCTAGTTAACTTAGGACAAACTTACAAAGTTGATAGTGTTCATGAACTCTGGCAAAAAAAATCTATTAGGCATTCTTTATCATGGCTGGAGTCCTTCAGTCATGTAATATTTTAACAAGGTGAACTGTTGCGAACCTCCCTGTGTACTCACTCCAACAAATACTACTTATTTCCTGAAATTGTGTTTCAGAACCAATGCAGGCTTCTTCCCAAGGAAAGTTAATTCATATGCTTACTGTAGCATTCAAGGGCATTGGTCAGAAGTCTTTATAAAAACATAACTTTTTAATAGAGAAGGACTGGTGGTATCTGTGGTCTAGGGCTCTTCTCTGCTCTTTGAGAACCTTTGTGCCTCTTGGTTGTCGAACGATGCCCCTGTTTTGCATCGTCATGAAAAACCTTTCCTCTTGCATGAAGATGTGATGGAAGGGTAAATTGACTTTGCATTCCTGTTACTCCTCTAAGTACATAAATTCATTTGCTGCTGCAAGCAGAATTTCTTTTGTGTTTGAGTGCTGTTCTTTAATTTTCTTTGGAAGTATAAGATAGCTTGATGTTGAAAGTTGTACTCTTCCTCAAGAACTGCTCCTTACTTTAAGACCTACCAAGGTTTTTGAGGGATTGTTTGCATTTCATTCTATTTTTCTGTAATCATTGTGTCTGTCTACAGTTTGCCTGTGATGTTTGCTGAGTCCAGGACAGATCAGCTCTTAACTTCAGATCTACTGTTTCTTGTCCCTGAAAGTGTTCAGGGAACACTGTTGCAGTTTGTTGATGGTGCAGGCTCAGACATCTTTGTCAAAATCTTCTTGACAAAGGGCTGTATTTTACTTCTTTTTCTCAGTACTGCATTCTGCTGCAGGGGAGTGAGTGTGTACTGGGCAAGAGGCAATAGAGGGCCTCACTGAGCTGCCTAGTCATTGATCTTCACATAGGAAAGTGGTTCCAAAGTATGCCACACAAAGATGTGTCTAATTTGGCATTGACTTAAGGGTTGGCCTCTGAAATAGAGATATTTCTTCTGTATGAGCAGAAGAATGATGCTCACAGGCTGATCTCTGTGATGTGTTCACAAATGAGAAAAACTTATTTTTCTGCTGTTCAGTGACACTTTGAGAATAGTCAAGTGTTGCTCTTGTCGCCTCTTTTGGAAATGACTGCTAATGAATTTGTCTTCATTTCTAGTTTGAATTGTGATTATATACTGGATTTGTTGGATTCTGAATTGACAAGATGATCTATTATTTACTCTTTTTTCTTTTTTTCATTTTGCTAGAGTAACTGTTGCAAACCAAACAGCAGTGAGTAGTCTCTGTTAATAGATCTCACCAAGTTCGTCATAGTAACTTGTCATTCTGTTGAACAGGCATCCTGGAAAACTCTAGAGGTTTGTGCACGTACTTTAAGTTCCAAAGGTTCACAAGTTTTTATCAATTCTTGTTACTTAACAGACACAGAGAACTGGAAAAACTACACCTCTGCTTCCCAAAGTAGTTGCTTTTTCTGCCTCAGTCACAGTGGGTTTTTTTTAAACCTTTCCAAGGCCTTTTCCCTCAGCTTTGTGCATCTCTTCTTGCTTAAGGAACCCCAATTGCACAGCAGCAGATGCTCTTGAAGGGTTTTTGTTTTATTTTTGTTTCAGGTTCAGCTATGAGTTATGCTAACTGTTGCTCATGCCAAATAAAAGTTACCAGGTTACAGGCATAGGGATTCCCTTCAGCTACTTGTCAGGCCTTAAGTAATGGCATGTGAAATCTTTGAAGCCTGAGATTATTTCCATTCCTTTGGTTTCTCGCCTTGCACTGAGCTCCTTGTTTTCCATAGTCTTTCCTGTTGATGGCACTGAATCCACCAGTTGTGTGGTGGGATCTCCTGTAGCTGGGGAACAGTGTGAACCTCTTTCAAAGGAACTCTTCTCTTTAGTCAACAGACATGATGTGGAAGTGCCTTAATTAGAAGCTGAAACCTGTATGAACAAATATGGCTACTTTTTTGAGACTCAGGTGGGTGCATCACCTTTTTTCACTATGATGAATTGAGATCTTTCTGCAACCGTATCTGGTAGGCAAGGAAAGATCACCAACTTAAGTGATGACCCAGTTAACACACACCTAATATGCTTTATAACGTTGGATATGTAGCTTGCATGATTTCTTTTTGTGCTTTATTCCATAATGCTTCATGTTTATGAGGGCTGTGCTCTTATATAGATGTAGAACTGAGGCAGAAATATAGTCAGAAATTAATAAGGCCTTTTAGGTTTGTCTTTCTCAAACTGCCTATCTGTCTGCCTTCTGCTTAAACAGGGGAGGAGAAGATAGTTTCACTGGTGCTGTTGTCCAATTACTTTGTATTTTTTCTAAGAAGCCAATTACTTTTCTATTTGAAAAAGGAAACTTCCACTTCCAACATGTAAAGACACATAGCAGATAAATACCTAGCTGTGCTATCTGCTGTTAGACTTAAGTCTGCTGTTTCACTTCTTGAAATGGCATAGACAAAAAATAAAAATTAATTTCTGGGTCAGTGTATATTGAAATGGAGGCCTTAAATCCTTGCATACTTACTGCACTTGCTTCAGAGCTTACTTGTGGTAGCTTTTTGAAGTTGTGTTGCACAGAAATAGCTGTTTATCACAATTATGCTAAGATAGATTTCTCCTCCTTTCCAAACTACAGGTGCCTTAAGGGTATAGCAAGAGATTCAAATTTTTTCCTGATAAATCCGACAGAGTTTCTTTCTAACTGCCCAGCTCCAGTCTGTTGATTAGCAAAATATCTGTCAAACAAATGTGTGAGCTTAGCGGTTTGGTTTCATAACATGCTGACTATGAGTATAGTCTCATCATAATACTCTAGATCAGTTTCTTCTCTAAAGGAGTCTCTGATTCCTACTTTTCAATCTGCTGCTTTTCCCACATGTTTTGCTTATATCCCTCAGAGACATCATTATTTCCACATTTCATATGTGAAATGCGCATATGCTTACTAGTTGGCAAAAGTGAAAGTCCTCTAGAAACTACTAGACAGCTGTTAGATTTTTTTATTTTGAGAGATGACAGTGAAAATTCATTAGTAAATATTCTGTTCTTCTCTTAAATTGGAACGTTGCTTGATTTTTATTAGAAAAATAATGTCTTGGAGCTTGCGTACGCACCATTTCAGCGCTAATCAGCTCTTCCATGGAAATACTACAACAGTTTTTGCACTTACAGGTTTGCACCGGTAGCTAGCCTTTGAATTTTGTGTTACTCTGTGGGGTGCGGCTTCTACAGTCCAAAGAGTGCTAAGACCTTTACTAATGGGCACCCTTGTGACATTTCACAATGCACAGAAGATGGTGAAGCAAAGAGAGTACGTCCTGATAACTTTTTCAACTGGCTAGTAGATCTCATAGCAAACATGATTAAAAAGAAAGAAACTGAAGAGTGAAAAAAATTAAGAACAGAAGGGTTGTCTTCATTTTTTTTTTTTCCAGTTATAAATCCTTTTCTGAGGGAAAAGATATTTTTGTATAGAGAAATGTGATATTTGGGTTTCTAAAACTTATGTAGAAAACTTAAAAATTTTTTTAGGAAACTCATTTAACATTGTGTGTTCTGTATGGTTAGATGCTTTCACTGAAATCCATTAGTGAGCTAAAATTGTGCAAACTGTTGTTGCTCAAGTGGTATGCTATTTGCTGCACTGGGAAGAAAAACATACAGAGGAAACTTGATTCTTTTGTACTTTTAAAATGTAGCAAGTACAGTTCTGCAGTAGTTAGTAATGATGAATCCCGTTTTCCCTTTTCCTATTACTGCATTATTCTGGTTTCTCTCTAGAGGGCAATCTTCTACCATATATTAAGGTGTGTGTTTGTGTGGTTTTGTGTTTTTTTTTTTTTTTTTTTCTTTATCCTATTTATTTGGGCTTTTTTTTTGTATCTTTGTTTTTTCTAGGTATACCGGTAAATTATCAGGATGTAGCATCTATTGATCCAGAGTATGCAAAGAACTTGCAGTGGATTTTAGATAATGATATCAGCGATCTGGGTTTAGAACTGACCTTCTCTGTTGAGACTGATGTGTTTGGGGCAATGGAAGAAGTACCACTGAAGCCAGGGGGTGCAAGTATACTTGTTACACAGGAAAACAAGGTGAGTATGCAGGTTCATTCAAAAGTTGATAGTATAAGAAAAGTAATTGGACCTACTTTCTGAATAACTGGAAGCGTAAATGGTGTATACCCGTTTGGAAGGAAATACACAAAGTTGCCAACGCTCTTTTCCCCTTTGTCTGGCTTAGCATGTTATAGAAATAGTACTATTCAAAGTCTCAGTGAGTGTTCAGGTTTGAGATTCTTCTTTCTGACAGAACTTTTGGAAGGAAGATAGGATCAACTTTAAATGAAGGGTTCATTTTAAAAGTTACAAATATTCCTGAGGTAAAGCGGTGGGTGTAAACGTACCAGGAAGGTAAAACAGTAGCAATTGCTAAAAGTAAAATTGTAGGTAATGTTGCAAAGTGTGCTGCCTGCTAGGGCAGTCTGTGGCCACAGTAACATATGGATAATTGACAGAGTAAAAGGCTGCAGGAAGCTTTTTCAGCCATTTGCAAGTCACTCAGCGTGTATGAAAATAATCTACCTTTTTAATTTACTTTAATAGTAACAGCTTGGAAAGTCCCTAGGTTCTCTGCAGAGTTAGTTCAAAAACAAATACGGGAAAGCGCAACCAGATTTTGAAAATCATCTAAAAATTAAGATGGACATCAGTCTAATCGAATTCTGCAGTTACCCACTAGATAGTTTTGAGTAACTGCAGGAGTGCCGTGGGTAGACCTGCAATTTTTTGTATCATTGACACTTTTGGTCCTTATATCTGCTTTGTGTTTTGATTTTCTTTCGTGTTGAGCTAGCCTAATCTTGCTTTGTGTACGTAGTATTCATTCAGCGCTACCAGTTGTGTAGACAGCTGCTGTATTAGTAAATGGCCACTTGGTGTCAGCATTTGTTCTAACGAAAGCAACCGGCGCTGGATTCTTGTATGCTTAATCCTCGTTTTCACTAAGGCAGAGTGTCATTCCAGTAACTAGAATACGTATTATTAGCCTGATTCTGCACTATTTTCCTGCAGTATCATCATTCATGAAAGAATACAGATGGTAAAACAAGTCTAATTGTGAAAGCAGTGGATGAATAATTTCTTTATTACCTATCAGAGAAAGCAAGGATGTTGGTTCTTGTTTCTGGGCAGTCTTAGCTTCTAAATGTATGGAATAGTTGGTCTTGATGTAAATTGTGGTTTTGTAGCAACTATTTAAAAGCTGTCATCAGTTAGCATGAAATTAGAAGTTTGCCCACATGAGCATACACTCAGTCGTTAATAGTTTACATTGGTCCGTTAACTTCTGACTTGGGACATAGGCTAAAAAAGGTGGTTGAACATGTGTGGAACAGATGTATCCATTCTAACTCATCAGCCTTCTTCAGCTATGGCAGGAGGGGACAGGAATTTGGGTAGCTTTTTTTTTTTTTTTGAAAGGTGGTTGTCCTGGTTTGAGGTAAAACAGAACCTGGTTTGTGGTAAGAAACAGATGACTTGTGGTGGCTTTGAAATGGTTAATATTAGTTGATTTTTGAATTTGAAGCTGCAAAATGTGAAGTCAACAAACATCTGTAAGATGGCACTATCTCTTGTTAACTGATTTTGACAGTGGCGAGCCAAGTTGTTGAAAATTGTAGATCTGTGTTTTAGTGGCATTTGGACATTTTTCCCAAACTCTTTAATGTGCTGTGGTTTTGCAGTATGCTTTAGCTTAGCAGTTCTAACAGGTTAAACAGGAAAGTCTCTGCCTTACTTTATAAAACATCTTTTTTTCCTGCAAGAGAGATCTTTTTTCTGCCTTTACCTGAGGAATAAAAGATTGCTGTTTAAAACTCATTGTATTTGCAATACCTCTGGGAGAAGAAAATTCAGCTTCTAAAAGAATTTGCTGTGTAGGCACACTAGCAGATTACCTGTTTAAAGGATAGCATTTTTAAAAAATGAAATTATGAGTGAATCTTCCTTAAAAAAAAAAAAAAACCAGCCAAACCAACAAACCCAGAAAAAAGACCCCCATGCCAAAACCAGTCCATTGCCCAGCCCCTGAAATCACCCTCTAACTCCATCTCCCTCGAACTAAAAACTAAAGTAAGAGAGAGTAAACGCCTCATTGAGGAGTGGTAGTAATAGCTGTTTGCAAAAAGCTGTTTTTTTTGTACAAGGGAATTTTCTGTTTGTTTGGTTTTTTTTTTTTTTTTTTTTTTTTTAAATCAGCTGTGTAATAGGTGAGTGGTTGTGGGACCATACCACGCAAATGTTCCAGTCTTATAATCGAAGCATCCGTGTAGCTCCAACTGAAATATCAGTTATCGTAGTGTCGTAGTGGTTCAACTGCCTTTTGTCATGGTAATGGGGTCTTCAAAGGGAAAAGTCAGGCTTTCTCCAGTGTCCGTGCTATGCATTTCTCTTTGTTCTTTGCTGTGTATATTTTTGCAGCTTTCTACTTACCTTTTAGGAAAAAATAAAATTAGACCTACACAAAGTTTGACCATATGCTATTTTAAGAAATGGTGCAATTCTCCAAAATCCTGTCCTCCCAGGACTTGTCTGTCTGTAAGCTGGCTGTGCTGTTTGGCAGTAAAAAAATTACGGATTTTTTCAAACAGCTTTGGAATGGGGCTGCTCTCTGAATCTGAACATCACAATGAACATTGATCCCTGTCTCACAGTATATGGGATTGTGAAATCGGGGAAGCATAATCTCTGCTTGATTTACCTCAAAGGAAAATAGAGAACAACCCCTCACCCAGACTAGACTTTGTCATCATATATGTGATGCCCATGTATGTTCAATCAAATTTCTCCTCTTAAAAGAAGGCTGGATTGTACCTTTTATGAACTATGTAGGAATGCATATGTAGATCTGAAATTATGTAGATATTTCTGTTTTGTAATGTGTTCCTAAGGCTTCTGAGAGGGAATAAAATGTAAATGTAGTGAACAGAGGGAAAAACAAATTGACCAGTTTTTCTACTGGCATATATTATGTAAATTCTGTGGTACAGGTCTTTCAGCATGTGCCAATGCTGATAGTCAGGATGCTTGGCTGTTTCAGGCTGTGTAAAACATTTCTTGTTGCACCTAAAGCACAGCAACTCTTTTCTCTCGTAATGAAAATATTTTAATGTAAATATTTTTGTAATGCAGAAAATAAGTGTTTGTCATATTTTTTTTCTAATTAATTTTTCTTCCTACAACCCTGTCTTCTGAAAAACCTAATTTACGTAACAGCAACTTAAGAGATGTAAAACAAGTTTTTCTGATCGTTGAAGATGAGTGTTAACACTACTTCTAATCCTGATATGGCTAAAGTTTCTGATTTCTTCCCAGAGCTCATAAGATGTCTTCACAGAGACTGACTTTTGTTTAGTGCAGTTAATCTCCTTTGGCTGCCCCTCTAATTCCTTAGAGAAGGGAGGCGTCTTCAGTTCCACTGACTGTAGAAGCAACCTAGGGAAATTACTAGATTGAAACTAGATTTTTGGGAACAGCTCTGCAGTTGAAGATATGATTAGGTAATGTTCCTCTTCTTCAGAGCTCTTCACAAATTAATTGTCTTCTCACACTAATAAAATGGTGGTAATGCGTTTAAAAATATCTTCCAATTGCAAAGCAAATGACAACCCTCTGTACTTCTGTGAATGTAAAGAGCTACCTTTGAAAAATATTATTCTGATTTCTGAAAGGGAGGAAAGAAAGAATGCATGGTGGCTTTTGTGCAGGTTCAGAACCTTAAAGTTTAGGTTAATGTTTTCTAAAATTAAAAATCAAGGTAGTATTTTTCTAAGATTATTGTCTTGAAGGAAGGTGACAGTTCAGGTGGTTTAATTGGGAGATATGTTTCATGATTTCGTTATTAAAAAACACAATTAGGACACCAAAGCATTACTTTTGAAACTGAGTACCTTAAATAATCTAGGAATAAATTTTGTTCTCAAGTAGAAATCTCTTTTCTTCAGTAAAGAAGCTTTATTAGACTTGCACAGTTTTGTCAGGGTAGATGAGACATGTTTATACAGCTTTAATGTAGGCACTTCTGTCTGTCTCATTCTAAAAATCTTCCTCTATTAACTGCCTCCTAGGCTTTTGTGTTTTCAACAAAAGCAAAGTTCGGGTGAATTCCTTTTCTAACTGGCATCTTTTAAAGGGGACAGAGCCCCCAAGTCTCTAAAGCATGCAAAAGCATGATACTGTCTGTTCACATGTTTATGGCATAAATGCTTTTCTGGATTTTTTTCCTTTTTAAAAACTGAGGAGACTTGATTTTAATAAAAAAAAATGAAATTGTTATTAAGACAACAAAGCTTGCAAGGGTAAATAGTACATTCTGTTAGACTTCCAGACATAGGGAGGGGAGCCAGAAAACTTTTTCGTTCACAGATATTCCTTCATAAGGTTACCCTTTTTCCTGAGTTATGCTAGTTTGCTTAATAGAATATTTTTCGTTACAGGCATTGCCTTGTTTATGTCCTTACATGATCACAATGGTGGTTGTATTAGATGCAGACATGATAAACTAAGTTTTATTCACTTCCTTTATCTTAGTCCAAGTCCCTGGTTTTTGACTGGTTTGTATTATGATTTGAACTCTTCTGTTTGGGTATTGTCTTTGGAAGGAAGGAGAGGGGAAGAGCAGAAGGGGCTGTGAACTCTCAGGAGCCTTCTGAATTACTTTTGGGTTGCTTCCATGTGTGAGAAGTGCATAGGGACTCTTAACATCTTACAGTAGATGATATCTGTAATGTATTGAAGACTGCATTTGCGTGTGTGGGAGAGTTTTCATGACCACATTTTTGCTGTTGTATATCTTCGTGTCGTTTTTTACATTGCAGGCTGAGTATGTCCAGCTTGTCACAGAGCTTAGAATGACAAGAGCCATTCAGCCTCAGATAAATGCCTTTCTACAAGGCTTCCATATGTTTATTCCACCATCTTTGATCCAGCTTTTTGATGAATATGAACTGGTAAGCAGAAATATATATACTTTTAAAAAATATTTTGTTCAGCATACTTTGTCAGTAATGTAATGATGTAGAAGTAAAGCTAGCTACCCACAAATTAAACATTTTATATCTTTCAATATGATTTTGATTCCTGGGCATCTGTCAGTGACGATCTCAATATGTGTGTTCCTGCTTATCCTATTTACTTAGAATGACAATCTTCCTTCATGTGCCAGTGATAAACATCTTAAATTTCAAAATGGGATCAGCATGTTGTGGTCTTCAAACCTTTTCATATTTTCTTTCAGGAGTACAGCAATTCTTTACAAGTAAGGAGGTGCTGTCTATTGTCTTTACTTTTTCTGAGCCATAAAATCAAATTCCAATAAGTTTGTGGGGTTTTTTGTGTTTTTGTTTTTTTTTTTTCTTTTTTCTGTGGTGGTTTGATTTTCTGTAACCAAGACATCTCAAGTTTTGTCTTAAGTCATGCCAAAACGCAGAGCTTTTTTTCTCTTAGATTCTTTGGCAATAGTTTCCACCTCTTGATACTGTGTGCTTAAATTTTAACAGATCATGTGAAGTTAACCTGAATCCAAGAATCTTCTTGTATTAAAATTTAGTCATAGATTCCATAAGGTTACAACTAAACAGAAAAAGCACTGTAATTTTTATACTTCTTAAAGCATTAATTTTTAAAATAGCATAAACATTTGAAATTAATGGTTAGTCAGGAGAACTAATCACAATCTGTATGCTTCTTCTGAAGGAGCTTTTGTTGTCTGGTATGCCAGAAATTGATGTGAATGATTGGTTAAAAAATACAGAGTACACCAGTGGCTATGAAAGAGGAGACCAAGTTATTCAGGTAAAATTTTTTTAATTTTTTTTTTTTTAATAATGTAGACTGGTACATTTTAACCCCTAAAAAGGTACTTTTGTTGTGGTCATTTTCTGTGTATGTTTATGGAGCTTATTTTGGCTGAAATTTGTGGACTTTCTTTATACTATGTTCCTATATTAAGTGACTTAATTATGTATTTTTCATATGAAAATTTCATAAGAAAATTGCCATCATTTAAGTAACAAACACAAATTTTCCATTTATTGTTTTGCCATTGTCTTTTCAAGTCCTGCAAGTATTAATGGAAAATATAAACTAACTTATTTTTCATTTAGTGGTTCTGGGATGTTGTGGAAGAACTAACTCAGGAAGAGAGAGTATTGCTATTACAGTTTGTTACTGGCAGGTGAGAAACTCTTCTGTAAAAACAAATATATTGTCTGGATACAAGAAGTCAAGAGACTTCAGATTACCATACAAGATCATCTAACTAGAAACTGTTTTGCATACTCTGGTGTTCCATATGTTGATCAAAGTAGACAAAGTGTGTGTTAATACTTTTGCTGCCTGTATTGCCAGCAAAATGATCGATTACTTATTTATTATACTTGACTGCTTTGCAAGAGGTCTTTGTATAGTTAAGTTGCTGTCTCAGGCAATTTTTAACAAGGCAGCAGTGAATTTAACTGTGCTTTGTATTCTTCTTTCTGTTGCATATCTATGTGGTTCTTGGCTTCTCCAGTAATAAGTATAGGCTTTAATATATGAGATAACTAAGTATCACTTCAGTCAGTGTAAACAGAACATCTTTCTTCTGAAGCTGAGTTGAATTTATCATTAGTGCAGTGTGTTAAGATCTAGTGAAGATGTAACCTTATGCAAGACTGTGTTTGTTTTATATCGTATTTCTGTCCTAAATTCTACTTGTTCTTCAGGGAAAGCCACTTTTATTTCCTTCTGGTTTGGGGGTAGTGGGGGAAAGTTTTGAGCAATGAATGCCCCTATGAGCTGGGCGAGTTGCTGACTTTGTGTATACAGACATTTTGCTAAGTGAATCCGTAGTACATGTGGACCTGGGCTGTGTAATCCACACCTTTTTCTGTGGCAGGTGGAGATCGCACTATCTTCTTAATTTGGTGTTCCCTTCACATTCTAGGAATAGTAGAGTAGTTGACCTTTTGTTTATAAGTTTTGTGGTTAAGCAATGGTAAAATGCAAATTAAGATCATCAGACCTTGTCTTTTATACCAAGGAATTTCACAGTTGCGGAGGTATCATCAAATGGCAGCGTCTTCAAATTCTATTAGTTTCACTTGATTTATTATGAATTTCATTGTTTTTAGGGATCACAGATAATTTAAGAAGCTAATTCCGTGCACATCAATCTTTTCGTCCTCTGCAGAAATGATTCCTGCAGTTCTAACTGCACATTTGTTGCACACCAGCTCCTGGTCTTTCATTTTTAGTGGAATAGTCCATTTCTAAATCTAGGTAGCAAATAAGGATCTTTTAAGATGTAAGGTCATGTTTCAAATACTTCTTAAAACATTCCAAACGATACTGAAGTGGCATTCACTATTTTCATGGCATTTGGGATAATCTACTGGATTCTAAGAGATGCTTTCTATCAAGTAAACAATTATTTTGTCTGATTAATACGTGCTTGAGCGCCATTCATTTTGGTCACAAATCACATACTGACTTGTTCTTATGCGTTTAGGAAAGAATTTTTTGGTATCTCTTTTAAGAACTCTGGGCTTGAATTCAGAAACAAACTGCTCAGGTTTTTTTCTGTATCAGCTAGTAGGAACTCATCGTATTTTTTCTTCAGTAATTGAAATGTAATAGGTATATTTTCCCATAAAAATTTAACTTTTGAAAGTTACCTCTAACAGTGGTACGCAGCTAGCATTTTTGCACGTAAGTCCCCAGACAGTCCTAGTTTCTGGGCATGGAAGGTTTAGAAGCTGAGTTGTCTGTGAGCTAAAGCACCAGTTAGTCTAGTACAGGCCAAGTAAGTAAAATTGTACGCTAAAAGCATAAGTAAAATTAAGTAAAATTGTACACTAAAAGCATACCTGACTTCAAACTGTGATCTTTTTCTAGTGTCACATTTCCTTAGTGAAGAATTTGTTTCAGTATGTACTGGTTGGCAGGTTGTGTTCAAAATTTCCATTGTTTTTTCCATTTCCCTTCAATCTCTTCTTCATATTCACTTGATTTTTTTGTGTGTGTGTATGAAGAGGTACTATTCTTTCTTTCCAATCAAAGACTATGAAATTAATTTTGCTGATCAAATAAAGCAATTATATTTATGACTATGTCTTCACTGTTTCTCTGACATCTCTAAGTATTTCTTAAACTTTGCCTTTTTGTCTTCTTCCCCCACTCTGACATCTTTTTCTCTTCAATGTAATGAAGTCTCGCCTGTGGTAGTTTCAGTGGAGATACCATTGTGTTCATCATTAATACCAATTTTGAGACACTTTTTAACAGTAAAGTAATTGTTGTGAGCAATGTTTGAATAGGATATTGTGTTTGGAGGTCTTGGCACACTCAAGAAAAACCCTGAATATTCTTGTACCTTATGTTGGGGATCTGAAAGTTTGCTTGTGTACCACCTACTTTTTCTCTGCTGACAGCTGTTTGAGATTGTAGTGTCAGTTCCACATGATTTTCCTTTTCTTTTTTTTCCCCCTCTTGATTTGTTTGGTGTTTATAATAGTATTTGGCTAAATTGCTGTTAATTGTCCGTTGGCAACTTTTGATCAGGTTTTTAGTTAACAGTTGGAGGGAAATGTTGACAGTTTATCATGATAAATTCTACTTTATTGGTATTCTGCAGGTATCAAGATTGCTGTTTATCTTCTTGGGGGACTGTAGTTTCTGTTGAGTAATAAGCTATATGCTATTTTAAGGCAAAATCAGCTTTTTTGATAAATGTGATATATATGACTACTTTAAAAAGTAAAACGAAACATAAGGGAGCTGCCCTAAAGTATCTCTTCTACACTGTTTTTACATAAATTTATGCAAAAATCTGTAAGTGGGAAAATAGGTAGAAAAGTTAGGATTCAGAGGTAAACGTCAACATTTTAATGTTACTGAAGTTTTCAAAGCTATGGAATCTTATTATTGCTCTTGCTGAAGGCTATTTGCACATGCAGTGACAGAGGTAAGATCTTGTGATAGGCACATATTTGGAAGGCTTTTTTTACTATATTGGCAGTGTTTTGCTTGGAAAGAAAACTCATTCTTGGAGGTGTAACTTGGCAACCATCTGTTACTTGTGAATGTTCAAAGCCCTGATTATACTATATGATTTTGACCTGTTGTATGAAAAACATTTTAATAAGATTGTAAAAAATTTTAGCTAATAATGGGCTGAATGAAAAATTTTCAGCAGTTAAGTTTGTCTTTTATTGCTGATTTGAATGTGGAATTCTCTTGGTTCACTGCGGGGGGGGGGGGGGAAGTCACTGCGGGGGAGGCAGCACTGTACTAGAAATGCGAGCCAAAACCATGGTATAAGAGAGTACCGCTGTAAAATCTTTACAACTGTTGAACTGTGGCTGTGAGCACAATTCCGTTTGTATGTCAGAAGTAGCGTGCTGCAAATAATTGGTACTTCCCTCCATACCGTTTGCCTTATATACCAGTGCTAGAACTGCATGGCCAACATTGCTGTCATTAAGCTAGGTGATACAGGTTTACGTGTTGGATACTATAGCTAGCTCTTAAAAGTATGTTTAAAAATATTACTATGAGCTCTGTCCTAGCTCCTTAACATTTGGCAGTAGCAACCTTTACTCCTTTGCATTTTTGCCAATTAGTTTTACTGTGAGTGGAAACATTACTTCATTCTTCTTTTTCATACTTGCTCCTGGTTTTTACAGTCACTTTGATTTTGTGAATATGGGAGCAGTTTTTAATGTAAGTACCTGTAATCCAAAATTCTAACAGCTGTTATCTATTTTATGGAAGGTTTCTTTTGTTTTATCAGATTCTTTCTTTGCTAACTACAAAATCTCAGGATCAGCTAGAGCTGGATGCTCGAGGTCTTGTCCAGATGGGTTCTGACTGTCTCCAGGGGTGCTGACACCACAGCTTTTCTGGGCAGCTTGTTCTAGTGTTTGACCATCTCACAGGAAAAAAGTTTTTCTTGTGTTTAAATGGAAATTTCTTGGATTTCAATTTGTGCCCATTGCCTCCTGTCCTGTTACTGGGCACCACTGGGTGCTCCATATTGAGACTTGTACTCCATCTTATTTATTCCTTCCTTCAGGTGTATATATACGTTGATCAGATTCCCCTGAGCCTTCTCTTCTCCAGGCTGAACAGTACCAGCTCACTCTCCTCCTGTGTCAGGTGCTCCAATTCCTTACTGTCTTTGTGGCCCTTTGCGCAGCTTGCTGCAGCATGTCCCTGTCCTTTCCATAGTGGGGAGACTGGAGGTGGACTCCAGATGTTTCTCTCAGAGAACAGGGAAAAGATCACCTCCCTCGACCTGCTGGTGACATTCTTCCTGATGCAGCCCAGGAGGCTGCTGGCCTTCTTTGATGCAAGGATGCATCGCTGGCTCACATTCAACTTCTTTACTCCTTATCCTTTCATTATAGGTTTTTGATTTTTTTTTTTTTTCTGGTTTGAGGGCTGTGCATACCAACTTAGGATGATGTTATAAAAATATCTGGATTTTCTTCTATTTGTCTCTGTTAGTTTAAAATTAAAGGAAGGAACTCTGAAGACTCCAGGGCTATTGTCCATTTATACCTTAAGTAATCTTTGAGTAATATATTGGTAAAAGGAAAAAAAAAAAAATGAATAATGATTAAGTGAGAATGCATTCCTGAAGATGCTAGTGATTTTTTTAGCATGTTCTGGTTTTGCCATAGGTTTGCATGATAGTGTGACTGGTGTAATGGTTTTATTAGTTAGTCGAAGTCTTCGATCTGAAGTAGTAAATTTAAAGGCACATCAAGGACACTTGGGTCAGTTGTCCCACAGATAGTAATCGGAGAATGAACTTTTTGATGATGCAGTATTTCTTAAACTGTAAATATAAATAACCATGGATGTTTGCCTAAACTGAGACAACATTTAATCATAAAAACTGGTTGTAGAAATGAGTCCTCTTTGCAAACAGAATTCTCTTAAATATCCTTCAAACAATTTGATGCCTGATGCAAATGGACAAACGTGTTATTCAATATTGTAATTAAAAGCATTTAGATAATGAAAATTTTGATATAAGAGAGGGGGAACCTTGATAAAAGTATTAGTAACTGGTCACATGTAAGAGGTATTTGCAGTGTAAAGGTTACATTTTTTGGCTTAAACTTTCTTGTAATGGTCTAATTTCTGTGAATTTTCTCAGTTCCAGGGTGCCTCACGGTGGCTTTGCCCATATAATGGGTGGCAGTGGATTGCAAAATTTTACAATTGCTGCTGTGCCGTATACTGCGAATCTTTTGCCAACATCAAGCACATGGTATGTTAAGTAATCTCATTGAAATACCTTTAAAACAGGTGTTTTTCACGTCGGTCACAGTTTAAAGTAGAGTTCTTTTGAATATTTTCATTAAAAGGCCAAAAAAAGTTTAGACAGTTTGTGAAGTGTTCACTATCTAACATGAACCCTGGTGGGTTTTCACCCAGATGATGTTACATTATGTTTGCTTATTCTTTACTACTTCATTTTGCTTAACTAAAGGCAGCGGGATCAATAAGTGAATCTTCAAGTTAAATTATTGTTTTACAGTTTACTGAAGTGAAAAAAACCCTTAATTTCCTGCATTCTATATGAATGCTCAGTGGTACTGTAATGCAGCACAAGTTTGTTTTCTTCCATAAATGTGACATCTTCAGGGTTTTCCACCAGAAAACTTTACTGTTGGGTTTCTTGCTGAACTGTGATGTTGCTTTTTTTTTTTTTTTTTTTTTTTTTTTTTTTTCCCCGTTTTCTTTTCAGTATCAACATGCTCAAGTTACCTGAATACCCAAGTAAAGAAATCCTTAAGGACAGGCTTCTTGTGGCATTGCACTGTGGAAGCTATGGTTACACAATGGCATAATGAAGGCTAGAAAACTCATCTGACTACTGATGTGCAATTCAGAGTGGCAGAAGTAATTTTGGAAACCGTCAATGAAAAAACAGCTTAGATGTGGCAGCCCATTGGCAGGGCTGGGCTTCAGAATTCGTACAGGATCATCAGCTTTTCCTCCATTATATGTTGTCAAAGTAACTTTGATACTGTCAGAGCAAAATTCCCAGTATGCTGTATTTTCATTTTGTAAAATGACAGATCTGTATGGAAATCAGTTTACATGCTTTTTATTATCACTTCAGTCCGAATCAAAGTTTTGTCAGAATGTCTTTCCACAGTTTACTTTTGATTTTCAACTATGTGGTTGAACGACGTTTGTGTTTTAGTTTACTTTGCACTCAAATGGCATACTCCTAATGGACAGACTTGTACTTTATGCCTCGTTGCATGTGAAAGTGCCGTTTATTTTTGCAGAGAACAGTATAGAAAGTTCAATTTGGATATTGTACAGTAAGACAAATCTGATGTATTTTCCATTTATTTGCATAGTAACAGAAAAAAATTTTATAACTTTTTAGTATTTTATTGTATATAGTATGTAAAGATTAGACTTATCACTGGAAAAAATAACAGATGAAGTTAATATCTAATTTATATTAGAATTTACACTATATTCTACTAAATATTTAAAGTATTTGTGACTTTATAGTCAACTTGCAGTTTAGAATTTGTAAATATTATTTAAGATCTATATCCATTTGTTTGAATGCCTTTATTCTTTCCTTGACATAATTGTATGTTCAAAAGGTATTATTAAATTTTAATATTTTTACCAAAATCTGAATGCGATGAGTTTGTGTCTTTGTGGGTGGTTTATTCTTTTTTCCCCACAGGATTTTATTCGTCTTTCTTACTATGATTTGGATTGCCATGGAAGCAACATTTGAGAAGGCATTGTCAAAATGTATGGATGGACATAACCAAATGCACAAGGAAGGAACTTGAGCCTTATTGAGGTTAACTGGCAAGACTATAATAATTAGAATCTCGTGTCAAAATTTATATAAGATTAGAATATATTACTCAATATGTAAAAAATACACAGCAATGGCTTATCAGCATGTTTTTGATGATAAGTAGCTGCACATGTTGGGGTAGGTGAGGTATTTGCACAACTGTTTTGTAGGGGCCGTAGGGTAGATCTACATTACTGTTTTGGTTCAGGTTAGGAGTGTGGGGTTTTTTGTTGTTTTTGGGGGGGGGGGAGGGTTGTTTTTTTATTAATCTGGTCATCTCTCTTTGTCATGTTGTTGCTTCAGAGAATGCAAACTGGATTCTCTCCAGGTGAAATTAAACAGAAAAACATGATCCAGAAATCTACCAAATGCTAACGGATGAACATCTGATTACATCTACAAGACCTAACTGGTCTGAAGAGGGGACCTGAAGAATTAGTAAATGAGTTCAGGCATAGTGAAACCCCCAGAAATGTGAATTTTGTGGTTCAGGTCCTCAGCACAAACTGCTATGGATCCACATATCATGTTTTCCTACACTAAGTGCTAATACATGTGTAGCCTGAGTTCACCAGCTCATCTGTCTAGGCTGCTTGGTGCTGTTGTTTTTGTTTTGTTTTGTTTTTTCAGATTTTATTTATTTGTTTTAGTCTAAAGCATACCTAACCCCTTGGGAGTATGAGAGAGAAATCTGTGGACCAGGTGATTCTGTGGTGCCACAGTAATTTTCCTTTGTGCTAAGCTTTATACTTAGACTTATTAGCTTTATTTCCCTTCTGGTTCTGTTTGTGCACATGTATACGTACATGTTGGTTTAAATTCTTATGCGGTGTTTGTGACTGCAACTTAAGGAGAATACTGCTTTTAGTGAGCAGAAAGAGCAGACCCGTCCAGCAGGGCCATCCGGTGAAAACTGGTTAGGCTGTTGCTTCAGTCAGTGGAGAGATGCTGTCCGTCTCTGGCACGCTCTATGAAGCTTAGACTATTCAAATACATTAGAAGTTTGAGGCTGTGGGGGTTTTTAGCATTAAATCCCCGTTATCTTGGATCCTTCAGTTGGCAAAAGTACTTCACTTTTCTGCACAGTTGGGCGGTGCTTGGTTCTCCGGCTATATAGCTTATTTCTTTGAGTGCCTCTGCCAAGTAGATTGATAGCAGGACAGTGTTTTGAGCAATACGAGGTATTTGTCAGGAACTATGTATTTCTGTTTTCTTTATGTAAACTAGGATTTCGTCTTTATCTGTAGATACTGTTGTTCATTAACTACTATGCAATCTGAGATTTCTTTTTTCATTTTACATACCCCGTTTCATGGTAATATACTGGGGTTTGCAGAAAATGGAGACCTTGCACGTTCTGCGTAGCGTCCAAAACATATTGCACCATAAGGCTGAGTGAAGGGGAAAAAAGTATCAGATTTTTTTTTTTGCATTTATGCTTTTGTATTATACTGTAGGTGACATAGGTATCAAGAAGCTGAATTTGGTCTCAAACAATATCCCTAAAATGCTCAGTAATTGGCTTTGAAATGTAATGGAGTGCAGAGTTTCAATGTTCTTAACAGTTCCCTGTGACAGATCCCTCTGCTCCAGCCTCACAAGCGGTTCAGAAGCAGATTAATCTCCCCCGTACCGGTTAGTCATGTCCCATATGAAGTATCTTGTAGTATTTCCTGTAATATTTGTACCAAATACTCCCTTGATAGGTCAGAATGAAATTTTGTTAAAATACTCTGTAATAAAAAAAGCGTGATGAACATATGTAGAAAATGGGAATAGAGCTCTTAATACTGGACTTTTGGTATAAGAGCAACCGTGTTACTGCTCATTTGGAACAGGTTTTTTTTTCCTTCTGAAATGCTAAACAGTACTGTCTGCTGCAGCTGACCATGTGAAGTTAGCAGGATTTAATTATTGCATTGAAATACTGTTTTTAGGACACCTGTGCCCTATTAGCAACAGGGTGTGAAAAGCCTGTTGAGAAACTATAACTTAATATAGCTTATAGTTTAGAATGATTAATTGGTTTATATTTGTTCTCTCCTGCTGTGCCAGAACAAGGCAGGGTGAGTGTTTTATCTCAGAAAGAACAGAGCAGATGTCTTGTCAGATCGTAGATCATGAGCGCTCATTAACTTTTATTATCTTTATGAAATGTTAGATAGCAAAGCCTAGGTTTTGATGCTTGAAAATGTGTTGTGCATCTAATGTTGCAAAACCATTAAAACCATAAACTGTGAAATGTAGCTTAATGACTTCTACTGTATGTTCCATAGTCAATAAGATTGAAAATAGAATGAGAGGGAGAAGGTGGTTGGCCTGAATTTTCCAGAGACTGGGAGACTTCCACGTGTACAGAAGAAAAATATTAGGACTGCTTTGGAAGTGTGTGAACTCTATTTAAGAGTATAAACTCAAAAGTGTAGTTTTAGTTTAGTTGGACTGTTCTTGAAGTGTAATGAGCTGATTCAGTTCTGCAAGTACAGCTCAATAGCGCCTCTGAAAAGCCTTGCTCCTCCCCTTCCAGACCTGAGCAGCAGTGGAAGCTCTCTTCATGACATCCAACCTGGATGTACGGTGCATGGAGCAAGGAAGGGAGAAGCAGATTGCTCGGATTGCTTTGCTAAAGCTTTTGAATAAATAAATAAAAGACCTTATTTGTCCTTCATGATATGCAGAGAAGCAATACCCCGTAGGTGTTCCTCCAAGTCTTAACGGGCAGGTGGTTTTCCAATACTACTTCTATGGCGTTTCACAGGAATCGGGTGTAGAAATTGAACCAAGCAATTGCCGCTCCTTTTGGACACGTAGTGTACAAGGGAAGTAGTCTTCGCAGTTCTGCTCCCTGGACACAAGAGGTCCTTTGCTGTTCAGGCAGTGGAAGTCTTTTGTTGGCACTGACCTGCTTCCATTCCTCCCAGTGCCCTCTGCCAGGGGCATGTCTATGGCTGAAAAGCAGAATCCAGAGTTCCCTTAATGATCAAGACTTAATTTTTTTTAATTGATTGAATCTAAAGAATACAGCTGCTGAATGCTCCCAACAGGATTAACTGGTTTTTTAGTAATGCTATTTTAGTTCTTTGTGTGAGTTATTCTTGGTATTATTTAAATACAGTGGCTGAGTTCTGGATTCTTCGTTCAGTAAGGACATTGGGTTGGGTTGGTTGGTTGTTATCCAGAGTAGCCTTGAATTCTGGGCAGTGTACCATTGCTAACTGTGTGTCAGCAAATCTTGGCAAAAGTCAAAGTTCTCAACTGATAAATTTTTCTTGTTTCTTCTAGAATTAAAAAAAGCCCATCATAATCAGAAGTCTCACTAAGAGTACTCAGTCACCATTTTGAAGACCTTGTAAATAACTGTTTAAATAACAGTTAAATAACAATAAAATACTGTATTAAATACATTTTCCAAGCAATTATTAAGATACTAAAGGATACGGAAAAAGTACTCTAGCATATCCCACTTTCTAACCCAACTTTTGTGTTGATAATTTCAAAACAGTTCAGTGAATTCACAAAGGCATTCTTTGGGGTTTTTTTGTTGTGTTTTTTTTTTTTTTTAGGCACCTTTATGAAGAAGGAAGACAGGTAGTGCATTAAGGAGTGCTTTGTCTTAATAGCTTGTTCCTGTTGTAACGTCCACTGTCTCCAGAGCAGAGACCATCTTTACCTGCCTCAGTTGCCATTTTGCTTCTGTGTCTTTGCTTTTGGGGAGTGTTTTTTGTCTGAGGGGAAAAGACAAAGGAGGAGGAGTGCTTCCTGACCTAGTGATGGGGGAAGCGGAGGAGAAAGGTGAGATCAAATACAGTGATGCTGGTAGTGTAAGAAAGGAGTCTTCCGTAGGGTCACGGGTCTGATGTCTGCCTAATGCCGGCACGCCAGAATGGAAAGCAGGACTTCTTCAAGGTATTTTTTCTCTCTTTTTTCCCCCACGTTACAAACTTCTCTTTTTGTGCATCTTAAACAGAAGTTGTTGGTTCATGAATGATGTCAACCTCAAGTCTCTTGATTGATCAACAGAGATGTGAGGAGAAAAAGAAGACAGGTTAGATTCCAGAAGGAATCTGAGATGGTGTCAGTGCAACATGCGGAGGAACAGCTGTTTGCCCGGGAACCCTTACAGTAGTCAATCCCTACAAACCTCTCTGATGCAAGAATATTTTCTAGGAGCTGTTCTTTCTTCAGAAAGTCTTTCTGGAGCGGGTGCTTTAGGAAGCCAAATGTCTGCAGTATTAAATTGAACATATTGCTTATTGACTGCTGTTCTGGTATCCTCTATTCCAGGCAGTAAGTAATCAGTTCCCTTTGCAGAAATCAGAAAAGGGAGATGGTACTATCACTATGGGATTTTTTTCTTGCATGTTAGAAAGAATGCTTGAACAAAACTAGCTGATTAATTAAGACTGATAAATATGAACTGTGGTAAGAGGAAATGGATGACGCTATCTTAATTCTTACCAGGCAGGCATAGCGACCTCTGTTTAGCACCTTTTATTTCCACCACAAGCTCTTAGAACGTGATGCAGATGTTGAGGACTGGAGAATAAGGTGTTTTCCCAAGACAAGCTTTTCAGATTTTGAAGGCTGGTTTCTTTTTCTCCATGGTTTCCATACTACATTATATATAATATATAACAATAAAATTTTTAATAAGTATAAACCAACAGTATATATTAAATATATACATTACATAAACCCAAAGCATTTTAATTACATAGAGTAAATTTTAAAATATATACACAATATTATTAGTACTACTAGAGTAAACTGCCTGCATAGGCTGTGGAGATTTTGTTTTCTTCTATTAATGCTACTAACTGATGATTTTTGTATAGATTAAATAAAACAGGCTTTCAATTTTAGCCTTGTGGTCGGAGATTTTGCATGTATGTTTGTGTTTTCTTTACCTTCATTTTGAAATAGTGGGTGGGTATTTAATTAGGCTGTTGAAATTCTGGGCAAATCAGTAGTTTGTATATGCAGCTGCAGTTACTAAGAATTTTTAGCATGTCCATAGAAGAATATTTTTGCAGTTAAGAAGTAAAATTGGCCAACTACTAAACTGATGCTAAGAACCAAAGCTTTAAATCAACTAGATTAAACTTCCTCGGGGATTCTTGAGTTGTAAAGATAAGTGCTTTTAGAGTCAGAACATCTGTTTGTACCCAGACTTACTATAGATAATCATACAGCTGATAGTCTAGAGACTGTGGTACATGTTTTATAGACACACTTGTCAATTCAACAATTTTTTTTACTCTCTAAGGACGATAACAGAGTTAATGTACTTCTGTGGGACTACGTGTAGATTAGAAGCAGTAGGAATCAAACCACATAAGGAAACCTGGTATAAAGTTACTGGCTTATTCTTACACTTAGTTTCATTTGAAAATAGCTCTATACGGTTAGGTGGATTGAAACATTTCTAGTTATGCGTATAAAGCAGTTTTTCTAGTTTCAGTTATAAAAATATGCATGTAATTTGAACTAATGGAATAAATTAATAAAATTTGAATTAAAGTAGAATGGGTTTCCCATGCACCTTCAGTTTGGGTCTAAAAAATGGCATTATTGCATGGTTTTCCATACAAGGCATATAATTTAGTTGTAGCACATTATTTCGAAAATACTCACTTAGTATGTTTGAAATATTACAGACAGGCTCAAAACACCAATGAGAAGGGCTGCAAAGGTCCATTGAAATATTTCCTCTTAAATCACTGTCTTCCATTGATTTTGGTCTCCTTGTCTCATTGACTACTGGATATTGCTAAATTTTCTCTTACAACAGAACCCTCCTGATTTCTCACCTAGATTTTTCTGGGCCCTTTTCTGTGAATGTAACATGTACCCATTGAGAGGAATACCAACTAATACCCCTAAATGTGTGTTAGTTTTTTTCCATGAGATATTGTGTGTGTTTTTTTTTTTTTTTTTTTTTTTAAAAAAAGTTATGCTAATATGATTAGAAACTGATTCATGCCGAAAGGTGTAGGAATTCAGCAGGAGCGCAAACGCTATGAAGGTGTGCATCCCCGAGCCTGCTGTTTGCAGCTGTATATACTCGCTGCATTAAGTGCTTGTGACATTCTGTGCCAAGAGTTCAACTATTGAGTTTCATACAGCTCCAAGTGATTCATCGGGATTATTAGGATTCTCCTGGGATAGCTTCACCGTACTGATTGCCTCTGACAGATCAGTTTGCTTAGATTAAAAAGCAATTGTTGCTGTCTAGTCAAATTTATAACCCCTGGTAAAAGGAAACTGAACCCTAGCGCTGTCCGGTATATAAAAACACCTCGGTCTACAAATTACATGGATTGGAAAGAAAACTTGAATATACAAGGAGTGATACTAGTTTATATGCACGTGGGCAAAGATTTCACAGGTATCTAACACACAGCTTGTCTGTGCTCATAAGTTTATGCCGACGTGTTTAGATGAGTCTATGTATAAGCACTATTTTAGATTAATTCTTCTAATTGCTGTCTTTGTGGAAATGAAGTGGTGCAGCTATTGATTGGTATTTGGATGCCTGTGGATGTTACGGCAGCGCGGCTTTTAGGTGTATGTCACCTAAAGGAAGGGATTGTGCTATAGGGAATCTAAATTCCATAATAGATTAGGCCTGGTGAGCTGGCCCGGAGACAGCTACTGTGCTTTACCCCTGATTTGTGGCACGTATTACTGATGCTCTAGGTGTAAGACCTGAGCAAGAGAAAATAAACGGTAGAAGCGTACTTCTGAAAGTGAAAGGTTTCTTCAGGGAGGAGGTGAGTAGTGTCCTGAGCGTAAATGTAGAATAACAGGGGTGTTTTTTGACAACAGATATGTCATTCAGCTGGCAGATGGGAAAAGTGCCCAGGCCTCCTGGAGATGTGATCCTTTTTTCTTCCCCACCTGGTCTGCAGGCTGCAGCCTGCCACGGAGACTGGGAACACTGGTCGGGATCAGCAGGTCTAGAGATGGGTTGGTGGAGATGGTGAATTTTCTCTTTCACGTTTGATACTAGTCCAGAATGAGTCTTCTGCTGACTCCTAATTTTGATTTTTTTTTTTTTTTTTCCTATGCCTTAAGGTAGATTTTCTTGGCAATATTTGCTAAAGTGAGTTAAGCTTCTGCTGAAAGGGCACCGCTTCACGTTGTATGAGAGAAGGGGTTTCCTTCTGTACAAGCGAGATGCTCCCTGTTACGCACAACGGCATGCGTTACTTTGCTAAAATGTGTCTCTAATATAAAAAAACTCCAAATATAAACTCCATGGGCAGGACACATGGGAGTTAATTATCACATCTGTGCTTTTGGTCCTTATCTTGTTGACTTGTTTTTCATATGCACCTGATTTATGTTGCCTATATGTCTTGGAAATACATTCTAAATGTTAATATTACCTCCCTTGCCAGCAAAGAGTCATTCTCCTGACATTACTCTGAAGTAATTCACACACAAAGATTGAAAATCCACTTGGATTAAATTCAAGGAGACGTTGCTTTCTTTATTTGGGTTCGGTATTCCTGTGGAAGTCTTTTTGTTTTAGCATAATTAGAATGTCCATCTCCAGTCTTAACTGGATTGTGGCAATTTCAGAATGGTCTTAGAAAGACCAGAGAAATGTACTTATGGTCTTTGCTATTCATTACAGTTTCTTTCTGTGTATTTGGTGATGATTTCCTGCGTTTCCGCTAATAGCGTTACCAGAGAAATGGCCTGAAATAATGGAAAAGTACGGGTAACTGTGATAATCTTCCATGTAAAGCTATGTTTTCTGCAAGTAGTATTAATACTTTGATTAAAACTGTTCAAGAGGCCAGTGTGTTAATTACAGCTCGTAGCTATGTGTACTTTATTTGTGTGTGTGTATGTGTGTGTGTAAAAGCTGGAGAAAATATTTTCCTTCTTGTCTTTCACAGAAAAGCACCTTTGGCCACGTGTTGCGCTGCTGGAGTGTAGGCTTTACTTCTGCTTCTGTGTCTGTCTTGTGTCTAGTACCAAGGTTTTTTGTTACTTAGTCTTGACCGGTTTGATGTGAGTTCACCAGGGGCTTTTGCTCTGTCATGTATCTTTGTGTTTAACAGCCAGCAAAGTTCAATGGACAGATTACACACAGACTGCCGAGGCTCACATTTGATGTCTACCTCTGCCACTGGCCTCCTTTGTAACCTTAGTAAATCACTTTGTCTCTCTGTACTTAGCCCCATGCTACTATAGTTGGACTGTAAACTTCTGAGGGAAGGAGACACCCTTTGTGTATCCATGTGATGCCTCAGAGAACAGGTGAGCTCAGTAGGGGCATCTGGAAGTGTCCAAATGTAGTGTCTGTATTTTCACCCAGGGTTTAATTCTGGTGACCATTCCTTGGAGACAGCCCTTGAGTGGGGCCTCAGGAGTCTGCTTCCTCTTCTTCTGTCGCCATTCTGCTGAGGTCTTCCGGCATCTGGAACAAACCAGAGCGGACGGCTGTCATAAACATGTAGTCAGGGAATTCTCCATCTTGAAAATGGTCTTCAGTGCTCACTGGTCACAAATTTTGAAAATAGTGATAAAGTTATACAGAAGGACTCCGGATCAGCCAAACGCTCTCCAAGGCTTGCTTCTGCTTCAGTGTCTTGTCCTCCCTGTCGCCTTGACTACGTGCTTGGTAAAGCGTGGGATGATTCCTGTGATCTGTCTGGAAAGCAGTCACGTTCAACAACTAGTGAACTGGTGCGGATGATCCATAAGAGTGTGACTCAGGTGCTTTAACTTGCTCTAGAGGCATCATCTTCTCAAGAGTCTTCATTGCTTTGTTACTGGAGGCTTTTATGTCCAGAAACTGAAGGCCTGAATGGAGAGGGGCATTTGATAAAGGTGGGAAATCCCCATGGTTTGATGCTGATTCCTTAACTTTCAAGTAAGTTTCTAGTTGTTACTTTCCAACTTCCGACATAGTTGGAAAGTCGCTTTTAAGCAGTAGGGGTTATCTTATGGGAAATCTTACTTGCTCTTCGAATCTTACTTGCTCTTCGCAGCAGAAATTAAATTTATTTTTGGAGGCCTTGATGTCAGTGCCCTCTTGTTTGGGTCTTTTTCTGTAGCCATTCAACATCACCTGGCAACTTCTGTACCAAGACTAACCACCTAAAGTTGAACCCACAGCCCATCTTGCGTCGATCCTACCTTCTTTCTACACATGCAATCTCTCACTGTTACAATCTATACTTAAGATGTCTGTGTTTTTCTCTGTCATGCAGAGGCTCTGACACTAAATCTAGTATGTGCCTCCAATATATATTTGCTACAAATAATGATTTTTTTTTTTTTTTTTTTAGTTTAGTAAAATTAAGCCCAATGCCTATATTTTAGCAGCTTTTGTCTAATTCAAACTCCTGAGTTATTGTTCCCTAGTATTGCATTGGCATCATGGCTTAAATCTTACTGTTAATGTCACTGGTGTAGATACGTGCCTCCTGCTTCTGGAAAAAATTTCCTGGAGGGGAACAGTGGGTTGAGTGTTGGTCCTTTCTACAAAGTGGAAAGCAGTTTCTAGACAGAGTAAAGATAAATAAGTGTTGTTTGGTCTGTTTTGCTCTGCACTTTGGATCTTTGTAAGACGAACAGTTACATGAAAAAGCTTTAAGTCTGTATTTGAAGCAGGCAACTCTTAAAGAAAAAAAAAAAAAAAGTTGAGGAGTTTCTTGGTTTTCCAGAAATGTGCCAGTGTCTTCATCCAGGGTGCTATCCTGCAGGTCTGCAGAGATGCCGTTTTTTTTAAAACGTATCTTATTTTTCTAGGACTTGTAGAATATTAGATCTTTAAATTTCATACCATCCTCTCCTTCAGACAAATCAAACTTCACAGCATCAGGAATGCTTCTGAACATGTCTTGATGAAGGCAAGGATAGAAAGCAGTAAACCAGCAGAGAATCTGCAAGGTCTGAAGGTCTTTAATTCTGGATGTGATATATAGCCAGGTGGCGATACATGCCAAACATCAGCTCCTACCAGCCCTAAAAAATGGAGTGCTAAGTATAAATCTATCTAACATATTTCCATTGCTTTTTCTGCCTTAAGGTCTACCCTGATCCTGGACCATAAAGCTGTGCTAGTTCAGAATGTCTGAACCTGCTTAAGGGAACGTAATTATTTGTGATTTTTCTGTAATTTGTATTTCCCTGAGTCCAATGCAAAGGTTGACATCATCAGAAGCAAGAAATTGCATACTAAAAATATTTCATAATGAAAGATATGAGCTTTGTGTACATTGAGTACGTAGGTGGCATAACCTCTCTACCTCTGATTATAGCACATGAAATTCAGGTTATGGTCTCTGAGTACCAGATCTCAAAGCGTACAGGACTACCTGCAAAACACCCACTGTTGCTGACACTTATGTTTTCATTTGACTGCAGAAGAGTTGAGATATTGCTGGCACCCAGCTTTACAAGTGAGAGTGTCTTGCCAACCATTCCATTAAATATTATAAGACATTGTTACTTCAGGGCTTTAAGCTGCTTTTTTGGGGGCATATGTAGTTACATCAGAAGGCAAACATCTGGTTTTGTTTTGCTGCACGCTTCATGCAAAGAATGAATCAGTGTCATCGAGCAATGAGAATGCATTTAAGTGTAATGTCTTGAATTATTTGTTGCTGAGTCTCCTTTGCCAGTGGTAGAATGCACTGATTTCTATCTTTGCAAGATGCCAGGCCTTAAACCTGTCAAAGGGTCAACTAAATGTTGGCCATCCTGTACGTCAGGCTCGAGTAACTTGGTGGGTAAAGGGAAGTCTCTGTTCAGAAATCTTTGTGAACATCCAAAGGTGCTTGACTTTTAACTTTTGGGAAAAGGTATCATTTGTATGAACAGCTTGTTTAAGAAAACTGTCCCTTGTTTGTAAATTGGTATAAGAAATTGCTGGAATGGGAGGATCATACAATATTCCTCTAATGAGCAGTATTATATTATAATTAGTGTAATTCCTCTTTCCTCTAATGAACTTAGTGTTTGTATGTTAGCCATTTTTTTTAATAGACTGCTGTCTATGGGAGGTGTGGATTTGACCTTTGAATAACTTGCTTTGTCATTTCTTTCTATTTTTGATTACTGGCCTTTCTTTTTACTGCCAAATGTCTATATTTATGTTTTGAGCAGAAACTTATCTACATGTTTACTGAATTCAGGTAATACAAATAAGGACACTTATCTTAAAAGAGTCTTTTACTCTCTTTAGATTCTCTGTTTCCATGTAGACGAGCACCTTGAAATATGAGGTTTACCATCTGCCCTACACTACATATTTTCACATGTACTCTTGAGGGGTTCTTAAAATCCTGAATTTTAGAGGAGCACGTGGTTTCGCTTATGTTGTCCTAAGACTATATTTCCTTTGTATTGCGGGATCTTGGTTTATGGTAGGAAAAGACTCTGATCATCAGTCTCCAGGGAAAACTTCAGCGTTCCGGGAAGACTTTTCTTCCGTTACCTGTCAGGGGGATACCTAGGGCAAACTGCAGAAGTTTCTGCAGAGATGTGGTGTGCACAGGCTGCTGAGTGTGGCAGTACACACCATCTATTTGCTTTGGAGCTGGGGCTGCAAACGCCTCTCAAATGTGTGCAGTAAAACAGCTTTACTTGAAAGAGGATAAAATTCATGTTGCGAGGGAGTAGCCCGATGGGCAAACAAAGGGACTATAAAAACTGTTGAGGCCCCTTTGAATGCATGGAGAGGAACGGGCTCCTTTCATTACTAACCATTTGCAGAAACTGCAGTACAGCGGCTGCAATGCAAGCCCGAGGCTTGCCAGCTCTTGGATGTGTTCCCCCTTTCTCCCCAGCCCCAGTAGCTGCGGCCGCCCTTTTCCCTCCCTCTGTTGCTTTTTCTTTTCTCTCTCTCTCTCCCCCTCCCTTCTCTCTTTTCCCCCTCTTATTCTGTTTAATGGGAGAATGATCCTTCTCTTCATCACGAAGAAAGCCGGCCAAAAATCCAGAGCTCCGTTTTGTGGAAACACTTAAGTTACGTTTTTGGTCTGCATCAAATCTCATTTAGTTCCTGTCACCAGAAGTAGTCTGAGAGACGGTCTTCACCACAGCCTCCTCAGCTCACTATTAGTCGTTTTGTGTGTGTGTGCGGCTGCTCTACTTGCAAATATATCATGCTCGTGCCTGTATTAGCCTTGTTTATAATAAATTTTCCTTATGGACCAAACTTTCACAACTATTTCACGTTTTCATGATCAGCTCTAATTACGAGGATAGAGACTTTAAAGGTTGGGACATATTAGAAAATGCAGGAATGAAGATCATGGCGATGCCGGAGGGGACTGTCTGAGACCATTGTCATAGGAGCAAAAAAAAGGAATATTTAAGGCAAAAGAGTTCTTGCTGTGCTTTTTGATTGTATTCAGTCATTCCATCACGTTTCCCAGCCGAACTTACAGTTAACACCACCCCCACCACTCCCCAAAGTAAAGGTTTTGTTGTAAGGGTTCTGCCTTTCACTTTGTGAGAAAAGCCTAATTACTATAGAACGGGAATAAATCCATAGCTACACAGGCTGTTTTTTTTTTTTTTTTTTTATAATGTAAATTGCATACAAGTGAAATTAAATCCATCTAACTCATCCAAAGCCGGATAAGTTAAGAGGATTCCTTCCTCCACCTGGATTTGGGGTTGGCTGCAAAGCTGATGTGAATTGAGTGGTGGTGCCCAGACATGTGGCTTTGTCTAATGGACATCCAAATATATTGATATATAAGAGTTCTCTGTGTTTACTGCTGTGCGACCGTGCAGGTGGTATCTCTGATCTAAACCCCTGACTAGTGCTGTTTGTTGCACTCCATGAGATGGTAATGGTCAACAGTAGATAAGATTCAAGGAAGTCTGTGGGACAGGCCTATCTAAACATTACGGAGATTGCGGTGGTGTTCTTGAAAAGCAAAGGCTGTAAAATTTGTAAATGCTGCAGTACATTTTGCTGCCTCCTACCCCTATCCACCCTGCAGCTCTATTGCTGGCCATAAAATTAAGTTGTTTTGTCGCCTGTGGTTATTCATTTTAACTTTAGCGTAGTAAATTTAATACAGAGACATTTACTTACCGTAAATTTGGCTCCCATGAAACAAAGGGGCACTAACTTTGAAGACTTGTGTAAAGAGTATCTTTCCATTAAAAACAGTAGAAGCTGCAGGTCAGGACATCTTGTAGAATAAGTATATACACTAAGAATCAATAAGTGTTTTATTAGTGCCTGGAGATTATTTGACTGTAACATTTTTTTTTTTTTTTAAATCCAATTGCTATAGAACAGTAAATAAAGTTAACCATGTGTTGCCTCATTTCCATTTCCATCTAAAATCTTGAATTTAATTTCTTCTTTCTAGGTAACGAATATTTGTTATTTTGCTGTAATGTTGGGGCTTGGAAGAAAGTGGCTTTAATTTATAGCTTTTATTTATTCAAATGTATTGTCAGCATCATAGGTTTTACACTTCCTATTAGAAGTCTGGAAAATATTTCTTACTACACTGAAAGAGAACAAAATTCAATTTAAAAATATAATTTCCTACCACTAAGACACTTGATAACACAGGAAAGATTAATGGAGCCTTATGACAGGAACTTGATTTAAAGCAGGAGATTAATACTGCTTTATCGGCCCATACCATGAGTGAATTAGCTCAAGAAATCTGTTTGAAGTTGCTGAGTTGTCTGTTAGAAAAAGGTCTCTGGACATTTATTTGATCATTGCTGAGTACTTGCTATAGGCTTGACTATCTGACAACATAGGAACAAACTTCACACCAGCCTTGCTTACTTTACAGTAGCATGTTTCTTATTATTCCTTGTTATCCCACGGGAAGCTGGAATGCTTTGGAGGTCACCTACTGGCCCAGGGGGGTTATTCCCAGTGAATCAAGTTAAATTTAACAAACAGAATTACACCACTGTTCTGATCTCATTGATATTGACAAAAAAAAAAAAGGCTTAAAGCAGTGTTTTTAATTGGAATGGTTCTGTCCCAACACCTGTTGTAAATAATATTTTTATCAGCAAAAGAAGCCTCTCATTTCCTTTCCTAAATACAGGACTGTTTATCTTTGGAGCACACTGAAGTGGTTCAGAAGTTGGTCTGACAGCTTGATAGATCTACAGATGTACACAACTAATAGAGGAATCCGGGAGCTAACGCTTTGGGGCTGCAGCCCCAACCTGGTCCAGGCTGGTATTCCAGATCTGCTTTTGAGACAAATTATGTTAGCATCAAATAAGAAAAAAAAAAATAAATCTGTGGTGATCAATCCATTTCTCTGTCATTTTGCAGGTGTGCTCTATATCTGAAGATACAGCCACCAAATTAACCGGTAGTTCTTAGAATCATAGAATCATAGAATTGTCTAGGTTGGAAGAGACCCCTGGGATCATCGAGTCCAACCATCTACCCTACTCTACAAAGTTCTCCCCTACACCATATCCCCCAACACCACATCTAAATGTCTCTTAAACACATCCAGGGACGGTGACTCAACCACCTCCCTGGGCAGTCTATTCCAATGCCCGACCACTCCTTTTGTGAAAAATTCGGATCCTGTATTTTTTATTCAGTGCAAAGGAGAAATCGCACCACGTGCATGCATAAGTATAATGTATGGGTCTGTGTGTAGGCACAAGACATGCATGCATGCACATTTTTCCTCCAGTGGCTTCCAGTTCTTTTGGGAAAATGTCTGAAGCAGCTGTATTTATAAGTTCAACGAGTCCCAAATGAAGTCTGCATGGTTCTGTAGCTTTTAGTTTTTACTTCTAGAATTGTAGCATCCAGAGTTTTATTTCTAAATCTCTTTCCTTTAAGCATTTTTGCTATGTTGTCTATGCGGATGAATCTGCAGAGTTGACCTTCTACCTTACGTATTGGATGATTGTGAAAATGATGGGTAGTTACAGTAAGCTTGTATTTGTTGCCTGCAATATGGTGATATGTAAAGGTGCGTTCTCAAATGCTGAACTGCAGAGGCATACGCAAACTGTGGTGCTCTGCATGCACTATGTGTGCAATGAAAAGTGCTTGAAGAGTACCTTCATCGGCTATCTCAGAGAGTATCCTGTTTCTTTGGTACCGATGTGAATTAAGGGTGAAGACCTTGGTAAGGCATGAAGATTTTGCTGATGTGAAGAGCTGCGTTTCATAAAACCAAAAGAGTGTATCTGCAGTGTGCAGACAGAAGTGTGCCTTTGCAGGCAGATTAGCATTTACCTGCAAACAATTTAAAGCCTATTTGTGAGAGTTGAACAGGACACAGGAGTCGTCTTAGGGAGGAGGGAAGGGGAAAGATATCTCTGCTTCCAGGCCCCTTTGGCTGGAGTGTCCGGGCTTTGCTCCACACCTGCAGTCTGGGCATGAAGTTCTGCTCGTGGCAGTGGGGTACCAGAGCAATATCAAAATCTGCAGCTTGGTGGGGTAGAGACAGCAAGCTGTTTAAAAGGGGCTGACTCAGGCAGCAAAGGAAGAAAGCTAAAAAAGGATTGCTGGCTGCGAGCAATTTATTAGAGATCCGAACTAAAAAGGACAGTTACCCGCCACAACATTGTAGCTGTTTGTTCACAGAATCACAAATTTGCAGAATGGTCAGGGTTGGAAGGGACCTCTGGAGATCATCTAGTCCAACCCCTCTGCCAGAGCAGGGTCACCTACAGCAGGTTGCACAGGACAGTGTCCAGGCGGGTTTGGAACGTCTCCAGAGTGGGAGGCTCCACAACCTCTCTGGGCAGCCTGTGCCAGTGCTCTGCCACCCTCAAATTAAAGAAGTCCCTCCTCATGTTAAGATGGAACTTCCTATGTTCAAGTTTGTGCCTGTTACTTCTTGTCCTATCACTGGGCACCACTGAAAAAAGACTGTTCCCATCCCCCTGGCACCCTCCCTTTAAGTATTTATAAGCATTAATAAGATCCCCCCCTCAAACTAAAAAGACCCAGGTGCCTCAGTCTTTCCTCATAAGAGAGATGTTCCAATCCCTTAATCATCTTTGTAACCCTTTGCTAGACCCTCTCCAGCAGATCCTGGTCTGAACTGGGAAGCCCAGAACTGGACACAGTACTCGAGATGTGGCCTCACCAGGGCAGAGTAGAGGGGGAGGATGGCCTCCCTCGACCTGCTGGCCACACTCTTAATGCACCCCAGGATGCTGTTCTTCTTGGCCACCAAGACACATTGACATTGTCCACCAGGACTCCCAGGTCCCTTTTCACAGAGCTGCTCTCAAGGAGGTCAACCCCCAACCTGCATGGGGTTATTCCTCCCCAGGTGCAGTACCCTACACCTGCCCTTGTTGAATTTCATAAGGTTTCTCTCTGCCTAACTCTCCATCCTGTCCAGGTCACTCTGTAAGGTGGCACAGCCTTCTGGCGTGTCAGCCTCTCCTCCCAGTTTTGTGTCATCAGCAAACTTGCTGACGGTACACTCTATCCCTTCATCCATGTCATTGATAAATATATTGAACAGGACTGGACCCAGTACTGACCCCTGAGGGGCACCACTCGTTACTGACCTCCAACTAGACTCTGCACCACTAACCACAACCCTCTGAGCTCTATCTGTCAGCCAGTTCTCAATCTACCCCACTGTCCATTTATCTAACCCAGACTTCCTAAGCTTGCCTATGAGGATGATGTTGGGAGACAGTGTCGAAAGCCTCGCCGAAGTCAAGGTAGACAACATCCACTGCCCTCCCCTCATCCAACCATCCTGTCACCCCATCATAGAAGGCTATCAGATTAGTCAGACATGACTTCCCCTTGGTCAATCCATGTTCACTACTTCTGATAACCTTCTTTTCTTCCAGGTGATTTGAGACGACACCCAGAACAAGCTGTTCCATCATCTTTCCAGGGATGGAGGTGAGACTGACCGGCCTGTAGTTTCCCGGGTCGTCCTTCTTGCCCTTTTTGAAGACTGGGGTGACATTGGCTTTCCTCCAGTCCTCAGGCACCTCACCTGTTCTCCAGGACCTTTCAAAGATGATGGAGAGCGGCCCAGCAATGACTTCCTCCAGCTTCCTCAGCACTCGAGGGTGCATCCCATCAGGCCCCATGGATTTGTGGATATCCAGTTTATCTAACTGATCTCTAACTTGTTCCTCATCGATCAAGGGAAAGTCTTGCTTCCTCCAGACTTTCTCTGTTACCCGCAAACTCTGGGTCTCCCAAGGACTGGCCCGAGCAGTGAAGATAGAAGCAAAGAAGGCATTCAGCAACTCCGCCTTCTCGGCATCATCTGTCACCACGGCACCTGTCTCATTCAACAGCGGGCCCACATTTTCCCTAGTTTTCCTTTTGTCTCCTATATACAGAAGAAACCCTTCCTATTGGCCTTGACATCCCTTGCCAGGTTCAATTCCTAGGCTGCTTTGGCTTTCCTTGTTTCCTCCCTGCATACCCTGACAGTTCACTTTAGGATTTCTCCAAACCTTCTAATACGCTTCAACATAGGCTTGAACTACCTTCAAAAGTTCAGTTGAAGGCCCCGGTCTCTGAAGACTGCAAGGAGCAGGTGACAGCTCTGTCCATCTTGACAAGGTTGCCACATCTATTCCTCTTGACGAGCTCATACCCGTCAGGCTTAGCCCCATGCAGAGGGCAAAAAAAAAAGGCCTGCTGCTTTGGGAAAGCTCCTGTCAGTGGAGGTGTTACCTTGTGAACTGCTGAGATTTCCTTTGTGCTCGGTTCTTAAGGGCTCTCCTTTCCCTGTGTGCCATCAAGGAGACCAGTCGCCATCTGGTCCAAAGAGTTTGTAAAGTTCACCGTTGCAATAAGTGTCATTCTACAGAAATATAAACAGGCTGTTGCCCTGTTGCATTGCTGGTGTATTCACATCAGCATGCCTAAAACTTTGTCTGAACTTATTAATTCAAGTGAAATGAATCTTTTCCAGCAGAAAGTGTCTCAGCAGCTACACTGAACGTGATGCTGTTGGGAACACCTCTGACTTGTGTTGCTTGCTGAGTATTTTGTTTGCCATGTAGGCAGAACCAAGAAACTACATGCTTTATGCTTGTTTCAGTCTATAAACATTCAGGTCTATTGGTACCTTCACATCTGACCTTTTGTATAAGAGGCTACGAGATATGTTTTTTCAGGAGCCAATTATTTCTGTTCTGTTAAAATATACTTTCCAGAACGACTGTCAGCAAAGAGAATTGAAGAGCTGGAGACGCCACCTTTTTCTTTACAAATGTGTTGTAGTAGTCAGCTGCCACATTATTTTAAAAACTTATACCTTATGTATAACTTAAATTTACTTGGCTTCAACTTCCATTGGAGCTCAGCTTTTTCTATTCCATTAAATTAAATATTCCTTCTGTAAGGTGTGCTTTCCATGTCCATGACACTTGGACACCACAGCCAAAATCTTTCTTGTCTCTAATTAATTCCTGAGACTTTGAAATAATTTGAAATTTGTGCTCAGTATCGGGGAATACTCCTCACTGCTGGGGAAGAATATCCAACCTTATATCCCTCCTCTCTTCCTGTCTGTCCTGTAACACTCCCTTCAGACACCATTTCATCCTCTCCAGTTTATCTGCTTTTTTGTGTGTTTTATTTTCGGACTATGGACATAGGAGTTATAGCTAGTGTTTGACTATTTACATTAAGAAACCCATATATAGGCAAAAAGAAAGCTTTGAACTTACTATTCCAGTTTTTAGCTATCTGAGAACTGTGATAGCATTGATATATCTATAGATAAATTGAACTTCTTATGAGGAGTATTAAAGGAGGAGAGTTTGCTTACTTGTTTTCTATAAAGGCAGACAATCAATCAAGTGTTTGTGCTGGTACATACGCAGCATGGGAAACAAACAGAAGGAATTTGAAGTCCATGTGCAGACTTGCAATGTTATTGGGATTACAGAAATGTACTGGGGTAGCTTGCATGATTGAAGTGGACCTGGATCTAGGAAAGGGCAACAAGAAGGGCTTCTGCAAATACACTAGCAACAAAAGGAAGACCAGGAAAACCATGAGGCCATGGCTCAGTGTGGCATGGGACCTAAGGCCAAAAGACATGCAAAAAGCTGAGGTACTCAATACCGTTTTTGCTTCAGTTTTTAATGGTAATGTTTGTCCTGAGGCCTCCCAGCTCTTTGAGTCTAGTGGTAGAGACTGGGAGGGTGATATTTGACTTACAGGGAAGGCAGACTGCACTTAAGTCCACAGGGTGAACACAAGACTGCAGAACCACATGGTATGCATCCAAGGGTGCTGAGCATTGGCTGCAAGACCTCTCCCTATCATCTTGGAAAGGTCATGGCAGTCAAGGGAGAGAAAAAAGGCAAATGTTTTGGCCATTTTAAAGAAAAACAAGGAGGAGAATCCAGGGAGCTATTGGTCTAACCTCTGTCTCCAAGAAGATTATGGAACCTGTCTTCCTGGAAGCCATGTCCAAGCACACGAAGGATGGGAGGTAACTGGGAACAGCTGACATGGATGTACCATGGGCAGATTGTCCCTGAGCTGCCTGACAACTTTCTGTGGTGAGCAGATGAAGGGAGTGCAATGGGTGATGTTTACACTTTAATGATGTTTTCTGAGGTGCACAGGGAAAGAATGAGAGGCAAGAGACTAGCTGCAAATTGGGAAATTCCAAGTAGATATTAGGATTTTTTTTCCACCATGAGAATGGTGAAACACCGTAATAGGCTACCCAGGGAAGCTGTGGTATCTCCATTCTTGGAGGAGTTCAGAACTAGACTAGGCATGGCCATGAGCAACCTGATCAATCAGGTCTGCTTTGGAATGGAGGTCAGGCCACTTGACCTTTTGACATCCTTTCCAGACCTGGGATTTGAGAAAGACAAACAGAAGTCTCTGCTTTGCCTAACTGACAGTAAGATCTCAAATGTAGATTTCCCACTTTTCAAGTGACTGTCCTAATTGACGGGTGGAAATGGTGACATTTTCTTAATAAGAAACATTGGAAAGACCTTGCTTTGTTTTCATACTAGCAAGCTTTGCAGCAGGTGGAAATGTGAGTTCTTGGGGGCTATGTTTTCCTATGCCCCATTTAATCTAAAAATAATTTACTCCTGAACAGATAAAACAGATAAAATCATTATATAATTTATTCTTCGCTAACATATTTTTGCACAATAGTGGAAGCCAATGCTTTTTTTTTGGAAGATTTTCTTTTACAGCCTTTCATTTCAGACATCTTCGACACTAACCAGAAAAGCAATTTTCACACACAGACAACAACAAACAAATAGGACCTACTTTGTGATTAAGGAGTCTGTGATTTTGCTATTCATATTGTAAAGTGCATGAAAGTAGCTCTGATGGAAAGAAACAATCTTCAAGGTTAAGTGTCATAAGATGTCACTTTGTTTAAGCCATTCTGCTTTCATTTGCCTCAGAGAATATATTTTCAATAAGAGGTCTAAGTCTGCTGGTTCCTGCAGCCTGCAGCCACGTGTCCCTGTGGTCATCTGGCAGAGCAAATTTTGCTTTTCCCCTCAGTCAGCTGAAAATGTCTGATTTCAGTTGGAGGAACAAGGTGTGGTGACAGTTGCCACCTTCTCCCCCCCAAGTTCCTCCTACCCCAAGCGAAGCTATTCTTCTGACAAGAGCTGCCTTTTCTAGTGCAAAGGACTAAGAAAAGATCCTTGAGCAGGAGCGAGTGGGTGACTGCGTTGCTGCATCTGTCACGGTGTCAGGCAGGCAGCTGCTGTGCCGCCAGGTCTGGCAGCAGGCGCAACCACCGCTTTGTTGCTCCTCCTGCTGAAATACGCTTTGTTCCTTCAAGTCTAGAGAGATGTGACAAGCTCCAGGCTGTTGAAATTTTGCTTGCCGAATATTTTGCAGGCGATCCTAGGTGTGTCTCTGCAGCCTGCCTCCCACTCTCCATCTGGGATGTGGAAGCGACGTTCAACACCTAGACAGAACAGAAGGGAAGAAAACCTTCTCCTGACTTCCTGGACAACAGAACAGGCTTGGTTCGCCAGGAACCACAGACACTAGTCCTGCACACCCAACCTGTTGTAAGAACCTTTCTGCTAACCACAGCCACAAATTAAAAAAAGGGGGGCAAGTTGGTGGAAGAACTTCAGAACTAGGTAAAGGTGTTACATATTTGCAGATATTAACTTAAACAGTTGAGATAGGGATGAGGTTTTTGTTGCTTACTCTCATTTTTATTTAATCTGAAAACCAAAAGGCAGGTGCTGAGGTTGGTTTGGGTTTTTGATGCATCCATGAGGTCAGCAGAGAGTCCCCTCGACCGGGGGCTGCCTACACGAAGCTGAGTGCTTGAGGGATTCAGAGGCTTCTGAAATAGGATGCCTCAATATGGAGTTGTTCACTCAAATGGGGGTATTCAAAATTGGGAACGAAGCTCTTAATTTTGGGGGCAAAGTAATTTCCTTAAGGGTCATGAAGCTGAGCTGAAACTTCAGACAAAATGTTCAGGGATCAAAAATTGCTTCTTCCTATTGTAAAAAAGGGGCCGTAGTTCAGCACAAGTAGCAGGTTTATATGGGTTGTGTTTGAACTATTCTTTTTGTCATTTTGTACTTAGATCTCTGAGCCGTCTACAAGAGTAAGAAAGTTATTGCTAGAGAGATTGGAAACTGGGAGTTGATAAATAGTGCCACATTGCTCTGCAAAGAACAGTTGATGAATGTTACTATTGTATGTGAAATGTTTCTTTTTTTTTTTTTTATAGCAATGTTTTAAACTACATAGTCCTGCACAGGGTACTGCTAAGTAAACCAGAACTGACGTATGATAAATGCAAAGCTGTGGTTACAGCTCCAGAAATCAATGAATTGCATGTTTCACATGTAGAAGGGCAGTCATGCTGTTTCTGCTTGCACAGTGATAAATGTAATTCAATCTACGAGCAGTAAAACATGAGTGTAACTTGCTAACGCAAGGGCATGCTTCCAAGAGGAAAGAAAAGTACGTGAAAAGCTTTACTGCTTTGCTTTGAAACCACCTGTGAAATGATGAGTTCGAAAATTTACAAGGAAAATATACAGGAGAACCGTGTTAGAGTTTAAGTCAATAACCCAGGGAATGTTCCTCTAATAAATGTGGTTCAGTACCTGTGAGTTTTGATACTCCATCTCAGACACAGGAGCACCCAGCAAAATGTCACTTTGAGAGATACCAAAACAGGAAAGATAATAAGGCTGTAAATGAAGGCCATTATTTATGGCACTATGGATGCAAAAATGAACCTGTGGGAATGACCCCCTACAACTCTGCAAGTTAGAAAGCATGTTTTAAATGATGCTCTGTAGGAAGGGATTAAACGAATTCTAGAATAAAGGGGAAAATACAGGTTAAAATATACTTCAGGAACCGGAAATTAAGGTGACACACTTCCAGTTCTTACTGGGCACCCCGATTTTGACATTTGCCCAGTGGTCTGCTAATCATGGGTGGTTTCCAATAAAGAACATACAGCAGCTTCCTGCCAAAAGCTATTTCATTTTGGTTTTAATTCTCTTCTGAATTCATATTTAATAAAGATTATTTTTTCTCAGAGAAATTCAAGGAAACTCACACACAGTGTCACAGTTCGCTGAGCTTGTGGCAGGATGTTGTGGCGTTTCTGTAAGATTCAAAGAGATAATTTTTAATGCTAAGATGGGGTTAAACAAGCCGACCCTAGCTGTCAGCCACAACAAGACCCTATTGGAAGGTTGCTGTCAATAGGCCAGCAGACCATGCCGTTGTTGAATGGGCATGAAGAAGCTGATAAATTCCTCATGTAGTTTTAACATACAGAATGTTGAATAAGACCCCCGGCAATGGCTTGAAGTGTATGGAAGTGCTCTAAAAATAGTTTAGCCCTTCTGTCCCATGAGAAGGAGTTTGGGATAGTTGTTTCAGCAACTGCTTAAGTTAGGATAATGGCATGAGATGTGTCCGTTTTGAACAGAAGGAAGTCAAGTGTGTGTAATTTGGAAATGCAGCTCTCCTGGCTTTTGTATTTTAACTGAAATCCCTTCCTATCCACAGACCTTTTTCCTAGACCCTAGTTTTAGGCAGGGCAAAGGCACAGACAAATGCCTGCTTGAAATCAGGTGGGACTCCTCTTTACAGTTTCTAGAGTTTAACTCCAAATTTGACATCATTTTGACAAACTAAAAGGCATATGTATGACAAAAGAGACCATGCAACTGAATGGAAAAACTGCAGTAGACTTCTGTGGGTTCTTTTTATTTTTTTTTTCCCTCTTCATTTTGGTTTAACACACACCACTTTAATGCTTTATATGGGAAAACTTCCACTGTCCTCTGACACTGAACTTAATGCCCTGCTCATCTCAACAGAATGCAAAGCTGCTTTGATGCTGCACATCAAGATGCACCGTCTATGCAAATAAAGTGCAGATGATTATTGCAAATAGTGATACCTTGTATTGCAGAAGTGCTTAGAGATCCAGATGGAATAGGTGGGTGGGTATCCAAAGAAAGAGCCGCCCAACCTTACTTCTTGCTAGAGGTGTCAGGCAAAAGCATTATCCGTGTAGCCTCAAATGTGAAAGGGACCTGTATGAACTGTCAGGTAATAATTAAATACAGTGCACCTAGCTGGCAGTACATTTTTGAGTTTTCTGGAAGGGAGACAGGATTGGATGCAAATGAACAAGCAAAAGCTCATCTGGTTACCACTGTGGAATAGAAAAAAGCAGAAATGAAAGATGCATTTGTGATAAACAAGACTGGAGTTCCTTGGGAGAGTGCGCGTGTATTTAACCTCTTAGCATTAATGTATTTGGGGTTTGTCAGAATAAATTGCTAAAACCAATCATGACATAGAGAGGTGAAGAAATATGAAGAAGATCTCTGGATTATGGTGCAAGTAAATTCACAAACTCCAAAACTCTCTCTGAAAATAGCGATTAGAAGAAAGCAGCATCAAACTCTGATGTCTCTTAATAGCGGCTGAGAGCTTCCAAATAGGTATTCTTATCAAGAAATGAACTATGAATACCTTCCCAGCTGGTAATAAATTGTTTTAAGAGGTGTTCTACTTAGAAGTGGATGTCTTTTATCTCTCTGGGTGTCCCTCCCCCAATATTTTATAACAGCATATAACATTTCAGTGCTTAATATTCAGGCATTCTCACAGTATACATCTTCTCTACACTTTCTGTTTCCACAGAGGCTTGTGTGTTTTCCTGTCAGTTGTGTAAAATCAATCCATGCCCTTGGGAGAAAGCTGAAGCTCTGCTCCAACCCTGTGTGTACTGGGGGGGCACACAGCAGAGGACCTGTCTCTTTGGGTGTGACAGTGGCACCCCCCAATTCGCTGGCAGCCCGGTTTCTGCAGGTTTCACCTCTCAGCCAACTGCACAACAGTCACGTGGTATGTCTGATGCCTCGCTAACCCTGGTGTGCTTTAAAGATAGTTAATCTATCTCAAAAAAGCAAACCACAATCCAGGTAAGTGTTGTGCTGACGGTAGATAGAAAACAACTGCTTCATTCTGTTAAGTTTCATTCTCTTGTTTTTAAAAGAGCTCAAAACTGGTCACCTTAAAGAAAAACCTAGATTAAAATATTTTGGAATTGTAAATAAGAGCACTTTTGTCTCTTTTTTTTTTTTTTTTGTTTTGTTTTTAAATCAAAGTGCTTTTAATGCTGACAGTGAGTGAAGGAAGAAGTAACAGCTGGTTTCTGGCAGAGACTCGAGTTTAGTCTGGGAAGTGACATCACAGAGTTTAAAAGAAAAAAACCCACCCCACCCCAAACCCTTATCAACTCAGTGAAAGAGGTCAGTCAGTAACAGTCCCCCAAACTAGGAGAACTTTAAACTTTATTTCTGTGCAGTCTCTTTTCAGAACAACTGAAAAATTGTTCATCCCCTGCGCCAGGCGCTTTCCCTCCCTCCCCGAGGCAAGTTGAGGTGAGCATACTGGATGAAAAAAGCACCTGTGTAGCTATTCCTCCTTATTCTTCTGCTGATACTAGACCCCTTGCTTGCAGTCTTCTTCGTCTAGCACAGCAGTAACTAGACTTCAAGACCCTAAACTGACAGCTCTTTTTAGTTTCTGTTTTTTAACAGATGCACTGCCTTGTTTTTGAAAACTGCTGGTAGGCTACAGAGAGCTTGAAGCAAAATGTGGAGGAGCGCTTCATGTGGCATTGCCTTCTGAACACCACTGGATATGCTGTTTGAAAACAGGTGAAGTGTCCAGGTCTGTTTATCCCTCAATCATATTTTGTATGATCAGACTGGGGAAAAAAATTCAGTGAATCTGAAAACTCTGTTTGCAGGATTTCAGAAGAAGAAAACTGAAAGTCTTGTTGAAAGGTCCTGGGTCTAATAACCTCTTGCACTTTACCCGGTAAGACATTATTGATGGAACTTGTTTAAAATCTACCTTCTTCCTCCCTGCAGCCCCCAAAACCTGTGTTGCTGGAGTCGATGTTCTGCCAAGCAGGGGACCGCTGACAGTTTCAGACAGAAAGAGCATGGTTGTCCTCAGTGGCTGAGCTCCAAGTAGTTTTTCTTTGTTTTGTTTTTTTTTTTTTTTTTTTGTTTTGTTTTTTTTTTTTTTGTTTTTTGTTTTTTTTTTTTTTTTGTCAAAAGCCACTTGAGAAGATTTTGCCCTAGAGTGTTTTTTTGCTTTTTTTTTTTTGGTCAGATAAGTGAAATGAAATCTTGTCTGAGTGTGAAAGTTGTTCTGCTCTAACGGTGTCAGGATAATGGCAGGGGCACAAACTTCCCTCTTCCCATCCAGGACAGACCCATGAATACCATTATGAAGGTGTCCGACAGTAGTACCCGTAGCTCCCCCGTGGCCAGCCTGTGACTCCTAAGCCACGTGCAGCATGTCACTAGATCCTGTCACTAGATGATGTTTGGCTGAGTGTTGCTGGGTCTCCCTTGGATCCGGCTGGACATCTTGCTGAGTCCCATCCTGCAGTGGAGCCCTAGGGTCTGAGCAGCTGTTATCCCCTAACCTTTCTTGTCACCTGCCCCCTCCTTTCCCCTTGGCTTTCTGACACGAGAAATGTTTTCGTGGCTCTTGGTCATAGGAGCTTTGTATGCTGCTCACAGGGTCAATAGGGCTGGTTGTCTAATTGGATAGGGAGGAAAAGAAATAGTGTTCATATATGATACTATCATGATGCAGTTGGTGTCTGCATAAAGGGTTATGCTGATAATTTATCAAAAGTCACATCTGTAACCGGCATAATTCTATTTTTATAACAGAGTCTGCCCTGGGACTGTAGAAGGGCTCTGAGAAGCTGTTGTAAGAGACGAAAAAGCTGAAAAATTCTCAAATGGCGCCTAAGTAACAGGCTGCAGGGGTAGGGCGGGGGGGTGGAGGCTCCTCAGTTCATGTTTGAGGCTAAATGTTCAGCGTATCAGTTTGCAGCATCACTGAAGTGATGTGGACCTGTTTCTCTGACCTCTTTCAAGACAGCATTTTGCTTTCTGTATCTGAAATCATTCCTGGCTCACCTTCTGAAGACCTTTCTAGCTCAATCTACAAAGCCTTTTGCAACTCACTGTTCCTTGGTGAAAAGCTATTTGGAAAGGCAATGAATCGTGAAGTGGTCTGATAAATACTTGGCAGAGGAAAGATGCTCCAGTGCTTGGGAGGCTAGCCTGGGATTTGGATGATCAGGTTGAATTGTGTGGGGTTTTTTTTTGTTTGTTTTGTTTGGTTTGGGTTTTTTTTTTTTTTTGTTCTGCAGCAGACTTCCTAAAGAAGCTTGGGCATGTTATTTAACCTCACTTTGCAGCTCATGGAAGTGTTGTGGGTATGGCCTATGAAGTGATTGGTGACAACAGCAGGAAGGTATCAAAAGAAAAACTGGAGCCAGCTCTATTGTTTGTTTCTTCTAATTTTTGTTAAATACACTGCCAATTTCAGTTGATTTCATATCCTTTCCTGAGATATATTAAAACAGACTCAACCTTTACAGGACAAGGCCTCATCTTGTACTCCTCTTTGACGCCCGGAGGATGCAGCTGTAGATTTCTCCAAGATCTGAAAGAGTCCTTTGAACATCTTCCTTACTGCCCCATTCACGTTAGCTTTGCATGGCAAGGTTTCACCAAGGACATGATTGTGTTAATCTTTGCAGAGTGATGGAACACTTATTTCTACTTATTAATATCTGATCACTTCAAAGAGCATTTGAATCTATGGAAAATGATAATAATAAAGAAATGTTGCTTGACAACTGTCTCCCTTCAGTGCTATAGATGGTGAATTGTACAATCAGATATTATCCACGACAACTTGAAGAGGTCAGTTGTTGACAGAGAGCTTTCTGTGTAGCACATGTAATTGCAGAAGTACTGTTTGTCTTCCTGCTGATTCATTACTATCCTTTTCTGTGCAATTTCAATGTCATTTTATCCATCCTGATTTCATTTCACTATCAAGAAAGGCATTTTCTATTAGCCCAGGTAAGAGGATTTTTCATAGCAGTTATCTGCTGAAAGTCACCTTGAACAAACACACACCTGAAAGCAAACGTGCCTCTAGATAGCATTTAGCATAGGCAGTCAGGCACCCACGGCGTGAAGAGTGGAATCTGTAGCAGATTCACGAGATCCACAATAGCGCACAAAACAGGGGATCTCCTTCCTTCCCAGTTCCCAAAGGGGATCTCCTTCTTTTCTTTGCTTTCCAAGAAGCAAACACTTCTCCCAAGAGACACTTCTCAGCAGAACTGAGAGCTTCATGACATCATCTGACTTCTGAGGCTGTTTGTTGATGTCCTGAGGTCCCTCTGTCTTTGCCTATTTGTGCTGGCTTCAGGAAGACTCTGACAGAGAGGTCTACTGCACTGCTGAAACACAAGTGAAACTTGAGGAGAACTGGCCAGATTACCCAGAGACCAGTGACCTATTTGTACAAACTGTCTTGTGGCATCACGTAGTTGAGACCTGGATGATCTGTCCATTGAAATAAAAAGTTGGTAATGCAAGGAACCAGCAGCGTAGGCTGTGCATAGGTATCTTTTAGCTGAGCTGGTGGAAGAGGTGACGTTCCACGTTGATCAGACTACGGGGAGTTTTGTGCGAGCTTTTGCTCTTACTCGCTTCAGGGCAACAGCCAGCTGTGGTGTTATGTGAGCTAATTCACATGGCTTGGCTTGAAACAGCATGAGAGTGCTTGGACAGATTTCTCCACTTACAGACTGGAAGGGACAGTAGCCTCCAACAAGGGAGAAGGGTGATCAGCAGCTGTGGTGGTTGCCCTTTATTCTGGCATAGCTGAGTCTGGAAGAAGCAGATGCTATTTGATGCTAACCGGAATGAACTTCAGCCTGTGCTTTTTAACATAGTAGTGCTGCTAGGGAACAACTCAGGGCGTGAGGAGCAGTGGGGCATTTTACACACTGAGTCACGAGTCCTCCTTGCCCCCTCTCAGCCTCGCACCCACCTACCCCCCACCCGGAGAGGGAGGCAGCTCTGCATTTGTATCCTTGCCACATAGCAAAACCAAAAGAAGGGCCTCGGAGAAGATGACTTTACAAAGACGCTTGACAACAGTAAGTCAAACTGGGGCTGTTCACAGATTTGTCACTCAATTAGAGACCACACAAAGGTAATGGGTTCGCAGTGGAACTGCTTGCTGCTCAATCTTGCTCCCAGTGTTGAAGGCAGAGCACTGAAGCAAGGGTCCTGGACGTCTGCTTCATTAAGGCGGCAGTCTCAGGCTTTCTTGAAAAACCTATTTGCTGTCTTACAAATTAAACCCTTGTTAATATGTGTTGGAATAACATTTGCTTTAGGTGCTGCCGCTTCACACTGGTGATATAACTCAGGCGGGTTTGCCTCTACCCTTCTGAGCTCCCAGCAACTTCCACTCCGCACTAGGATGGAAATGAATCAACACATCTACGACTTTAACTGTTGCATGGGAGAACTGTTCACCTGTGAGATTCCTCCACCTCTGATCACTGAAGCACAGTAACTCTGAGCATAATTATGTGGAAAAAATGAAGCTAGAAGAGCTAGTTTGTAGCTTACCCAAGCTAATTAAATCAAAGCCATAATTAATTGTGTGTCCTTTTTTTTTTTTTTTTTTTTGTAATTTGGCAAGCTTTTGAAAAGCTGTCTTGCTGAGACCTGATTTTTACCACTTTACTTGTTTAATGAAGTTGGCCATTTTTATGAAAGCGTTCAAAGAAATAGATTAGTACCTAATAGTACCAAAACACTCGAAATCTTCTGGTTTGGATGTCAATCTTATTAACCCTCTGAGCCTTTTCAAGTAGCACAAAAGCTATTTATTTACAGACTGATATATAGTAGCTTGCTTCAGTCTTTCTCCCTCCCCTAAAAAGACAGTTTACTCAAAATCAGCTCTCTTTTTTAGCATAAATACCAAAGAACACTTTCTATCTTCAAAGCACTACAGACATTTCTTAAGCATTGACTGCTGTTATTAGCTATTACTTTAAAATTAAATGGTATTGAATTAAAATAATCTCTTAACGATAATCCTCTCCTCACAGGACTTAATGTTTTTTAAATTGGGTTTTGGCAAATATGAGACTAGGCAAGGATGCAAGCCTGGGTCTTATCCAAAGACCATTTAAATCAATGGAGTCATCGGGTTGTTTAAATGCATCATGCCACAGCACGACAACTAACACTTAGTGGAATGTTTGCAGAATATTACAAAGTCTATGAAATATGGATTAAATGTACCTGAGACACAGCCAGTTTCCTGACAAACAGGAGATGAAAGTTGGTGGCTTCTTTTTTTTTTCCAGATTGACTCGGCTGATCTGATTTGCTGCAAGCTGTAGAAAATGCCAACTTCAAAGCAGTAGTATTCATTAAGGCAGGCAGTCCAACAAGCCTGTTCAAAATAGACTTTTCTATATGATTTTTTTTTTTTTCTTTGAAGGTTGATGGATTTTGTTAGATAAAGGTAGATGGAAGCTGTAAAGGACGCTACATCCCCCTCACCTCCATACCGGTGGAAGATGGTTTGCACCTTCATACTACTGTCCATCCCTGAATGGCTGGTAAACTGTTGCACTTTGTCAAGGAGTGATTTTTATGCCTTTTCTGAATTTTGTCATTTGTAATGACTTTATATTTCTTTGCGTATTTCTCAAGAGTTTGCAATTAAAACAATTAAGCTGCCTTCAGATGGCTAAGGCTCAAAGTATGGTCTTAACTACCAGGAGCAGGTACTGTATGGCCTTTGTTTCTCCTGCATATATATGTCTGTTGGGTGAAAAGGAGCATTCCTTACTTGTATGAAGCCATAATCTTAAAAGTAAATGCAAAAAACCCCAATCAGCTGCTTCAAGTCCCATGTCCTTTGTGTTTAAGTTCTGAATTAATGCAAAAATTCAACACGTTTCTGGAAAAAACAATTGTAAGGGTAAAACAATCCTAAGGGTAGTTTGATGACAGAATACGAAGACATCAGTGAGGACAGGAAGATCTGAGGTGATCTAGGAAAAAGACGGAGTCTTGAGCTCACTGCTTTTGTGGGTGAATTTTAGATCCACCCTTGCTTCTCACTTCTACTGTATGTGTCAGGCAGTCTTTGACAAAGAAAAGAGTAGTTTTGCATGGTAACATGCAAATTCAGGAAATGATGTTGTTTTTGTGGATAATGAGATTTGCCGATCCCCTTTTCCTTAGGGCTCTGAAGCAGCCATATTTTGTGGGAAGACACGAACGCCTCATTCCAGAAAAAGCAACTGTCCTCTGCAGAAACAATAACTAGAGGCAGCAAAGGTGTACTGCAGAATCTGAGCAAAAAATAGATGACTGTATCACACTTGCATTTTTGTGGGGCCTCAAGCTGTAGAGTGGGAGTCTCTAGGAGTTACTTTTGGATCCTTTGTTTTGGAACAAAGCACACACTGTGCAATGCCACTCCTGGGTGTTCTCGGGATGTGTTGCTGTTCTGCACGCAGAGCCAGGGCTTCCATTGGAGCCAGAGAACGAGGGAGGACTGCCACCCAAAAAGGCTGTAAGTAGTGTAATTCCCCGCAGGCAGTGTGAGGGAGACTGTTTTGGAAAGATGCCTTCCTTATCTTCCTTTCTCACTCTGTTTTTTCAGACCAAGTTAATTATATTTGCATATACAGTCACTGTTTACTCCTGTGAGAAGACCATAGGGAGTGGTGGTTTCGGCTGGAAAGGATGTTATATTTCTGGGGGAAGGAGAGTGGGATAGTTGGGCAGAGCTGAAATTCCCTTCTTCCTTGCTCCCTGATGCGATGTTAAAGCTTGCTGTTGATTGCCCCTGTGTCCTCTGTAACTTTTCACAGAGATTTGTTGGCTGTTTCAAGGCTAACTTTGCTAACTTTATTTGTGCTTTGTTAATACTCATAGTTACCGCCATTTCGCAACCTTCCTCTACTTTAGCTCAGGCAATTACATCCTGTCTATTGAAGATTCCCATTGCTGGATCAATAGAAGAAGTTTATTCTTCATTTCCTTCCTAATAGCTATTGTATAGTGCTGCAAAATGGCTGTTGTAGCTAGCTGTAATTCGGCAGTGGATGAGCAATCCTGCAGTCTGAAAAGCATCCAAAGATCTTATGGGATGAAAAGTGGTATAATTGTTATTGGTAGCTCTATTGCTCCTTTGACATCTCCTTTAAGTAGTAGTTGAGAATTGGAGGGTTATCTGGGCATAAACGTTGTTTCGATCAATTATCTGTGCATTTTCTCCATCCCGTCCGATGATTACTTCTGTCACAAACCACTGGTATCCCACAGGATCCCTCGGCTGTACTTGAGGCTACAGAATTTTGTATCTGGTTCCCTGCTGCTTCCCAGTCACCCAGTGCCCCTCTACAGAACTGGGCTCTCGTGGTTGGGATTGTTGGTTTCCTTTCTCTCTCAAACAGCTGGCGTGTCATTGCTGTTGTCTCTAGACATCGAGCAAGTTGGCCTCCTACAAGCCTGCTGGCAACATCTGAGGTGCAAAGTTATGTGCCTGATGACAGAGAATGTGTTGAAGCAACCTAATAATTCATCTGTGACGATATCAGCTACTGCCTTTTGTCCCTGAAATAGGAGACCTTCTCAGGGTCTTGGGTTACAGATTGGAGTGTTTTGTAGTTAAGAATATTTAGGTCACATAACAGGAAAAAAAAAAAGCTTTTATTGTTGCGTGGCATTGTGGAGCCAAATGTGTGCTTGATTTTCTATTAGCACAGTGCATTGAACCGGCACCTATAATGGTTCTGTCTCCTTAAAGGTCTTGGCAGTATGAGACAGTAATCACATTTTGAGCAGGGAATGATGCCTGTACCACTGCAAAAAGCAGATGGAAATGCTACTGGGTTGCAACACCGGTGTTTAATACCTGACTTTCAATGGTTGAAATGGCTGTTCATGTTTTGGTTACCGACAGTAGCTGGGTCCTCTGAATTTAGTATTTTTAAACACCGTCTCAAAAGATAAATTGAGGGGGTTTTACTATATTGCACAGCCCCTGGTGGAACCCAATGTGGTGCTAGTAAGTAACCTAGCTAATACAAAATGAGAACTGATGGGACAGGTAACTTGCCATGATGATCTTTCAAAGAAAAACACAAAGTGCATTGTTTTGGTTATATTTTGTAAGGCATGTTAAAAAATTAACCTTTACTTAGGAAATAGGCAAATGTCATATTGTGAGGAGAGGTAAGGAAAGAGTAGGAATAAAATTTGGAATCCTGAGCGAGGTATGCTTTCCACAGCCATTTAAAAAAATGAATTTATCTTGTATGCATTTGCGGTAACGAACAAAGAATTCTCCAGTCTTTAAATGAACTACCGCACAGAAAGCACGTTTATAAAGCAATCTTCTTATTGCATCTGCATCACCATAAAACCTTTTGGCATAGCCTTTTTATAACTCCTGTCTACATATGCATCTCATGCAAACTATTTGCTTTTGAGTATGATAGTGAGGTCTACTGAAAACATTAAATAATAAATTATGCAACTTTCTCATTCCCTTTCAGTTGAAATGCTTAATAGACAAAATTCAAACACAGGTTTAATTCACCTATAAAGTACTTGGGCATCTGAATTACAGTTTTAATCTCCAGCAGCTAAATTATGTCCTACTGTTACGATATATTCAGGGAGGGAAGGCCAGACAGGTAGAATCTCCTTATTTTACAGATTGTGGGGATAACTTATGCAGACAGCTAACAGCCTGTTCCTACTAGGTGGGGAGAATTTATTGGAAAGGCTCAGCATCTTGCTTATCCTGTCGCTGGTGGGTTATTAGCTTGTTCCTCCCCCTGCGGAGCTGATCTGTTTGGGTTCAGCCTTGAGCTGACTACAAGTGCTGCCTTCTGGAGAAATGGTCTTGCGATGCGAGAAGAGGGTTGTGCCTGCATGCACTCCTGACCAGGAGGGATGCTCAGAGGAGTTAGCTTGCTTTTCCATTGTTGCAAGCTAAAAGAGACAAGCTCTGCTATTGTTTGTGCTGTTGGCTAACATATGAGGTAGCTATACAGACAGCTGGCAGAATACATGTCAATTTATATAAGCATGAAGACAGTCATGGTCTGATATTTGTAAGGCTTGAACCTGCAGACCTTTCTTCTGAATACTCTAGAGGGTACTCAGCTGCAGCATAAGCTGGCAACTCAGGCTCCCGAGGACGATAAGTATCTGCCCAAACTGTCGGATGTTCTGATCCAAATGAACATAAACTGAGTGTGAATTAAGCATACTGTTAATCTTACTGGGTGAATAACAAGATTTCTTTTTCCCTTGGGGCACCCAGAGAGACAAAAGGCTTTCTACTTGCTTTGACTCCCACGTCAGCTCCCATGAGTTTTAGAGGTAAGCTGGCATCTCCCTTGACCTCTGCTTCCTACATTGACTACTTGCTCCCTGAAAGGCAGAAGGCAGAGGCTCACAATATAACCAACTACCATGTACTTTTGCCTATGAGTTGTTCTCCAGCCCCTCCAAAGTCCTGAGGAAAAGGACAGGGTGGAAATCATAAAGGGCTTCACTCTCTGCAAATATCAACACGCCGTGAAGGTCGTTATGTGTGTTAGCAATTCAAAACGAGCCATGGTGAACACTCCTTTGAACAGACTCCTATGGCTGGCTTGGAAGAAACCCCCCATGTTTGGATTCTGGCCATAAAGGGAACAGAAACTTGAATGGATCAAGAACAGAGAAAGAAATCGCATTTGGTAGCATGTTAACCATTTTTGATTAATACTTTAATATCTCAAAGGCCACTTGAGATTGTCAGGTGAAAGACAATATGGAAAAAAGGTTTTCACGCACGTTCCCTAGTGTGGAAGAGAGTTACAGAGTTAAATCTTACTCTGAAAAATAGCTTTACTGAAACGTCTGCATTTTGTAATGTCTGCTGATGGAATGGAAGATGCAGCATCCAGAGTTAATGTTGGATCCATGCTGTTCTGGGTAGTATTTGCCTGCTAATGTAAAAGTCTGGGCACACTGCACTTATATTTACTAAAGATGAACTATATCATTACCAGTTGTTTTCCCAATTAAATTTAACCTTAGCCTGGGCTGGGTGATTTTGATAAGATGAATTACAACTTGTTCCTAGGACAAGCGAACAAGATACTAACGGAGAAATCTAAAGCTGGAAATAAATAAAATAATTGTACCTAATGGAGCAATTTAAAAGAGGTCTTTGAGAAACATTTTCAACTTGCAATGATTTATTTCTGCTGCTCACAGAAGCTACATGAATAACTAATATTCTCTGATAAAGGCTCTATCCTATTAAGGAGTCAACTTTGCAGTAAAGGCAAAGAAGAATATAAAAAGTTGCAAAGACAAGGTAAAGCTATTAGCAAACCTCCATTCCAAAGTTGTTTCCTACTTGCTGTAAACCATTTCTATCAAGGGAGCAATTTCCTATGTGCTGCCATTAGTGGATAATATTTTCCTTCAAATAATGGGCTGTGGATGGTGACTAACCACAAATGGTAATACTCTCTTTTAAAAGCCTGCACAGCACACTTTAATGTTCCACCATGACGCATTAAAACATAAAGTAGACTATTTCCAGTAAGAAAACTCATTTGTTTAGAAAAATCTCTCTCCCTCTCTCATTACCTCTCTCAAAACAGCTGAATGAGAGTTGAGGTTGCCATTAAGTTTCAGTTGTCCTGGAGTTCAAAGGTACATTCTATAGTTAGCAAACCCGGGAAGAACATTTTATATGGGGCTTAAAAAACACAATCAAATCTGACGAACAAGGCAACAGCATGTGCGCATATGCCATGAGATTTGTTACTGCTCACATCTCTGGGCTGCGAGGACGTTGCAGACAAGATAAACTGGGCTAGGATTAACCAGGTGCAGTATAACAGCGTTCTGTTATCTGTCCCTGACAAATTACAGGCTGCTAGCTGGAATTGCCACTTGCAGATAGTAGTCATTTAGTAGTAAACTGTGCTTGGTGTTTTTTTTTCCTAAAAGCCTGAAACAAGGGCATGTGTATATAAGTATGTTGAAATATGAAATGCTTTGAGTACATGTAAGGGAAATGAAAACCTTCCCAGCCTTCCATTTTCTCTCAAACATTTACTGCATTGCAGGTCTCTCCAGCTCAGTAGCGACGTCAGTGTAGCGCGCCTCATACACACCGTGCTTTATAGTGTCATGGTAATGTATTATTTGAGGCCTTCTTTAAACCTGTATTCTGCTTTTATAGCACTGATTTTGATGAAAGAGAATCTAGAAACATTTTTTGATGTTTTCAAGTGTGACAATTTATGAGGGAAAGTAAGCGCTCCATGCTCGCATGTTACTGCAGGAGTCATTGCTCTGGAGGAAAAGTCCCTGCTCACAGCGGAGCTTGCTCAGTGGAACGAGCACGGCAGAAAATACGGAGCTCCCTAACTTAATTTTAAACGACTGTGTTTCCAAGTGGTTTGATTTTTACTTTTTGAAAAGGGAAACTGCAAAACAAAGGCTTCTGTCTTGCACTGCAATACCATGCCGCTTTCTTTTCTGGAATTGCACGAGACAAAACCACTCGAATCTCATGTCCTCCCATTAAGGACCATTTTACTCACCGTCAAGTGAGAAAAACAGAACCTTCACAGCTGCAGGAGGCAGGTAGTGAGAATACTGCGTCTAAAAGACATTTACATGTAAATTTAAAGAGAGAACGTAACCAGAACGTAAGAGAAAATGCAGTTAATTTTTTAAATGCAGTCTAAGTTATTGGTTTCATGGATTATCAGAAAGCTGCACCTTTGTTAACATCCTGTTCCCACATTCCTTGCTCACTGCGGAACAGATTGGGGAAGTTTCATACTGGATACTCTGAAATTCATACTGCAATATCTCAGTCAGCAGTTACCAAGACGGTGGTTTATGAATCACCTTAAAAAGAAAATTGTGATGTCACTTCTATTTTTTCCATCTCCTTGTGCACCTCTTTTATGTCTCAATAAGCTAAATAATTTCTACAATATATAGTAAAATAATACCAGGGGAAATCTAAAATGTTCAGTTACAGTGTCCTTTTAAGGTTTGTCAGGTCTTTCAGGCAATGTATCAAAAAGAAACACAATGAAGCCGTCATTATTTTATCTCTTCTATTACTCAGTTTACAAGAAACAATTAATAAGGCCATAAACAGTGTCTTGACCCATTTTGGTTTGCTACTGAAATACCTTCAGTGATCTGACTTTTGAACTTGTCTAATTTAAGTGTGAAGTTCCTACTGTCTCTTGCTTGGACCACTTCCAAATGTGAGGCAAAGCTATGGCAGCAATATTACAGCACGTAGCCTTAGCAAAACACCCAAATTTTCGGCATGGCTCTTGAAATAGCTGAAAGACTGTTTCAAGGGCATGTGTTGTGATGATAGAGAGAGAAAAAGAGCACAGCCAAGGGGATTCAGAGGATGCGACACTGGGTGTGAGAGCCTCAGTTTCTCCTTACATCTCAGCCCTTGGGATGTCTTTCAAAGTACACGGAGGCTGCATAGAGGCTCCCTCTGTTGTGAGGCAGCAGAAAAACTAGTCAATTAGGTTTTCTACTTGGAAAAACCACCAGCCTATCTACCAAGGAGCTAGTCCAACTTTTGGAACTGTTGGCTCAGTCTCCTAACAGCGTGTCTGCCCGGCCCAAGCAGTACCTGGGTTATTGCACTGGGGGAGCAGCAGCAAGACTGGGTTGCGGCAGCAGAGCTGCGATGGCACTGACTAGTGAATGAAATACGTAGTCAGCCCACTGGAGAGTTTAGGCTCCGCTAGCTTCTACCAAGCTGAGGCACGAGGTACAGGGTGCAGCGTTGTATACTTAGCTATTTAAAAGGAGGACAGTAAATGAGACCAGTGGTCCGTTCTGGTTTTGAACACCTGATCAGCAGGTCTACTGTGTTACCCAAACTGACTTATCAGCTGGATGGTCTAAAAGATGCTGCCACTGGTGGTTTCATTTGCGGAATACAGCAAGCACCATGAGGGTTATAAAATAATGCAAGGCGTTTTCAACAGCTAACATAGGAACGCTGTTTTTTAGATCCTTTACCAGCTGTCCCTTGTTCCTTTTTGCTGTAAACTAACTCTTTAAGACTTTCAAGCCTGTTGGTTTAAACAGTTAGGGGTAGACTTGGGCAATAATGGAGGAAAGCAGAGGTGGACCCTTCTTTGCTTTGTGACACCTAGACACCCCCTTTGGAGTGTCCTGAGTACTGACTGGCATGCAGCAGAATTTGCTTCTCAGCAAAACTGAGTTGGCTTTATTGGGGCTACCTGGACCACTACACTGGGATCAGACTACACACAGAAAACTGGCTAATGTGGGTGTGTGGACAGCTTGTTAGCAGCTGTATTTCTAATGGATGAGCCACCACGTTCTTTACTTCTCAGAAGTTGTTGTGTTTTGCATGTGGTGAGAGCTTTGCTAGCATACCATATTGCTGTTGTCTGTGTCTGATGACATGCTATTCATTCCTTTGGTCATGCCTTGTAACTCCTTAAGTCATAACTAGAAATACCCAAAGTCTTCCCTTAAACCATGTATCACAGGCAAAATTCTCTGTTTCTACTATATTACCCTCCAGCACCTTCATTGCAGGTGGAATTAATTTAGCCTTTGCTATATTTAAAAAGGGTGGATACCCAGAAGATGAGGTCTCAGAAAAAAATACTTTGCCTTTCAAATAGATGATTCCGGGATTAAAATCTGGGATAGTTCATTTTCCCCCTGGTTTCAATCATTTCTGTTTTTCAGATACTCTTCCTAGCTCTTTAAAGTGTAAATCTTACAGTTTTTATGTGTCTGTAAATCAAAAACTGCAGAACTCATTTTAGCCTCTTAAAAAAAAAAATCATATCTGGACTAAGGACTTGGTATGCCAAGCTACAGCATCATGCACATACAGAGATGAGTTAAAACCTTTGAAAATGGGAGGAGGTTGATAATGGGAATGCTTTTTGGAGTGGAAGTATGAGAGGGCATTACAACGATAAATCTAGAGAACAGAGATAAAATGAGATCTTATGATGCTTTCATGCAGTTTGGCAAAAAGCAGTTTTGCATCTGAGTTCAGCTGATTCTGCCCAGGAGAGGCTATTAAAGCTGTACTTTTAAAATGCTTATGTTTCATCATGTCCTTCATTCGGGGTTTTTTTTTTTTTTTCAATGTGAAGAAAGTCACAAAGTCAATGACCCAAAGGCAGAGCTGTGCTCGAGAGGTGCTAAAGATGGGGTATTAGCTCCCTCCAACACTCACTCCTCACCCCATCGCCCCGGGTTTGCTCTGACATGTGCCAGCTCCCCTTGGGGCTGCCCAGCCGTAGCTGATCCTGATCCAGGCACATTTTGCAGAGGTTTGGGTGGCTCAGTGGTGATGCAAAAGTTACTATGGCATCTCTCTGCCCTTTGGGAGCTCCCTCTAAATACACAAGGAATCAAAGGGATAAAGAAAGCAGCTCTATACTACTGTGTTGGGAACACCTAGGCAAAGTGTAGAATTGTTTCTGGAGGCTTTGTGCCCTCTAGAAATGCCCAGGCAGCATTTACCCCAAGTTCTGGGCTCCATTTTGCCAGCAGAGGAGCTTAAAGTAACCATTGCTGAGACAAAAAGAGCCAGCCTTGAGAGCTCCTGATTAGGAGTACGGCTGTTTTCAGAGGTCCTAATAAAGACTGGAGCCCTGCTGAGTCCAGAGGAGCTTGGCATCTCCTGCAAGTGAGAGTCTAATTTTGTGGTAAATAGGTTTTTTAACCTTTGTGACAGCCTGAAAGTGTTCGATTTAAGCTTTCGTGCACTGGACTGACCAAAATAGCAGGATTAGAACAGAATGAGAAGCAATATGCCCTGGAAAGTACAATTATGCGTGAATCCATCTGAAAACAGCTGTCCGCAGGAATAGACCAGAGGAGGCATTTTTAATACATCACCAGGCAATGGCGGAGCTGCACCTGTAGCTCAGCAGTTTGAACCCCGATCACATCAGGGCCGTGTCACTTTCATTTTAGTTGCTCGTTTCTCTTCTGCATGAAAAGAATCAACTTGACTAGAAGGAGACATAAGAAGCAGCAAGAAATCATTCTTCAGCCATACTTGCTGAAGGAGATGATGCCCAAGGAAAGGGTTGGTTTGTTGCTCAACAGAGCAGGAAAGATGTGGACCAAAAATGTCATTGAAACAGAGTGCCTAAAGCCTTTTGCTTTTTCATTTTCATTGCAGGTTCAGGGACATCCTAATTAAGTTTGTGAAGGTGGAGAATAATTATCTGAAGTTCAAGTTTTTGAATTTGCTGCTCCTGTTGGGCAGTAAGAAGTTTAGCACCAGGATGTTTTGAGCCTGAAATGATCCTGGAGCCATAGGAAGTTATCTCTGGAAGCTCAGGGAGTGAGGGTGAGGCTCTGAGAGAAGGTCAGTTGGTATCTTATTTCATGAAGGATAAAATGGGTGGAAGAGCTGCTGAGGGCCAGTCAACTTGCATTCAACTATAGGAAAATACAGGAACAGATGAACTACATACAAGTAAGTACCTACCAGAAAAAAACCCAAAAACCAAAACCCTTGAAATTTGTGAGGCAGTCTTTACAGAATTCTTGGAAGTACACTGGGAATTACGGACTGGATGAACTTCCTGCAAGGTAGATGCAAAACACAGTAGAAAAGTACTCAGACAATATTTCACTGACAGAATGGAAGTGTCTCTGCAGGGGTCTGTTCTTGTTCAGGTACAACTCAATGTTGGCATTAATGTCCTACTTGAGGGATAGGATATATCCTACTAAATTTAAAGTCGAAACAAAATGAGGAGGGGAGAGCAGCCATGTGAAGGACAGGTTCAGTGGTGCTGGCAACATGCAGAAACAGTCTAAACACAAAATATAATGGCAAAGGCAGGACTCCATGCTCAGTACAGCTGTTTGCTGCTGCCAAACCAGGATTAAGAACAACTGGCTGGGAACCAGTTCTGTGGATAAAATCTCAGGCTGTTGTGGACCACAAGATGAATGTTCTTGAGGCAGGATATGAAACCATAAAAAAAAAAAAGCAGGAAAACTTTATCCCATGCTCTGCTCATCACTAGTAAGGCCTCAGCTAGTATAACGGTCTTATTTTGGATGGACCCAGGAAATTTCTTGCCACAGGATTTTTTGGGCGCTGAAAGTTTACATGAGTTTAAAAGATAACCTGACAAACTAAATGGAAAAAAAATGTCCCATTTGAACAACAGCATTTTATTTAGGGGCTCAAAAAAGTCCTGGGAAAATATTGCTCTGTGCTTATCCCCTTAGTAGGTCTGAGCTAAATGAACTTTCAGGCTGCCACGCTACAGCCATTCTTCTGTTCTGCCGTGGTTTTAGAGTCAGCAGTGAGGATGAGGGATGGTGATGAAGGGGCATCAGATCGTACCAGAAGATGCCAATGGCTGCCAGGAGCTGCCCAGTCAGTCCTGGAGGGCCTGCGGTGAGAGATGGCAGGGCAAACTGACTTGCTGGAGTGACCGGTTTCCTTTGCATACAGCTCTTGTATTATCTCCACATCAGACCTTTGTCAGTGCAAGTCCTTCTCTCCTGCTGTCCAGCCTGCTTCCTCCTTGCCATATCCAAGACTTTGCTGACACCCCCTCTGAACGTTGCTATACTGCAGTAATACTGCTTTTAATTTTGTTCCTGCACATAATTCTGAGGTCATTTGGTAATCCAGGCAGGCATCCAGCGTAGAATTTGGATTTATGTTTTAAAAATCTGCCTGACCTGAACAATAGATTACAGTGATTGTGAAGGAGATGTTGTCCTTTCTTGGCTAAGTTCTCATAAAGTTTTATATGACAGATTAAAAAATAATAAAAGGAAGAGAAATAATAAAAGAGGACATTATAGTAACAAAGGAGCAGAGCAATCGAGAAGATTCAGACTCCAGACAAAAGCCAAGGGCAAAAATCCATCTTACTCTGTGAGGTTAGTGCTGATTTTTTGGTTTTAATCCTTTTGCTTTGGTGCATTTCACTCCTACCCTTTGCAGGGTGTGGAAGCTGAACATTATACTCTGGTGGTTTAATAAAGCCTATCATCTTGTTTATTTCAATCATTTCCTCCCTGGGCTGAAAGCTTTAGGGATTTCTTTCACAATAATTCCCCAGATCTCATTCTTGGTCATTACAGTGCAGCTGATTGCCACTAAGCAGATAGTTCCTCCTTTTTATTCTTTGCTTTCAGTCTTATAATTCTGTGCTTATCTGCACTGAACTTCATTTGCATTTATTAGCTGTGTTGGTATTTAAAATATCTCCTCTAAGACATTCTTTATCTTTCTGCATTGTTTCTTTTTATTTGCTGTCTCTCCCAATTTAACTTTAAAAGTAAACTCAAAATGTTTGTTCCAAATGGTTGTCAAAATTCTTTGCGTAAACTGTTGAGTGTGGACCTGCTCCCATTTGCCGGCTACCAAATCCTTTTTAGCTGACAGGTTACCTTTCCCAATTGCACTTCTTCCATTAATCTCCTTATAGATCCAGCTGATTCCCTCCTCTTGCTCCTCCTTTTGTCTCTGTCTGAGGGACATGGATCTCTGGTGGAGCCCTTGGCAGGGCAGGGGCTCCCTCTTGTTCCTACTGACACACTTGCTCATCTCCCTGAAAGATCCCACCTCGTTGTCCCTGTGAGGTCCTCCCATGTTGGGATGAGCGTGTTGTCTTAGTGTCCACACTCCAACGCTGCCACGCGGTGATACGTATCTTCTGGAGAAGGTAAAAACCACCCTGGACTGAGGATTTTCATGTGGTGTCATCACTGCTCCTTATGTTTTCCCTGGGATCAGAGGTAATTTGGTTAGTGACTGCAGCCTGCAGGATGCGGGTAATACCTACCTGAGGATGGGTTGGTTAGAATCAAAGCACGGAGCCTGGTTCCAGTTTTTGGTTCTGGCATAGATTTCTTCCGTGATTTCAGGCAAACAAATCTCTCTGTCCTAGTTTCCCCTTGTGTGAAAAGGAGACTATAATGGTTATTAGCAGATCTTCTCTTTTTTTGTTGTTGTTGGCCTTTTCTCACATTTTAGGAGATGTGTTGTTCCCAAATAGAGCAGAACTAAGAAGCTGCGAGTCCCAGGGTGGTCGTGGGACACGGTAGGACTGCAGTGCACACCAGCGTTCGTACAGCAGCAGTCACCTACAAGCTGTGATGGACAAGTAAGGACAGACTCTCTGGGAGGAGATCAGCTCCAGACTAAGGCTCCAAAATTCAGGTATTTATGGAGTAATAAAATAACACTTGCCTGTAGCCATAATTTCAGTATCTCTCCTCCTCACTCCCATCAGAAATCCCTTATCGCTTAGAGCTTGCCAGTGCTATTGAACGTGACAATCTTCCAAAAAAGCGGTCAGAGGCCGGAGCCATAGGGGGTACAGGGGTTTTGTACTAACGTCTAGACCTCATGGAAGTGCATATGGGTCCAACACTTTAGGCGACGGTTATCACCATTTCATTTCATCTGAGCCAATTAGTCAGAACCAAAACTATACTTTTAGGATCTGATAGAAAGTCCAGAAAAGTCAAAAGATCATTTCTATGGGCACTACAAGGCTATAGCTGTTTCAAGGGCATAGTGTTGAGCAATCTAAAACCGTTCATCAAGTTTCTACAATAGTTTAAAGCTTGAAGGTATTTTACCACACTGACTATTTAAGACAGAGTGTTACTGTGGTGGGAAAATACAAAAATATTCTGCAGTCTGTGGAAATTCAAAAACAAATGAAGCAGCCTACTGTCCCTGATGTCCCCATACATAGCTCTGAAAACACAGGAGGCCATAGAATACTGTTTTCGTTGCTGTTAGCTGTAACATCTGTTTCTTGTGGCTTACACAGAAGGTACACCTCCCCTCCGCCCCCCCAAAGAAATTAAAACTCTTACAGTCTCTTACCCTTTCTTTTTAATTGTAAAAGAAAATTATAGTCCATCCGGAAGATAGATGTGGAAAGTATGAGAGTTTTGGTTTTGGAGGAGCAACCAGATACAAATTCTGGAAACAGTGCTGTAATTTCCATTGCAAACATTTTGAAAGCTTCTTTCTGAAACTGTGAATTATTTCTTTAATATCGGTTCTTTTGAACATTTATCTCCAGATAGGCAAGGAACAAGTACATGTTTATGTCTGCTAAAGCATACTGTCAGTGAGTCTTAGAGGCCAAATTTAAACTCTGCCAACTAACAGAATTGAAAACACTACTATAATTTTATATGTAAATAGTTTTCTAACATCACTTCTTTTGAACTTTCTCTGCCAGCATGAACTCTTCCTTGCTTCTTGCTCATTTTCCAAGATGAATAAGATTTTACCTGTTAATGAATATCCTGCTATTATGGGAACCTAAAAAGTTGATGATGCCTGCACTCTTTTCTTGCTTTGGTACCTTGTAGTTTATGGCTTGTTTTTTTTCCCTTCTTTTCTTTTTTTTTTTTTTTTTTTTTTTTTGTGGTATGAGCTGTGAAGTTTGTTAGCAAGGTTCTGTGACTTGTGGTGCATTACGACCATCTATTAACAGTTTAGGATTTAAATGGTTGTTAAATTATTTGCTAACTTTTCAAGGAATTGGGCTTGGAAAAAAAAGATGACACCCCTTAGTTCTGGTACCAAACAAGTCTTTACTAATTTGTTTAGATTAGAAGACTGGCTGACCAAATCTGCTTTCGTTTTTTCACTTAATGCAATCTGGATAATAAGAATAATTAGCATTATGAAAAAGAAAAATTCCTACATAATTATACTGTTAATGACACTTCTTATTTTTTTTGCCAACAACTTCCTTTTTAGTTTTCTTTTTCTCATTATAATAAAGGTGTTTATTAAGTTATTCCACTACATGTAATTTCTCATGGAGGTTAATCTATTGTACAAAATGTCAGTGTCTGTGAGTGTATTTAGTTTATTTAACATTTTGCACAGTCCTTCTTCTCTTTTACTGAAGATGTCCACAACCTTCTTAATGTTGTAATTCTGTTTACTTCATTATTATTCCAGTTATAGTTCTGTATTCATTGTTGCCTTAAGCTACTGATGAATGTGTCTACACACATACAGATCTTCATGAAGATATAAATTAAATGTCAAGTGAGGTCCTTGGGAAAGACTTCTGGGGAAGGCTAACACGTCATTTTTTGCACTTTTCTCCTTAACATCTAGGCTGAGCCATAGCAGCAAACCTTTTGTACCACAGTTATCCCATGTCCTTCTTTCATCCTCCAGACATGCTGGTGCTGCTGCCCTAGACCTGTGCATGCTCCTTGTCTGCTGTCCGATCTGCCTTGTCCTCAGCTGGTGACCAGGCTGGAGATCCACCAGGCATGCTCTGGTGACGCAAAAGGAAGATATTTAAAATTCTTGCTTCCCAGCAGGTTTGTCAATGGTGCAGACTAGAGAAAGGAGTTGAAAAGAGGCAATTTATTCATGTTTTATGGGGAGGATAGGAGAGAGGTATTTGGGGATTGATGGATTCTTCCTGGTGTCTTCTCAGGTAGTGTGGGAAGAAGAGGGGAAGGTGTGCATTATTTCTCCTTCTCCAGTAATGCAGCCCCAAATTACCCATGCTACTTCTGAAGACAAGATTTCCAAAAGAAAAGGTTCATCCTTTCTGCATCAAATCATGATAACAAGGAAAAACAAGTGTTTGAAAAAAACAAGTTAAACAGAAAAATATTCCTACAGAAAGCAGAAAGTCCACTAAAAGGTGGTATCGAGTGTGAAAGGAAAACAGAAATTACCAACTTCAGGACTTGAAACTGTTATTTATAATTTGGCTGTCTTGATACATGTTCCCTCTCCTCTCAATTCAGCAATTAAATACCAGCAATATATTCATGACAGGCCCTGGCTATGAAAACTGCTTGACAGTTTGCACAATATACTAGTAATTAACTCTCAGAGACACATCAACCTTTACGTAAGAAGACCCTTTAAATCTATACCATATCCCAGTATTTGACAATTGTCCATCTATTGCCTCAACTACAGTTTGGTGAAGCACACCACGTTTCTTGACAATTTAAGTCAGAATGTAAAAAAAATTAATTCCTTTTGTTACTGGAACTTGTTTTATTCTAGATATATGGAATTAAATCCAATTCTTGGTGCTAATGAACTCTGAAAACTTAATTGAACTGAATCCGTGGAGAATTTTAATTTATGTCAGGGAGTTTTGAGATCTATGAGACTATTTTGGGTACCTCTGGTCTGTTTTAAATGAACTTATGGGGAGTCTACAACGGGAGAAGCATGACTATTTCAATGCACAAACTGAAGCAGCCCTGTATGCTTTGAGTTTGCTTGAGGCTAGATTATCTTAGATTAACGAGGACTATTTCTAGGATTTCAGTAAGACTAATGGGGTTCTGAGTAGCTGCTCAGCTTTTCCTGTGAAACAGGGAGCTACAGGGAACACTATGACTCCTTGATTATGCATCTAGAATACTATAGATACAGAATTTCCCGACTTATTTTTATGCTCAAGTCCAGTAATGGCTGGTGCATTTGGAGAATGGTTTACTCTAGCAAAGTTTTCCTAAACTTTTCAAAAATCTATTTCAAAAGCTGAAGCTTAAGACTCTAATTTTAAAATGCATCTCCGTGAATGATGACCATCCCACAAGAGGCATTAAAACATCTTCTTCAGGATGACAACCAGGTCCTTTGAGACACGTTTAATTGTAGAAACCTGCAACAGGCTCCAGTAGCAAGAAGCAATTGCACCCCTACATGATTTGTGCATTCAAGGGACACAGGTAGAGCAAGTGACAGCAGCAGAGCAAGTTTGGAGTCTTTTAATTATAATCAGCTTCCTGAAGTGTACCCCAAGGACAGCGTTTTTTGGGAAACAAAAAAATGAATGGGTAGGGTTACTTACCCTGACAGGGATGAAATATGTTGGCTAAACTTATGTAATGAGACTCCCATGATTCTTGTGTCAGATAATGGTTTCTTTTGGGTCTTTCCATTCACCATCAGTTAGTTAGCAGCAGGTCAGAGGTTTTCTGTTTCTTACTGAGAAGTGAAGTACAGGGTCTACCTGATGGCGCTCTTCCTTTGTCTCGAGTCATGAATGTTTAAAGGATACCCTCTCCTCTTTTTTTAAACACAAGCTTAATTTTGTTTAGATCTTCATAATTCAGGTCTTGAGACAGTGATAGCAATATCTGCTCAGTGTTCTTTTCATGGGACTAAGGTGCATGCAGGTGTGAAAACTTCCCACAATTGAAAGATAATAGGCAAAACCCTAAACTTTTCTGGGTAAGACATGTCCTTGGAGATCTGAGCAGGGGAAGCTTTAAACCCTTCATCATGGTTACAAGATATTCTGGTTGAAAGAAAAATCCCATTTTTTGACAAAAAAGAGACAGAATTGTGAAAAAGACATCTCATTTTTTAAAATAGCTTTATTCATTGGATATGGCTCATGAATCCTATTGGGATGAACTGGGAATCATATAACCACAGCATGAAATATATATCAGATGTGTTGTATAAATTTGCAGTGTGTCTTCATGATAGTTCAACAGATGAAAACAAGAATAACGCACAAGAATAAGGTGCCCAAGAGCGATTGAGTGAGCCTTCAGACCTTCTACAAGGAGTCAACATGTTTCTTGGGGTAAGAACATGAACTGGAGGCCTGGATTTGGGATGTGTTCCTCACTTTGCCCTGGCATGGCGGACGAGGTGGAGAAAAGGCATTTCTCTGTGAGGTGATCCTGCTGATCTGTTCCTGCTTCCGAACAGATGATCTCGGTAGGTCCCTGCTGTCTGAGAGGTACCCAGCACAGCACAGCCCTTAGTGAGCCAACTAACTCTACGCACAAGGAGAGAATCAACGTTCTTTTTCTTTTATTCCTGCCCTTCCATATACCTAAGTGAAACCTCCATGTTTATTTCCTGTGCATTTTCCAAGATAACCGCTCTGTCTCAATGTTCTCAGTATCTGAATTACCAGTTTGGGAATCGTAAACTTTAAAATCATTAGTCAAGTTCAGGAAGTTTGCCAACTTCTTCACTTTCTTCTATAACAACAGGGCACACGGTTCTGCTTAAAAAACCTATCTGCTCTCTTCCTGTAACCTATTTGTTAATCACGTTTTGGTGACTGACTTTTGGGCGCAATCCCAAGAATTTTTAAGACAGTCTTTAATAACCACTAATATGTCTGCATACAAAACCAGATGATTATTATTCATGGGTGAGATTACACAGAATTAAACTTTCCAAAACTGCAACGAACATTCAGCTAGACATGAAAGTAAGCTGAATTTCCATTCGGTTTGCTTCTTGCTGAGCCTTCAAATTATAAAGTGAAGCAAAGCCAAAAGATTAATACAATGAAAACAAAGATTGGGAAATTAAATGACACGATGCAATTTTCTGCCTCATTGGGCTGGCACCAATAATATGCAAAGGAAAGCCTGCTTAGTGTTGGTTAGCTGCTATATAAATGCGGGACAATCAGTCTCCTTCTCCAGGGAAGGTATTTTCTTGAATCATATAGCCATTGACTCTTCCAATTACCAGAGACCCCACGAACAGCTTGAGGCCTATCTCTTTTTTTCTTTTTCTGTTCTGCTTTGCCATATTACTGCTATTAGAGTTTACACAGGTAGACGATTTCTTATTATCTCTAATATTTTAGTGACAGATAAGGAGAACACATTGAAAAGAAAGAAGGGAAACCCTGCAGCCTGCTGCCACCTCCATAATTAAATATTAATATTTCAGAAAATGTTACTTTAGGGAGCCCATAATGGACTGTTAATCATCTCTTTCAGTGTACTTTTAATCTGCTACATATTCAGGCAGCTGTTGGAGTATTACTAGAAGTATGACATTGCTTATAACTGTCTGGGGAGAGGCATCATCCTCTAGTCTGCTTCTTTGGATTATTTAGGTATTAAAAAAGTAAGTCATTATTTTAAAGATTTGAATATTTGAATTTATGTTACATAGCTATGAACTCAAGGCCTGTTTACTCCCAGCAGGTCTGGTTTGCTTTACCACTGAATCTGCAGGACTTGTGACCTTGGGAGGACGGATTCGTTACCTATGGATACGCTGCTGTTCTTGCAGTCAATCTTGGACCCACACTGATGGCTTCATGGCATCCTGCGGTGTGCCCAAGTTATTGGCCAATGGTTGACTTTTCTTATGGTGCAACATCTACAGAATAAACTCTGAACTGGAGTTCAGGAGGACTATTGTTAGTTCCAGTTTGAATACTGATATGCCTTTGTTTTACTGTCTGTTCTTGTTTGTTTGCTAACTTTAAATGCTTGAGAGTGGGACATGCCTTGCAACTGGATGGTTTGCACAGCGCCTCTGGGTCCCATCCCTTTCTGCAGCCCTGGTTTTCTCGTGTGGAATAAAAGAAAGGCTTAAATTTGTCATGGTCCTTACACCTGCTGGGACAGAATGAGGCATGCATGAATTAACATGATCTTGGTATCCTCTAACTACTGAGTGCTTGAGTCTTAATGTACTTAATGCTTTTAATATTCACTCTTGTGCTACTTTATATTTAATTTTCTATTAATCCTGTATTTATACGTGGGGGTGCAACGTTTGCCTAGGGATATCAGCAGGCTTTGCAAAGCAGATCTGGTCAGATAACAGAAGACCCATCCGCTACAAGTGGGAAATATGTAACTCAAGGAAATGGTACGGTTGCATTAGCAAGAGTGACAATTTCTCACTGATCAGCCAGATCATTTGATCTGGTAGATTCTTTGCGGGGTGCATCTGACTAAGAGCTGCTATTTACTGCAGATGAGGTCTTATTCCATGTTATAGCATATATATTTATATACATTACAATATTCTCTATTACAGAAGAACCTGAAATAGTCTTATCCTCCTGTTACTGCACCTGACTGCCTGGATGTTGTATTGTGACACTGATGGTTCTTTTGAAAGTTTTTAGCAGCCTGGCATTTTACAGTGAAATTTCCACTATCTTTTGTCCACTGTGCTCTATTGTACTCAGTGATTTGCACCTCTGGCTGTTACACACTTTTCTTAGTGCTACTCGCACTTTTACGGCCAGTGCTGATTGATAAAGCTCCACAACGTGGTTTGGGTAGTGTACTAAACTGAGGTATGACTTTCCATTCCTCTTCATTTGTCTTGAGTAATGTCTACTCACTTACTCAAATGTGTGTTTTCAGTCATTCCATTGGACTGCAGCTAATACAAACTGCTGCTTGTGTGTATGAAATACTGTCCTTTGCAAATTTTCAGAATTCCTTGGGTATGTATTGCAAGCCATTATTCCAAATTAGCTTGCTGTAAATACTATGCCTGGTGAATATTACTGTGGTCTGACTCATTGCAGTGCTGTATAATGTGTTTCTAAGTTGAGTTACTTTGACAAAACGACTGTAATAATCAAGTATCAGCAGGTAGTGGTTCTGCCTAGGTTCATATAAATCAGGTACCAATTGCTGCCAAGTCTCTATTCGGTGCATCATGAACTATCATTGCTTCCTTGCTGTTTTTTTCTGATACTTTACATAAATAACACAGTCTAGGAGAATTTATGTTACTTGTGAAATCTTTCTGGAAAATTCCTGTGCACTTGTTTGCATTTTGTACAGCGCCACATCTTAGCATCCCTCACAGACACAGACTTTCTTCCAAATGCCTGGAGGAAATATTCTCTGGAATCCCTTGTTTTGTTTTGTTTTGTTTTGTTTTGTTTTGTTTTGTTTTGTTTCATTTAAAAAAAAAAACAAAACAACAATTTTGGACTTGTTCATATCCCACATGCAGAATGTGAAATTTTTTTTAATCAATTTTAATCCAAACTTATCTGATGGCCATGCTGTGTGCCTGACAACCAGACCTTGCTGGCTGTATTAAAAAGAAATCAATGGTATCTACACACGGTGCTTCCCTTCCCATCTTCTGTTGGCAGATCATAGGTGTGAGTGAACATCTGTCCTTTCTTTTTTGTATGCCATCAGCCTGCTGCATGAGAGGAGAGCTGCTACAGGATTTTCTCTCTATTTTTGACTTTTAATGGGAGTCATTTGAGTGTGATTGTCATCCTTTGTATTTTGGATGCTCTTGCCCATCTCCTTCACTACCAGTTGCTCTCTTCTGTCCCTTGGACCTCATGGAAGTGCTGACATTTTTCCTAATCTTTGTGTAAATACTAACAGGGATTTCACAGCCTCAGTGTCGTTCAGTTCTTTTGTGGAGGTTGGTGCTTTAAAGCCTTGCAAGTTTTCTCCTTTGAGGATTAGATCACATCGCTTCCCTTCTCCTAATCTCATTGCCTTTTCTGAGATATGAAGTGTTTCTAACGTAGAGAAGTGCTTTCCTCCTAACACAGTAATGGAAGCAACGACCTCTCTGCTTTTCCCAGCAGATGAGAGTAGGCCGTTTCTGTTCCTATGCACTGAATCCAGCCTTTGTGGAATCCTTGCAAGTTACATCTAGAGGGTGGCTGTGGTACTATTTTCCTCATTTCAGCTGTGTGTGGGTCCCAAGGGCCTTTGCACATTCAGACTGGCTCAGCATGTGTTTGGGTTTTTTATCACTTGCAGCAATCAAGCTAACCCATTCTGAGGATCCCTCCACCTTTCCAATTACACTTAATTATGCCGTATGCTGGAACTACTCTCCCACTTCGGCCATAATGCTACTGATGCACGTTGCTCTGCATGCACCACTGACACTGTGTTCAGTGATAGCTTGAGTTCTTCATTGTCTTTGCAGATGTCCCATGCCCTCCAACATGTCAGTAAATCTCTTCATTTCCTCTGCCTTGATCTGTCCTTATGTGGATTCCACCGTATATTGCCAAGATTAATGATTTTTGCAGTTTTCAGTCCACTGCTAAATGTTTTGGTTGTTTTTTTTTTCTTTTTTTTTCTTTTTCTTGTTGTGCTAATCAGAACGAAATCTAGATATTTGACAGCTTTCCTTTAACACTGTATTTCCCTGATATGTGTAGCAAATACCTCCTGTAACCTGCTGTTGTCATTGGCATTCATGCAGTGCTTGGGTCTAGAGGTCTATTGGTCTTTTCTTTCATTCTCTTTCCAGGATACAGTTTACTAATGCCTTTCTGGAACTTCTAAGGGCTGGTAGCACCTTTCCTGGATTTATTAAGATACCTGTTTATCTGTAGTTCCTTATTATCTCTTTCTTTATCCTGTTTCATAGCTTTGTAGCCACTCAACTTTAAAGGCAAGTGTGGGCATGCTTGGACCAGTTTTAATACGCTTTGCCCATCCCCAGGCTGCATTCAATGTTGCAGGTAGGTGATATTGCCCCTTGAATGGAAAGCCCATCAGCTTTCCACAAAAAGGATAACTACAGCCCTCTTCTTCTGTAGTCAGAGGCCTCTCTCTACTTCCCCTTCCTCAAACTGACCCAAGCGAACACCTCTCTTACAAAGGTCGCAAGAGCATGTTGTCTTGTACTAGGTTTCCCTTGAGGAGATATTTCTTTATTACTAACTTTTTATTCACTTTTTATTGGCTAGCAGTACCCTGGTGTTCTTATTCTGCCAGACCTTGTGTTGCTATGTGGAAAGCTACCTGTTCCTGCAGCGGGACACCGCCATCACTGTCCCAGAGATAAAGACCTACAACCAACCAAGCAAACCAGCCCAGGAACAGAGCAAGCACGGGTGTTTTCTGTTCCCGTGCCTCACATGGATATAATGTTGTGTTATTCAGATTTCATAAAATCCCTCTGTAAGTTTGGATTCCATGGGTGGACATGAGGGCATGGAGCTACTTATGCCCAAGTCAGTCCAATGATTAAAAGGCTGAGTTTTTTCATCTGTCGTTTGTCTCAGGGTTTCCTAGATAGCAAAAGACTGAGATGGAGAATGTTTGCTCATCTGCCCTAATGGCAAATACATTTTCCCAGCCTAGGAAATCTTCAATGTATCTCACGACTCCTTACAACTGCTTTTCAATACCGTTGCATTTCAGAACCTCTGGAATTTAGTTTCTCGTGTAAGCAGATAATTTTTTTTTGTTAAAGGAGTTGTTAAAGTGGATGGGTACAGCAAAGATAGGAGTTTTTTATGTTTAAATCTCTGAATTTCTAGTCACTGCAGCCCTAAACAGTAGGATTGCAAGCAAATAAAAATCACTTTTCTTCATAAATTGACACATAATTAAGTGATAAATTGATTTAGTTCCACCAATTAAAATAGCAGGCCTGAAATTTTATAGGGGGTCAGTGGCAAGGCACTGTGCCTGTTTCATGTCATTAGCCTTCCTACAGCTGTAATAAGTAACTAGTTTAGAATGTGTTTTTCATTAGTGACTACAATAAAGGCTTTATATGGGCACAGTATAAAGTGACCAGTAAAAGTGACTCACAGCTGACCCTGTAATGGTGGATAGGGCTTAGCTTTACAAGGACTAGTCTTGTTAACTTAGTAACTAGAGAGCTTCTGTAGTAAAATCTGGTTAGATAGGCTCCCCTGTAGTGCACAGGGAGGCAGAAGTGCCAATGACTGAGAATCAAGAAAGTTGAGTGAAGATGTGCCTAAGCTCTCACAGATACTGAAACTCTGTTCTCCAGCATGGGTAGGCAAGCACCCAACCCTTGGCTGGAAAGAAATGTTTTGCTCCTCCTTTTGGATGAGCAGTCGTGAACTTGTTTCAGAAGCTAGGGGACTTGATTTGTTCTTAAAATGTTTGATTTGTTTTACTCTTGGTTCTCCTTCCTCTACATCTGAGATCCCGGTGATAAGATCCCATATTTACTTAGCAGTAGAAATGTGAAATGCTGTGTTAGGTCTGAATTCCCTAACAGCTAGGCTATGGTGTGGGTCTTCCTCTGCTTACTCATCCGAATCAGAGAGAGTGAGAATTTGAACTTGATCTCTGATATCTGAACACACTTGGAAGATGTGACCTCCCAGGAGGGCTTGAGGCTCTTACCAGAGAAGAGATTTTGGTCAGTTCAGTGAGAGTGTAATAGAAATATTTGTGCATTGCGTATTGTACAGTTAGTATTTCACAACAGCTTGAACATCTGAGTTTTGGATTAGATCACCTGAAACTTCAGCGAGGTCACCCTGGTGCGTCTGTAGATGTAACATTTTATCCTGCCTTTCCTCTGCGTTTGAGCATCCCAGGCAACTGTACGCTTACCGGCACTTCAGACCCCTAACGCCTGTGTTGGTGTGCCACTTTGTCGTACTGTAGGTGGTTGCCTGCCACTCGGTTGTACATGCTTAAATCAACTGTTGAGTGGAACAGGAAGTGTTTCAGCCTCCTGCAATCAGACTTTATTAAAAAGTTAGAGCAAGTATGACTGATTAAGAAGTGCTGGCACCAGCTAGCACAACTGAGTTCTTTGTCTGGAGCTGCAATTATTTACTGTTCTACATAGTTTCTTTTAAATGTCTTCTGTTTTGTCTGCCTCTCTCTCCCTTAAAACGAACTATAATCTGATACTTTCTTCTGAACCATAATTGGCCACCTTCTATTATTGGCAAATGTAACTCCTACTGATAGAGGCAATTGTCACTTAAGTTGATAACACCCAGGTGGTACTTGAAAGTCTTATATGAATTCCCTGACAGCTATTCGTTCTACCCTTACCTGCTTAAAACAGTTACAAAGAACTTGCACGAAAAAGAAATTCTCCATACTCCTAATACTATCTTATCAGTTCCTCATGGGACGTGTGGATCGGTTGTTTTCCAAAGTGTGAACTTCTTGTGCCAGAAATACTGGTCAGCTGAGAAGAATGACAGAAGATTCGTACTGCTCTTTACACCATGTCCTGCAGGATGCCACTAAAAGTAAATAAATAAATACATGGAACAAGATGTTTCTATAAACTAGGTTTTGTTTTGTTTTAGTGCTGATTCTAACATAGTTTGCTTCATCTGTAGCAGATGGTCAGTGCTTCTTAGCAACCACTTTAGCTAGACATGTTTAGCTTTGCAGTTCAAATGTCTGAACTCAGCATCTTAGTCTGACATCATCATGATTTTTACAAATTTGCCTGCTGGAAGCGAAGGTGGAAAAAAATCTTCCACATGGAGATGTCTTTGTTTTTTGCCTTCTGCCCTGGAATATATAAAGAAGGGAAACCTGCAAGGGTTAGGACTGGATAATAATTTTCCCTGATTAATTCTGTCAGTTGAAGCATCATTGCATCTGTATAGCTGGTGCTGATACCTTGCAGTGAGTGTGAAAGTGGTGAAGCTGCACAACTTCAGTGATGTCATTTAACTGCTATGCATTTCTCATTCCCTAGTTGAAATGTCTGATTGTACTTTCCTGAAGCTGAAGCAGACCTCAGTCAGTGAAAACAACAGTGAAAAGCAGAGAGAAGTTTCTGATTGCAGGATAGGAGCGATGAGGGATTTTGAAATTATCTTCATTGTAGCTGGAAAGCAATAAAGAAGTCATTTAGGAGGTCGTGTCCATTTTAAGTATAGACATGGCTTTATCTTCAAGGACCAAGGCAGTGTCAATTTGTATGCAAAGATATTCTGCAATTACCCTGGATGTAAATATGCTATGGGATTTCTGACAAATGGTGACACTGGCTTGTGCATATTCTTCCTTTTCATGGGACAACTATAATAATTCTTTTTTTAACATAAAAACCTGTATCACTCTTTGCCCAAAGCTTTTTTTTTTTTTTTAAAAAAAAGAAGGTGAAAACGTAATGAACAGGGCAACCTTGTCCTGAATCCTAATGGCTTTCTGATGAGGTAAACAATGACTCTTAATTAGAAGCTAAAATTTTTAATTAAGATGATTCTTCAGTAATTATCTCAGTTGTCTGCTTCACTGGATTTTAATGAAAAAGATTGATTAGGTATAAAACCAGTAGCATAATTAAACATTCAGGGTCTACATCGGTTATTGAGGTGAAAGCAACGTGATTAACTTCAAAGTGCATTTCTCAACAAATGGTGTGAGACAGTGAAGCCCACTTCAGGTGCCGTGCTGCCCTGTCCCAGCTCTCTCCCTCTTTCCCTGCCTGCCCACCTTTCACAAAGTGAATATGCAGGAACATCATTTTTGGGTAATAGATAGTTATGTTGTGCGACAGATTATAATGGCACACTTTTAACTCAGGCCGTCAGAGTGGTTATGAATTCCATATGTCAAGGGGTTTTAGTAAATGGACTGGAACTTGTCACACAAGACTTCAGACCCAAGAGTAGATTTGTTTTTTTTTTTTGCTTTTACAAGAAGTGCGAAATAATTAGTTCAGCAGTTCTGTTTTTCACATGTGGTCAGAACACCCCACGGGACCCAACCGGAGAGAGAGGCCTTTCTGTGGCTGATATGACTACAAGGATGGTGCCAATCACAGATCTCATTTCTGCTTCCTTTACTCTCACTGAGCAGTCCCTCACTTTATGAGCAGTGTCACTGGAAACGTGACTAAAAGCTTATTGAAGTGCAAAATTTGTTCTGAAGAATAAATGGCTGCTGTGCTTCTTGCTTGTGATTTTATATGCTTACTAGACCAGGAGAAACTGTGTTCAGCACCCTGTTAGCTAATCATGATTAAACCTTGTAGCTCAGTGTCCCTGTGAGGCAAACTGGGGATGATTTTTTTCTGGTAGCTGTTGTCATTACAGCCAGAAATAAAAATGTCTGTACTGAGAAACCAACATTAAGAAAAATCTAAAATCAGACTTTCAGGCATTCAGCCATAGTCGTAATCTCAGTGAGAAAGCAGCAACTATGGGCACGTATGGAAGGAAGCTGGTTGCCTGCTTTCCTTTTTGCTTTACGATACAGAATTCAGGAGCCCTACCTGGAATTCAGGGAGTTTCCCAAAGCCTTTGTGATGGATCAGTCTATTGGGAGCCATCCAACACTATTATGCTCCTTGCCAGTTGCCAGAAGGAGGAAATGTGATAGAAGTGCCAAAAAGGTCTCTTTGTACAGTCATTCCAATGAAAGACTACATCACATTGATTCGTATTCTGGTTCATTTTCCCAGCGTGAAGGCAAAAGATGTTTTTCTATGATTGCACCGGTGCATCAGAAAACAAGACTTTGAACCATAGGATTAATTCTCCTGTTTCTTCACTACATCAGCCCACATCAATTACTGTTAAACTTAATTCTTCTCTCAAATTCCTCAGCTAACGAAGAAGCCAGCAGATTACATGTCACACTTTCCTCATTAATTGTTGGAATATTTCCCTCGGTGCCAGACAGTCTTAGTTAATCATTAGTCACATTAGCAAAAGGGGTAACACTTCTTCTCTTTCTGTTGATTGCCCTGACCATCAAAGTTAATGTGAAAGGGGCATGATGAAGGAGCTTGTGTTTTTTATGAATTCTTGCACTTAGTCTTCCATGACATACAGTAATATTCAAAGCCATCTCCCCAATCGCATGGTTCTAACTAGACAGGCAATAGCCTACATAGAAGAAATTCTCCCTTGTCTCTTCTTTTCTTCACCCTTGAAAATTTATTTTTACGGGAACTTTTTTTTTTTTTTTTTTTAATAAATAGATTCTATGTCTCTGTGGTATCCTGAATGGAGAAGACCTGGAAAAATGTCTGGCTATCTAACCCATATGGAAAGAAAAGGGAATTTCTGCAAGGACAATCCTTTGTCCTTATCACCAGATAATCTGACAAATAAATCTAACCTACTTCCATGGGTTTCCCTACTGTAATGGGACCCTTTGTACGGAATCATATATGCTGGTAACCTCTGTATAAGTGCCGTCTGCTTGGGGAGTGTTGTATTTGAACATATTATTTTTACTTCATGTTTCCTTCATGTTTGGTAGTTCAATAGCTCTTCTCTGCTCTTCCAAATCTGGGAACACTGAAGACATGGGAAAACCTGCATGTTGTTTCTGGAGAATGCTACACACCAAGATTCATTACCAGTGTCCACAGCAAGGAAAAAAGTAACTCAGTGGAGATGTTTCTTTGACAAACAGGTCTGCTTATTGAGGGAGACCCTTCAACAGACCCTTGTACCCCTCAGGGCAGCTGTAGGTAGCAGATTGTGCAATGCATTGCTGGCGGTTAACCCTCCCTTTCCACCATGTTTGGAGCATAGCCTGGCCGATTGTATTACTTTCTCCTATATAATCCAACCAACTTTTACAGTCCCCAAATATTTGGGATCATTTTCTCAAAGACACTGTTTTACTTCTTACTTATGTTGACAGTATAACAAATGACTGTAAGTCTAGATTTTAAATGAATGTTGTAACCACTACCTCTTGGAGAGTTGAACAGACTAATGTGCTGGTCAGCTTGAGCCTACAAACATAAGAATCAAATAAAAGACTGCAAAGAAAAGAATCCAGTGTTTGGTCATGTAACTGCTCCATTTTCTGTTGGAGGGAGTGTTGTGTGCTTTAAAAAAGGCCAGGGTATACAGATTTGTGTATATCAGATTAATCAGGATCTGAAATCTGTTGCTGTGCAGCTTCCTGGAACGCATTTGTCCCAGCGGTCTTTTGAAATCAATTGAAATGTATCTTTTCCTCCTGCTAACTGACATGATAGATTGGTAATAATCAAACACTATTTGTGCAATGTCAGTCTAGCTTTTCTGTCATGAGTGATTGAATATCCTTTAAATACCATTGTGGCATTGCTCCTGAATCGAAACCTAATGAGAAAGCTTTATAGATGGACTAAAGTCATGTCTCCAGTTCCCAGTTGTGCACTCAGTACCGACACACCTTGCTTTATCTCTGCACTTAGCGGGAATTGTTTAACAGGCTGCTCCGGCAAACTGTCAAGCCTAATACAGAGTGCACGTGCAGTATTTTAATTAATGTTTAATGATTCTTTTCTGATCAGGCTTAAAATCCTCTCTGTGCAAGTGATTATAGGTAATTCTTTAGCTGTAACAAGATCATTTGATAATAAGGCTGATAAAGGAAAGCAATTATTTAACTATCAGCAGCTTAATATCAGTAATGACTATCTTCTTGTTCAGGCATTGTGCAATTGTGTTAATACAGTGTAAATTTAATATTCATTTTCATGGCACTGGAATAGAACATAAACACAAGTAGAGTGGAGGTTTCCCAAAGGAGAGGGATTTTCAGCATTTAGTTCCTCTTACTGCCTCGCTCCGGTTGATGGTAAGGAAGAGGTAGCACATGCATATTCATAATTTACCTGGTCACTATAATTGTTAGTAAGAAGGAATTTTTCTTGCTCGCTTCGGTTGGATCAGCTTATAAGGCTCTGTTGTATGCTTTGCCATGGGCTCTGGCTTATGGGGAGAAATAGTTAATTTGTGGAACTTCTTTGCTCTGAGGCTTGTCCAGGGCTACATCTTCATATGCAATAGGGAGCAGCTTCAGTAATTTTTACGAACAAAGTACTGTAAGGTTTTTCTCTGAAACCACTCCAGTTAGAGGCTACTTACAATTGATTTGTGCTCTGGTAAGAACTATGTTCATTTAAGAAAAAATGTCCTATAATTTTGCAAGACAAGCAGAGGAATCACCTTCTCTCTTGGGAGATTTGAAGTCAATTCACATGCACTTAAGCTCGTTGTGCCAGGATCAATGCCTTGCACTAATGCTACAGAATTTGGTCTTGCAAAGTAGATGTAATTGAGAGGCAACTACTTTTCCTCCACACAAACAAAAATACAAATCTTCAAATAATGACTAATGACCTGAATTACCGTGATATTTGGCAACACAGAATTGGCAAAATGCTGTTGCTCTGGTTTTGGCTGGGATAGAGTTAATTTTCTTCATAATAGCTTGTGTGGTCCTAATGTTCTGGATTTGTGCTGAAAATAGTATTCATAACACAGGATGTTTTAGCTATTGCTGAGCTGCGCTTGCACAGCATCAAGGTCTTCTCTGCTTCTTCACACTGCTCTGCCAGCGAGCAGGCTGGGGGTGCACAAGACGTTGGGAAGGGACACAGCCGGGACAGCTGACCCCAGCTGACCAAAGTGATATTCCCTCCCGTATGACATGGTCCTCAGCAATAAAATCTCTGGGGGAAGTTTGTCAGGGCTGCTGTTGCTCGATGACTAGCCGGGCATTGGTTGTCTGGTGGTAAGCAATTGGGGTTTTTTGCATCACTTTTTTTTTTTTTTCCTTTTCTTTCTTTTTCTTATTAAACTGTCTTTATTTCAACCCATGAGTTTTCCGCCTTTTGCTCTTTTTATTCTCTCCCCCATCCCACCAGAGAGGAACAAGCAAGTGCCTGTGTGGGGCTTAGCTGCCTACTGGGGTTAAACTACAACAGCTGTAAAGAAACAATGCCACAAAGTCTCTTTAGACTTTTTTTTTTTTTTTTTCTTGCTTGCTGCAAATTATGGCCAACCCGACTGGCCCGGTTTTGGGACAAAATACAATTCACTGGTGACCCTGGGGCTAAACAGTAGCTTGCTAGACCTGACTTGTGTATTTCCAAAACCTGAAGCATGTCTGAGTCAATAACCATAAGGTCAAATCTCAATTACCAAAGGTAGTGAAGTGTGAAGAAAGGCGAGGGAATAAACCCTCCTTTATTTGCAAAATAAAGCAAAATTGGAGATGACACAGAGTGCATACACCTTAGACCAGAAGACCGTGCAGTGAAAAGCGTGATAGGGAGCAGAAAGGGGAATGATGATTGAGGTGCTTTGTGTGAGGGTGCAGAGCTCCGCTCTGAGGCATGATGTCCATCCCACGTACCTGGCATCCTGCCTGCCCCGCTGGGCGCACTGGCTCACGCAGAGGTAGTAGTGGCGCTTTTGCAGGCAAGGCGGTCGATCTTCATACCGGTCAGTGGTCCACCGGAGATGGAGAGAAGGTGGCATGGAGTTCAGCTCTGCTTCCACTGATGTGGAGCAGAGCGGGTGAAATGATCTTCAGTGATGCTTTTAGCTGTGGAACATAATGCTCTCCTTTTTAAAAGGCAAACAGTCAGATGTTCTTCCTCCTTTTATCCAGATGTATATTGGCATATATGTAACCATAGCAACTATGGCTGGAAAAACTGAGATCTAGTAGTTTTTAAATTGCCTTCAGAATAAGTTTAACAATGAAGCTTGAAAGCAGACGATATAGCACGGGGAAAGGTAGATGACAAAAATGAAAGGAAATTTTATTGCTAAACTTACTCAAGCCAAAAAAGTTTCTAATAAGTGAAGTAATAAATAGCTTCTCTCACTAAACGGGCACTTTCACAAGTCATTAACATTTCAACTTTACCTCCAGGCAAACTGTCATGTTTTTGTGACATCATTGATATCTACTATCGTTTACTCACAGTACCTATTTTTAGATACGACTTCTTAACTCAGCACATGCTGAGTTAACATGACCTCAGCTGAGCTTGGTTAAAGTGAGTGTTGGCTGTGTGGCATATGGATTTAAAGAAGGACTCTGTCCTGGTTCTGGCAGGGATTGTCTGTCCTGCTTTGAATCCCACTGCCTGGGCTTGAACAAGTCTCTGAGTCTACATTTACAAAGCAACTGACAAATGGGATCCTCTGGTTTTGGGTACCCGACCTAGAGCCAGGGAGAGATGTTCAAAGTGATGAACACCCACACACGTAGTAGATGTGGACAGGCTTCTGCTACACATGACAAAATAGCAGATAGGTGCCGTTAAGGTTAAGGACCCCTAAAAGCCTGCAGTTGCTTGCTTTTGGAAATATAAAGTCAAGGCACCTTAAATCACTTTTTGGGAATTCAGGTCGAACTCTACAAAATGCAGCAGACAGTTTATTGCACAGGTAATATTCATATAATGCTTCTTGAAAATGAAGTGGTAGTAAACTAAAGTGCTATGTGTTTCTGTGTCAACAGCTTGAGTAGATCTTTGAGATAATGAGTAGATGAATTAAACTTGAAAAAGATTGAATGTATGCAATGCATTCCTACTCCTTACTTAGAAGACTTTTTTTCAGGAGAACAAATGAATCTTTATCTATCTCCTCGGAGGATCTTTGCACATAAATAAGAAGAATGTAGCTGCTTAAGACTTCCATCTGTCAGAAACTGGGCTTTTAAAAATCAGTCAGTGCAGAGGAATGTCACACGTATATGCATACACTGGAAATGAAGCACTTTTTAAAGACTTTGTTAGCTTGGTGTGCAAGTTCACTGCTTCAGCGGGAGCAGCATCCAGGCCTTTAGAAATACAGTTGGTAGGAGGAGAAGCACGCATCAATGTAATGATTATTAGGCCATGAGACAGGCCTCCTCGGCATGATACCTACTGTATCAGTTTGGGGATCTTGGGATGCTGGATGTAGGCAGATTGAAATCCGGTCGTCTCTGCTGCATGGCCGAGGGGCTGGAGTGCCCTGGGAGAGGGAAAGGGTTGTGATAATGGTATAGCTGTTGTGGCTGAAGGGTAGGAAAAAGGCAGGGTTTGTGGGGAGAGTTAACCTCTTTTATTTAATTGATACTAGTAAAAAGTAAGCAGACAAGAGAAACTCCTTTATTAAAACGTAAGTTCTGGCTTCAGAAAGCAGAAGGCTCAGAAGTGAACCACTGGGTCTGGGGCTGTATAGACTATGAGGCTGAAAGGAGCTTCACAGGTTTCAGCTAATCTAATTATCCACCCTTGGTGTCAAGGCTTGGCAGAAAAGGGTGGTTTTGTTGGTAAAGGTGTCCAGGGAAGGTGTTTAGCTTCGGATGAGGAATTTACATGTTAGTGGCAAGAAGGCCATGCTAATCTAAAATTAATCAACCATAATTTTGAGAATTGTGTCATGTTTTTTAATCAGATAGAATTACAGTCATAAATCAAAATTTTGTAATCAGATATTAAATACATTAATTTTAGCATTTCATGGTGTTTGTAGCTGTGAAGTAAAATTGGCTTTATGAATAGACTATCCTAAAATTCTTTTTAATGTGAAAAAAGTAATTTTAAATAGTATTTTTAATTCTTAGATAGCTAATGTTAAAGGCTATTTATTTCACTGCATTAAGGACTGGAGTGTGGTAAGTAAGTCAGTGTTAAGTATTATTTTGTCTTTCATGTTATCGATACTAATGCATATAAAAAACTTTAATAATGTTGAGTGCATATGGATAGAATTACAGGGCTAGCTTAACAGGCCATTTCCCGCTGATGTCTCTATTTGATTTCAGTAGGTCCCAAAAAGTAAGATGAATTTCATTTGGCACAAACATTTAACTCTTTGCCATGAAGGCTTGGATTTACCCCAGCTCTTCAAGACGTTTAGCCAAAGTTCGCAATGTAAGAGCATAGTGCTCGACAATCCCTTTAAAACTGGCAGTGTTATAAAGGCACCCGCGTGGGTGCCAGCTAATTCCAGCCAGCTAAGGCCCGCCTCATCTTCTGCAATTACCTATTTTTATCCATTTGTTAGAGAGTTAAGTGACGGTGCCCCTCAGGTTAGATGCAAAAAGTTAGAATAATTGATCTGCTCCTAAATGTATAGACTGTCTTGCATAGAGAATTAGAATCCACTTCTACTGGATTTCTGTTGTCAACCTCTTAGTCCATTCAATATTTGTGCATTGTCTTGAGGTGGTGGCAGGAACATTGGCACACATTTTTGCAAGTGGATAGAGAAGCCACTGCAAAACCTGGAGCTCATTATATTCTTTTACAACTTAAGAGCATGGTAGTGCTGAATTTTGTATGTAAAACTGCAATAATTTTTTGAAAGAAGTGAGTTCTGCCATCAAAGGATGTTTATATGGTTAGGCAGAAGTGCTGTGCCATGATGGTGGTATGAAAGCACCTGTACAAACAAAATTCCCCAATTAGGTTTAAATGGCTCTAAGGTTAATTGTCTAGTGACGATGATAGGAGGCACGTTGCACTCTTTTCTGTAATGACAGTACTATAATGCCTTTTATGTAAAGGAAACAAGCCTAAAATTAACCTAAGGTAATGAGCTAGAGAGAAAGACTTTGGAGTTTTTATAGGATGCTCTACAGATACAGAGCAGAAATCATGACCAGCAGTTAGATTTCATGTACAAGAATCATTGTAATTATAGCAAAGTGCCCAAACGTGAAACATTAAGTTCCTTACTCTGCCTGTTGTGCCGGTCTTGTTCAAGGGCACAGGGGAACTGAGTGGTTAGTACAAACCGTATAGTTTGGCACTGAGGTAATTCTCAAGGAAATGAAAGAAGGTGCAGATGGAATAGTGCAGTGCTGGGTCGCTGGAGCTGAGCAGCAGCTGTTCTAATTTTGGAGCATAAAATCTTATAGATTTGGAAAGCAACCAGAACGGTCCCAAAGGAAATGGGAAAACCTCCCGAGTTAAATGACATATTTCAGGAGGAAGGGCAAGATGGTAAATCTTTGGTGTACTGTACCTCAACTGTGACACTTGAGTGCTTTGTATGGATACCTTTAAAAATGGATCTGGGTGCTGAATTTTAGATATTTGTCTTTGACACTTGCCTATTAACATTTATTCCTTCACTTTTCAGGCAGATTAGTTAAAATTTCCTCATATACCGTCCCCCTTTCACTTTTTGGTTGTCACTCGGGACGGCCTGCTGTTGTCCCATTTCACTTCTGTTCTGGCCACAGTCCCCCGGGAGCTCCTTGCTCCAGTCTGCCCTTCTGGGGCTTCGCTGCTGCTCTCCTCAGGCAGCAGAAGACAGCAGGAAGAGAAGATACAGCAGGAACCGAATGCACACAGTCTGAGTTGAGCGGCAAAAGCAGGCAATATGCCATTTGCTTAGTGGAAAACCATTCTTCATTGGGTGTTTAAGGAAAATTTATTCTCTGATGAATAGGAGGTCTGTGTTCCTGAATGTGACTTTAGGCCTTACACATGCCTAATCTGCCTAAGAAATGCTCGGTACCTGACAAAATATGCCAATAATAAATATATTAGTTGATTTCTGGAGAAAATCAAAACACATCCATATTGAAACTACGAATGAAGAAAAATGTGATGACATGATTTTGTAAGGTTAAATCCTGTTCTTTTACTACAGTCTTTCCATTAGCGACTATAAAATTTTGACGTGAATAGCTGTCTCTTTCTTCACAGAGAATCTGTGGTGATATATTTTGAATGATATGCCTTGGGAGTGAAAAAGAATACCAGATAGGAAATCAATAGGAACATTTACTTTTATTGTTCATGTCAGCTATTGTTTAGGAGACATAAAAATGACTGTAGTGTTTATACAACAGCACTTTCTCTCAGACCATTTCCAGTAGTGTCATATTTTCATGAGTGATGCTTACTAGTATTTTCTTTTTTGTTCCTCAGGAGAATGAATGAGAAAGAGTAAGCATTGATTCATAATTTGGATAACTGAATGAAGAGACTGAAGGGGGATGAGTGTTGTCAGAATTGATTATTCCAAGGGCTTGTTCCAAAAAACTTTAGTTCTTGAAAGAAAAAGATCCTAAAGCATCAATTCATCAAAACTGCAAAAGGCTCCTGGCTTTCCTCTAAGATGGTCCAGGTAGCTGAAGTCTCTAAATGCACTTTACATTGTGGATTTCCACCAGGCTGTGTCAGCCAAGCAGAAATTCCTGGGGAATATTCTTGCTTCTGAAATGTCAACCTGGGTAGTGGCATTGCTAATGCAAATGTGGGAGATGTTATGTCAATGACTTATAGTGTCATTGCTGGCTGAGTGATGAAAAGTGCCAAACTGACGACCTGTCCAATGAACTAAGACTGTAGATGTTTCTTGTGCACATGCCAGAAAGAACTGCTATTGGCTACATCCCTGCAGATGCTGAGTGGTGGAGACACTATGCCAGACCTTGATTTGGGTGGTCGCCAGATCACCTTTATCCTAAGAGGGCTATCAGAGAGAGGATTTTAGGCCAAATAGTCTGTTGCTGGCAGCACATTTGCATGAGGAACCAATGACTGAACCATAAAAAGTAATGGGAAGAATAGCTGCCACTGTGTGATTTAAAAGTCCCTGAGCAGAACAGAAGGAGATAAAAGAAGCCAGGGAAAGTGTCCTTGGAAATGTAATGGAAAGGATGTTGCAGCTGAGATAGAAAAAGCAACTTCTGTGCTAAGTGGAGGTGTTACCAGACTCAAAGACATGGATACTGTAAAAAGTGCCAAAACCAAAGACCCTGTGATCGTTCTGGATGTAAAGAAACTGAATCTGCATGGATTTCTTACATATACTATATTCCGATTCCCAATACTCCCCAGGTATCTGGCCTAATGTTTGGTGAGATCTTGTTAATGTGGACTTCAAAGCTTCTTATTTTTACATAATTATATACGATTTGAATAAAGGTCTTCTGTTAGGGGGTGGACTATCTGTTTCAATGATGGCTTCACTGGCTTGATTTACCACTTGGCCAATCATGCTTGTAGAGCTGCAATTCCTTCTGCACAATGTTGTTTCTTGAAGGTTGAGTCTTAGCATGAAACGACGGCAAGTCTTATAGCTGGATTCCAAGGTTTAAGTATGTTTAGAACTACATTTAGTATTATGTTATATACTTCTATTATTAATATCCATTGAGAAATTTGGCATACTGAGAGTTGCATAAGACTCTTATTGTGACTGATTTATAGACTGAATGCATTTGATTAGAGAGCCGTGAAGCTTCTCAATATTTTTGAGATATATGAATCCATAAAAATCAGGAGACTTTTGTCCAAATGTTGCTGAATTTTGAGAGTGAGCAGATTTTCAAAAACCTCTCCATGACTTGCCTTGCTGAAGTCTGCTGCTCATGCCAGCTGCCTTCTGTTCAGGCCAAGTGGAAGCAAAATCACATGCTGCTTTAACTGTAAGTGAAGAGTTGCACTTGCCCTTGTACTTGTTATAAACTGTACGGTTGAGGTTTGCTTGTGATCTAGCCCACAGGCAGTTTTCTGTTGTTTTAGCTGAAGTTAAAGTAATCTTTGTCTCTCCTTTCAATTAGCCTGAACGGAGGGCAGCTGGCATGCTCAAAAATTCGAAGTCAATCTGCTTACCCAAATTTCAGCCTATAAAATGACTATAAAGCATTTGAAAATGCTAATGTGCGAACGCCCAGACTTTTTGGACAGCTAATTTTAATGGTGGTTAAAAGACTGGAGATGAGAGATATACATCCAAAGACTTATCTTTCTATCAGTGAAATGAAAGAAAATGCCTAAAGTATACTTTGGAGTTTATAAGGGTGTAATCAATTTGACACCATTGTATATGCTTCATGGTGTTTTTTTCCCCAGACCCTAATACAATGGACTATAAAGAGAACTCTTCTTAAATGTAAACATGATATCGTCAACTCAGAGTTGCATCAGACTTGGGCATTGAAAAAATCAGGGCTGAAAGAGTCACCAAGAGCAGAAAAAAATTGCTTTCTCTCTCAGGCTCTATTGTAACTGTACTACTCAGACAAGCACATAAAAAAGGCAGATTTTTTTTCAGTATACCACTGACACTGATCTAATCAAGTGCTGCGGATGGAGAGATGCACTTTGCTCATAAGACAGAAGCAGTAATGTATTTATTGATATAAACCAAAAATTTAACAAAGTTTGATAGTAAATGCAACAGTGGTTTAACAAGATTTGATGGCAAGGTACACTTAGTTATTTACTGCATAGAGGACAGCGTCAAACAAAACCGCCAGGGAGACCCTTCCATTGAGTCATGAGGTTCAGAGAGGACCCCCTTGCTTTCTAAACTCCTTCTCAGAGAAGAATCTAGGTGTGGCTGGATCCAATCCTACTCCCAGACTTGGTCAACAGTTTATGTCTAAAGGGTTATATGTGCACAATCAATCTCAGATGTAATCTTAGCAAAGCTTCAAAGTTTAGCATGCTGTTAACCACTTACTGAGAACCTGTTGTGTCTCTTGAGAGGTGTCCCTACTCAACGGGAGATCCTGGCGCACAGTCCACGGCTGTGCAGGAGAACCCAACGGGCTGTCCACTCCACAGAGTAAGGTGATCGACTTACAGTCATATTTGCATACCAGTGAGATATCTGGGTCCCTGTTCCAGACAGCCCTTGGCTACCGTGTTGCCATCCATCCCCCAGAGTCCAGCTGAAGCTGGGTGCAGCCATCACCACCCCCACCCTGGGGGCAGGCTGGGGGAGAGCACACCGCCACACCAAGCGGGAGTATACATTTCCCCCCAATATGTTCCTTAATTTGCTTCTAACAGTGATTCGGGTGCGTGGTGATGGAGGCGTTTATTAGAGGCCATCAGAATTAGCAGATGGGCTTGAAAGCTGCCAGCAGCATTGCTCCCTTCAGCAGGATGCAAAGCGCTTACGCTGCAGGGGGCTGTGGCCGGGAGCTGCTGTGCAAGTATGCGTATTGCCTCTGGGGGCTGTGGGTTTACAAAATACTTGGCTCCTTTCAGTGACCAAAGTCCAGCTCTTCAAACACGTTGTTACTCTGCTTATTAAGACAACACTGTTTTCAGCCGGGGAACAGAAAGAGCACATTGAGTTGGGGGTGGAAAATTACACAGTGCTAATAAGGCAAAGTGATTGGAGGAGATCAGACTCATTTTTATTAAAACTGATCGGTGATTGCGTGAAACGGTGAAGCAACTATGAATGAACATTGTCCCAGATAACAGTCTGCTAATAAACTATGAAAAGATACTAAAATTCATCTATTCATCTTTTATTAATAGCATCATAACCAGGCATAGCGACTCTCGCCCCCTTTCCTTTGTGGAGAATATTTACCGATACCCGTTTTGACACTTTCCATCTTGGTTCTTTATAGGCCATTTAAAAGCCGAGACTTTAAAATTTGATCAATTGTGGTGGCTTACACGGACAGGTACTCAGAGAATAAGATTTTATGCCCTGATACATATACATCATGTAGTTTTCTGAAGACTTGGAACACCTAGAAGGAAATAGAGATCATTAGATAGTGAGGTCTTTAGGTTTACAAAATGCTTGTGGATGTGCAATATTCTCTTTTTTTTTTTTTTTCATAATTATCCGGTATTTCCCTCTCTTGCTTGCCTGCCAAAAGAAATTGGATCAGATGTCTGTTTTCCTGTTATTTGAATTATTTTATTATCCACCAAAGAGGTGTTTGGCAGGGTGGGTAAGCAGAAAAATAATGAAATGAGTTGGGAAAGTTTAATAAACATAAATAAAACTTGAAAACAACAGCTTAAGGTTTTTGATCCTTGGACGACCCTTTGATTGCTTCCATTTTTCACTCCTGTGTGAAAGTATGCATTGCAGCAAAGAGTGAGAGAGGGGTGAGGGGAATAAAAAACGGCATAAATAAAAGGCAAAAACCAGAAAGAGGTAAAACTGGACTTGACTTGAGTGGAGAAACATCTCTTTGATGTAACTTATGTTTGGCAAACGTATCTGTTGAAGAACAGGCGCTTGGCTGAGTTATTTCCTCCTGCTTTTGAAAACTGGCTGGTTTTGAAGCTGAATAAAAAATAAGATCTAGTTCTGTTTCTCGTAGGTGCTCCTTCCCGTGCGAGACTTGACATACTGCTCCCCCAGGTGGAAGCTCTGGCTGCGGAGGGGTCTCTGGCTGCTGGACCCCACAGGCATGCGCTGGCTATATTTTGAGAAGGTTTGGCCACCTAATCAGGTTTTAGGGTAGAGAAGTTACCCTTAAGTTGAAGATCCACTGCATTACTCTGGAAGTCAGTATTTGTGAGGGGGGAAGAGATTATGAGGCCACACCAAAGCAAAATCATGCTAGCAATCTGAGGAGGAAGAAAGTCAGAGAAAATGAGTAGAGTTATCAGGAAATCCTAGCCAGAGAGACAAGCTCTTGGGTGATACTGGATTCAGAGGCCTCTTCTTTTCCAGCAGCGTGCTTCTGGGAAACCTTTACTATAATGTCTCCTATTCCTATTGGGACTATCTGATTTATATGTATTAGCTTAAGGGTATAAATACGGGTGTGTTTCTGTAGGGGCTGGGATTCTGTTAGTAGCTTTCATAATTTAATAATATCTCTTCAACAAGCAAAACCCCTTTTACAAAATTCCTGTTACTTGTAACTGTGGTTAGAAACCCAAACCTTATGACATGAGGGTTGTAATACAGTCTTTTTGCTTGCCACCTATGGTCTGCGTTTCAGATATATGCTAATGCTTCTAGTGTCTGCCTGCCCAAAGAAAAAGTAAGAGTAAATATCTGTTGGTCGTGATGCCTTAGGTTTTCCAGGTTGGTTTACCCCTGTCCCTTCCTTCCAACGGAGTGATTGCCTAAGGACCAGCAAGTATTTGTTTTTCGCCAAGCTTTTGTTGTTGCTTACATTTGCATTACTGAAACTTTTTTTTTTTTGCTTTCAGAAGACTGACTGATCTTTTGCCTGTGCAGTTTTGCCCCACAAAAACAATCCTTTTGCAGGAATACAGGTTAATCCAGGGTTCTGACTGGAACATTCAAATAATTACAATTTAATTATTACCAGACTAAGGGTGACCTTCAAACAGAAGGTGCAAAATTTTAAGTTTTCTAGCATAATGCTTTTTACAGACTTGAAGCCAAGAGCATCTACAGGCAAACTCATTTTGCTCCCTCCATCCTCAAAGAAAAGCTGATTCGATATTTTGTAAGAGCAACGCATGTTGACAAACAGAGACCACAATCTTCTTTATTAATGACTGCAAGGTTATAGTGTGAAAATTTGTCTCAGTCTTCAACACACTGCAAATGTATTCCTGCATGGCAAGCCTGAAATTGTAGTAATTCTGTTTTCCATTATGTTGTAAATTGACCTTCTACAATAAAAAGGCAGCACAAGAGGACAGCCTGGATAATACTGCAGTTGCTTCTTGGATTTCTCAGGGACTTGATGCTTCCCACCTTTGGACCTCGTGAATTTTGCAGCTAATAAAGAAATAATAAATACTTTGTGCAGCTAAAGTTCAGGGTAGTTCAGATCAAAACTAAAAGGGGACTGTGACAAACTGTAGCTGAATTTTAAATGAATATAAGACTATTATAACCACTGATGTCTTGAATCCTAAGTTCTATATTAAGGTCATGATAATGGTTTAGTGTTTTATGAGCCTTTGTAGTCTTAGCGGCACCATCCCTTTAATCTTAACTTTGCCTCAAGCCAAAATAAATCTCAATGTTGTAAACTGTATTGTAACATAACTGCCTTGCTCAGGAACGATCATTTTTTCTAAATGTCAGTAATGTCTTGCTGTGGCAAAACAAGAAAGGAAATCTTACTCTTTCTCTTGAAATGGCAAATGTGGAACTATTATAACATTTCTGTGTGAACTGAATCTTTATTTTTGAGCATTTGATCCCCAACATTCTGAGCTAGTTCAGTTATTTTCATCACTGCATAACTCAGGTTAAAAAGAGTAAGAAAACTGAGTGCCACCTTCAGTGGCATTCTTTGAATGTGCACACCTTATCTGTTTAAGCATCTGCCATAGCCCCAGATGTATTTGAGTAAATCAAGACTGGACCTCATGAGCGTCTGTCTGAATGTTTGAAAAAGTACTGCCTTTATCAGGTGGAGGGAGAGAAAGTAGCGAGTAGGGTATGGACTTTACTCAGCAAATGTCACAGCTCTGTAGTTTTGTTGCCCGAGTCAAGAAGACGTAAGATAGTGCCTATGCATAACCACGACAACAGGATTTGTCAGAGGAGCCCTTCTATAGGTGCTGCCTCTCTAATTTTCCCTAGAGTTGTTCTACTATAGTTCTTTTCCACATAATTGTTTTTTTTTTTCCTTTGTTGTTAGGTTTCTTGCATTGGCATGTACATATTCAGCATCTGTTCCTTGTTTTCAGGATCTTAAAAATAGGAATAGTATTTAGAAATGCCGATGAACTCCTTCACAGTTAACTGTGACTGAATTTGTAATATCACGTAGTATCCTTTGATGAGACATAGGGTGCATCCTAGATTACTTTGCACATCAGATGATTTCCATGTTGCCACCTGTCCCTGCAAAAAACTGGGTAACAAAGTGCATGGATGGATAGGTATGATAATTCTTTGCCAAAGTGCAATGAACATTAAGCAATATTTAATAGCAAATTTAGTGCTTCGGACTGTTATAGAGGAATACCAGGGGGAGAATGCATCTTCTGAATCTTTATTTTATAAATAATAATTTTATATTCAGCCACTCATATTCTAGACGCTTTATTGAGCCAGTAACATTACAAGGATGGCAATAAAATTACATCTAGCTGTATTGAATTTCTTCCCACTTTAACTGTACAAGCACAAAGCACATGAACCTGACCAAACATGGCAAAAATGGTAATTTCCTTCTGATGTGGATTGTGTTGTGTTATCATGGGGAGTGACTGGGAGATGGGTTTATAACACCTGCACCTCTGCAGGTACGAGTGGCAGTGCAGAAGGGATACACGTGCTTCACCTGGGGTTGTCCTGGAGAAAGCAGGTGCTTGTTTGGCTAGTGAGCACGGTAAGCTTGCATCCCCACGTTCACGGTGCCAGATAGAAAGATTAAGGTGTGTGTTTGCCTGAGCGTGTCCCACCCACATCTCTTTGTGCTATGGCATGAGTATGTAAAGAAATTGGCATCCAGAGCTATTTCTGCCTCCTTGGAATGACAAAATTTTGGTGTGAGGCTGCCATACGCTGCAGCATTGTATTACTTTGACGACTTGCATGTGCCTGAAGGATGTTGGTGGTTAGTTACAGTTGCACAGGCCCTGAACATTTGCCCATAACAAAGAAATGGTTAAGAACAGCTCAGTAAGATGGGAATGCTTCTACTTTGACTTTAGCCATCTAGAAGTTATGTGGAGAAGGACTTGGTGGCAGTGGTAGATGAAAAATTAGACATTAGCTGTCAATGTGTACTTGCAGCCCAGAAAGCCAATTGTATCCTGGGCTGCATAAAAAGAAGGGTGGCCAGCAGGTCAAGGGAGGTGATTCTGCCCCTCTACTCTGCCACCTTGAGACCCCACCTGGAGTACTGCCTCCAGCTCTGGAATCCCCACTACAAGAAGGACATGGACCTGTTGGAGCAGATCCAGAGGAGTGCCATGAAAAACATCAGCGGGTTCGAACACTTCTCCTATGAGGAAGTCTGAGAGAGTTAGGGTTTTTCAGCCTGGAGAAGGCTCCAGGGAGGCCTTATTACAGCCTTTCAATACTTAAATGGGCTTATAAGAAAGATGGGGACAGACATTTTACCAGGGCCTGTAATGATAGGATAAGGAGCAACAGTTTGTACTGAAAGGGAGTAGATTTAGATTGGGCATACAGAAGAAGTATATTACAATGAGGGTGGTGAGACACTGGGGCAGGTTGACCAGAGAAGTTATGAATCCACCATCCCTGGAAGTGCTCAAGGCCAGGTTGGATGGGGTTTTGAGCAACCTGATCTTGTGAAAGGTGTCCCTGCCCATGGCAGGGAGGGTGGACTAGGTGATCTTTAGAGGTCCCTTCCAACCCAAACCATTCCGTGATTCTATTTAGTCTTAGTCATCCAGGCTTCCTTCATAGCAGGGGATGATCCCACTGCCAGAGGATGATTCATTGCATCCCAAGTTAGTCTATGTGAGATAGATGAGAATAATTGTACTCTAGGGGCACCTGCCACTCTTCATTGCATGGAGGGAGCCCTCTTTGGGTAAAAGCTGGGTAGCATAATAAGAGAAAGAACTGACCTCTTAGTGAGACACCACAGACTGAAAGGGCAATTGCTTTAATAAAGCATATATTATGGGAACATTCACAGAGGGAAGATATTTTGGTGGGACTTTAGCACAAAATACTCTGAATCAATTCACAATTTTTTAACCTGAGAGGAAGATCTTAACTGTCATAATAACCTTCTTCGGTACATGGTAAACAAAGGTTGCTTGTTTTTTAACTGTTGACCATTGCAATCAAATTGAGATAAATACTCCTTGCCGATTGCTGTTCAAAACCTGAATGGGGACAGTCTGTATCCATCTCATTTTTTTTTTTTATTTTTATTTGAAACTGCATTGCAAATTGCTGGCTTTTATCACCACTTCTATGAAGCTCAAATCTGCTCTCTAAATGAAGTAAAGTATTATTTAATACTCTCTCTGATGTATATTTATATCTCCAGAATCTCTGTAGGCTGGTGTTGGTCATCCATGGCAGACATCAGGAGTTTTTCCTTTCACTCATTCTCCTTGCACCAAGGAGGCCATTAGGATAAATTGCTCCTTTACTGTTGCCATGTTTTCCCATCATTCAACAGCATTGTGTCAAGGCAAAAGTGTCTATCTGTTTTGAATCATGTATGCTTGTGAAAATTATTCATTAGAAGTGAAAAATTCTTCTGGCACGATATACTGGAAAAAATTTGTCCCTTCATGGAGGTACTGCTTAGTAAATTTAAAGATGACCTGTGTTTACTAATCCGGTTCATTCTGTTAAAGCAATGATATTATTAAAGGCTATTTGATCTGTGCATATTAAAGAAAAAGAATTAGTTTTTTTTTAACTGTAACCATAGGATCTTAAGGAACAAAGTTTAAAAAAGCAATAAAAATGGGTAGTGTAAAATATTACCTTGTTGTCCACAGTGAAAAAAATTGTGCTTAGCAACACTGAACCTGACAGTGTACCACCTGAATTAATTTTATTTTACTGTGTTTTTTTTTTTTTTTTTAGTGAAAACTTAAGGTCTTTCAGACAAGGATCCAGGATTCTGCCACCCTCCTTTCCCTTGTCTTTGTAACCAATTTATGGCATAGGAGCTTCTGGGTGTAGAGTGCCTTGCAAAAAAATTTGTACAGTGTTAGGACAATAAGATTCCAGCTGTATTTGGGATCTGCTGGAGTTACTGCATTGCTAATAATAATGCTCTGACAAAGCACTGTTAAAGCTTAAAGCCCCTGGGGATGTCACATTAGTGATGTGATGTAGGCAGGCTCGCTAGCTTACCTCTGCAGAGATTCTGATTCATGCTTTTAAGGCAACCAGAAGTCTTGCTGCCTCAGACGTTTAAACTGTGTAACTTAAACAAACTAATTTATGATGATGGAGATAAATCTGTGCCCTGGGGAACAGTTACTGTCAGGACACTGACCCAGATGGGCCACTGCCTTAACTGGTTGTGACAGCTACTGTACTCCTATCTATCAGGTATTCTTCCCAATCCAATTGCAAAGGGAACTGTTTCTAAGAAAACCTTGTTTAAAGCGCGTCTGGTGGCAGAACTTAATCACTGAAGACGTAACCAAATAAGTTGGTAGTAGTTCACAGTGAATAATGCATGTGACAAAATTAGCTGTCACTGCTGGGTACAGGCAGCTGTCAGGCAGCTGCCGGCTTCGGCCAGGCAAAACCACTGCTTATGGTTTTGTGAGCATTAGTTTCTGTTACGTTATGACTGGAAAACATTTTGCCGTGGCCATTCAAAACCAAGTTCCCCAAACACTTGTGTGTTTGTGACTGGTCGCAAATTTAGAGGAGATATTTCTGTTTCTTGCTTGGCTGGGTGCAGAGAAGGACCTGAAAGAACAAGAATCGCGAAGTCCGTGGTATGCCAGTGTGAACACATGCAAAAGAAAGTGTAAAATGTGCTTTCTGCCAATGCCTGTGCAAATAAAACACAAATGTTCCAGTTTTGAACTGAAGCAAATGTCAAAGGAACATAGAATTTTTGGTTTTCCCCTGTGTGAATTAGAATGTCCATACAGATTTTTATTTTATCTTTGTGCTGTTTATCTCTATCAGTGTGTCCACTGATAACTTCTACATATATATAGTTTGTCAGATTTCTTATTTAATTATAAATGTTGGGAATAGGATATAATTTGTGTTCCTCTACCATGTGAGGCATCGACTAATAAATCAGCTACTTCGTAATATTATTGCATTAGAGAAATTGTTAACTTCTTCTGTGTCTAATCACTAAATATAACAATTTGGACAACTTTTTCTTTTTTTTTTATGTTCCTTACATGTACCACAAAGTAACTTTTGCCGAAAGTAATTCGATTTTAAACACCTTGAATTTTTTTAGATTGGGTTCCAGTAAGTGAGCCTATTTCTTTCACTGTGGCTAATTTTATGTTAAACAGTCCTTGGAATTTGAATAGCAAATGCAAATCAATATTTTTCTAAGTAATTATTGTATGTATTAGAGTTCTTGTAGTTGCTACCACCACAAGGTTATAAGGATAGATGCCAGCCATTTTATGAAAGAGTATTATATATATGTATATGTCATTAGTATATGACAGCCTAGGCATAGAGACACTGCTGTTAAATTGACTGAATGGTAATTGTGCATTATTCCCTGAGAAGTCTTAAGTGTTGAAAATAGAATGAAATAATTGCTGCTAAGAGTTTTCCTGGTTGGTGGTTTTTTTTTTTTTTTTAATGGCTGAATGAGAAGACACTGAATTACAATTTGCAGGAGAGTATTTTGGTAAGAATGATGTGTGTACCCTGTTAGTCTGCTCTTCCCTTTGGAGGGAAGCAGTCACAACAATCACTGTTGGCCAACAGAGGCTGGAGACAGCATTTTGGGTTTGGTGGACCAGGTGCACCCACTTCTGAATTGTGTTGTCCTGCGGGCTGGCAGTAGAGCTGTGTAACACGATTTACTAAGTGAATAAAGATGTAAGCAGAATATGACTCACTGTACCACTTTGGGCCAAAGGTCTGTCTACTCCTAAATCTGGTCTCCAGGAGTGGCCTATGTACAAAGAGCAGGGTTATATATAGATATAAGTTTAGTAAAACACCTTCTCACATCCCCATTATCCTTTGGGCGGTATTTCTGTCCACTGCAGGAGAAACCCCTTCTTTTGTTCAGGTTGACCCTGGCTCCTACCAGCTTCTACTGAGATGTCCCCTGGTTCTTGTATAACGAAGGACATTGAGCAGCTGATCCCTGCTTGCTCTCTGCACACAACTCCTGCCCCTGCAGACCTCTGCCGTAAACCAGGTTGTTCCTGTTCCAGGCTGAAGAATCCTACATGAAGCAGCAGTTCCTCATTCCTCGCTGCAAAGCCACCTTTCGTTGCTCTTGCTGCCTTCAGAGCTTTTTCCAATTCAGCTGTACCTTCTCTGAGATGAGGGGATCAGAACAACTCGCAGTATTCAAAGTGTAGGCAAGCCATGGATATATAAAACTTTTCTTCTTTATTCCCTATTTAACTCACTTTTTGTGCTACCACTGAGCATGTTGACAGTGTTTTTATGGAACTGTCTGTCGCAGCCTGGAGATCTCAATCCTGAAGGCATCCTAGAGTCCTTCATTTTATGTGTGAAGTTATGATATACTTTTCCATAGGTTCATAGCTTTACATTTGTCTTTGTTGCACTTCACCTGCCGTTTTATTGCAGAATGCATAGCGCTTTGCGTAACCCCTTAATAGCAGCAAACTCACTGCACCGCTACCCCTTTTCTCATATCATTTATGAATATGCTTAATACCACCGTAAATAGTAATAAGGAGGGCTGTGGTTACCCCTGGACAAAAAAATAAAGTCTAGAGCAGCAAAAACTGTTTAGCATCTTCATGTACTCAGTCTCTCTGCAATTGAAATCCAAACAAATTTTTTTTTTTTTTTTTTTGAATAGGAGTGAAAAATAAGGACCAGAATGTTAGGAATTAAGAAGAGTAGTTTTTCTGCTGCCTGCGGGATGAGAGTGATACAAGCCAGAAAGCTTGCTAACTTACTTAAGGTTACTAAGATGTTTGGATTCAATCATGGTGGAAGGAAGATGTGCAATCATATGATGAAAAGCTATTACTGTAGAAATCAGATGATAATAATAACTTTAAAAGCTTTTAGGTTGGAGAGCGAATCTTTCCTCTGGTTTTTGTCCCTCTTCTGACCTCCAAGGAGAATCAAGCTGAATATTATTTCAGTAGTATTGTATTTTGGAGAAAGAGAATCATCAAAGTTTGATATAACATGGTATACTTTAGACAAAACTTTCTGTGTAACACTTCGTGAGTGAGTGGGCAATGATTATCACCATTTTAGAGCAGGGAATGGCACGAAATTTTGCAAACAGGTCCTACTTTGGTGCCGTGGTTTCAGAGACAGAACTTAACTAACCCTACAGGTGGAGTTTAACTTAATGCCGAAACAACGGTAGCAGGAGGAGAAGGGTAAGGCAAGGCTGAAACACAACGAGGAAGGAGGAGAGAGGGGCTTTGCTATATAGTTGCGCTCCATGAACTGAGAGGCACCTGCCTGAGCTACCGGGCACGGAGGGAGAGAACGATTCCTGATGTGTCTCCTGAGAAACAGCTTATTTCTGATGCTGCAGAAGCACACGGGGATGGATGTAAGTTACAGTTCATATATGTAAGTCTGAAGTGGGTGGGAGAGGGGAGAATAATGACATTTCCAGCCCCTAGATTGGCATTTTTCCTGTATCTGCAGAAATCATGAGTGAGTGCAGTGCCCATCCCTCTGTAGTTGATCCCTCAGGCAGGGAAATGGGAGAGGTGAGCTTTGCCTTTCCAGCCCCGTGGGAACCTGTGCCTCGAGGTGGCTGGCTAATCAGCCTTAATCACAGAAAACTTCTTAATTAAATATTTCACCATACAGTTGTTTGCCTGTGTTGCAATGTACAATAAAACACATAAATTTCACTGTGTTTGAAAGTTCAATTTATAATTCAGTATAATGAACGACTACCTAAATAAAAAACTTAATAGCTGATGATCAAACATGAATTAATTGAAATAATCCAAACCCCTTTCAAAGTCATGGATTTTATTGCCTGCTTTGAAAGAAATTTGAATTCTAATATTCGTTTTGTCCTGTAGCCTTTGTGTCTCAAATAAAATATCTGTCTAGATCTCTATCATACTTTTTACCAAAGTGACTATATTGCTTTTGCACATGATTATTTAGGACAAGCTGCTGGCCTATTTCTCACTCTTCAGACTGAGAGATTGTTTAATTATTTTCACAGTGGTCTCTATACTTACCTGCTTTTTAAAGATGACAAAAAGGAGTCATTTTCCGGCCCAGAAAATGTAGATATACTTGTGGCGAAATCATGAATATCCGTGTATGTATTTATATAGATCGAGGTATGTTGTGGGATTTTTTGTTTGTTTGTTTTCTGTTTCATTTTACTACCGTGACTCATCTGCCTGTCTTTGTGTGTGTGTCTGTGTGCAATGGCAGGGAGAGAGATTAATGGAGAATATAACACTTTGAACATACTGTGCATGTGAATTTATGTTTGAGAGATGACCTCATCTTGCAGGTGGCTACAAGAAACCTCCGCGCCTGTAACTGGACTCGCTTTCCCAAAAGTAAATCTCGAGAGTGTTTAAACCAATATGTGTCCAAGACTGGTTACACTCTTTTTGTAATAATTAATGATGCAATTAATTCAATTTCTTTTGACTGTCTGTGTGAGGGTGGGATGATCCAGGCCCCTTCACTGAGCTTAGAGGGGGAGGAGAGTGAGCAGCCACCCGGGCAGACCGCGGCACATCTGCTTCTCACCGCTGGAGTCCCTCCCAGTCCTCATCTCTGTTCTTTCTGAGGCTTAATATTATGAAAAAGATAATTTATTTTTTGTTATCACTACCGATCAGGCATGTTGCTCTTCTCCTTAGAGGCTGCTGATGGAAAAGAAACGCCCTCTTGCCTTGGAGCTAGTGAGTATTGCCCGCAAAGTGAAAAGTAAAGCATGCTTTCACCTCAAAGACACAAACCCTTGTTGGCTTTGTCTTTATAGGATATTTAGTGGTTATGAAGTTTGTGAAAGAGAGGATGGAAATAATTTCAGAATAATATAAAGTGCTTTATAGGATTATTTTGGTACATACAGGTAAAATATGTGACCGTAAACAGTTACTATAATAGTATAATGCTTAGAAGCAATTGTTTATACGGGCACCTGAGAATATTCATATTTCTACACAAGCATTTGACTGACCGACCCTGTTATATGTGTGCTGGTTAGAAAACATTTTCCTTGGGAAATATTAATTCTGGAGTTACATTCTAGGACGCTCACAGCTCCCAGTCTCTCCTCCTTTCTCTTTAAACAAAGCTATGCCAGATACAGTTTGCACGGCAGCCTCAGTCCGTACATTCTGCTATGGGGAATGACCGCTAAGCTGCCTGCGCAGATTGCATATTAAGGAGTTTAGCTACCCAAGCTGCAAGTGACAGTGCTAGTAATAAACCCAGGTAAGATTAATGACAGAAAGCTGGGAAAATTTTCTGTGAAACCGAACCACTTTGCCTGGTGGTACTAATCATTGTAATTCATTACAGGATAGTTCTAGCAGCACAACAAACGCTGTTGCCAAGCTCGCTAATTCCCTCAGCTTGTTTACCCACTTGTTTAAGAAGATTGCATGCTTAGCGCTGTTTATTCATGTTCCCCTTTATCGTTTTCTAGGGTTGGTTTTGATTTTCTCGTGTTGTTCTCCAGGGCGAGTGGATGCTTTACCTCTTTGCCACTCTTGACACGGCAAAACCTGCTAAGGAGACGGAGTGAGAAATTTTAGAAATATAAAAGGAACTCTGCTGCCTCACGAACAAAGGAGCTCTGCTTAGCTTGCAAACACACAGTTGTGTTTCTTTTTCAGTCTTGTGTTGTTCTTTTGTTTCCTTCTAACAAACATATCGTTAACAAATGAGTTTTTACTAGGTCCATACACACCGGAAAATTCACTTTATCATTGAAAGATAAATGATTGCCTTATGATAACTAATACATTTATAATATAATTTCTGTTTTATATTTTCCTCTTCCTTCAAGTTTTTTTATAAATATGAATGATACCTGAAATTTTAGGAGATTTATGAAATAAATTATACGAAAAATTAAGTTGTGTCTAATTCCTCTAGCTTCCACACATACTAAGTTTTTAGGATAACCACTACGCTGCTTCTTTATTATCACTTCCCCTGCAATTCTCTTTTAACGTCTCCATATCATATTGCTATTCATGTTTTCTGGTAACAGAAAAAGAATACCAGCAGAAAAAAATCATAATGTGCTAGGAGAATGCTTGTCTACTTATATTACTATAGCATCCAGGAAGCCTAACCAGAGTTTGGTAAACACTATTTTTTAAATTTTGTATTGACTTCTCAGAATTCAAGAGTCTGCTTTCAAGTCAATTAATAATAAACAAAACCAAAACGAGGTTATTTCAAATGTTAAAAAAATGTTCTTTGAATGAGGTCAGTTTGATCTGAAATTAGCTATTTCATTTAAGACTCAATCAATTTATGAGAATAAAATTGCTTAAGGAATGAAATTTCACGAAAAGTGAATATTTGAATTTACATTCAAATTTACATCTACATGAATAATATAAACATTTGGGTCACTGAATCTCCCCTTTTCTTCCACCAGGAAGTGATTGATGATCCTAAATTCAAGTTATCTTCCATGTTTTCAGTGTTGAAGCTGACTTGAATTTTTCAGCTGTTGCTCTGTGCACTTCCAGATTGATTCACTGTCACGTTCTAGGCAGAAACAAACCCCCAAAATCTTCCCATGCTCTTTTTATGATTATTTTTAATCTGGCTCAGGAAATAGTACTACTAATATTAATATTAATATTAATATACTACTATATATTATATAATATGTTTTATATATAATATTATATTAATAGACTATTAATTAATAGTACTGAAATAGATCCTCAGGAGTAGCTGCTCTGCCACAGCTGTGAACTGCAGTTTGATGGTGGTTTGGGGTGGCTAGAAAAGAGGAGGGGCACATGAAGGGAGAGGGGAGGGAGAGGGCTTTAAAATTAGTTCGTTCCCAGGAAAAACACAACATGACTACCTAAATATATGGTTCTGTCACTGGATAGGTGATAGAGAGGAAAACGGGATTGTTATCCTTGCTTTAAACCTAATGTAAAGTAGTCCTGTAAGCACTTGAGTCACTTTGGCACACAGCTCACATGAAGTATGTGGGTAATCCTATTGCTGAGTCAGGTTTTAAATCACACAAGACTTTTGGCAGTCTCTTTTTTTTCTCTCAAACAGCTTATTTAGCAGAACTTCTCAGAATTTTAATGAAGGAAGGTGGTGTCGTATACTGCATGAGTGCCTCGAGCTTTGTAATAGAAATGTTCATGAAACAGAATTTTTACTTGATGTATCAGTGCTCTGAAATTAATTGTTTGAAAACTAATAATTACTTGAAAGTTCCTTTATTTTTGTTATTCTGGTGGCCCCTTTAGAAATATTTGATCATCTTAACATATTTTCTGGTGAAGGAGATCTTTATTACTGACCTTCACCATCCCTTCCTGCTGGTTGTTTTCTAGCAACCACAGGAGGGGAATTTAAGCCTGAATGAGGCCAACAGTCTCAACTAGTTGTCTTCAGCTCACCTCTTCCTTTCTCTGTCGGACAAGCCAAGGGAAGAGCAACTCCCAGTTATACAAGGGTCTTACTCAGACTGGTCTACTCTGAGCAGAAGGTTGAAGTAGGTGGCTCATGGAGGTCCCTCCAATTTACACGGTCCTGTGACTCTTCCTTGGTTTTCCTGAAACATCCTAGTTTTCCTAGCTCTACTGGATTTCTTTCTTTCTTTGAAAAATGTGTGTGGAAAAACAAGTAACTGTTAGGAAAGAAAAGATAGATGGTAAGAAAAGGCAAAAAGGGTGCAGTAGTAAATACCCAAGGCTTTGTTCATGTAACCCAAGTGTAGGCAACAGACATAGCTGGCTCGCATTTATGTGGCCCTTTGATATTCAGTCAGAGGTTGACTCAAAACCCCTAAATTAGCTCTTGATCTGAGTTGCCTTCTGGAGGAGTCCCTCTACATTGGCTTCAAAGGAACCCTTTGAGACATAAATGATGTGAAAGTTAGCCTCAGCAGACGCTATTTTCCTTCACGGGTTGCCTGTAAACTCTTAAGAGAGGGACTTTTTGTATGCTTATATGGTAACTAGCATGATGGGAGAGGGTTCACAAGAGCACCTCTTATCTGCTGTCATAGTAAATTAATAACAAAGAGGCAATTTCACATCTGAAGCCAGTCATTCTGACAAAAAAGAATGATAAATAATATTTCTTTTAAGAAGATACAGCGGGATCGGTGATGAACATTGTCATTGCAAATGGCCCGAGTAAAGCTCTGCTTACAATTCTGAAGGGAAACATCAAGAAAAATCCAAAGACTCATGACCAAGCCACTAAAAAGAAAAAAGAAATGAAAACGGTAAGAATAACCAGAACTGCTCTCTTTTCTGATCATGTCAATAGATTTGATGTCCAGCATCTAGTACTGAGATGCTGGAAGAATGGGACAAAGCAAAGAAAATCTGACAAAATCATATCAACATATCTGAGCTACGATCTCGCCTTTAAATTGGATTCCAACACAGCATGCTCTTCAAATGACCCCTTCATAAAGAGACAGGCAAAACCTGCAGTAAGTGGAGACCTGTGCTGGCCTCTGCTTTCTCTGGGTAATATATACCCTGGAGAAAGGAAATAACTCACAGCATAATCAAGTTAGATCTATAATTTGTAGGTCATTTTGTGCTGTCCTTTCAGATAATGTAAGGTCAGTAGATAAATCTAAAAAAGTAAAATGTCATAAGAAGCATCGACCTTGTCTTCTGTAAAAAGGGATCTTGACATAATCCAAAACAAAGATATATAAGATCATGTCCTTGCTAATGATTTTACTGAGTTTAAAGATCAAAATGTTCCATAGGAGTTTAACATGGATGACAAACCACTCGATTATGTGCAAACTGGTAAGAACTTAAACTGTTCCTGTTTCTTTCCCATACGGTGGGTTCAGCAGACACAGGTCAGGTACCAATGTCAGTATCTGCTACTTTGGACCAAGGTTTATTTTTTCCAACATTTTCCCCTACTACTTTGTTTACTGGCAAATAAGGTTTCTATCCTGATTCCTACTACTGTTTATATCTTGGCTGAGCTCCTGGACAATGATGCTGAGGTAGGTCTCTCTCCCGCTTATGACTGTGTAACTGAGCTTCTCCTAAATCTGGCAAGTTGTTGTATTTTTGACATGCGGTCATTCTTCACTATGCTTTTTGGAAAAATGTGCTGTGAACAGAATTATCTGTAAAAGAAACAGGAAATTAGAAAGGTAAGAGTAATTCCTACCATAAGATAAAATGACCAATGAAACTTGTTACAAGGACAGCCGCAAATCTTTACAACACAAGGCTACTGTTGGAGACTGGATTGCTTCACTGAAAAATGTCCAATGCTCTAGAATTCTTTTCCACCCCATTCCTTAATATTTTTGGCAACAAAGTTTTTTTTGGGGGCGATTTTTCTTTCTATATATGTTTTTTTTAGGCAGGCATTAACTGAGAAGCCTGGACCTGTATGTGTATTATGGGAACTGAGATGTGAATTCTGGCCTTCTCAAAGCCATAGCTTGCAAATGAACTAAGAAAGTTACATGCCTAAATAGCAGCATGGGTGTAAATACACATATATATATATGGTTAAGCTAAAAATAGACCCCCAAAGTTTTATTATTATTTTAAACAGCTGCCGTATTCGTTAATTTCAAGACCTAATTTCTATGCTTTTCTGTTTTGGTTCAAAATTAAATTTTCTTCAAAGGCTTTCAGATTTGGTTTCCAGTCCTCAAATTAGATATGGAGAACACTAGGATGAGACTGTTCTAGTTCACTGGTGCTCACAGGCTGTATGAATAAGCTCAAAAAACATTGATTCTGCCTGTCATCTAGATGATATCACGCATGGCTCTATACCATGTGTGCTTATAACGGGTTTTAGTTTGCCGTGATAAGGCGTAATTTTCAGTTCTTAACACTTGTGCAGAAGCGGTTGCCTGGTAGTCCACTTACAGAATATGTATGGTCTTTCTTACACAACAAACTGGAATGATTCCTTTCTGAATATAACAGGCCGTGTAATAAGACTAAGCTGCTTTTCCAGGCTAATACAGACAGCACAAGCTTTTAAAAGTGCATGTGAAAGTTTGGCGAGGGCTCTGATAAAAATCAGAACCTTTGAAGTTCATCAATTGCTATTTAGAATAACAGGAATAAGGACTATTCTTTCCTTTTAATTAGCATTGGCTGGCGGATGAAGCACTAAGAGATAAACTGTTTGTTGAAGCTTAAGAGTACACACACAGAAGTCTGAGTCAGTATTGTTACATGAATGCATGAATGAATAACAATGAAAACTGTATAATGAAAAGTTTTTTCCTCTCCTTTAATTCTAATATGCCATAATGCAAGCTTGTGTGGTATGGGAAGCCTTTTCATATATAATTATACTGTTGAAAGCCCCCCAAAAATAAAAATTGTAAATTCTGAAGGCCACAGAAGGACAGATAAATGAATGGCAAATTCCACTGAGCATTTTATCAGCTTCCTGCCATTCTCTGAACAGTCCCAGATAAAAAGCCCAGTGCTTAAAGGTCTTGTAAAATGTGTATTAATTATAGAAAGTACATTATAGTCTCCTCAAACTTCCTCTAGTTTTCTCCAAATGCACAAATGTCTCTAGCATTTTTCTATCTGGCCAAGATGGCTGCTTTTAAGATTGAAATTACTGAGCTGTCCTTATGAAATTAAATGGCTAATGAGCCTTATTATTTGCAAATAGACTTTTATCTTCTCTCCTGCTGTTTTTCGTATCTCTTTCTGTTTTTTATAGACAGAGCAGGTGGTGAGATGAGCCCTTCTTTGTTCAACACATACCACTGGAAGATACTGATCTGAATAGTTTATACCTCACCACGGGCACTTGGGCTAAATCTTCTCATGATGGCTATTCATCTCACTATTTTTTTTCTTTCTAGAGAGCTTCAGCTAAAACAACTTACCTCTTCCAGAATATGAAATTAGGGAAACATGCTATTCCGTCCATTCTACAAAAATTGTTATTTGAAACTCCTGTATACTTCAGCATTTAGGAATATGGCATTAGATGAAAAGGAGGAGAAAGACCGTATGTACACTACAACTTGAAATCTTTTTTTGGTAATCCTTTGAAAACAAAATTCTAAATCTGAAAAATGACCCGCTGGGAAAAAAAAAAAAGTTTGTTAATTTTATAAGCTAAAATTTTCCAAAGATTGAGCATAGCCCACCCTCTCCTACTGCTAACGGTGGCACGGCCAACACTTGAGAAGAAGTGAGCAAGACTTTCCCTGAAACTGTTTCTCTGGGAAGCACTGAAATAGCGTAGTGACAGGTACGCTGTCTGGGGGGTGAAGTCAGGGATCACAGAATCATGGAATCACAGAATGGTCAGGGTTGGAAGGGACTTCTGGAGATCATCTAGTCCAACCCCCAGGCACAAGATGTGCCTGTGATCTTCGGTGCTCCTACTGCTGCCCTGGGGGAAGAAGAGGGAAAGGAGAAAGAAGTGCAGCTGGAATGTGGAGTTTAGGAGAGAGAAGGAAAACAAATAAGGCATGAGTTCAGGGGAAAGTGAGCCAGGATTTGGAACAAGTGGTATCAGAAGATACCAGAAGATCAGGCAGAAATGGGAGATTTGAGCAGAATGGGGGTAGCAATCAAGAAGAATTGAATGTAACTGGTAGAGGAAACATTCTTGCAGACCCCAGAACTGAGAGGATTAGTTAAAGTCTGTCTGTCCCCGAGGCAAGCCTATTTCTTCTTTTTTAAAGTCTTTCTGAACACTTAACAGCAGCTTCCTGGATTGGAGGAATTACTGGCTGTCTTGGTTGTTTTATTTTTTTTTTAATCAAGTTTTTGTTGCTATGGACAAAATTCATTTGCATCTGTAACATTTAACAGGCCCATTGGATCATCCGCTGGATCACTGGCAGACTTTTGAATGGTTTTGGAGTCAATATCAATTTACATAGTTACAGGAATTTGCATCCACACTACATTGGTATTCCTACAAATACTTAGAGAATGTCAACAAAATTTGTTTTTCTTTCAGTGATTCTTACGTGGAGAAACTTTGTTTCTTCTTGGTACTCTTTTTTAAACGGTTTTACCACACTTATGGACCACTGTGCCCATATATCCTCTCTCTCTTCAAAGGAGTGCTAAGGAGAAAGCAATTCCCCATTTTTGCAGTAGTAGCATGAATGTGACCAAAAGCAGCTTCTCTTCATCACAGTTAATGACATGTTTATGTTGCATATGCATTTCATTTTTATCTCTGCTTACATGCTTATGTCCTTAAGCTGTTTCTTTTCTACGTTGACACAAGAAGCATGTTCCCTTTGCCTTAATATTAAGCTACAAGTTAGAATTCTCCTTTACGTGAACCAGTCCCTGATTAAGCCACGTAACACAGCCTCTGTTGCTCCATCATCCCAGAGCACTTCTGCCATTATTTCTGCAGCACTTGTAGCTGCTCTTTTCACATCCCGACACGTTCAGGATTGTTCTGTCTCTGGTACTGCACTTCAGGGATTATGAAGTGGATTTTAAAAGCCCACTGCATGCAAGACCCACCCCTTCCCACACCACCACTGGATCAAGGGGTTTATCGCATTGTGTAGGGAGCTTGCTTAGCAGAGAGCCACACCTGCAGTATAATTTCTCTAGGAAGCCTTCAAGGCTCTGGGATGACAACATGTGCTGCTTTTTTGAGAGAAGGTCATTAACATTTCTCTGCCGTGGCACACTGTAAATCAGAACGGATTTTCTTAAGTCTTCAGTATTTTTCTTCTCACTTATTTTACTGTCAGCCTCACCTAAGAAGTACAACAGCGAGTGAAGTCTTCCGCTGGCTTGCTTCATGTAGGCTAATTTAATTTTCTTCTTTAGCCTGTGGTCAGCCATATAGCGGGACTTACAAACAGGACAGTGAATCACAGTCTGGGAAGTCAGCTGACAGCTCCAGCTGAGTGTGTTGGGCTTTTTTGCCTGCATGTAAGCACTTAGCTGAATCAGGACCTGGGGTAGGAGCCTCCGATCTCAGCGGGAGGAACAGCTCTGCCTCTGTGCTTGGCTTTTAGCTGCTTTTTAGCAGAAGTTAATTTGATTGTAAGTTAATATTCACACATTTAAAATCAGATATTAGGGCTTGGATAGCTCTACTAATGTGTTTTTTAAACTCCATTTGCACCTTGCAAATCTTAGTGGGAGTTCAGTGTTCACTGTGAACAATAAAATGTTTGGCTAGCTTGCTCACAAATTTTTGTGCTTTGCCAGAGGCACTTAAAACCAAAACAATGCTCCACAGAAATGCCCAGAAACTGGGTTTTTTTTTGTTCCTCTTGCTTAATGCTGCTTTCCAGTGGCTCACCAGCTTTTCCCTAGAGTGTGGAGAATAAAAAAGAGGGTTTGTATAGTATTTTTCTTGTCCTTAACTGACCTCCAAAATTCTCTTTTTTGATCATCAACAGCTGAAGCAGGTAGGCGAGCTCTTGGCTAAATTTTTGTTATGGCTGAGTGTAAATTGTAGAGCTGCTGTCATCTGTGTCAGACACTTAGTGTGTTTGTGGCTTGCTTAGAGGAAATTTTTGGTGTCACAGCAATACCATGCAGTTTGTTTCAATTAGGTTTAGATTTGTTCTGGAAACACTTGATTTGTGGCAAGCTTTTCCTTGCATAAGTGTCTGCTGAGACTTTAGAGGGCACAAAAAAGTTCTGATTTCTTATGAAGTGACTAAGGTATTTTGTTTAGCAGATCTTATGCACACACATGTTTTAGACTATTCAGAGTAATATGGAGAAATGGGAATAATCGGGAATCCTCCATCCTTCTGTGGTCACAGGTAAGGGCCAGGTGGAAGATGTCTCCCATGCTTGAGAATATGAGTCTTTCTGCTTTGCTGTGCATTGGAGATACTGAGGATTGACATGCAGATAGCAATAGACTGTATGTCTGAGTGGGTAAGTGCCTCTCGTTTTAAGTTGGGCACAGAGGTGACCTTAGGCTTTACGGTGTCTTGCTCTTGTAACCAGCAATACGGAAATAGGATCTGGATTTTGGGAAGCTCCTTTGTTTTCCTGAATGTTATTTTTAGCTGTGCTCAAATGACTAAGAATAATTTTGTGTTAAAGGAACACCGCAGGCCATGGATGAGCTGTAGGAGTATCTGCTTGGAAGGTCCTGATCTGGCCTACTCCCCTGGGTTCTCCTGCTTGTAACAGTTTTGATAAATAGTCTATCAAAACTGTACCATCAATACTAGAATTAGAGTTGAGGAAGCCAGGGAGATTGCTGGCTTGCAACAAGGCTGAATTGATTGTTTCTCCGAGGTCATGAGATGTTTCCATCTCATCTCTGAACTATCCCCAAGGCCTACATGACCAGCAAATTCTTCCCAGCAATTGAGTAGCTTTTTTTTTGAACTCATACAGAGTTGTATGCTTGTAAGAAGAACAAGACTGGAAATGCTGCTTCTTTGGCAGCTTGTGACCTGTTAAGAGCTGCATCTGCCTCAGAGACAGTGATACATCATCCAACTTATTGTGAGAGTTTACCAATGCCCTTGGTTGCCTTTGGGTCACCCAAAGAATGCTGCAAAGACCTGGAAATAGTCCCTGTAGTTAATCTTTATAAATTAATTCCCATTGTTTTTTAAACACCAATGAACATTAACTTGTGGCAATTAATTCCAAGACTGGGCAAATTTAATCATTTGCATTCCAAAGGCCAGGTAGGAACATAACTTCACATTGAGGTTTGACTGGTTCCCCTCACCTGGACACAGATGGATATAGGGAGGCTACTTTACTGTCAGCTCCAGCCTGACATCTCCAACCTTTTTTCTAGTACACTAAGGATGAAATTGTTTGCTCCCAGTGTGAAGTTTCAGAGCATTCACTCTCTCTTCCTCCGCTGAACTACTTTAATAGTTGAAAAGATATTCTTTGGGATGGCTTAATGAAGATTGTCCAGCGTGTGCCATGGAAAGCTGATGCAGCTGATGCTGAGGTTGCTGGGTGCTGCTGGGGATGAGGATGTGTGCCTTCCTCCCACAGAGTGTTTGGGGGGCTGCTTTTGCAGGAGCTCGTATGACAGGCACTGCAGGCAGAAATAATTGTGCCAAAATTACAGTCCCTTCCCTAATGAGAAATCCTAGAGTTATACTGAAATTCAGAGTTACTGTGAAACTTTTCTAGATTTTCCAAAATCTACATATTTATGTAGATTCTCAAATACAGCCTGACTCTGGTTGCTGATGGCTAACCCAGTAAAAGCTGCAAAATCAAATGTCTGTTGAGTATTCAAGCACTCCTGTTTGTTTACTGCTATAACTTACACACTTATATAGCTTATATACTGTTTCCTGTTGTAGTTCCTATTTTCAAGTAAACAGGAATTCGTTTTACCTGTAAAAGTTTTCCTACTTTGGTCTCCAGTTTGAAGAAAAAGTGTTTTGCAAAAGAATCAAAATTACTACATTTCTTTAATTAGAAGTTATATGCTCACAACATCTTCCAGGCACCCTTGAGCTGAAATGACAGAAAGTTAAAAGCAAAAATTTGTCATGGAAAACTCCAATCTGTATTAATTTCTCAAGCAGATTGTCACAAAGACTTGAAGCTTGTTTTCAGCAAAAAAAGATCAACTCAATTAAACAAAACAAATTATTAGACCCATAAATTCAACAAGGAGTATTTTTTTTGAAGCAGGAATGTTAATGAAACCTTTCAACTATTTTTTGATACTAAGCTGACTTTCACACTCACCCACCTCACAGGGGAGCTGCATTACTGCAAGTTCAAATTCTGGTATCGCACTTGGCTTTGCAGAGAGATCATTTAATGACTGTCTGAGGACATTTATATCAACCAGGGCTCTGTTCACACAAAGACAATTCTGCTTTAAGATATGCTTCATTTGACTATATATAAAAGTAATCTGAAATATTTAGGCTTTCATAGCACAGATGGAGTGATTTCTCAATTTGTAGCTTATTTGTAACTTAGTTAAACACTGCTTCTGTGTATTCACGTTAGTCTGTTCCAGCATAGGTCTTCCTAGTTTATTAAAGAAGTAGTTGCGAAATCATACACAGGTTGTACCAAGTGCCACACAACGCTGTCCTTCTGGGCACAAGTAGCTTGTGAACGGCAAACAGCAGAGGAGACCAACCCGTCTTATGTCAGTGGCAGTGATTATGCAAAGGGAAATACACGGGCTCTGTGTGCAGACAGAATACTTCCTTACCCACTCTCCCGCCGTTTGACTGCTTTTGCTGAACAGCAGCTGTCACTCGTTTTTTTTCTGTAATCTGCTGAGATTTTTCTTTAAGTCCTCACTTTCAAGTTATGGTTGCATTTTATAGATTTGTTCCATAGAAGGCCTCTGAGACAGAAAGCCTTTTCTATCCATCCATGTGCATATATTGCTAGTGGAAGTTCTCTTCACGTCTTTATTCCTGGACTCTCCTCCTTTGTCATCTGCCTTCTTACCTTACTCACATCCACTCACAGTGTTGCTGCAAAAATGATTAAATGATTTTTCTACTTTATTAATTTGAAATCAACTGTCTCTTTGGGTTGCTCAACTGCCACCACTTTTCTTTCAGTCAAACAAGAGTCACTTGTCTTTATTTTCAGGACCTTTTCTCGTCTCGCTCTCATTTCTTACTTACTATGAAACTGTCAGCTTAAATCTTTGATTGGTTGTGATATGCTGATGAACTGGAGATGGCCACAGACTTGATTTTGGTGTTTTGAAATATCTTCTGACTTCCAACTGTGTATTGCAAGATACTATTGCAAAAAAAGTAAGTTTGTAGGTGCTTCTCTCTCTCTCTCTCTCTCTCTCTCTCTCTCTCTAATTCAGCAATTATGTCCATGTTCTTGATTCCCTTTCAAACAGAAAGTAGCAAACTTGCATTGAGAAAGTGTTGGGAGCTGGAATTTTAGACTCAAGCATCCTATTCTGAATACATAACATAAAATAAAATTCATTTTGAGATTTTATGGGTGATGGAAGCAGAAAAATGTCCATTGTGAGTAAATTCAAGATAGTTTCCCTTGTTCCATTAAAAAGACCACAAATTCAGAAACTGAGCAATCTGACATGAGGGAGAGGCTTGCATTCAGGGGGCTTAATGTCCGGCTGAGGTGTGAAATGCTCTCAAGTCCTCCCCTTAACCCCAGCCCACTATTCCCAGGAGCTGGAGCATGTGACCTTAGAGCTTTTTTGGGCCCAGTGGACAACTGTGGTGGGTCATGAACAGTCTAAGTTTCCCTTCCCTTCTTCACCTCTAGCGAGAGGGAACAATCCAGCCCAAGCATTCACCACTGCACTAACCAGTGCGTTTACTTTCCAAACCAGCAGGAATGCAGTTGCTAATTTACTCTTTTAAAAATGATTTATTCTGCAGAGCTGTCTACTTTAATTACTATTTGAGCTTTCTAGAACCACGGGACTGGCTAATTGTTTTCATTGCCTGCTTTTGGTTGCTTGCGCTGTATAGATCTGCTGTTTAATGAGTCACTCAGAGGCTAGAAAGAGCACTGAATTCCTGAAGTATAGGCTATCTAGACAGAAATGCACGAGCAAATATTTCCACTGTAAGCAAAGATAGTGTTTGTTTGTGATAAACTGGTTCTGAATAATTTATTTCTAAGCTTGAAGCGAGGTATACAGTTTTTAGCACAGAGATGAGAAAGGGGGAAAAAGAAATGCAGTGATGGGGACTGTGATTTCAGCCATTTGTTTAATTATTGTTATTTATAATGCTGAGAGCAAAGCCCCACTGCGTCTGACACTGCAAGCATATAATAAGAGACAGTTACTGCTGTTTAGCTTCTACGCAGGTCAGTAATGGTGAAGTTAACGTTTATTCTTTGGCAAAAATTGTACATGTATGCACTATCCTCACAAAATTGTACTTGGCATAGTTTTTTTTTTTTCTTTATTGGCTGCAGTTTCTATTAAATGTTTACATTACAAGCTGCTGATTACTGCTCTTCATTACAAATACAGTCAACACAGTCATCCATACAGGGTTTATTTGTGTTGTGGATTTACTGTGCCACACACAGGGCAACGTGCCGGCTAGCTGTGCGCGGGGCCAGCTGCAGCCTAGGGGTGCTTATTTTAAAGTGGGACGTGATGCTGCGCGAACGTGGCGATGCTGCGTACGGGGCTGGCTGAGGAGCAGAGCGAGGGTCGCTGTGCCGGGGCCGCGGGTACGGGTAGACCGATGGGCTCCTGACGTGACACAGGCTCCGGTGGCTGTCCTTCTCCAGCCCGCCCGCCGAGCCCGTGACTGCCTGCGCCCAGCAAGCTCTCCCCGGAGAGCACACGGGCTGCTGAATCATTCCCCTGCTTCACAACTCTGGAAACACTTTATATAGATAAACTACAGAGACTGTCAGCATAAGAAGAAGAAATCAGCCGGAACTGGGTTGCTGCTAATAAATTCTGCTGGACGTGAGAGACCCTGAGCTGTTGCTGCACTGTATTATTCTGAGCTTCCCTTGAACCTACAGTTTCTACCTTTTTCTCCATTTCCCAGAACATTCCAACCATCTGTACTCTCTGATAATGTAGGGTATGCTACAGGTCTGAATAGGAAATAGTTTTCTTATTCTGTGGAAAAATTTCCCTGCTGCTCCTGTCTCATAGATGTAATTTTTTGAAAGGTTCACCAAAAATTATTTCTCTGTTTCACAGAGTTAGGTTACGGGGAAATGGCATCTTATATTGATGCTGAGCACTTTCCTGATTGTATTTCTTTGAAAAAAGTACTTAGAACGGGTCACTGTTGGCACTGATTGAAGAAGTTTGATGAAATGGTGATGACACGGTTGGAGATAAAATGACGGTGTGTTTCATGGTTTTGGGTAAAAACAGAAGAGAGGAATTGAAATGTCAGGCCTCTGCATTGTATATAGTGCAGTTTATTTTGTGTAAGTACACGAGAAAAAGAGAATTATTTGTGGGTACTGAGCCCTATAGTGAGTGAGCAATATGTACTAAAAGAAAAAGAAATATATGAAAAAGAAAAAAGAGGTTTGTATCCTCCTGTCATCCATGGTTGTTTTCCCCATCTCCAGTGTCAGGCCTTGTTTTTTGAAGTGTGTTTCTCCTCTGGTAGTTAAAACCATCTCTTTTATCATATGTCATGAAATGATAGCTCATTCTCCTGCCTCTAAGCTATCACACACACTTAGAAAGAAAATCATCAATATAAATGTTTGTGTCTATGTCTGATTGGTTTCTCATGTTTAAAAATGAGGAAAAGGGAGATTGATTGCAGAGGGCATAAAAGTAATGATGCGTTTAATGAAAACATACATTTTATAGGCAAAACATGCTTAAAAATTACTTGAATCTGCTGTACATGAGTTAATGAAATTAAATGGCCTTCAAAATTTTGCTAATTTGACATCAGGTTACCCCTTTGAGTCTTCAGCCAGTTTTACATTTATTTGCACACATGGCATTTATTTTTGTGTATTTGGTCTTTCTGGAGAACTCCTTTCAGCTCTCCCCGTCAAATAGTGTAGCTGCAGAGCAACACTGTGAAAACCAGGCTGTGTGGCTGTCCCTGAAGAAACATCTATCCTTCCTTGCCCCAATCCTTCTCTTTATGGCTTTGCCATCAATTTGTCTTGAGGAGATAGTGCCCTTTAAATTGTCTGTTGCTATCTACTTCTTTTCGTACCAAAATCAAACTATGAATGGGTTCAAACTGTAATGTGGTTGCATGGCTGAGTTTCCAGTGGAAAATGACGTCAGAAAGTCTATATGTAAGTTAGTAAGTAAGATGGCATCATCCCACCTCCTGTTTTTTGATTGAGATTACACAACTTTTTGATTGAGATTACATCCAGTCTCAGGCTACTTCATCTCTCTGAGGTGATGCTCATTCATGGAAAGTATTAGAGGGACGTAAAGCGCAGATGATGGCCATATCTACCTTGAATCTGTGGTTGTGCTGATGGCTTCCATCCTAATGACCAGTCTCATGCCAAGTGATATTGAGGGGCTAATGCCCACATAGGTCAAAACTATTCTTCTCTACAATGAAAGGGTCATCTCAATGCCGCCTAGCATTTGAACTCTGGTCATGGACCTCTTGGGCTTTAAGCAGCAGTAATAATAATAATAGTAGTTTTATTATTATTGTTGTTGTTGTTTTTTGTTGTTTTCTGTTGTAGGTAAGCAGTGAGAAGGCTGTGTTGCTACACGCCAGGATGGTGTTTCTGTAGTTTGACTTCCCAGACACATGTTGTGCACCCTCAGCTGTGGTATAAGGAGTGAGGGAAAGTTTGTGACCAGCATCAGACAGAGCTGGAAGGCAGCGTGAGGTGCAGTTGTGTGCATACTGTGTAGAAATTAGTCCCTAGAAAGAACTATCTGCTGAACCTCATCTGGATTTCTTCACCAAAGGAGCTAGAGCACAAGGGTGAGGTAGCACATGCGTAATGTGCATGAGAAGGACCCAGTCTTCCCGTGCTGGTACAAGTGGCTGCGACTGCGTGCATCGGCTCTGGAGCGGGATGGATGCCGTGCCGGGTGCAGCACTGGGACGGATCACTTCCCTGCTGGAACAAAGACTGTATCGTTGCTCTCTGCTTCACTGGTGTTCTACCCCCACGCATCCAAAGGTCTTCCTCATTCATTTACGCTTTACAACACTCATATGCGTATTTGAAAAACAAATTAAACTTACAGGCAGATGAAAACCTTCCAGATCATGTTTTCATGCTTTCCATACAGATTTTCTGCATTAGTGTGACGCAGCATATTTCTGGGCCAACATCAACGGTATGAGTTTCAACAAGGGCAAGTGCCAGGTTCTGCACTTGGGCCACAATAACCCCATGCAGCGCTACAGGCTTGGGCAGGTGTGGCTGGAAAGCTGCCTGGCAGAAAGAGACCTGGGGCTTCTAATTGACAAGCGGCTGAATATGAACCGGCAGTGTGCCCAGGTGGCCAAGAAAGCCAACGGCATCCTGGCTTCTATTAGAAATAGCGTGGCCAGCAGAAGTAGGGAGGTGATTGTGCCCCTGTACTCAGCACTGGTGATGCCACACCTTGAGTATTGTGTCCAGTTTTGGGCACCTCAATACAAGAGAGATATCAAGGTGCTGGAGCGAGTGCAGAGGAGGGCAACGAAGCTGGTGAAGGGCCTAGCAGACAAATCATATGAAGAGCAGTTGAAGGAGCTGGGACTGTTTAGTTTGAGGAGGAGGAGGCTGAGAGGAGACCTCATCACTCTCTACAACTATTTGAAAGGACACTGTAGACAGGTTGGTGCTGGTCTCTTCTCACAGGTAATTAATGACAGAACAAGAGGGAATGGCTTCAAGCTCCACAGGGTAGATTTAGACTGAACATTAGGAAAGAATTTTTCACAGAAAAAGTGGTCGGGCATTGGAATAGACTGTCCAGGGAGGTGGTTGAGTCACCATCCCTGGATGTGTTTAAGAGACGTTTAGATGCGGTGTTGGGGGATATGGTGTAGGGGAGAACTTTGTAGAGTAGGGTAGATGGTTGGACTCGATGATCCCAAGGGTCTCTTCCAACCTAGACAATTCTATGATTCTATGATTCTAAGATGACTCTGGTAACTCATCAGAACTCTATCCTTTTCATGAGCAAAATAACATAAAATTTCTACATAATTTTGTGTCAGTTACAGAACTGAACACTTGGCCTTTAGTATCTTGTCTGAGTAGCTGGAAGGATATTCCAGACAAAAAAATCCCTACTGCTGCAAGAAGGGAGAAGTCTTGACCAAAGATTCAGTTAGTTAATACATCTCCCAACATCATTTTGGGAAGGTAAATTTGGCTATTTACAGATGCCTATGAGGAAAGGCTACGGTTACCCTGAAACCTCAGCACAGCTGCAGGTACCCGGGAGCTGAGTGAGACATCCTGCGCTTTCCCCTGACCATGGCAACACCACCAAATACCAGACAGATACCACAGCATATTTGCTACAACAGGGGCTCTGCCTGGGAACAGCAAAGAAATGGCTCACTTAGTCATCCCTCTCACCTGCAAAGGATCTGGAATGGAAGGTGGCAGCTGTATCATTCACTTCTCTCTACCCCTTATGGCCTCATGCAGCAAAAAGTCTGTGTACAGCTCTGTGAGGCTCTGTACTTGGCTCTCTGGGAGGCGCCGCCTCATCTCTAAGCTTCCAAATGGGGAAGAAGTATGCCATAAAAACCATGGGAATCTGAATCCAGTCTGCTGGTCACACTGAAACCACTAAGAGGGAAAGTGAAAGCATGAGACCAAAGCATGTGTCTGGTTATCCTTCTTTATTGTATTCTCCTAGCTTCAGACAACCAGGCTCTTGGAAGACAGATTTAGTGCTGGGATATCTCTCTTTTTTTTTTTGAGATGGAGAAAATGGAGTGGAAAACCTTGTCTCGTTTCACCTGACTTTAATATCTTTGAGTACAATGGAAAACAACCATTCAGCAGTTTTTTTTCTCTATTTCTCTGTCTCTAAGCATTTCGTATAGGGGAACTATTTCTTTAAAGTGAGAAGAGTGATACTCATCCCCTTTTTAATATGCATTGTGATCTGCTGGGACACTGCTTTATAGCAGATCAATACTATTTTACATTGCTCTAAAATTATAGTCAGATTTTTTTTGACAATTTATTTTTTTTTTAAGACAAACCTTTGCAAGAGTTTCTGGAGGGACAATAATATTTTAAATGTGGTTATAAACCACATGAAAGTCTTTAGATTTCTACCACAAATCCCAGCTGATTATTTATATTCATTTCCCCCCTCTACTGTTAAAGTAATTAAGACATAACTGTAGAGGTTGCTGCTGTGGCTGCAGCACATTCCCTCATCTGCGGTTTGAGATGCATAGAGATGTTATCTGTCCTCTGGGAGGTTCAGGTATCATTTCTGAGCCCAAGGTCCCACCTGTATTGGGGGAAGAAGCCAGTGGAAGTGACGCTGGTAAATTCGGAGCAAGATGAAGACCTGCCCCTTGTCATTTGCCATCCCACAGCTGCTCCCTACCAAATGTTTTTCTTTCATTTCACCACTTCTCCTTCGTCCCCTCCAGATGCCTGTGCCCTCCCTGGCAATTTTGCTTGCCGCCTTCATGGCGCTCGGGTCTGTTGAGTGCCTTAAGGTGAGCTGAGGACTCCAGATATTCATGATCAGTAAATTTCACTGTGCAAACAAAACCATAAATCCGCAGCATGTGGGCAGGGTTGGCACATTTCAGAATGGAACTGCTTTTGTTCCTGAGTTGCCTATCGAAAACTCAGCGTGGACTCTCCGTTCGCCGGGCTCTTTCATCTTCTGAGGGTGAACTATGGACCTGGAGTATTTTATTCTGGCATCCACTGAATTTACAATGCCTGTTTTGAAGCAGTCTTCCTGATAAGATGTATTGAGAAAACAAGGAAATAAAAGTAGACAAGATACTTAGTTTAGGCATTTTTCTTCCCAGGCTATGAGACTGATACATTTTCCGGCTCTCAGAATGGCACTATTATCCTTTTAAGAAACTTTAGAACAGAAAGAGGATGAGGCCCATCTAGGTCAATCCCCTCTAAATCTTCAGACATTATGTGATTATTTTTCAAATATGCAAAACGTAACAAACAATTTCAAAGGTATTAGAAATTTACCAGAAGCGTTAGAGAAGAGCTTTTGAGAAGCTTGTGCTTCAAATATACCTGTGTCAGTCCTTGCTATTGGTTTCTTTTTTGCACTACTGGGTGCAGACAAGCAGCTATGTAAAACACTGTATAATTATAGGCTAAAATTTGACCAAGAATCCATACAGTAAATTCCATGTTATTACAGAATAACCATGAGACACTCATTTCTGTCCTCTACACTACAATCTTCTTGTAATGCTGCAAATTATATGGTAATTACAGATAGAATAGCACAGTATCTTCAACCATTAGTACTCCGCAATTTGCAGTAGCAAATGACTGGCCGTGTTCTGCCCCAATGTCAGTGGGATTTCTGTGTCGAGATCAAGTTGCATATTAGTAGACCAGATGAGCTGAAATAACACGATCAAATGCCGGAACTGGGAAGGAGGTTAAGAAGGCTTTATGCTTCATGTGTGTTTCAGTGTTTTCCCAGATTTGCTTCCAGGTGTGCCTGCTGGGGTTATAACACAGCTATTGCCTTTACAGCCTCATCTCCAACAGCTCCCTGAAAACTGGACTTTTGTTTCGGATGTCCACTTGTCCTGATGTCCGCAATGCATGGTCACATATTTTCTTTGGCTAATACATATATTTAAGAATTTTCTTTTTTTTTTCTTTTTCTATTTTCTTTTTTATTACAGTTATAATTTTCTTTCCTGTGCTTGGACCTACAACTTAGAAATTAGACCCATGAGTTCTTCCAGATTTGTTCCATCTCCTGCAAAATACCTGATTATTCTTTCCAGAGAGCCCTGAGAAGGGGATGTCCTCTCCTGCCCCTCTTTGGTATATTTTACTTGATCTCTAATTTCTTGGCAGGCTGGTTCCAGCTGTATGCCCCTATGTCTTCAGTGTAAGGGGAGCTTCTAGACAGAGGATGGAGGCTGGCAAATGTAAATGCAGGACAAAGCTCTATTAACTTTGTGCTGATGCCACATAGGGAGTAGGGAAAGGTAAAAAGCCCTCTTTTGACACCAGGTGTGCTCATGGCAGAAAACACAATGAAACTTCTGCTTTCTTTAAAGTGTGTCTTCCCAGCGTGCTGGTGGATCTGCTCTGACCTCAGCTCCTCTCTGGTGCCCTCTGGGAACCTGCGTGCACAGCCTCAGATGAGCCCTTGGGAAGGTGCAGGGCACTGCGTTTCTAGCAGGTGATGATGCCCTTAGGCACACAGCAGGCTGGCTGTAGGCACCAGATGCACAGCCGTTGGTAGGATGCAGAGTTTGGTACGCTTAGTGATGCTCCAGAGCCTACGCAGTGGGACCAGTACTGGCACAGTCCCTGTGGTACAGATACAGACATGGTAGCTATCTCAAGGCAGTCAGCCTTGCATGTCTTTAGCATCTTAGTAAGACGGAAGCTGTTGGACAATTTTCCTTTTATTCTTTAAGGTATGACAATTAGACTGATTTTTCCCATCATCTAGTACCTAAGTATGAGTCAAAATTCCGTCATGAATGTGTGGCATTTGAGCCTGACTATCTAAAAAGGAAGAAATCTGAGTCACTGCTCTCTATGATTACTTCACAGCTGCAGTCAGCCCTCTCTCTGAAGGACTATAAACTGCTAAGTACTGCTCACAAAGAACAAGGCGTAGAGAAAACACTGATGGAAGCACATGTTATTAAGAAGCATTTAGATATATCTGATAAAATCTAGCTTTGCTTTCCATGCCAGATACACGCAATTAAACAGATTAAATTAGGCTGCACTGAGCTCTGGGCTGCTACACCAGGCTGCTTCTGATACCCAAGCTGCTTGTTTAAAGTTAGCTCAGAAATCTCTACAGCCTATTGTAGTTTTCAGTCTGCAGTGCATTCCCGTAGACAGATAATATTGTCTCTGTGAATAAAACCACATGCAATCCCTGCTCTTCACAACAATAAGATTAGAAAGTGCTTAAACTGTACACAGAAGCCGAGCGTGCACATGGTTAGCATCACCAGATCGCCCGGTGAGGAACTTTCCCTGCTTTCACAGCCTCCCCAAAGCCGGTGTGGTCACGGCTGGGAGGCAGTCAACCCAAGATCCTAGACGGTCCTAAGCAAAGTGTTTCTATGAAAACTAAATAATGCTCTGGAATTTAAATTTCTGTGAAACAGAGTTAAGCTCTGGCAACAGCAACCCCTCTGTTGTCAGTGCCCGGGCTCAGTGCCTGTGTCAGGCACCAGGCTGACGCAGCAGTCCAGTCCTGGGTGCTCAGCAACCCCCTGGGGCCAGCAGGCTCAAAATCACCAAAGACTGCTCCAGACGACTCAGCGATGCACCTTTTCAGGGTATGGAAATGTTGTCAAAAATCCCTTTCTTCGATGTGAGACCCGGCTGCTTTAACGTACCTTCCAACGTAGGCCCACACAAGCTCTTGATACTGTAGTTGCATCCTACTTTCTGTCTAATTTACAGTTTGAACCTATGACAGCTAAGGCAAATCATCACAGGCTTTTCAATGAACTGTCTGGATAAGACTCATTCTCTGCTGCGCAAAAGTACAGAGCAAGGCAAAAACTGTGGAAAGTATGATGTAAAATCCTCTCTTTCACTCATCCAGAATGATCTCGGCCATTGTTAATGCCCATCCAGCAACCCAGAGATCTCAGGCCTTCTACGCTCCCCCTTAAGCCTTCCTGGAGCCAAAAAATAAAGAGATCAGATGTTTATAAATGTTTACAGAAATAGAGTTACGGCTTTCTCCGTTGAAAAACATGTTTGTCTCTCTCACCAGACCAAAATGAAGCCTCTTGGTATGTGGCCAGGACTCATTTAAATAGGGCGGAATCAAAGTTGCATTTGCCATTCACAGTGTCTCTGCTACGTGTAAATGTATGTTCTGAAAACCTCCTGAATATCCTTAGCTGAAAACAACAAAAAAAAGGAAAAGATGGAATCAAAATGGAATCTGAAAATTAGCCTGCCGACTGATATGGATGTATACAATTAATACGTGTATATATACCCATAATTCTAGTCCCATAGTGTTTTTTCCCCCTTTTTCTGGTTTCAGACAGAGCAAGGAAGAAAAGACACATGCAAAGAAGAAAGAATGAGAGACTTGAGAAAGAGTCAAAATCTGTATTTGCAAAACAAATTAAGCTTTTAGGGCACCTCGATGTTTGAGTACTTTCTTTTCAATCTTTTTAAAAGTGCCCACTTTTCAGAGAGTGCCTGTCCTCCCAGAGTGATGGCCACCAGATGTGTCAGTGCCAGCTGAGCATCTGCCGTCATTTGTTATTTTGGGACATGTAGGCCCCATGTGTTTACACTTCTTCAGATTGTCAATCTCTTTCAAGGAGTTGGCGAAAGGTTTGCATTTGCATTGCTTTTACTTCTCTGAATGGTTTTCCCATTCTTATCATCACCCTTTTTCTTAGTGAGGGGTTGAATTTCTGGTGTGATAATATCCGTCCACGTGAAAATGAGATCTCGATACATTTTAGGAGGGAGCAGCTTTTAATCATTGATGAAGATAAATATTCTGGGTAGGTCCTAGAACCACCAAAGGTCGCACATGGATTTCTTCCCTCCCCTTCTCTACTCCCAGCCTTTATTTTTTTTTGTTTCATTTCTGATGCCTGTACAGCTGGATTTCTGATACTATGAGGTAGCTAAACTTCATGCATAGAAGATACTGAAAAATAGCACCACTTAATGTTCGAACAGCTCTAAAGTTTTTCTAACCACCTTTTTTTTTTTTTCCTGTGAAAAACTGTGGCGTGCCCAAAACATGAGTTGGTGCTGGTTTACATGGCTTGGCAAATTTATAACACATCATTTGAATGACAAAGAGGAGAAATTAAAAGTATGTGGTATTTATTTATTTATTTATTTATTTATTTATTTATTTATTTATTTGAGGTGGATACAGCAGTCAAAGCATTTGGAGAAATACCTCACACTGAATGTTAACTAAGTAATACCAGCTAGAAACACAACCTCTGCTAGCATAAGGGTCATCTAGAAAGTCCTGTTATTGTAGAAGATGCTGAACAGCTGGTCTGAATGGGATATATTCCTCGTGCTGATTTGAATTTACTACAGAAATTCAGACTTTGAATAAATTGCGATGTTGCTGTCTTTTAATTTCAGCCTGCAGCAGCATCCTCTGCGTGTGTGTATAAATATTGGCATCTAGGATAGATGTTAAGTATGCATTAATATTTGTTAATTCTTACAGTTTTGTGGCACTATGTCTTGCAATTAGTTGAGACATGTTTCAACTCTAAATCAATTCCCAAACAAAAAATAATTGAGGGTACTTAAAAACTAGTTGGAAGTGGATGATCAGGCTCTTCAATTAATTAGGAAAGAATCAAAGAGATGATGGAGCATGTGTTGCAGAATCACAAGTGACTGCATCAAATAAGCTCAAATCAACAAAAGCTAATAAGTAATCACATAATTACCTACAATGTACCCTTGAAGGACGAGGGGAGAACAAAGAGGGAACTGAAAGAGTGGAAAATACTTGAATATTTCAGTATGCTTCCCCATCACCAGTGAAGTAAATCTACACAGATGTCAGGACAAAGAAGGTTTCATAAGAATATACATATTTGTTAATTAAAAGAATATATTCATTTTAATTCTTCTCTTGCACAAAAATCAAGCTGACCAAAATGGCATCGAAGTGGAGATGGTTCTTAAGTGCTTTTTGTTTGTAGAGGTATATGAGGATTGTAGTTCTGTCCAGACTGATGTCAAAACACTATTTTTTTCGAGTGCCAGAACTCACAGCAGTTTTGAAGAAAATTAAAGCTTTACCACTGGGATTAAAGTCTAGGGTCATCTGTATGTAGAACAAAGGAAGTAGCACAGTCTGAGAAAGAATAAGCTGGCACAGCTTTTAGGGAATAAACAATGATCACCCGCATTTTAACAAACTGTCTGCTCATAAAAAATCTCTCTCATTCTCACTTGGCCAGTTAACACCAATACATCAAGAGGCAATAGCTCTAAATCCCAAATATAAAATGCAGATCTAGCTTCCGCCTGAATGTCCTATCCAATACAACAGCAAGTGAGGAAATAAAATTCCCGCTGAAGCATGGGGATAGCAAGGAGAAATGCACCTTCGCTTCACTACATTAGCAAAGGTGCACCCCATTGCCTGTAAAGATTCCTACTGTGTTTAAGTATCTTTGTTTCTGAAAACCCTAACAGAAACAATCTTTTGAAATCTGAAAAACACGGCAGAGAGTAAAATTAATTATATACACATGTTATTTTTTTCCCTCACTGGTCTCTAATAGACAACATTTTTAGAGCAGAAGAAAAATGTTTTTGTTTCCATGGCAACAATATCCACTCTTCTCCTTTCTGTCACAAACCACGGTTTCTGAGCATATTTAGGAAAATTGAAACGTGGGTAACTCAGAATGATAAAGCCAAGTGCAGTAAATTTTCATCTAAATAAATATTTGTATTCGGTCTTGTATCCATTGGCTTTGAAAATTTTCAAGGTCAGGGTATTTGTTTGCCATGCTGACGGCGTTCTCATCAAACACTTAGTCCTGTTCACGATGAGAAGTCTTATTTAAACGTGTCTTGAATGTTGCTGATGCTGCCCTAAAATAATTGAAATAATTAAAGCGGGACGCAGCTCTGCATAGCATCTTTCGGAACGGCAAAGTGTGCTGCTGTAGCACTTGATTTAAGACAAACGGCGTAAAGAGTATACAAGAATATATGCTGGAAGGGTCAAGTCTTTAATTTATAAGTGACTTGAGGGTGCCTCTTTTCTCTGGACAATGCTAACTGTGCTGTCAAAGTTCAGCAACAGTCTGCGCAGAAAACCATTGAACTGATCTGTTAGGGCTCTGCTTTCTTCTTTTCAATTCCTTCTCAGCGCAAACCTCTCGGCTACAGATTCGGTCTCTTTCTTGTCTCTTGTTTCTCGCTGAATAATTTCTTTACACTCATTGGGCTGTTCTTTCAAGTCTCTGCTCCAGAAATATTTATTTGTAGAAATGAAAAGGTTTGAACAAGAGAAAATAAGACGCACCCCAGAATAACACTGTGGTAGAACCTGGCTGCATAAAGCTGTATGGAGATGTTAAGCCTCAGCTGCAAAACAGAAATTAGGTGTTTTTATTGGAATCATTTAAATCCAAAGCAAAATATGGTGTTTTGGTTTTTTGATGGGAATAAAAAAAACCACCCCGGTGTTGTCAAATTTAAAATATCACTTACAGGAAACATTCACTGACCACATTTTCTCATTAAAAAAATGCAGACAAAAGAATTTCTCCGGTAGTTCTCTTTGTAACTTTGATAAAGTGGTTTGAGTAGGCAAACCGTAAACTATTGAAAGGGCTGCAGCTTCAGACACAAAAACGACGCCTCTGATTTTGTTGCCCTCCTGCCTCCATTACCATTGGACTTGGTGGTGCATTGGGAACCCGGTGCGCACGGTGCGCCCTGGCCTCGCTGCAGGAGCAGCCTGCCTTCCGAGGAGTCTCTTTAGGGGTACAGCAGACCGATTAACTCGGCTATAGGTGCAAGGTGACAAAGGAAACCCACGTGGCTTTTATAACTGTATCTGGCCCTGTCGGCTTTGTGCTGAGGTCTGGCAGTCCTGGAAGCATCGTGGGTGCTGCAGTTAAGCTGGTTAGACAGATAGGCAGTGGCAGGTAACGGGGGAGACAGAGATTTTTCTCTCCTCTCAGCAGCCCTTTTCACCTAAGGGTTTTTTTTTTTTTTTTTTTTTTCCAGTTTACTTGTTCTTATATAAAAGACATTTTAGTTATCAACTCCAGCACTGACTTCTAATTAACCACCATCTAAGAACATTACAAAGCCTGCTCAGACAAGATAAAGGATCATCTAAGTTGAAACAAGAAAACAAAATTGTGCTGTTCCAGGTGGCCCCTCGCACCAGCCAGCTTTTTACAGGCAACTGCTCTGCATGCTAAGGGGCCTCGACTGCCTCTAACACTGGGCACAAGGAAAAATGCTACAGTACGTCCATTCATCCTAACCAGGGCTGTGACGTTTTTTGCATGCACAGCTCCTCATGTCAGGTTATTAATGCCTCTTTGAGAATAAACCTGTTTCGAACTGTTGGCAGGATCGAGATCCTTGTTAGGGCTTGTCTTTTTTATCACAAAAGCTGGGTTTTACCTCAGGGTACTGTGTATTTCAGGCAGCCTGAGGTAAAAATACAAGCGACGGCAGTGTAGAAGGTAACTTTGCACAATGGTGCAGATTTTGTCTCCTCTGTGTTTTTAGCTTAGAATACCTGATGCATGGTAGACACTGAGGTGAAAATGGAAGTTTTGCTGGCAGGGAGTTTGAGGCCTCTTTCCCCTCTCTTTTTCAGAAAAATGGCAGAAGCAGTACTTGTTCTACTTACTGCAATTCTTTGTGTGTGCCTATTTTGTAATATTTTCTGTTTAGTACTGAAAATGTATCAGCGAGAAAAAAATACCAGGGGTGCAACATGATGGATGCAAAAACCTCACCACCGAGTTGAGGCACTGAATGAAGAATTGCAATTGAATTTTATCTCAAGGCATAAAACCCCCTGAAAAATGGGGGTTTGTAATGGAAAGGCTATTGCTGACACAACCTTAACTTGAACATTGCCAATGGTCACACTATCACTTTATATAGCAATTTAATGACCAGCTTTTCGCCTCGCCAGTGGGAACGCGGCCAGTTGAAGTGATTGAGTTTGCACGCTATAAAGCAGCTCAACCTTGGAATGCGCTGATGTAAAAGCACTCATTCTTCATTAGCCAAATTTGAAATAATAGTCTGAAAATAGAAGCGTGTGACTCGCATGTTGTGTTTACACTGGCGCTGGGTATATATAACCGCCGCCTCACTTCTGGAGTTTAATGGACTTAATGAGTAGTTAAAGCGTTTCAGGCAGTCTGTGATGGGCAACCGCAATGTCAGCCAACAGCTGCAATTGGCATTTCATACTTCTTAGGAACCCACCTGGGGCAGAGCCCGGCCCGCGGGACCTGCGGCCTTTTGTAGCCCAGGCGGTGCTCCTCAGCTTGTTCTGTTTCACTGAGCCATCAGGCCTAAACAACCCGCTTCCTTTTGAGAACTTCTTATGGCATCGCATTATGAAAGGCTTAAAATGGAAGAGAATCCCACTGTTTACATAAGTGTAAACCTACATAAAACATAAACAAAATATCTATATAATGACTGGGTTTAGAAATATTTTTTATATATGTATGCACACGCATATTATATACCGTGTTATGTAATCAGTGAACCTAAGTGCACCAGCTTGTGTTTGTTTTAGCAAAGAATGGTTATATTGCTAATATTTTTCAGATGGTCTAGAAGTCTGAAGTCTATTGAAACAACTGAACATCTCAGCTTTATCAGTATGTTTTTCATTTGACTTTACTCTGGACAAAAATCTCATAGAAATGGATATGTTTTGAAATTTCAGTTTAACTGTGTATTTCTATCTGAAAAAAATATTTTTCAGCTCACCCCAATCCAATTGTACAAAAATCCAACTGTAATTCTTCATTCAGTGCCTCAACTCACAGGTGAGCTTTTTGCATCCATCATGTTGTACCCCCAGTATTTTTTTTTTCTCACTTTTTCATTTTCAGTACTAAACAGAAAAGATTACAAAACACGCCCATGTAAAGAATCACATGTTCTTATCTTAGGCCTGTCCTAAGCAGATGCTGCTTACTCTGTCGTATGTTAAAGTTTTTGTGAGGCATTCATAGAGGTTACCTGCTTCAGAGGGAATTGCTCCAGTTAGTGGGGACCAAGTCTGCCTACCGGCAACCTATGGCTCAGCCCAGTATGCCAGTGGCTGAACAGTTTGCTGTCCAACATCTCACAAAAGGTCCCTCTGACCCTGTTGACAATGTGACATGGTGAATAGCAGCATGAGGATAAAATGCTCTCACAGCCCTGCAGAGATGTTCTGTTCCCAGGAACAGCACTGGACATGGTAGGATTCAACAACCCAGGTATGGCACTGTCATAGAATCATAGAATCGTTATGGCTGGAAAAGACCTTTAAGATCACCAAGTCCAACCATTATCTAACTCTACCAGGCTCGCTTCTACACCATGTTCCTGAGCACTCCATCTAGACGGCTTTTAAACACATCCAAGGGTGGCGATTCAATCACTTCCCTGAGCAGCCTGTTCCAGTCTTTGATATCCAACCAGGATCCTTGAAAGAAATGCATCAGAAGGGGTGGGAGCCATCTGGGAGCTGTGATTTTTCTTTCTAGCATTAATTGCTTTTAAAGACTTTGGAAATGTCTGGGATGACATCTGAGTATATTTAGCACAACCACATAAGATGAGGTCTCTGCATGCCCAGGAATTAAAAAGTTTGAAACTCTGAAAAGGGGAAGGGCAGAATCAGACTTTTAAACCTCCTATTGTGTTAACATACTGACTTAACGGAGGTCTTCAGTTTTGGGAGGAAGTTGTTCCAGACACATGATTTGCAGGTGTTCATGGGCAGTGGGGTGCAAGTGGAAAGCACTAGCTTAATCCTGCTGCATATTGTAGGCTCTAACTGCCTCAGGGATCTCCTGCTCCCACCCCTGCCAGCGTTGCAACCTGAGATGTGTGAATGTGCATCATTAAGAGCTGGCAAGGATGCACATCCACCATGAACATCTACCCTGAGATGCCAGCACCGATTCATTTTTTCTTCTCTTTCATTCAGCAAGAATCCCACTGTGGATTAAGTTTGTAGAACTGTATTTAAAAGTGAAAATAAGAATGAAAATAATAGAAAAACAAATCTGTATTGATTTTTATTATGCCAAACATATGCAAGTGAAGATTTAACTGTATTTATGCAAATACAGCTTTTAAAGAAGCTTTTCTCTTAGTCTTAATTATGAAAATCCTCTTGAGTCTTTCAGTCCACAGTGAGCTATGTTGCTGTTTTTCATAACTAAGACAATTTGAGTTATCTTGGAAATCTTGAGCTGCCTTCTGCTTGATGGCCAGAAGACTTTTGCTGCAGCTCTGCTCAGGGGCAATTGTTCCTTAAACTTCTTTTAGACTATATTCAACATGACAAGTAAATCAATCTTTTCAATTCAGGAGCTGATGAAACTCAACATTTTATAAAGCGCTGCCATGAGAGTATGAACTGCGTAGATGGCTTTCAGGCCTATTCAATGTCACTTTACGCTACTTTACTAGCATTTCTATAAATGCAGAATACTAGCCTATCTGAGCCTGTTAAACACAAATAACCAGATCAAGCCAAATAATAAGACATCCTTTTTATAATGATATGGCTATGTGACATAATTTTTCTGTCCTCTTTCTCTCTCACCTTTTTGTGTATATATATATACATGCAAACACACTTTGCATTTAAGAGCTATCAGGTGACTATATATATACACACTACTGGGTATAATCAGATTTTATATAGTGAATAGTTTTGAATGAGATCACACAATCAATAATTATTTACAGTTAAATGACTGAAAACCATATTATTTTATCAGAGTTTCCAAATAATAACATCAAATGGTGACATAAATTTATAAACGTGTCTTAGTGCATGAGAATTTCATCACCTGTCTCTCATTAATACTAAAAACTTTCGTGCTTAGTGAAGCAACTTATGATCATGTTTTGCAAAGAAGGTAACTGGGTTATTCTTTTAATACTGATCCCTGAGACGCTCTCTCTCCTGATAAAGTGGCAAGTGAAGTTTTGCTTCAGGAGGACTCCGTATGTTGCACTGAGTGCTTACTTAAGCATGCAGGACGAGATGCAATCTCATGATAGCCTATTTGAGTGGGACTATGTAGAACAAGATATCAAAAATGCTTCATAATTTTAGGTGTGTAGTTGTGGAGCATCCAACAAAACAGAAAAATAAGATATTCTGCAAAGTAGACATTTTCAAGGCATCCCAAATTGTGCACTGAAAGCACCCTGTATATTTTTACTTAGTTCTGAAAACCATAGCCTGATGGTTTGCACAGTTCTCCTTCTGTATACAGTTGGCCAAACATTATGGTCAGCTTTGGACTGAGGATCTTTTGACAGAGCCTCTCCGCACTGGAAGTGCTTCCTTGAGGTAAGATTTGTGCATTTGGAAAAGCTGTCCTAAACCTTCTGAACTTTGAAATGATTCTGGATTGAAAAATGTGGTGGGGTTTGAGATGAACAGGAAGTAAATAATCCTGGAAACCTGTGTCATTTTGAATTAGAGGGAAGTTTTAGCACAAAATATCTACATTCCCCTACCAGTGAGACTTCTCTCCGTTACTCGTCTGTTCCATTTATCCTAACAAGCACCTGAGATTTATTATTTGGTTTTGGTATTTTTGGATGACTTCTTATCCTCCCTTTCTCTATCTTTACTGGCTGGTTTCAGGTGACCCCCTCCTGCCCCTGTCCTATTTCTGTCCTTCCAACTGGCCAATGTGTTGATTTTGTATTTCTGAGAGTCACAAGAGGAAAATGCCATGCTGGATGACTATTCTCGTCTCAAATGTTTTTGAGAAGGACTGAGAGAGAGAAACCAAGAGACTTTACCTTTGTATTCCTGCAGAGCAAAAATAAAGCAACAATCCTTTCTGAGACAGTGGTTGCTTTAGTTTTAGGACAACACTTGAAAGTTTACAGATTTTCCGTTTTACGAAAAGGAACACTTTCTTTCAAATCGGTGAATGTAGTGAATAATAAATTCCATATGACTCTGAGTTCTGCTTAGTTTCATTCTGCAAATAGCTCTACCATGAGAAAGTGTATCTCATGTACTATAAAGTTTCAGATTTTACTTTTTCTCCATTAGCCCTTCAGTCAATAAGAACTTCTGCTCTCCTGTTTTCCATGTCTGATTGAAATCTGAAATTCAGATTGATCTTAAAATGACTTGCAACCAAAGTCATGGGAGCTGTTTGGTCTTATCATGGTTTAGTTTAGAATTCCTTTCTTTGTTTATTTTTTATTTGCAATTTTATTGGATTTTTATGAAGAAAGATGAAATACTAATGGGCAACACACATAATTATAGTGCTTTGCCACATTATGCAGAATTTACAAGACTATCAGTAGGTGTTTTGTCATAGTGTAAAGGGAAGTTGGCATCCATCAGCAGTAACTCAATACCTGCCAGCACTGGGTCTTAACCAGCTCAGTATATCAGGACTATATTTGTTCTCCAAGAATGCTTTGCTACATGATTGTTTTCCCTAAATACGTAACATTATTGTATTGGGTTTGTGTGGTAAGGTTTTGGTAGCGGTGGGGCTACAGGGATTGCTTCTGTGAGAAGCTGCTAGAACATTCCACCATGTCCTGTAGAGCCAATGCCAGCCAGACCTGCCACTGGCTGAGGCCATCAGCGATGGTGGTAGTGCCTCTGGGAAAACATATTAAGAAGGGGGGAAAAAACCCCGTGCAATTGCACTTGCAGCTGAAGTGAGTGAGAATATGTGAGAGAAAGAACTCTGCAGACACCAAGGTCAGGGCAGAAGGAGGGGGAGGAGGTGCTCCAGGCACTGGAACAGAGATTCCCCTGCAGCCTGTGGTGAAGACCATGGTGAAGCAGGCTGTCCCTCTGCAGCCCATGGAGGTCCACGTTGGAGCAGATATCCACCTGCAGCCCATGGAGCTCACACTGGAGCAAGCGGATGTGCCCAAAGGAGGCTGTGACCCTGTGGGAAGACTGCCCTGGGGCAGGCTTCTGGCAGGACCTGTGGAGACAGAGGATCCAAGGCTGGAGCAGGTTTGCCAGCAGGACTTGTGACCCCATGGGGCACCCACACTGGAGCAGTTAGTGAGCCTGTGAGAAGGACTCATGTTGGAGAAGTTTGTGGAGAACTGTCTCCCGTGGTAGGGACGCCATGCTTAGAGTAAAGGAAGAGTGTAAGGAGTCCTCCCCCTGAGGAGGAGGGAGCGGCAGAGAATGTGTGTGATGAACTGAGCACAACCCCTGTTCCCTGACCCCCTGCCCCACTCAGGGGAGGAGGTAGAGAAAATCGGCAGTGAAGTTGAGCCTGGAAGAAGGGAGAGATGAGGGGAAGGTGTTTTAAGATTTGGGTTTATTTCTCATTAACTACTGCTGAGGCTTTAAACATGGAAAATAGTATTGTCAGGTGACTAAACCTTGTGACACAGGATAAGACAGAGAAGTTAATTCTTCCACAGGGTCTAGTGGACATCAGACTTTTTGATCTCTTTCTTGTAGCACTGTGAGAAGGACAGAAAATAGCACAAACAAAACTAAGCTAGTGAAAATGATCTTGAGAAGAATGGTGCAATTCTGAATTTATGTTAAGGTTGCAATTTAGCAAATTCTCCCAGATACTGAACACTGCAGATCATTAAATACTGTTTCCTCTTACAATAAGTTATTGAAAAGGTAAAGGGATTGTAATATAATACTTGGCAGAAAGACTTCTGAATGCACTTAGCTGTAGTAATTTCATATTCTCAGGTTGTCTTTATCCATATGCTTATAATATCCTACAAATTTGTCAGACCCAATAATTCAACTCCCAAAGATGCTTACACTCAGTATGTGTTTAAATAGAGGTATATCTGAAAAGGGTTTCAACCTAATGCTTTACAGAGAGGTCATCAGGAGGTTTCAGATCAGTTTCTGTTATAAAATGCTGTTTTTATACTTTCATTAATTCCTGTAACATTCACCTTTATGACACAGCTTTCCATGCTTGAGAGAGTATTTGGATTCAGCAGAATCCTTTCAGCTGCCTTTGGGTTATAAAAGAATCCTATTTAAACATAGGAGGTAAATCCTACTTTTTTGTCCAGATAGAAGGAAAGGCAAATGTTTCAAACCAAACCAAGTTTTAAACTTCAATTTGTTCAAGTGCAATAGCTCATAATGAGCAGCTGAATCAATCTGAAAAGATTTAGGGAAGTGTTCACATCATCCAGTCTTAGGCAGCAGGTATGATCAACCGATTACCCAAACTCTTCCTATTGTCAGGCTCTTCAGAGAGCTCTGATTTACATGGTCTGAATCACCTCCAGGAAAAAGCTGTTTCTCTCTCTGCTGGCTATTGGCGAAAACCTAGAGAGAATAGTTGTTTAAATTAGGTGGCTAAAGCTGGGTGGTTATGAATAACCTCTTTCATCACAGGGCAGAGATATTGTCAGTCTAAAAGTGTGCCCTAATACACGCATGAAGGGGAACTGGTCATCCTTTTCAAAGGTTTCACAGAGATCATGCAGCACGCCAGAATTATGTGGAGCTTAGCATTTAGACCATACTGGATTCAACAATATATTGCAGTTTAAAAATATTGTTTGGTTAGCTATTCTGATACACTTACTGTTATGATACATTTACAAAGTAAATATGTCATCTTTATTCTTGAGAAGTGGCTGTCAGAGCTGGGTTTGCCAGTGAAGCCAAGGAGCTCAACTCTCCTTCCCTCATCACATCACCTGTGGTTGCATTGCTTACTTGACATCCTGTGGTGGAGGAGTAGTTCCACAGCTTTCTTTTTATTTTGAGGGTTTCTGTAGCTTTGGTACCTTTTTTGCTCCTTTTTTCTCATTAGACGCTCCCCAGTCTTTCTCAGTCATTGAGTTGGTGTGATGTTTGTCATGGGTTGTTTAGTTTGCAGCCAACACATGGACATGCTTTTAAGAATTTGTCTGTTGGGCTCAATTTGAGCTGAAGAAACTCAAAAAGCAACAAAAATGCAATACCATTGCTAAAAATAGTCTATATAGCACTTGCAGGCAAGAATACATACACCGAGTGTTTTCAGCCACGATTCCCATCATGAGGCAAGAAATCTTGATTGAACTAATTACTGGTTTTAGTCTTGCATCATTGTTTTACTTTCAAGTTATTTTCTTCAGAAATATTTGATTGTTCTTTGTTGTTAACTATAGAGACATGTTGATTTGCAACTAAATGTAAACTACACATTAAACCTACACACTGCTACTCCTTAATTTAACATATTATCATAAAAATGTCAAATGACATTTCTTATTTATTGTCTGATATTTTTACTTATTCTTTGTGTCAAACTACTGTGGATGGAAATGGAAATTTTATTAAATTGGAGTTCTATTTAATTGCAGAAAATGCATCTCTTAAAACAAAGCAATAAAATTACTTTAAATAGACTGGTGAGATATTTTTAAATTAAAACATTTTGTAGTTTGAGCTAACTGATTTATTAATAAGAAAGTATTCATCGTAGCTAGTAAATTGAACAAGTTGCTTATGGTTACAATTTCCCCAATACTTTAGAATAATTAGCTTTTAGTCTTTCATGGCTTGTTTTTGTTTGTATGAGGAAGACAAACTCTCACCTTTTAATCCCATGCACTTTTTATACTTTGAATGAACTAAACACTGTACAAAGCTGCTAAATCAGAATGAAGGGGGGAAAAAATCTTTCAGCACTTAAAAAGGTATTGCTAAAATAACACTTCAGTCAGTTTCACACAGGGTTTCACCTGAGGGTCCCATCAGTTTGCTGGTTTTACCTATTGTAAAAACTTAGGTACAAAAAAGTTCTAATTGCACGCTGTTTTTAGTTTAAAAACTAAAAATGTTTTTATGACACTGTAAGAGGAAGGACCTTACTCATTATTGCAAATTTAACTTTTTGAAGTCTTTATTTTTTGAGCTGTTTCAATCCTTTTATTTAAATAGCATTCTCCTAGATTTTAGTTCCTGAGTAGTACCGGAATGTGTCTAAAATGATAGTTTACTTTTTTTTCTTCTTCAGAGAATATAGACCAAACCTGAATAGCTTACAGGGTAGGTTTTGTGCTGAGGATGTTTGAAAAGCAACTTAAAGAGATTAAAGCAATTCTTTGCCACAGTAGTCTAATGCACAAACATAACTCTTCAAGAAAATAATTGACATTGATTTAATGCGAAATCAATAGAATAGAATCATAGACTAAATAGATTAATTGAAGGGTTTGGCTTGTGTTGTGGTTTGGCCTCAGCCAGCAACGAAGAACCACACAGCCGCTCACTCGACTCCCACAGCCGTGGGAAAAATCGGCAGAAAAAGGCAAACCTCGTGGGCTGAAATAGTGTAATTTAACAGAACAGCCAAAAGGAAGAAGAAGAAAGAAAACCAATAACACCGATAAAGGAGTATAAGGACGCGATTACAGTACCGCGGCGGACCGACCAGACCCGCACCTCTGCAGCCCGCCCCCAAGTGGCGACTGCAAGCCCCCCGGCTAACGCCTCTTATAGCTGGGCGTGGGTCACGTGGGAGGGAATACCTGCCTCCCCTGCCGGCTCCTTGGGGAAATTAACCCCATCCTTGCCGGAACCAGGACAGCTTGGAAGGGACCTTAAAGACCATCGAGTTGCAACCCCCCTGCCATGGGCAGGGACACCTCCCACTAGAAAGGGTTACTCAAAGCCCCATCCAGCCTGGCCTTGAACACCTCCAGGGATGAGACATCCACAACTTCTCTGGACAATCTGTTCCAGTGCCTCACCACCCTCGGAGTAAAGAATTTCTTCCTAATATCTAATCTAAATCTATCCTCTTTCAGTTTAAAGCCATTACCCCTCGTCATATCACTACCTTCCCTGACAGAGTCCCTCCCCATCTTTTCTGTAGGTAAGGGAAGGCTGCTATAAGGTCTCCCTGGAGCTTTCTCTTCTCCATGCTGGAGAACCCCAACTCTTTCAGCCTGTTCTCATAGGAGAGGTGCTCCAGCCCTCCGATCATCTTTGTGGCCCTCCTCTGGACCTGCTCCAACATGTTTTTCATGTGCTGAGGGCTCCAGAGCTGAATGTAGTACTCCAGTTGGGGTCTCATGAGAGTGGAGTAGAAGGGCAGAATCACCTTCCTTGACCTGCTGCCCAGGATGTGGTTGGCTTTCTGGGCTGTGAGTGCACATTGCTGGGTCATATTGAGCTTATAGGATTGATTCCTAGGATTGGATTGATTCCTAGATTAGGATTGATTCCTAGAATAGGACTGATTCCTATTGAAATCAAGGAGACTACAGAAAATAGTAAGAATTAACTACTTGAGTCAGGGTGCCAAATCTTGTGCAAATAGTTCCTAGCCATACAAGTTGAGAAATTGAGTGTAGTATCAGGAAAGAATGTTCATATATATTTTCCTTTTTGAATGCAGAAATTTATACAGAAAATACACTTCTTTTGGGTGAACTAAGGCAAAAAAGTAGAGTTTTAAACATGGGTGCAGCTGCAAGAAACAAAGCAAAGTACTCAACAGCTCTTATCAATTTGAGTGACTGAGTTCACACTTTTTAATGAATACAGTCTGAATATAATGAAAATGCTTGTGTAAATAATTCCCCAAACTGGCTGGGGATAATGCCTCCTACAGTGTCTGTGTGTGTGTGTGTGTGTGTGTGTGTAAACCTGTCATAGTTAATTATCATTGTAACCCTTCTCTTGCATCACAAGTGATTTTGAGGGAGGATGCAGAGCTAGTGCGCCACTAGATGTTGCTCTAAGACAGCATCTAGCAAAAGAAGAATCCTAAAAAAGATTCAGTCTCTAATATTTGCATCAATCTCCACAATTCTCTTTAAAATTAATTTACAGATTAAATCTTAAGCTTTTGAAAGAGATCCCCCCTCCCCCCCAAAAAAAAGAGGGGGGGGAAAGCATCATGAACTGCTATTAAAACTTACAGTATCAGAGCTGCTGCATTTCTGGGAACAGAGTATGAATAAGAATAATATTTTATCAGAAACCTTTGGTTTTATAAGCCTGTCTTATCTAATTCTTGAAGTGCTTTCTGTTAAGTAAATTCACATGCTTTAAAAAAGCAGAGCATAAATTCCTTAAGTCTTTCTGTTCCAAAATCCGAGGCTCACGCCTGCTTGAGGTCAGTGGTTAAATGAGTTTGCTGGTCTTGGCTGAAATACCATGGATGCTTCATGGTATTTTGCTAACTTCATCTCGGTTTATGGGCACTTAGAAGTTAAATAGAAGAAATGCTAATTAGGTCAATATGGAAATAAATCTGCAGAGCTGCAAGAAGATGCTTGCACAGTGTCTGCTGAAGCAGGTGTGGTTTTAGTCTAGGCTTGCAGTATGTCACTTGCAGAAACAAAATAGATTAATACAAGAGATGATGGAAAAACCTTTGAAAAGTAGAGAATTTGTTCTTACAGGAATCAGTGAAGGTTGGGACCAAGGCCCTTGATAAGATAATTCAAAATGGGAGGAGAGACGTGAGTAGAAGATTTTTGCAGGGTAACAGGCTAAAATGGCAGCAGAGCAGAGGACACAGATAGATACTCCCTGAAGTGAATATTCAGTTTTGCTTTGGCCCCACTGAATAATTCTGTGTATGCTCAGCTTTGAGTAGTCGCATTGTTCAGATTTTCAATAATTTTCTCATTTCTACTTGATTCACCCAGCTAAACAACATACGGATATGATAAACATCAGAGACAGGTTATTTTTTTTTGAGAAAATGTTAGTAGCTCGCTGATTAAATATGAAGTGGGCATTGAGAGATCATTAACACTGTGAAATGGATTTCTGACATTTAAAAAAAGCAGCATGTACCTTTGTCTTTAGCTCTGTGGTGGGTCTTAAATGAATATAGTCTTTGCTGATCATTTTGTTTTTGCATTTGGGGGTGATATATTCTACCAGTTATGCTCTACAGGAAATGGTGGAAATTAGTTTTCATTAGTTCATTTGTACTGTACTCCTCTGCAAGATTGCAGTTTGACCTCAGTATACCATCAGAATCTGTAAAAACTTTTTTGTAAGCCAAGTGCTTACAAATGTGTAATTTTGAAAAGAATTTCAGTAAAACAACATTAAGATATAATTCTTTTTAAGCCCTTTTACACACTGCTGTCCACGTATAGTAGAATATTTTAAAACTCTCCATATCTATTTTACAATAGTTTTTCAATCTATAGTATACAGAAATACTGGATACTATATTAAGGTGTTGAAGTTACCTTCTACACACCTGCTTTTTCTTTCTTTTCCTTGCGACACAGGCAGATGCACGCACATGTGCGCACACACAGGACCATATACCAAGTTAGGAGCTAATAAAGTTGTCAACCACTGCACTCTGTTATGAGCTGTGACACGTAACACAAAGCACCCTGCCTACTCCTGATATTGTCATTTTCTGTAAGTGCTAGCTTCGCTTCTGTTTTTATTAGCTGATGCATCAACACCCTGCACCCAGGAAGAGATTCAATAAAGTCAATTAATTAGGCTACCCTTTTAGGCAGCGAGGAAGCAGGAGTACAGGAGCTTCGGGCCACCGTCCTGCGCAGCTTGCGTTATTCTGCTTCCCAAAACCTCATTAGCATGCTTGTTTTGGGGGGGATTAACAGAGGCAAAGAGGAATATTGAGGTTCGCAGCTCCTCGCAGGGCTTTTGTACCAGGATTTGTTTAGGTAACGCAGCGGAGCGGCAGGACATGTGCCTCCTGAGACTGCTGCCAGCCGCTACAGCGTGCGGGAGGAGGGAGAGGAGGGAGGCAAGGGCTGCCCGCAAGCAAACCCGGCCCAGGGAGAGTCATGCCCCATTTTCCAGACAAGCAGTAAAAACCACTAAGGAGACTTCTCCATCTGCACAGCTATTACGTATCAAAGACAATGCCTGCATTTTCAGTAGATTTATAAAACCCCTGTGTTTGAGATTTATTTCTGGCTGGTAAAAGTAGTTTTGTCTTCTTTTGGGCTGAGTGTGTTAGATGGCTTTCTTGTTTCTGTGATTCAGTAACAGTGTCATCCTTTACAGACATAACGTGCATATTGCTGACGCTGTTCCAAAAAAATAGATGGCCCGGGGCCACCTTTGGGGAATTCTCTAAAGGAAAGAATCGGAAATGATCACCTCACGCTGGGTGTTGAAGCACTCTGTTTGCATGCGGGGAGTGATGAAGGAAGACCTGGAACAGTCCCTGTGTATGTATTTACGCAACAGACTGCCTCTGCTTTGAGTTGTCAGCCCAGTGGTTCAATCACATTCACTCTTAAAAGCCTTCAGTGTGTATTTACGTAGCAGAGTTTGCATTGTAAAGGGCCTGTAAATGTGCTCTGCTCACAAGGAGGAGGTCAGTACCCTCTCAGCTTCACTGCAGGAACAGGGACACAGTTTTGCTTCCTTCAACAATTTCCCTCTCACGGGAGTGGGAGCAAAACTGGGACCCCATTTAGTGAAAGCTCTTTCTCCCCTGAAATCTGAATGCAACAGAAGGAGCATGTGCTGCCACATGTTCTCTCTGCACCTCAGAAATATTGGAGAATTTTCCCCCTTTTTTTTCTCCTTGCAAGAGAGAAGTGCTCCAGACAGCAGGGAGGCATAGGGTGGATGAGGGTGCCATGGATTAGTCATATGGAAGGTACTGTGAAATGACTTCTGAAAAATATTTTTAGACTCAAACTGAAAGAGGATAGATTACAAACTAGATATTAGGAAGAAATTCATTTCTGTGAGGGTGGTGAGGCACTGGAACAGGTTGCCCAGGGAAGTTGTGGACACCCCATCCCTGGAAGTGTTCAAGGACAGGTTGGATGCGGCTTTGAGCGACCTGGTCTAGTGGGAGGTGCTGCTGCCCATGGCAGGGGGGTTGGAACTAGATGATCTTTAAGGTCCCTTCCAACCCAAACCATTCTATGATTTCCCCCTCCCCTCCCATTCCTTCCTCTGTTGTGCAGGGGGCTAAGGGAAAGCAGCACGGTTGGCACTGTCCTGGAGGCTCTGCCTCTTGTGGAGCAGCAAGCATGGGGCCAGTGGTCACAAGCCTCCTCTGCCCACAAGGGTCTCGAGAGAAGCAGCAGAGCAGGACAAGCCATGGGGGCTGCAAGAGCCCTGTGCTGCCCTCTGAAGTGGTGCTTATATGGGGCCGGTCCATGCCCTGCTCTGTCTCTGCCTGGGCTGTACTTTGGGGTCACCTCCTCCGCGGGGGTGCAAGGGGTCTCACTGGATGCCTCATCTTGTCCTCTATAATATAAATGAGGAGATGGAGTGGGATAAAGACCCTTTAGCTATCTGGCAAATCTGCACTTCTGTGTAAGATCCAGGGCTTGGCGTGGCCCTGGAGGACAAATGATGAGCTAGAGAAGCCGTAAAATGTTTGAACGGCAGGCAAAAAAACCTGCTCAGGTCCCCTGGTTCTGCTGCCTCCATGAGGTCTGGCTTGGATGTGCCCTTCTGAAACCTGCATTCGGAGACAGCTGCAATGCAGGAACGAGGAAAAACTAATATATTATTTAAATTAAAATGGGATACTCCTTTTGGCAACACCTAATTCTGGAGGCAGATTTTCAACAGTACCAATGCTAGAAATTCTACTGCATAGTTTATGGTAAGAATTTACATTTATTTTTGTGTTTGAAGAATGGCTTGGTGGCTTAACCACAAAGCTGGATGGGAGATTACATAGTTCCTCTTCACTGCTCTGCCCTCCCCAATTTGTGTGTGTCCTTGGTGGGACAGGCTACTCTCATAGGCACAGTGATGCATCCATGGCATTTGCTGGTGAGACATAACTCAAGTTCTCTGAGGCTATGCATGAATGGAGCTAGAGGAGCACAGTCCTTTCATTTATAGTAATTTAAAAACTAAAAATTAGAACTCAAAAAGTCACCCATCACTACCAGTTTGTATCATCTGCGAGAAGTTATTCCGCGCTGCAGGCGTTCGTCAGTTATGAGGAAGGATAGGCCCACCACGTAAATAAAGTAAAGCCATCTCATTTTACATGGATGGTCAAACAGCCGTCTTATGATAACTCTCAATCACTGCCAGAGTGAATCAGCCTCAAACCATAGGAGAAAAAGAAAGTTTCTCTTCAGATTCTTTGGGTCTGCATTGCAGAAGTCTGAAATCAGCTTGCAAATGCGCTGCATTGTCGTATGCTGTAATCCACAGCTCCCTTCGTACTGATGTGTGTCCTGTGTGCTGCTGTAATTCCTAACTACAGTGGGAATATCAAAGTGTGACTGCAGCCTTAGCCCTGACTTTACTGGCATTGTTGATTTTTATCACAGTTGCAATGCAGATTTAAAAAAAAAACAACACAACAGCTATACGCTTTATAGTTAATGCTGTCTTCAGTTTGTTCTTTATTGGTACTAGAAACCCCTTCAGTTTAAAGTAAAATAAAACAAAAGTAGCAAAATAAATGTCTCGGGGGCATTTGGAGGGGAATGAAAGCTGTTTCTTGGTCTGAACAACTGCATTGTAACAGAGCTTTAAACGTACAGCAGCCTCAGAGAGCAGGTATTATAACTAATCTGAACAGTACTTCCAGGGCAGGGAGAACCTGTGAAAACCACAACAATGGATTAAAATAGCGGTGCAATAAATATGCATTTAGTTATTTATTACAATAAATTACGTATTGACACAAGAAGTTACACTGTAATTTTCTGTTTGAAATGTTACAGAAGTAAATCGCTTTCTTTCTAAAAGGCAGCGTGGAGTGGTGGTCTTGCGTTCCTGCCATGACATTTAACTCATTAGCATGCAGGTGCACTCTCTGGGTTTCATGCAATAACTGTCTCCTTTCGCTGTGTTTACAGACAATCCAGCAAGTTTGCAGGCCAAATGGCTCTCTGAATGTGAGCCCACAAAGCGATGAACGAGACAGCACACTGCTCAGGGAGATTCCAGCACAGCTAGCCAGAAGGTGAGTATCAACAGTGGCATTAAAACCAAAACATGGCTTGAAATTGTTTGTAACTGACCATCATGATAATTAATTGTAGGTAATGTTACAGTCACTCATTATCCTTCCCTTTCCTTAAAATCAGCTCGCTTGTTTTTTAGCAACTGACCCGTGGTAAATAACGGTTAGCATTATGCATCCGAGCTCCTGCTTTACTAAACATAATGAATTATTCTGCTTCGTGGGGAACCAACCACGCGTTTGGTGTGTGAAATAGGAAATCCTTCACGGAGAGCTGCCGGCACAGCGGGGGACCCTCGTGACTCCGCTTCGGGACTCAGCGCCAGATGAAACACCCGGGTGAATGGAGGCCCTGGCTCCCGCAGCTTTGTGGAGCCGCCTTCTTTTCCAGCACCGTAAGGGCTAGAAGAAGGGCCTGCAGCATTGTTGCTGAAAAGATGCGGGCTAAGCTCTGGGACTAACACATAGCTCCTGGGCAGCTGATGGCGACATCCCTGTGCCCCAGCTCTCCATCAGCTGCGTGGGTGCAATGTCTCTGTTTCATGTTCTTGTTGGGAGATGTGTCTTACCAAATCCTCAGTCCTGCAAGAGCTGCGTGTCTAGATAATCAGCTGGGCTCTCCCCGTATTTATAGGAGAGCGGGAGACATTCATATCAGGTAAAAGAAGTGTCTAAGACAGCCGGGAAAAATGCCCCCTCTGTTGTACATGCCTTTTTCGCTTACTTTGAAGGGAGCCTAAGCAACTGGCTCAGGCTCCAAGCTGATTTTTAAATGGTTGAAGTTAATTGAGGTAATTCTACCTGCTCCATCTGCCTCTTTTCTTAAAATTGTCAGCCCTTAAACTGGGGACTTTCTTTTGCCACCACGGGCATTGCTGCATGTCTAACATGGCAAAGTCATCATTGCAGATGGAGCCCCTACATGCAGCTGTAATATGAAGAATTGATAAAAGGACTCTCAGAGCTGCTGACTGATGTTTAGTACCTGACAACATCACCTTACACCCATATAAACAGATGGGTAATGGAAAACCTCTGGATATTAACCTAGCAGGGGTTATGCAGCCAGACTCAGGCAAAAAATCATGCTTTGGCAGCTTAACAAGCTGCTGCATGTCTACTGAGCAGTTCTTAATGTCCCTGTGCTGATCTCATCCTCATCATCTTATGTACGCTCATGTGAAAGGCGTTCACACAAATGGATGCCTCAGACTGATGCACAGTGACTTGTTAAGCCACTGTTATCGTGTGTCTCAGCCCACAGACAACCCCCACAATAGGTCTTTTTTTACTTGGGTTTCATGCTGGCACTGGGGATTTATCAAAATCTGCTGTGCAGCCATAAAGATTTTTGCTAAATATGCAACAAATGTCAACGTGTAGGATATAGGAATGGAGCAGAATGGCTATTAGGAAAAAGTTTAGCATCTGTTCCATGAGTTTTCGTGCATGATTTTTGTAGGTAAAGGTTATCAGAAAAGTCAATACAAGTGTGCTCAGAAAACATAACATCAGTTAAACCTCTTGACAGGTGCGTTACAAAGCAGCAGCAGATCATTCAAAGCTGACCAGCAGAATTGTGTTGCTCCTGAAGGTGGAAATGCCTTGTCCTGCTCCTGGGCTGCTTCACAAGCCTGCTGCCCTGCTAAGCCGAAAGCCATCGCTCTGCTCCCAGATGGCAGGAGTTGCATTCAGAAACGCATGCAGTGTCTCTCGTCTCTGCAATGTGCCAGTTTGGCACTCTTTGAAAGCAGGTGAACGAACATGGTTTTAAAATAGGATTTTTATGCTTGTAAAAGATGCCAGCTTGAGACTAATGGAAACTCAAGTCCTTTGCTTACCTGTGGAATTTGCACAGCGTGGGCACTGGCAATGCTCACGGCTCCCACACGGGTATTTTGCAACTCTCGTTAGATGGAAGCCAGAATAACAGCTACCTCAAGGTCCATTTCTATTCTCCTCAGCATGGATATTACAAAGGTGTTAATGCTCTTGTCTCATGAGAAAATGCTAGGCATTCGCAAAAGAGGGCCAAGGGGCCTGTGCCGTCCAGCCCTGGCAGCCCGCTGGCTGGGCACACGGGGTCCCTGTGCTTGGGTTCCAGCACAGCCGCTCCAGATGCGCCGCTCCGCACGAGGAGGCCACAGTTCTCTCCTTCCCTTATGGTCCCGTCTCCTGTTGCCAGCCCCCTTCCTTGTTCACAGGCATAGCACCCTATAGCCCACCAGCCTCGGTCTCCAAGCCAGTGCAAACCAGACTCAGCCCCACAGGGCTCCTTCCTGTGAGGGTTTTGAGTTTTCAGATCACCCCTTGAGGCAAATATGGTAGTTAGGAACAGGGGAAACACACAGATTGTGTCAGGTTGGGAGATGTAAATGTGCTATGCCTTGTGCAAGAAGAACGCACATCTGTCTGAAACAATAAATCAGCCCACGTGTGTGTGCAGTGCCAGATTGCTCCTATCTATTTCTGACCCTCACTCCCAAATGAGAAGTCTCCTCCCTCCATATAGTGCAGTATGTTTCTTGTTTCTGCTCCTGGCCTTTTCTCTTCTTGCTTTAATATGGCCAGGGAGATATTCCTATCTTATATGAGCGTCATAACCCTTTGTCAAGTGAGTGTCTAATTAGGTCTGCCGAACTGTTAGAACATCACAGCAGATGATTTATTCCTCAATGTCTTGAAAAGCAGAGCTGAAAACCCGACTTACTTGACCTGTCCCCGTGAGCAGGGATGCTTAAGGAGGTTCTGTTCTTTCTGCTCCTGTTCCTTCTATGCCACTTGGAGACTTTTCTTGTCCCTTTTTTACTGATCTTATCTGAATGTGGGTGCAAAAGACCGGGAAGAAGGCGATCACTCCCCACTTTTACACTGGGATTCATAAATGCCACTCAAACAGATTCTTCCAAACATCGCAGCTGTACTTCAGGCCATTAAGCTCTCAGCAAAAAGATTTGTGTTCATCCCATTTCGATCCCTTGACAGGTCCAATTGCCGGATGTAAAAGTTTTTAATTACATATTTAGAAATCTTTATAAACCGGTAGGATTACTGAGCAGAAACCCAGCACAGCAAAGGCCATAAGGTCTGCTCAGGAAGGAAAATCTTTATAAATAAGCATACACTGGAAAGAAAGAGCAAAATAACCACTACCTCAAGCTATGAATCAATGTGCTCCTGAAAGGTTAAGGCCATGAATCAGTAGTCTTTAAGAATATCCCTAACTTTAAGTGACCCCATTGACTTTAGTTACGTACGTATCAGTAGCTTGCTCGGTTGGGACTTTCCTTTATGAGCTGAAATAAATTATATTTTTTATTTATTTTTAGCATCTGGAATTGTGGCCTCTATGCAGTTTGCAAACAACATGCTTGGAAAAGTGTAAAATGTAAATGGAGAAAGATGGGTGGGAGTAAATTAGTTAACACTGCCCTCATTTATCAGTGTGGGAAACTGAGGCTTAAGGACCCAATGGTTTATTTAGGGCCACACAAGCAGTATATGGCAAAGCCAGGAAACAGACTCTGGCCTTCCAGGTCCTGCTTTCTGTATTTAAATCCTCTGATGTATATCCTATAGAAATTCCAACCCTCCTATCTCCTTTAGACCTTCTGCACCTGAGTAAGTGGCAGGGACAGCAGAGTTCGAGTTAGCCAATACTTCACCTACTGGGGATCGGGGAATAGATCTTCTTCCTGCCCTAACACTTTTTTAGAAACTTGAGTATGATATGCTTGTGAAATACATATTTTTGCATAGTAATCTTTGACTTTCAAAGAAAAAGTGAAATATTATTTTTTTGGCTAGTTCATTCGGATAGTTGTACCCAATACAGTGTTTCTAACCAAGTGCAGTCTATTGCAGCTCATTTCATAGCACGGGAGTGCAAACAATAAGAAGTAGATTGTCAAACCTCAAGTAATTAAATATACGTAGAGCAGTCGTAATAAAGAGAAAAAAAACACTGGCTAAGTTTTCTGAAAAAGAAAAAGGTATAATTACTTCAGCTGAAGGGCAGCAATAACACAGACACTGACAAAATACAGGGATTTTATGTGCTTATTGACTCAGCCATTCACAAAAAAAAGTAATTATCTTTGCAAATGCCACATTACACGATAGTAATCAAGCTACTGTACTGTACCTCTGAGATACAAAGCACCTTTTACTGAAAATCAAAAGCACTTTTCTGAATGGTTAAGGACTTTATGGTTCTGTGATGATATGGCCACATAGTTTTCTTTTTGCTTTTCTAACATTTAGAGCTCCTTTTGTACTCTTTTTATTCTCGCAAAGTGTTCTGGAGTGTTTCTACTGGCTTTTGGCAAAGTTGCTGCAGAGCTAGTACAGAGTTAGTCCAGTTGAGGCACATCTGACCACCTCAGCTCTGAATGATAAGTTTGCAATGTGAAATGAATGAAAAAGGTAAAAGTAAGCTTGTCTGCAAACCCTAACCCTCCCTTTTTCCATCCATCCTTACTGTTAGCAAAGTGTCTGTTGGACTAATCATAGGGAACCTCCATTTTAAGACCAACGGGATTACCAGGCTGCGGAAGAAGCAGCTGATGAATGCTGAGAGAGTATGGAAATATGCACCTCTTGTGGGTGATGACCACAGCTTTGGCTAGAGGAGCAGGGAGACATCAGATGTCTTTAGGATAAGCAGCCCTAACCCCATTTTAGGATCTATACCTGGAGAATAATGATTCAAAAACTGTCATTGGAAGTCTTGGGTGGCCAGTTCTGTTTCCAAAATAGATGTTCCCAAAACAGTCACGGCAAGATACCCCTGATTGGTATGAAGTGTATCAGCCTTTATTGTTTTTTTTTTCTCCTGTTCCCCCATTTCTGCTTTTACATTTTTTGGGCCAGATGAACATTGGAATAGTTTAATTGAGGATGAGTCATTTTTGATCTCTGCTTATAAAGGCTGTCTCAGTCTCATTGCCATGAGAAACTGTGAAAGGACAATCCTGGTCACTGCTAGGCTAGGGAATCTGGCAACGTCAACCAAATTCAGAACATTAACTTCAGTTGATGGGCTTGATATTCCTTCACTAGTTTGTATTGGTGTTTTTGTCCTTATTACTATAATCATCTCCATTTTAATTAGATTAGGAAAAAGAGCCCTCTGAAAATTTAGGATGAGGAACCCCCCGCCTCCAGGCGCAGAAGGCTGATGTATCAATCTACAACTGCTGTGTGAATTGCACGTATCTGAGACTGGCTGTTTCAGCATTAGTATGTCTGCGATGGATTTAAAATCTGTTCCTGTGTTTTAAAAAAGCTTTATACACACTAGTTAACCCAAGACTGTGGGGCATGAGAAAATAATGTTATCCTGGCTCTGTAATTTCCATTATAAATCAGCTGCAAATATTTAAGGAGCTTTATTTGCTGATGTACATTTCTTTCCCAGTTGATATGATATGACACAATGAAAATAAAATCTCTAAGCTCTTTGGGACAGACAATGTGATTAAACTTCCCAACTGTGGTTGTACTGTATATTACGTGAACGTAATTTTTGTGGGTCTATTTCATTTTGGACGTAGTGGTACTAATTAGCATCTTGTATATTGTTTATCTTTTTCACAAAAAAATGTCACTGAGTTCACAAGACTTTTTAAGGTGAAGAGGAGGCAGGAAACAGGTTCTTTTTCCACATCAAATTTAACATCTGCTGTATCTATGGATAACAGGTTCTGAGGTGAACTGCTGAGTGTGTCACAGTAAGCCCGGCAGAGTTAAGTGTGGAAAGTCAGTCTGAGCACATGCTGTAATGGATTTGACCTCGAAGAGCACTAGAAAGAGAAATTGCAGCTAACCATCTGAACTGACTTCAGAAGCCTGTAGCCCTGGGTCCCTGGATACCAAGAGAAAAGAGAAGGACTAAATAGATGGAGTGAACAATCAGAAATACAAGGTTGAATAAATGCTTAATATTTGAAGTGTTGACAGTAGAAGGAAACACAGAAGAGCAGTACATTTCCTTACTTGATTCCAACCACATTAGGAAAGTAAAATTCCTTAAAAGGCAGTTTTATAAAATTAAGATATATATTCAATAGAAGTAAGATGTGAAAGTAGTGTTGGAACAACAAAGACATGTAGCTGGGAAGATCTTAAGCACCTTTCCACGGCAAGCAATTACCGATTTAGAATACTAAGGAGAAAGGAGAAACTACTCTCATGGAGAACGAGAGTTGTATTTTCCCCAGCAGGACTGAGTCGGAGGCTCCAGCCTTAAGGTCAGCAATGGTGGATCTGATGGGGCTCTGGCATAAATGCCTCAAAGGTCATCAAATGATGAAGCATATGGGCTGTTAGAACTGCCATTTCTGGATCAAACTTTTCTAGGGTGCAGTGGTGTACATTTTTGAGCATCCCAAAATCTGAGGCTGCAATTAAAATATCTTCTCTTACTCACTAGTTTCTGGCAGGCGAAGAGTGAAAAGGGATGGTCTTAAGGACAGGAGGTGTAGGTATGCAGAAATGAAAGCTGAGGGTGAAAGCACAACTGTCTGATTTATGCAACGGCATAAAAGGGCAAATATTTGGAACGGGCATGATTCCATCAGTTTGACTTTCCTAAAGTTACCTTGATAGTGCAAAAATCACTGCACTGTAAAGTGAAAAGACAGGACAGACAAGAAAATGGAGGCTAAGAGAGTCAAAAGAACTCCTGTGTTTGTATTCCCAGAAGACAATGGGGCAGAAGTGGAAATAGAGACCAGCTTATATTACATCCACTGCTTGTTTTAAAGAATGGACTTTCCTCTTATTCTTCATATTACATTTATTAGCAAAAGGAGGGATTAGAAGGAGCTTTGAGGATCCTCTGGGACTGGGGACTGCTGTGAGCAAGTGCTACTTGTTTTCTGCCTATTGTGTTTAAAAAGAGAGGCAGAGAAAGAAGAGAGAATGTGTGCACATGTTCACTGCCACATCTGCTCTACAAAACCCTGAGCCGGAGTCAAAATAAGCCTTTAAAGAGAATACAGACAGCAGTGCATTTAGTTTTGATTTATTAAAATAGTTTTCAGACTGCAGTCTTATTTGTCCTGTGAGAACTGCACTCTCTGGTAATGGGAGCATTGAATTTTCATGTGAAACATTTTAGAGAGCATATTTTTTTCCACCTACAAGAGTGTGACAAGAATTTGTTCTTGTATGATGATGTGCAAGTTATTATAGCTGCTATGCTAAACATGTATTTATGATCACCGCTGGCACGGCTGCTGTGTATTTTGTTTATGTTGCTACAAACCTACTTGTGACACATTATAAAAAATACATTCTTTTGTGGTAGTCTCACACTGAGGCAGAGTAAATCATGCCTCCTACCTTTGCTCCGGCTTCTCTGATATTGCCACTTTGCTTTTCCTTACCCTGGAGAAGAGCGCGTTTGTGTGATTCTCAGTCCCATACCAGATGATGCCGAAGGCCTCATGAAAGGGCAAAAATAGATGCCTTAATACAGCTGTCAGAGAGGCAAGCCCCAAACCGCAGTATGAAGCAGCTACTGTCCTTCAATCAGAATAACCTGCTTTCATTAAATGCTAGTTTGGGAACAGTCCAGACCTGCTTTAAGCGTGTGACGAACAACACAATGAATAATTTCAAAATGGGGAAAAGAAAACAAAAATGGAAACAAAGCTTCCAAAATGAACAAGAGCTAGCCAGATCCAGCACTAGACGAGTACAAGACAAGAAAGACGCAAGTCTTTCATTTTCCCTGCTCGTTCATATTAGCATGGACAAAAGACATGACTACTATCTCTGTGCGCCTTTATCACAGGCACTTCTTTGTGGTACTTTTTTTTTTTTTTTTTTTTTTAAAAGAAAGCACTGTCAAATAATTGCGACACAATTTTAAAAGCTCAAGATTTGATATTTTTTAATTTGATTTGTTTCTTTTCATTTTCCAAACCGGCGTTTTTCTTGCTTAATTAACATCATTCTAAGAGTGTTTTTGACAGAGTATGACCATCTGCATTGTATATGAATGTTCTTCATAGCCTCCCTTCTATTTGCCTGTCTGTGTTCCCACTGACATCAGTGGTGCAAGACCAAACCCTATTGTCTGATGTTTAAAGGATATGGATTTATGCAACGCTTGTAGAGAAAAATGCAACATTTTTTTTGGTGACTGGGATTTATGTAGATGCGTGTTTCCAAGACTAGTGCCTTAGTGTTTAATCTGTTTTTACATCATACCAAAATGTTATATGCAAGCAGTTCGAAACTTAATGTATTTTGGATATTTTATTGACTTCCCTGATAGCTGATATTGCTGGGAACGAATCCAGAACAGCTACTACTGAACGCTGAGAAAGAAATGATGGGAACTTTAGTGGATACAGTAAAGCCTATTGCTACCTGTTGTCGCAGGTATTTTTAGGCTTTTCCCTTAACCCAGAAAATAAATTGCACCCATATGTTATGTACCACTGGGCTGTAATTTTTGGTTGACACTGAACTTTCAATGGCACATATGTACTGACTCTTCAGAAAACAGCTGGTTATGAGGCATTTTGTTTAATTATGCTTTGTTGTTTTGACTTTCCTGTAGTGTTTATCATCCCGAGGAACATAACTGAAGATATAGGTCAATGACCCCTTTATACATTATAGCCTGACACACTGCTCCATGGGGGATTAGCTACCTAAATGGGAATTTTATTTATTACTTCTTTTGTGTCGCTATTCTGAATCACTTCTTTATACGGCTAGGGGAGTGAAAGACAAAGGTCGGCAAAATTTCGTTTGGTCAAGTCCTTTTAAAGAATTCCTTGCAGTATAATAAAAGGGTACTTTTCATGGCATGCAGCATGGCAGAATTCAGTAAGGAGAAATTAAGGGGAAGAAGGAAGCACAAGCAAACCACAGAGCAGGAAAACTGTTGAACATTCTCAAATTTCTTTTGACACTTCACGGTGACAGAAAACCCTGTGCTAAATATGTTTGTGCTGATCTGCTGTGAAAATTCACTGTTCGATGGCTTCCAGAGTTTCTCATCTCTTACCTACGGTGTGCGTACCTACACCTCTGACCATTGGGCTCCCTTGCAGAGTGTGGATGGTTACTGAGTGGCTCAAAGACATTTAAAGGATTTTGTAAACTCTGTTTCCAAGGTGCACCTCTACTTTTAATCTCCTCAGAACAGGAAATTGTCAGTTCTTCATGCCATTTGTGAGAGGCAAAGTTACTGGACTCTGTGAATCAGCACATGAGTGAACAAATCCCGAGACTAACAATAACTGTGTTGTCATAAAAATAAATAACTCTGGATAATATGCTTTATTTTGACAAATATGATTTCACTGTAACTTGACACAACAACTTTTAGCAATATAGCGATTCTTCTTTTTTCTTAGGTCGTACGTTGGCTGGCTCACAGCTGGGCCCAAGGACTGGAGGTCAAAGACACAGAGGTGGAAATGGAGCACCAGGTCATTTAACTGACTATCTTTGATTTTGCCCAGCTGCTTTTTTGACTAGTCTCTTTTTAACACTCTTGGTGATCTCCACAGATTCTTTCCTTTGGAAAGTATACACAACTTAATGCTAATTCCAAGAAAATTTGCATTTTAAAGGGAATAGAATAGGTTAAATTGAAATACTGCCACAGCATTCAGCTTTAGGTCTCTGCTAGCAGGAGCATATAGTGAAGATCACTGTAAATTAGTTGCTTGGTCATGCAATCCTTGGTTCCTGTGTTTCTAGTCTAAGTAACGAATCAGTGTTTCTGTATATTCATATTCTGATTACACTTAGAACATAGAGATGTAGTAATGATATAGTCACAAATGCTATCTTTAGCTTAGGGAGGTTTGGAAGCCACTGGAGAGCTCAGAGAATTAGCTGAATCTGTCACTCTCCATATTTTTTTTAGGTTAAAGCTGAAATCTAGAAAAGCCCCTCTGATGTATGCATGACTGAATACTGGCACTGCTCTTTTTTTTTTTTTTTTACTTCTTATGTTAAAAGACAAACAAAATGGGTTTTCTGTCCAATCTAGGAATATAAATCTGCCAAAACATACCAATAAAGACCTAGTCATGGACAAAGCAGTCTGAGCAAACTCTGAAGCTGTCTGAAAGCTCTGGGGTAACTTCAAACAGAGCTGCAATACCTCATCCTCCTGAAAACTCCATTTGCCTGCAGATGTCTTATAGTGTCTCTTGGATATGAATGAAACTGTGAAATTTGGTGTTCCAGCATGACGTTGGTTAGATTTAGCTTTGGGCTCAGTCCCCATTTACTGCTGATGAATCAGAGGTTCACTTTGTGAAAAAACTTCAAAAAAAAAAAAAAGTTGCTTGCTGAAGCTACGCTGGATTGTCATCCTGCTCCCACTGAAGCAAAAATTCTGGTTAGTTCCCCATGGCTCACTTAGCCATGCAGAGGCTGGGCAGGAAGGCATTTTTCCTTTTGGAAATGGATCATGGAAAAGAAGCCAACTGGATTCCCAGGTTGCTCTCCTGAGGCCTCAGCAGGCTGGTAGTCAGGGCTGTTGGCAGCCCTACCTTTCTATCAGCTTCTGCAAGTCGAGCAAAACAGCACTTCTGCCTCCGTGTAGCTCTGCTTCGTCTGTGTCTCCTGCTCATTCCAGACAAATGAAAGCCAGACATGTTTTATTGCAGATTTTTGGCATGCAGACAAAGTGCAAGGAAGGGGGGATAATTAGACTTCAGGGTGGTACCTCCCTCTAGCATCATAAATCAAACTTATTTAGCACTGAATATAATAACACGTCAATAAAAACGCTTGGAAATAAAATTACAATAACCAACCTTGTTTTCATAAGTTGTTTACCCTAAGTGAAATAAAGTACAGAAAGAAATGGAAAATGTGGTAACTGTGCACTGAATGCATTTGTATAGTTTTAAGATCCCTTTCAGAGTTACCCAGAAGTCTTCTACTGTATTACCTCTTGACACAGCTGTGGACCTTCTATCTAAAAGCTCATACTATTTTTTCCTGGATTTTTTTTTTTGCTTCTCTCTCTTGTCTGAACCTTTCTGCTAGAGTATTGAAACTTGGCAGTATAAAAGCTTATACAATGAAGCTGACTTTTCCTCCCCTAGCCCTTTGCCAATTTAAAAATGTGAACAAAATTTTTGATTATTTACCACGTGTAAAATCAAACTTGCTGGACTGCGACTGACCCCATTTGAACTGCAGCATGGTGGAGTGGTTTTCCTATCAATCAGCCATAGGGGGCCTGGGCTTAGTGCAATGAAGTCTGCTGAGGGTGGGTATCAACATCTTTCCTAGCTGTAATCTCTACACAGCTCTTATAATGACTGATACTCCTTTCTTATCCAAAACCATCAGCGAATGCTTTCAGCCATTTATGTACAAATCAGCAGTGGCAGTCACGTGTGAGTGGATACCATCATTTTTTACTCATGTAATATTCCAGCAAAGCAGTGCTTTGTGCTGTATCAGCCTTATGACAGGAAGGGTCTAGTTCTGAGAAGCACCAGGTCAGGGGACGGATGAATATCGTCTCCCAGAGAAAGGCTGAGTTGCATATATAATTCTTCGCTGGGGAAATTTCTTTGGTGGAAGGACAGAATTTGCCATCTGACCTGGAAACTGCAAAATTCTTTAAGCGTTGCATATTTGCAAGGACTTTTTTTTTAAACTTTTCTCTGGAGAACTGTTGAACTGAACAAACCTTAATACTGAAAATGAATAATCATAGTTCATAATAACTTTTTTCCTATGTCTGTCATATATAAATGTTCAAAAGGGGAAAAAGCCTTTCTTCTCAGCATCAGGGGTAGATTTTGCATTCTTATCCTAGACAAATGTCATTGAAGTTAGTGGAGTCCTAGTTGGATAAACTGTATGAGTGTAGGAACTTTTCCCCTAAAGTAACTGAGTTGCATGTTCGGAGTCTTGGGCTCAAATACAGTTATTTAGAAACTAAATCTATTAAGTATGCATATTCTGGCATATCAGGATAAGAATTTTACCCTTTATTGCCTTTTATCCAGGGAAAAAGAGGGCTGGGAAATTGCTTGAAAAAATATGACATAAGAAGCAGAGAAAATGGGCTTAGAGGAGATGATGGTGTAAAACCCGGGAGGCATATCATTGAGTCATGCTGTGCCAAAATTAGATTTAAAATTGTTTCTGTCATCTTATGAAAGCCCGCAAGACTTTGTTCTGAATATCCTAAAGCTCTTATAACTTCTGTTCAAAAAAAGTTGGCTGTCCTCATGCTTGTTCCTCCAGACATTCCTACACACTAAGAAGTTGATATAATTTTGACACATTTCATTTGAATAAATATATGTCCTTTTTCCTCACCTGACAGAAGAGAGGCTTCTAAGTCTGGGAGCAGCTACCGGGGCCAGTTGAAAAGTGTTACAAAATGCATTGGAACTATATGAAAAAGTTGCTGTCTCTTCAGTTGGACTGATTTCTCCATCTGGTACTGCCAATTAATTTGCCGAATTTAACCTTTTAAAATGTCATTCTTTGCCCCCTCTTAAGGATAACTAACTAATGTATTTTTCCCTCTCTTGACTCCTTAAGAGCTACTGCCCTTTCCGTGGCTGTAGGAACTTTTCAGGATGATTGTGAAAAGGAGAAAAATACGTTGCAAAAGCAGCTTCCCTCCTGGGAAGTGAACGATAATTTTGCCACACTTAAAGTCATTGTAATGTAATTAATTTAGTGCTTTTAATCACCTCAAAATATGAAAATGTAAAGCACTGAAAACAGTGCCCATTTAAAACTGGCTAGTGTCTGTACATGGCACGGCATGGCAATTCTGTTGGTATCTTGTTTTAATGAGTATTATGAATTCCTTTCCAGTTTAGAAAAAAAGTAATCTATCGTGACGATGTATTGGTAGACCCTGTATTTTTCACAGTTATGAATCTTGTATTATGTTAGGAGTGTATAGTTCTTTCCAGAGACTTTTCATTCTTAACTGTGATGACCATTAGTATTTCATTCAGAGAACTATGAAAAATGATGATACTAAATGTTTTACAAATAGCCTTTTATTCATCCTGTTTGCCATAACGCAGAATGACGTGATTAGTAATGATTTTTAACTGGCTTCTAAGAAGGTGTCATGTATCAGTTTTGTCATGCGAATTAGTTGTTATGGTAATAATAGCATATCAATTATTCCTTGGAAGGTTGCATTAGATCAATTATATAATTAATCTGTCTTGTTTCTTTACTTATTTGTTTCTTCAATAATTGCAAAAATATTGGTGTTACCATGTACACTTAATACTTAATTTTCCTGATCTACTTGCAGAGATTATTTTGCAAAGAATATTCTATGAAGTATTATTATGCTTATTTCTTATGAAAATGGGATCATTTTACTCAGATCCTCGGTATATTTTTTTTCTGATTTTTTTTTAATAATTTGTTCACATTTTGTTGTTTTCTTTAAAAGCACCAGTTTGCCAGTTACAGTTTTTCTCTGGTACAGTAAAGCACATCTGAACTGGAAGTATTTGCTGTGGGAAATCTGAGAGCTGTGGCAAGGTCCATGTTTCTCCAGTTTTAACTGCGGTCTCTAACCATCAGGTGTCAGGGTGTTGCCCCTATTGCCCTCTGATTCTTGGCTGCACAGTGTCCTAACTTTAAGGAGAAATGGAGATAGATTCAGTTTTTAAACCTATGGTTTGCTTCATACTTTGGTGCAAAGTCCATCTCCGTCCGGCTCTTCTATGCCCAGAGCATAGCCACCAGCTGAATTTGGATCCACCCAGGCTCGGATCTGTTGAAGACTAAATGTTCTCCACAATTTCTCATACTTTGCCTACACCAATCTTAAACAAAGATAGATCTGCATCTTTCTGAAAGAGTGCACAACTGAGTTATTTGTATACATATAGGGCAACTATGTCTATACAAATTATTCCAAGACAAATCCTCTCCTGAATTTTCTGCCCCCAGCAGAACAAAGCAGCTCAGTTTTCTGAAAATGACATAATTTGATTGAAAACGTATTTACTTAGACTTTCAGAAAATACTAAATATTCTTGTAGGAAGCTTGATTTAGGAAATATGCAACCTCTATGGGAGTATTTGTGTTCAGAACAACTGGTTTTCCCCTGAGGTTTAGGCAACGATTTTTTTTGACAAATCTACCTGCTAAGTGATAATTCTGTTAGGTTTGTGTGTCACTTATCTATCAAGACAGATAATTGTAACAATGCAACAGGTAATGGAATAGTACTGGTTCAGTGGAGGTCATCACTAGGGAAAATGCAAATAGCTTCTGGCTCAGAAAATCCCAACTCACCCTTGTAAGACAGAAGGGAAAACAATTTTTAAGCATCTTGTATCCAGTCCCCATTATGTCGTAAGCTTTGTTTTACTACCAGAGTAAAACACGACTGTGGACACCGAAAAGTGACATTATCTCGTGAACCAGGGTTGTTGCCAACAAATATGTGTACGCTCTTATGTTTGTGGAGAACCGAGTTCACTCTCAAACCCCCATGTGTCTGCCAGGCCCAGCAATCGTGTGCAAACATACACCCACAAACAGATTAAGGCCAAGTCCCCTTAAGGGAGCAGCGGGGCAGCCAAGCGTGCTAGGCCCCTCGGCCCAGCTCTCAGTCTGGGCACAGCAGATCTGGCAGAGGTGGCTGTCCTGCATCTCGAGCCACCACTAGATGTTTAAAGCGTTTAATTAATGCTTCCAGCCATCGCTACAGCTGGGCCCGTGAGAGGAATGAAAAGAGTGTGGGTCACAGAGTTTGTTGTGCTTTAACTTGCTTTTAAGCTTAATCGGCCAAAAAGACCAAGGAATTTTTAAAAGATACAGGTGTTTCTGGGAAGCAAAGGGATAAGTTATACTATCTAGTCCTTCAGACATTGGGTCTAGAAAAAGCTTCAATTCCCCAAATTACCCTTTGGTAACTGGCAGACACCAGTCTGTACTAAAACCTAGTCACTTTTTATCTCTGAAGTCCTTAAAAAATAAATAAAATAAGAAGTTTAGTATAATGAGAAGTTGACACTGCTTGTTTCTTACATTAATCACTGGCTATGATTTTACAAGAAGAGAGATGGCGGTAGGGACCTACACTGTACCTGCATGTGCAATTGTGGTTATTACGCAGGTGAACGTGCCCTTGGGCTGCCTTTCACCATGCGAGAGTCATGTCACCTCACACAGGTGGAAGTCATTGCTGAAACACAATGCCTTAGAGAAAAGATCAGAAAGTTGCCTTTGTTGCAGTGTTTATAAGGTTCTTCAAAATAATAATTGACAGAATACAGTGACAGACTTCAGTAAGTGGTGTCCTCAGCCAGTGCAAATTCGATAATTACTGGTGTCATGGTACTCTCTCTGAACTCTGTTGTAAGAAGGTTTAAAGATTATCATCTTTGGTCTGACAGTGGTTTGTGTCTATTCAATCACCGTTATCTCAATGTCATTCCTAATATGACATACTATTTAAAAAAAAAGGGGGGAAGTTGTGAGAAATTTTCATAGATGTTGTTTTACACTGGTAGTTTCTTCAGTATTGATTTTGTATGTCTAATAATAAATATTTGGTACCTTTACATGATTTCTCATCAGGGAACAGCTAGAAAGTGAGTGCCATTAACTCCTTTTTGAAGATGTGAAATTTGGGAACCAAAGGAATAATGTATCTTCTGAGGATTCAGTAGCAGACATCAAAATAGGACCTGTGCTTCTCAGCTTCTAACTCAGTATCTGAACACGGTTATGTTGCCATGATTTAGCATAGCTTGAAAGTGATACTGATGTAACAATTACAATTGTATAGGCAAAAGTATTGTCCAAGGAGTAAAAAAGAAATACTGTATGATTGTACGATGGTGTGGTAGGTTAACTGTGACTAACCACCAAAGTGCTGCCCAAGCAGCTCTATCATTCCCCCTCCTCAGCAAGACAGGGGGAGAAAATACAATGGAAAAAGCTCATGAGTCAAGGTAATACAGGGAGATCACTCACCAATTACCACTCTGGAGACATTCAAAACCCACCTGGACGCCATCCTGTGCAACCTGATGTAGGTGACCCTGCTCTGGCAGAGGGGTTGGACTAGATGATCTCCAGAGGTCCCTTCCAACCCTGACCATTCTGTGATTCTGTGATTCTGTTACAGGCAAAATAGGCTCGACTTGGGGAAATAAATTTAGTTTATTGCCAATTAATAAAAGAGTAGGATAGTGAGAAATAAAAAACAAAACTAAACCCACCCTACCATGACCCTTCCCCTTCTGCCAAGACTCAGCTTCACTCCCAACTCCTCTACCTCCTCCCTATGAGCAGCGCAAGGGGACAAAGAATGGGGCTTGTGGTCAGTCCATAATGCTTTGTCTCTGCTGCTTCTTTCTCCTCACACTATTCCCCTGCTCCACCATGGGGTCCCTCCCACGGGACACAGTCCTACAGGAATTTCTCCGTCCCATGGGCTGCAGTTCTGTAACTGCTCCAGCCTGGGCTATTGCTCTCACAGCTGCTGTGCAGTGTTTTTTACCTTTTCTTAAATATGATTTCACAGAGGCACCACAAACACCGCTGACGGGCTCAGCTTTGGCCAGTGGCAGGTCCATTTGGAGTTCACTAAAACTGGCTCTACCCAACATGGAGGCAGCTCTTGGTTTCTTTTCAATAGAATCCATCCTTGCAGTTTCCCTGAGACCAAAACCTTGCCAGGTAAACCCAATACACATAGCACAGAAATAGGTGAGGTTCAGCCTTTACCTCCAATGGTTTGCTTTTATTTTATTTTTTCTGTGTAGAGAAATTATCACCACCTTCAAAAAGGTTATGTGGTCAAAACCATCTTCTTCACTTTAAAAATACTATTGAAATGTAAGTGGAACAAAGAGTGAGTGAATTGCTGCTGCACCTATGCTTTTTGACAGTCCTGTACAAAAAATGCTGAAAAACTTTTCTTCGTAAGCTGGAAAAATTTCTTTTACCCCTCTGACATCTCTGTCTTAGCAATGGCTGAGGTATTAAAGCTCAAAGTATGTTTGCCTCTGGGCAGTGAACAAACTGGAAAGATCTTCCCCAAAGCTGAAAATTTCTTTAGAAATTCACAAGCATCCAGGGTATGTGGATTTTTTTTTTTTGTGGTCACAAGGACAGCAGTTAGTTGCTCTAAGATATCACTGTAGGCCTACTCCAGAGGAGAGTATAAGTGTATCTGACAGCTCACCCTGGGTGAAAAATCAGGAACTGTGATGCGGGAACAAGTCAAAATTTTCCCATTACTACTTTTTTACCAAATAAAAACTACCATTCCAGCCCTCAGGCGACACCAGCCAGCCAGCATAGGGCTGGAACACGGAACCTCTCTTCTACTTCTTCAGTAAGCAACAGAGTAGCTCCATACAGACCCGGCACTGAAGCTATAAGTTTTACTTCTCTGCACAGGTTTGTAAGTATAGTCATTGAGATCCAACCATGGAACAAGAGAAAATATATTGTAGCTCAATATTTGTCCTATCTGACTACAGTAATCAAATGTGAAATTTTAGTCTTTTGCATAAAAAGTTTTACAGATTGCTGTGCTCAAATCTGTTGCTTGCTTTTATCATATTTTTTTGCAATATTTTTATCCAATAAACAAAAGAATGTTCTGTCTTGGTTTTGCATCCATTGACAATTTAATTTCCTCATATATTTGCTTGCTGTACAAGAGTATATTAGGATCTGGAATATTTTCTTTGTCAAAGATTATTCTAGTCAAGCGCTGATGTGTAGAAATAGCTTCTCAAATTAAAAAAAAAAGGAAAAAAAAAGATATTTGTTGTCTCTTATAAAGCAACTTTCAATCTCAATTGTCTCAACTGAAAGAAGAACCAGGTCTCATTCAGATGACAAATGAGTCTGATGTGTTTCCTACTATCCACATGAAAAGGGATGCTAAGAAAAAATTGAAGTTAAATCCATCAGCTGCACACAAATAGTTTCCACTTTAGACTTCAGAGATATCAGCTGGGGGGATTTGCAAAAGGATAGGCAATCAGCTGTCCTCTTGAGCCACCTTTGGCAATAAACATTAGTGCCGCAGTGTTTGCTTGGTTTCTTGAGCTACTAAGTTAACCCCTTGAAACCCAAAAATCCTGACGATCCCCATCTCACAGGAATCAGTTCAGTCTTGGAATATTATCATTTATCCTAGAATAATTATGACCGCCAAATGAGGCACACAGGATTCTTTAGATCTTTTCATTGGTCATCAACTATTGACAGATTTTTGCTGTCCTTTGATAACTGCTTGAAGACAATGAGACACTATGTTGGTGAAATCTCAAAAAAAGCCCCATTCTTCCTCTAACCTGCCCAAGCTAATTTATCACTACATGTGTAGAGCTGTGAAAATTTTATGACAAAAAGATTTTTATATCAATTTCCTGATTTTACGTCTCACCTCATCCCATGCTAACCTAGTGGAGTTTCTTCTACCATCTTCTGGAAAAAAACTTGTATTGGCTGCTGTCAGACGCATGCCTCTCGAGTAGGGTTGGTTTGGTGAAATTCCTATGTTTTGTCTTGTGCCTTATAAAAGTTATTCTTTTGCATTCATCACTTTTTAGTTGGATAAAGAAAGTAAAAACCTGTTACTTTAAAATAAAGTTGATTAGATCTAACACCGGCCGCTTAGAAACAAAGGACTTTCTAACAAACCTACAAGGACAAGCCGGCTCAAGGTTTCTCAGCAACACAGACAAAACTAAGTTTTGCAATGTAGCTGTCGACCTACTGTAGGCCAGATGTCAGTCATGGTGACCTTCAACACCTGGCTATGCTTTTGCTGATCTTGGTGGTGTTGTAGATGTGTTGGTCCTGGGGGTTGGCTGTGGAAGTCATAGAGCCTAAATTATGTTGTCTGCCTAGGAAGAGCATTAAGGCACTGTCTCCTGCAGCAGCATAACGAGACATCGCCAGAAAGTCCTGGCTGCAATCTCACAACTTATGCCCTGTTTTAATGTTGGTTGGTAACTAAGAAGGCTCATACTCTGCAGAGTGGGCAAAGATAGTCTGAAAATGTTTTAGGGACAAGAACTACTGATGCAGACGGGGCTGTCCTCCACAGAATGGTCCTCAGAGCAACTAAGCAGAGCTGAGTAAGAGGCCTTCTACCTTACATTATGGGAATATGGGAGGTTTCTGAGCCACTCATCAAACACTGAATCTGGGGAATGCCCTAGGAAGAACGTAGAGAAAGGAGAAACGTATAATTAATCTGAAATAAAAAAAATTCAGGGTTTTCTTTCATTGCAAACAAGTTCATTTAGGCTGACAAAAAACAGTATTTTCCCTGAGGAGCTAAATTAATTTCTTTCTCAAACAGTCATAATGAAGTCAGAGATAGGAAACTTATACAATCTCGGAAATCTCTGAAATCTCAGCTGGGACTGTGAAGATGCAGGTTCAGATTTCCTACAGCAAATTCAGACTGGAACTCAAGCCTCCTATGACTTTTGATAGTATTTTTGTTACATTTTCCTCTATTTCTCCAGATTATATTGCTCAGTTTTGTATAAAACAAAGGCCTGCAGGCTATTCCCTCAAAACTCAATCTTTTTAAACAAAAAATTTGAGTCACCTTTAAATGTTTGTTACATATATTTTAACATGGAATCTGTGAATGAAGTACTCTTGTCTTCTTTGAACTGCTGGAAATACTTTCTGGGCTTTTCTATGTTCTAGGCATGGGCCAGTAAGTGCATTCTAAACAGCGGTAATACCAAATACATCAAGACAAACCCAATCAGGAAAAAAATCCTCAAGGAGCATTTACTCACAAAATATCACATCCGTTGCACTGTATCAAGTGGCCTTGCTTACATTTCTCTTACAGATGAAATAATGTCTTTCTATTAAAACAAATGCCAGATACTTGCACTTGCTCATGAAACGCAATGCTTGTTTTCCTCCACCCTTCGAAGTAAACAGAGTTTTCAGTATGAGCACTGTAACTTCCTTTTAAAAAACATTTCTGAAGCTTTTGCCAGTAAACAATGTAGAAATCTGGAAGAGTCTTCAAATGTTTCCTACAGCATGAAGTGGCTGTAAAACTACTCTGTAGGGCACAGCTGAGGATTTCTGAGGTATAGCAATAAAGCTGATTTACCTCCTATCCACTCCTTCACATAAGGAGTATTTCAAAGTTACAAGAAGCAAAAAAGATCACAGTCCATTTTATTAGATCCTGGACAGGTTGGCTTAGGTAGCTGTCACTTATATACTTGCTACTCGGTAGCTCTCAGGTAATTTTAAGGTTTTTTGCACTCCATTTGGAACCATTTTGTCCTTCCACTAACTTAGTGAGGGCATAGAGTAGTGGGATTTTTTTAACTAATACCCAAAATATGAACACGTACCCCTATTCTCTTCAGATGGGTAAATAATTGAAGTTTTTTAGTACTCAGGACTTCAGAACAGAGCTCAAACTTCCAAGGCATCTAATGAGAAGCTTTGTTGGCTTCCTGGTCCTGGGGAGATGATATTAATTTCTCAGTGGCTGTTGCAGCTCTTCTGCTTCCAGACTATTTTGGCACAAGGTAGTGTTAAGGTGGAAAAAGAGAGAGAAAGAAGGTATTCATCTGAAGGTTTTGTTCATAACAACATTTGAACAGCTTGCGTGTATTTAAAATTTTCAGAGAAAGTTTGTGTTCATTCTTATTCTAATTAGGTTAATTATCTTTAAAAGATTCCTAGTCTAGCCTTTGTCTCAGTATTATGTTTTAGTGAATTAACTTAAAGTCTTATTAGTGTTCTGGGACAAAGCAGAACATTATAGCAAATATTGCAGAGAGTTGTATGTTCAGGTCTTTTATGTGCATTTTACTAACAGCATAATGTTTTCTGTTTGTGTTTTTAGTATTAATTTAGTTTTTCTGTCTACAGCTTATGCTTCGAATCTTTCCGTTTATCTTTCCAGTTCCTCCACATGCTGATTGCACAGATTCTCAGTAGTTCTTCCAGGACATGTTGGCTATTCCCTTGGTAACACATTATTTAATCCTTGACTAGTCTTGCTGCACTAAATCTAGGAGACTTTAGCGCCATGAATCTGAATGCTGATGTAATCCCCAGACAGTTCCATTTATATTAGGAGTGTGCACATTGCTAATGTTGGCTCTTTCTATCTAGGCTGGGGCAGTTTGCACATGTTACTCATTTGGCTTCACAAATAAGCTTTAACAGAGTGGAAAATAATAGGACACACTATTTGTGCCCAATTGTTGGGGATCTCACAGTGCTGAAACTAGACTTGCAGTGGGAGGTATGGTCTAGTGGTTGAAGTTGAAGATGACTAGAGGTGGAGAGATCTGCATTTTTTGCCACATATTTATAGTACATCCTTAGTGAAAAGAGATTTTGTGAAGTTTAATTAAAAATGTTTCTATATTTCTACTAAAAATGCTCTAGTAGTAAAGTATTCAAAAAGGAAAAGTGTGTAAGTGTGACAGCTTGTAACATCCTTGCTGCAAGTTCTTTAGTGACTCTTCAGAAAGAAAGATTTCTAATCTGGAAAATGTAATCAATAATCTGTATATATTATAGTGCCTTGGTTGTCCCATTTGAAGTCCCAGTAGATTATTATTCTTACTTTTTCTCTGATGAGTTATTGACTTTTCAGTCCCAGTTGCATCTAGTAAAACTGTGATACTAAAGCAGCACAAACAATATTTCATTTTAAAAAAGCTTGCATGGCTCTATTTTTTTAAAACCTAAATATTCCTATAATTATTTTTTATCTGCAATTTGTGGCAGCAAGTTGCCGTATGAAATTTTATCAAAACCTATCCTGAGCTTTGCTGCCTTATTTTGCTAACCGGCCATGCTCAATAGCTGTCATTGTTACACGGAGACTGACATCAGAGTTAGATTGATCCCTGTACTTAAACAATTAACTAGCAACTAGGTTCTTCCTCCTAAATGCAATATATCAGACCACCAAGATAGTTCCAAGTGTTGTTCAAAAAGTCATCAAATTATTCACCAAAACAATAACTTCATGCAAGGGTAATTTCTGCTAGCTGTCTTCTCTGTATGACTTACTAGGCAAAACAAAATGTATTTGATTTAACGGCACTCTGAAGGCCAGATGTATTCTCCTGTTCCGTTATGAAAAACAATGCAATTACGCTTGAATAGGGATTCTCCACTTGGGAGGGCGTGCTCGTATTGCCACCCTTCCTTTGAGATTCAATGACTGGCTGGAAGTTTTGAAAGCGAATGCATCTGGCAAGACCCACCCTAAGCCACCGTGCCCACGCTTTTGGCCAGGCTTGCCAAAGGACACCAAAGTGTTGTACCTTCAAGTGTCCTTGAAGCAATTCCACAACTCTGAGATAAGGAATAAGAGCTGAGTCTTAACAGAGTACAGGCCTACAGAAGCTCTACAAATTTAAATAGATGCATCTATTTCTAGTAGATCTAGTTGGACAGAAATCTCTCGGCATGCTTTTCATATTTCCTTGAGGGGTTGTACTTTTAGTATTGATGGAAAGAAGTACTCACTAGTGTCTATTGTACAAGGAATCTCTAAGCAGTCTGTAAGTAGCTTGAATAAATACTTGATTAAGTTATGCTTGTCCTTAATAATCACTTATTTGAGAACAGCCTGTAATGTTTTCTTATCTGTTGAATTATAATTAAGACTTATTTTAAAATAATTGCACGTATCTTCACTTATCCGGGTGCTAGATCTCGCTGATATGCATTTTAGATGCTTCAGTATTACCATGTGAAAGGCTGCTTCCAGACCTACAGTCCTGTCATTGTAAACCAAAAATCTACACATATTTATCAGAGGTAAGAGTTCTAAATTTACCTACAAATCACAAAAAGCTTAGGTTGAAAAGAACTTCTGGAGCTCATCTAATCTATCTTCAGTGTAAGGAAATATCAGGTCAAACATACAGTGTCCTCTGCAGTGAGTAAGGAAAGTTGCTTTTCTCTCTGAAACTGAAGAATTAAGTTTTTCTATCCTTCAGCAGCTGGTCAAAAGGTCAAAAAGTTTTGATATGCATTTGAGCTTTTGAATAAATATATTTGTGACTTTTGCATGACTTCAGTTTTTATGAAGTCATGTAGCCAATTTGCCTGCAATGAACGTTCATCGAAAACATATGTCAGTCTCCGATCCTAATTTTCTGCACATGAATATTTGAACCAGAGACAAGATACAATGCCCATTGTAATCACCCAGAAAGACACCCACTGACTTCTGTAGACTTCCTTTTATTGGTTTCTGGAAGTATTAACTTAATTATCTGGTCAGGAAAAAGGCTTTTTTTTTTTCATGTATTTTTTAAAATATGGATAATCATAGCTGTTTCAGAAATGTATAACATTCACTGAAAGTAATTTGATATTTTATTGAACTCAGAGTCCAAAGATGTACTATCATGCATAGAAGAAAACCAGTGAAGTAAGAATTTTCTTAATATTTTGCTAGTAGAGCAGACCCACATTTGCAGCTACAATTTCGTTTAGGATGATTTGCGTATGGAGAGGCTTGAGACCTCTTTTCTAGAGTCACAATGGGCTTTTCTTCCTAATAAATATTATAAATGTTCTCAGACTTTTTCTTTTGCAGTAAAGGTTTTTAATTGCAGATCATTTCCAAGAGCAGAGCTGCTTTCATTTGCTTGCTTTCTTCTGATTCTTCTTCAAATATGCTCAGACAATGTTATTGTATTAATTCATGTGGAAATTAAGAGTCTGTGAGCCTGTGAGTGATGCAGATCTCTTCAATAACACATTGAGAATAATAGTCCACTGTCAATGGTTGGCAGGAAAATAACTGGAATCCGCTGTCCTCAAAAATGGTGGCTCTGGTCTAATCATTATAGCTCTCCTTCTAGTAATACTGTTGCTTCCCACTGTACAGAGCGACTTCTCTGCAGCACTCTCGCATGTGGACCAGGTGACGGGGCAAATCTCTCTCCATCAGTAGCTTTGTACACTTACGTATTCTCTGCAAAAGTGAGAAAATAATTTCTTAAAAGTTGAGGGAAAATAATGTTCAGTTTGTTTGAACTGTTTTTCAATACACGTCAAATTAACTGAGGATCTACTTCTAGGTTAGTTTTTATGCTGGGGTAGAAACAGACTAGGAGTGTGTAAAACTTTATATACAAACAGCAATTAATTGTCATAAAATGAAGCCGTCACAAATGCTGACTCTTTTCCCTGCAATGCTCCTTTTTATTTAGTCCAATATCTTCTTGCCGGCTCTCTTGCCGGGTGTAAAATTGCTATGCCCATCATTTTCCATGTGGGATTAAATAGTTATCCTTCAAGGACTCATCATAATGTGCATAGAAATTTGTTGGCAAACTAGATAGTTATGAAATTATTGTCCTTAGAATTCACTGGATTTTTTTTTCCTTTTTCCTCTCCTTTCGTAACTGAGTAGAAAAAAGAATCCTGAAAAATTAATATTGTTAGAAGCTTTCTGTGAAAGGCAGGACATGGTTTGTGTTTCCAGCTAGTACATGACTGAATATATTTTTCATTAAAAGACTATTTTTTTCATGATAAATAATTATAGAAAATGTTTTGCTCTCACCATTGCCAGCTGCCATGCACAGATTTCCATTCAGCTGCACTAATGTTAAAAGGATTTATGGAGCACTTCCACCCAGGAATGGAAAACTAGCAAACACTTAACTGCAAAGGGGTAAAAGTTCATATTTGGGAACAGTTAAGGCACGATGAGGCCTTTCAATGAGTTTGTTACCATGGCATTAAGGGTGTATCAACATTTGTGGGCATCTTACATCACGCTAGTTAATTTGAGAAGTTCAAAACTTTCTTAAGTTTTGGAGTATAAATCTGCATTTTTCACACCAAACAGCTTTCATATTCCTTCCTAAGCAGATGAGAAGAAAAAAAAAAAACCCTTCTCTCTTTCCAATGCACACATTTATAAAGAAAATTGCTTTTATTTGGACTGTAGATGGAGAAGAAATGCATTTAAAAGCTTCCTAGACTGGCTTGAACAGAAAAGCAGACCTCTTCATTGATTATTTAGTGTTTAAATCAACTCATACATTTTTTAATGCGTTCATCTAATAGTTTACATTGTAAGAACTGAATCCCGAAAAATGTATTTCATCTTGCTAAACCCCCGAGAATGGGATTTTTATAATAGTTTTTGTCCATTAACTTTTTATCTGATTCCATTATAAAAAAACGTAGCCTAATGAAATGAAGGCTTTCTATTCACCTACTCTATGCATTTGTTTATTTAAATATTTTTATTAATTAGAACTCAAGCTTCAAAATCAGAAAGAAAAGGTTTTCAGAAGTTCTGCTTGAACCACACAAATCAATAGCGCTGGGACTTTGGCAGAAGGATACTGACAGCACAAGCTGGAGCTGGTTTTTATCTGCCAGAAGTTGTAAGTTTTCATGCAGTTAATAATTAAGCAAATGTATAGCACACAAATTTCTAAAATGACATAATATTCTCAAGAGGGTGTTGTTGACCAGTCTCCTCCATGCACTATTTACGTTTGAGTCAGCTTGATGGGTGTTTCCACAGATTCTGAGAGGAGATGGGGGCAGAATTATGGTTTCTATATCCTAGATTTGTTTACAGTGATGCTAACCAGTGATCTCTAGCTTATTTTAGAAAATTATGGTATATGGAAGTTCTGTGAATGTTCTCATTGCAAAATATTTGTACAGAAAGAAAAGTCAAAACACATTAAGTTACTGTTTTGAAGAGCACAGCTCCCAAAGTGTAATCCAACAGAGATGTAGACTGTGACTCCAGAAAAGATTTTTTATAAGCATTCAATGGTACTGTAGAAAGACAGAATTACAGGAAAAAGGTCCCTTTTAGCCAGGCTTGGATGCTGGGTGAAGCTTTCGAGTTTTTGATATAATCACTTGGATTTTTTTAGGGTCCTTTCTAGTCTGGATTTCAAATCTGATCCATCTGAAGCCCAACCAGCTTTCATGCTTTCTCGTTATTTGACAAAAACCCTTAGGAAGCAGTGTGGCATATCTGTAATACCACAGGCACTGAATTATGACTGCAGATATGACCACTTTCAATTTTTTTCTATTATTTTTTGTTTCCCCCCTCCTTGCGCCAGCGATACTGGCTTATGCCAGGTATGGGCAAAGCCAAGATTTCAACCATTATCTGGCAAAGCCAGATTCTGTACTCCCTACCTAGTACAAGGACTTGCACCAAGCACAGGCCGTGCTGAGAAAAGGAGTAATTTTCTTCTGATTCATGCTCCCCTTCTGTTTTAGCGTCATAAAGGCAATCTTATTCTTGTATGATACTCAATAGAAGTTTCCTGTAGCGTTAGAAAATGCAGTTTTGTTTCCATTCATGATGAGTGCCTGGGAAAACAGAAACAATCAAACTCAGTTTTTATCACGGTAATTCTGGGAAGGTGGATTCCCTACTGTTCTAGCAATAATATTTCAGACAGGGTAACCCTGAAACTTTCCTATGAAGTACAACAAGCTAATCTCATCAATCAGAAAATACATAAGAGAAAGGGACCATAGAGGAGAGAACGTGAGAAAAAAAATCTGTGGGACCTCTCTTTTGCTGAACTTCAAGGGAACAAAAGGTGCTACTATTTATTTGCATTAAGGGGGCTTAACTGAGGACTGGGCAGCTTCAGGTGTGTCATGATTATGGGGACAAAGGAGTTGATACAGTAAGCTGGACTGTGAAGAGATTGGAGGTGAGGTCAGGCCCTGCTCCTTGTGTCAAAGGGGGGACCATGATGGCTTGCTTGCTACCCAAGCCATTCCTGTATGCTGGGACTTCTCACTCTGCTGCTTAGTTTGACATCATTGGCATGGAAAGTCATTGTAGCAGGGTCAAGGAGCTGCCTGTTTGTATATAACCAATGTTCTTTCCTATGGCAATAGTACATCAGTTCTTATCAAGCAGAGCAGAGTTTTAGTAAAGATTATGAAAAGTAGGTGTGTGGGAGGCTAATGCTAGGCATAGTCAGTGGGAGATCAAAGCAATGATTTATACATCCAATTCCATTATTTGTGTCAAACACAAGCTTGTTTTTGTGTAATCAGCCACTAATACCTCTTTTTAACAACTGAGCTAGCCAGTAGCTGTGTCCACATAGATGATATCAAACGCTTGTTCTTCCAGCAAAGGTATTGGGCCATTCAATGATCCAGAAGTCAGTTGCGTTGCAAAAGTAATGGCAACTGGGCAACTTTCTGTCTCTAAACATCCTTAACCACAGCCTGCCACATAGGCTGGATTTCAGACTTCCTTTTATTTAGCTGTATTTTGTGTTCAGTCTGTGGGACTGACAAAGCAGAAGCTGTTCAGATCGCAAGGCAGAATGGCATGCATTTCTGATCATGGCCAAAATCACTACAACTTTCTCCAAAATTAGAGAAATTTAATTCTATTTGAAGGGGCTGGAAGATTAAACCCAGCACTGGACCAGACTTTTACAAAAGAGCATCTTTTGGAGCATCTTACAAGGAAAGGCTGAGGGACTTGGGTCTTTTTAGTCTAGAGAAAAAAAGACTGACGACTGACTTGTCAATGCTTATAAATACTTAAAGGGAGGGTGCCAGGTAGATGAGAACAGTCTTTTTTCAGTGGTGCCCAGGGGTACAACAAGAGGCAACGGGCACAAACTGGAACATAGGAAGTTTCATCTTAACATGAGGAGGTACTTCTTTACTTTGAGGGTGGCAGAGCACTGGCACAGGCTGCCCAGAGAGGTGGTGGAGTCTCCCACTCTGGAGACATTCCAAACCCACCTGAACGCCGTCCTGTGCAACCTGCTGTAGGTGACCCAGCTCTGGCAGGGGGGTTGGACTAGATGATGTCTAGAGGTCCCTTCCAACCCTGACCATTCTGTGAAAAATATAATACCCTACTTCATGATGTTGGCCAGACATGGGACTTTTATTACTAGGTGACCCAGCATATGATCGTTTGCTACTGCTTATACTTAAGTATGATTTTTTTCTTCTTCCCTTTCTCTCTCATGCTGTTTTGGAGGCAATTTCAATTGTTTCCAGCTGCAATTCATAACTTGTTCACATAGAATACTATGTCTAATTTCAAGCGATCAGTTTTGCTTTGGCTTTAGAGTGTTTGGATTAAATCTGAATTTAAGGTTCAATTTCAGCCCCAACCTTTTTATCCTTCCTTGATTAGTTTAGTTTATGTTCTTGTTTAGCAGCAGGAGATTAATTCGGGTGTCTGCTCATACTCAAGTAAAGGTTCAGTTCAGCCCTGTTTTTGCTCTTCTTTCCTCACTCCCTCGAGCCTGCATTTGTATTCCAAAGCCGTTTTAGGTAGAGAATTCTGTGAAGCTTTTCTATCAGTCCAAGGGTAAATGAGCCTGAAAATAAATCTTTCAGCAGATATAGGAAGCTCTGTTATTGGGTTTGACTTCATACAAATAACAGTGCTGTTTTGCTAAGCATGCATTTAATAATGCTTTTGCAATGATAATTTTTACTATTAAAATACAAAGCTTTATGAAGTTTGAAGAGACTTTAGTTTTACTGATTCTTGTAGAATGCTGTTCTGAGTAAATGGAAGTGAACAGTTTTGTCTTTGCAACATAAAATAGAAAGACTCAGAAAATCCTGCTCGTTGTTACTTGAAGAAAGAATGTCATACATTCAGCTCTTTAACTTCCTGTATGTGTCACTGCACACTCATTTTGATGTATAGTTTATGTACGATTCCTGTTTAGGTTCAGCAGCACTCACAGAGAAGTAGGTACTCGGGAAGGGGAGGAGGTTTCAGTACAAGTTTCTTACAATACAAAGTCTCCCGTTGTCTAAGGGGAGGTTGAGACAGCTGGATTTGTTTAACATGGAGAAGGCTAAGGGAAGATGTGGTGGTTGTCTTCAAGTACCTAAAGGGGATCAGGGCACAGAGCCAGGATCCTTTCCTCCAGCTAAAGGGTGAGAGGCAACAGTCACAAGCTGCAGCAAGGGAAATTCCAAGTAGGTATATGGAAGAAAAAGAAATCACCATTTGCATGCTCAAGCACTGGAGCAGGTTGTCCAGAGGGATTTTGAGATCTGCAGCCTTGGAAGTGTTCAGAGCTTGACTGGATATTGTCCTGAGGAACCTGCTCTAATAGTGGTGTTGGTCCTGTGGTTGGGACTAGATGGTGTTGGGAATGCTGTTGGGAGTAGAGGTCCTTTCCAGCCCAAATTATTGTACAAATTCAAAAGCACAAACAGATTGCATGTAGGACAGAAACCTTATTCACCTTATGGGACTGCAGTCTTCCACCACACAGTAATATTAGGAAAGGATCAGCTCTGCTCTGAGCTCTGGTTGCTTAAGGAACTGGCAGGATTTCTAGCACCTGCCATCTGCTCCTTGCTGTTGGAAGGAAGCTTCTGTTTGAAAAAAATGCTACATAGATGTGAGGGTCCCAGCTACAGAGTCAGACACCTAAACTTAAGTGATTAGAACGAGGGGTTACTCATTAGAGTTAGGTGCCTGACCACCTGTCACAGCCAGTTGACTCATTTACCTAACACTAGGTGTCCATCCGCAGCTGAGAACACTCGCTGGTGTCTAGGTCCTGCTCCAGAAGTGCTCAGGTCACCTGTGGAACATGTCACATCTGTCAACCTTGTTTTGATGTAATATTGATATAAAATTATTACATAAAGAACAGCTACTGTGACTGTATTTGCCATGTGTTTGCTATGTATTTGTCATGGAAAGGGTTTCTTTGGTCTGTAGATGGTAAGTCTCTATGCTGGAACATAGATGTATTCCTGAGAAGATTGCTGAAGAGCATTCTGACTTCCACATGCTTTGGATTTAGCTCTTAGTCTGCATTAGTTCCGCATGCTGATGGAGTTTTCAACAAGAAGGAGAGAATTATTGCATTCCCACCTCCCCAGATGTCTTTCACATTGTTCCTGTTTAGATGAGTTTGCAGCTTTGCTTCAGCGGCAACAGACACCTGGGACAAAATCTAGACTTACTGGTCTTTTTCTTTTTCATTTTGATCAAAAATCAAAGCAAACTTTTTCTTCCTTGAATCACCAGTTAAATTGCTTGGTATTCTACACACACAGCCTGTGCTGTAGCATGCTGCAGCTGAAGTGTGTTTCATGGAAAGTAACTGTATCTGAAAGTGTAACAACACTTACCCAAAAACCCCAAAGTTTTTTTTTCTACAGGTCTAAAAGTTTAGCTAAGAGCGATGTATACTGGAAGATGTTAGTATTATGACTCCAGGATCTTTGACTCCAGAGGAGAAGACTGGTCTTATTTCAAGCTGTCTAAAGAGCAGCATTAGCATTGATTGCAGAACTAGCCCGGAGCCTTTTGCCCTTCCTTCCAGCTAAAAAGCAAGTAGCGATACTGCTGAGTGGCAGTATCTACCTAAGCAAGGCAAAGAAAACAATGGGTAAAATATTGCAAAATATATAATGAAATGCTTTTCTTTCACAATTTATAGAGACCTTGGTATCACAATATGTTCTACATGCCAGTCTAAAGCAGATACCAGTTTTCATCTATGCTTTTTCAGCCATTTTGCATCTTAGAAGAAGTACAAAGCATTCAGTCCATTATATGCTAGGATAAATTTGCTTGTTGTAATCTGAATTCAAAGATACCACCCACATGAAAAGAAAAAAAAAAAAAAAAGATTTAGAAATGTCTTTGAATCACCTTTCATTTTCTGGCCCTTCCTGCTTAGGGCAATGACACTGCAAGAAAGGTGTTTTGTTTTACACATCACTTCTGCTCTTTGGGCCAGGTTGAATACCAAGTGTGACTAGAGGACCAGCATGTGAAACTTTTATGAAGTTCAGAAGGGATTCTGGTTTCATGACTGTATAAAGATTCAAGTCATTCTGTTTAACTGAGCTACAAAACCCTAATGTTTGTCAGGTATTTTATAAGAGAGTCATATTTCTGAGACTGAAAGTACACCAGTATTTTCAGATAACGCTGTGTCAGTAGCATCCCCCAGTACCTCAGTGGTCTGCAGTAGGAGTCAAAAGGTGTTCCTTAACCAGTCACAGAGATTTTAGAAGAGTTTATATAGCAAAATGTTAGTGAAAGGCCTGACGATTTAAGTCAGTCAAGTCAGAGGAGACATTCCTTTTGCCTTCAAAAGACTATGGAGCAGAGCCATGAAGAACAAAGGTAGCAATGAGATAATTAAGCTCAGATGTGCGACAATCCAGGATCTACTGCCATTCTTGCCACATATAGTTGACACCATCTATGGTCCTGCAGGAGGAAACCAAGAAGCAGTTGTTTGGCTCCTGTTGTAGTGTGTCACATGCAACAAAGCAACGAGGCGAAAGCACTGAAGTATATTCAGGCAACAAGTCTGCTAGGCTCCACTAAGATCCACTGTCTTGAAGGGACAAATCCTGAATATTTTCAGAATTTTTTAATATGAAAAACTTCTGCCTAGATACTTGCATCATGCTTGTCACAGTTGAAATTGAATTGAGTATAGTCTGTCCCTTGGAGAACTCTTTGAATCACCAGAGATTCAAACAGTGGGGGTCTTCCCAATGTTTCCTGCCTCCTAGATGCAGTCTTTTTCTTGCTTTTCTTCTCATCTTCATACGTTTCCAAACCTTGCTACACAATGGTCAAATTCCAATAGGAGGAATGGTCATTGCTTTAGTCAAATGTGTAGCTTGGTGGTGAGGACATCCTTCAAGGCAACAATATGAAGGTTTGAACAACTTTCTCCTTTGACTGAGCTATCACGAAAAGGTGGACAACATATTGCTGCAGACAATTTTTTATAGACGAGAAATTATGTCATTTTACTTATGGGTTACTGCTGTATCTTAAAAAAATCTTTTTTTAAAAAATGCCGTAACACAGTGTCCTTTACTGTATTACCTGAATGCACATATAACCTCCAAAAGGCAAGCACAAAACATCAAATTTCAGACATTTTTAGTATAGGAAAGTTGCACATTAACAAAAACTGTGTATTTCTCTTTACTAAGTGGTAATGTACACTGCCTACTTCAAATATGAATAACAAGAGTATAACAAGATGAGGCTCTGCAGTGTGATACAGATTCCAGTTGCATCTGATACTGATGTTTTCTAAACTACTTCAGAATAACTTACAGAAAAGGCAGGTTTTATCATCACAAATTACCTTCAAGCTCTCTCACTCACTCTTGCAAGACAAGAAATTATACGTATGTGGTGTTTTTTGACCACAAAGAAGTTTAGATCAACTTATGTTCTTCAAGAGTCAAGGAGCACTTCTTACCTACTTTCAACACATTGTTTTCCGAGAAGCTGAGGGGAACTGCGCATAATTTAAAGATGCTCAGTAGCTCCAGTTCAAGTTACCTGGCAAGAGTTACAAGAAAAAGGTCTCAAAAAAAAAGAAAAAGTGGTAGTTTGGCAAGGATTGTATCTTCTGGATACAGGTATTATAAAATTGATTGGATAGTTAGACTTCTTGGCTTCTTGAACTGCCAAATTTTGTTGATTATAAATAGTTTTTTTGTGGAGATAGACATTTAAGAAGATACAGATTCTTCTTGTAGAGGAAAAACACGAAAGCCACCATATTTATGCTGATAACTATCCAAATTTCTGTATTTTGTGGACGTATATGTGTTTAGGCAGTGTAAAGATTAGCTGAAAGTTGGTAATGGGGAATTCTTTTGTGAGAGAAAAAGTTTGCAAATGTTTGATATCAATATCAATGTGAGAATTTTGGTCTATGGCTTACATAATGAGGTGTTTCATAAATATATGGAGGGACATTTTAGCAACCCATTCACTGCTATTATTTGGTCTGCTGCATTGAACTGAGCCCAGGTATCTGCGATATGAAAAAGTTTGGGATATGTTTTGTTTCTTATTTCTCTTATTTAACATTACTAGTTAATAACTTATTGTAATGTATATTTACACACATTCACACAGAGAGGCCTTTTCTCCTTCCTTTCAAGAGACCACATGAAAGGGTAGCAGACAGATCTTACGAACTCCTTCGAGGATGCTTCAGGGGTAGCTTGTGTTGCATTTTGTGCAGTATTCTGTCAAGGTGATTTCTATGGTAACCTCTATTTGCATTCTTTCAAATGATGGTAAATTCTGACACATTCCATTAAATATTGATAGCAGTGTTTCATCTGCTGGAAACCCACATGGGAATATTTAATTTTATCTACCGTCTGAGACTATTCTCTTGTGGTATCAAAGCAGCAAGCTTTTTACAGTTAAAATGTTAATTAGATTTTTATAACCATTTTTATCGTTCTGCTCTCCATCTAGATTGCTCCAAACATGTTTATTTACAATTCCAAAATGCTGCCATTAATATTCCACATCTTCTTACTCAGAGATTAGCTTAATAGCAAACCTGAAAAATGTACTTAAAGGCTTGTGAAACACCTACAGAATCATAATGCTGCAAAATTTTTTGGCTAATGGCCAAGTGATTTGTAAGATCGGCCTTTAAGGAAAAAAGACAAGCCTGAAAGAAAAAAGTGTCTTAATTAGTTTTAAAATTGTATTGTTTTCTGAAGCATAAAACAGTATTGAAACTGTTTCTGTAAAGGATTTTTTTTATTGGTGAGGTGGGGAGGGGGTAAAAAAAGCCAAGAAAAATGGAGTGTAGGTAGCACAGTTTCATCCTCATGAGTGGCTCATGAAATAGCTCAAAGGAATTAAAAAAAAAAAAAAACTCTGGAAAAAATAACCTTCCATCACACTAAGGATTATGTGTTCATTTTGTATAAAACACTGGTTGGGGATCTGGCTGGTGGCAGTTTTCTTATGAAAAAATTAGCAAACATGAATTTGTGGCAGAGGCTAGGGCTCTGAACCGCTGCTGTTTTATGCTTTGCATCGCTGCTTACACATTTGAACAGTAAATACACACTGGATTTAAAGCACCACTAAGTACGGACACCGCTGATGCTCAGTAGCATGTAGCCGAACAAAGTGCCGGCATCTGAACAGGTGGTAACAACACAAGTTCAAATTGCAATGACCTTTTCTTATTTGATCTGCTGGCCTACAGGTGGAAAATGCTGCACATTAATGTGGAACTTCTGACCTATTTTGCACTTCTGGATAGGTTCTGTGTAGCGACATAATTGCAGGAGATACTTTCAGAAAATTGGTGCTAATATCAAGGTTTTCTGGGTTCCATTAAGGCTTGGAAGTTAGAAATCCTCATGCTGAGACAGAAAATTGAAAATGTTTGATACTAAGATCAGTTTTGAGAAGAGAAGCAACAGTATACACGATTCTAGGCTGTGAAACTGCACTTCTTTTAAACCGTTTACTTCTTGCCTACCTGACCTCCAGACCATCTCAACTACAGAAACGCAGCTAGTGGGAATTAGACTGTTTGTAGATCTCATACCACACTATGCCATGCAGACATCATATAATGTTATCCTTAAGATCTACTGCATTATTACCAAGAATTCTCAAGCTCAAACTAACCAGTTTAAGGGATGTTGTCCTTTTTTTTTTTTTTTTTTTTTTCCCCAAGAGCACCTCCCTTGAGAGATCAATTGGGAATCTATCTTATACTGTGCATTTAGAAAAATCCTTGAAAGCTGTGAAATGCTGTAAGCTGTTCTCTCTGGTGTCTTGAAGCTACTTTCAGTGCTCTTTTAATGAAAATAATCCAAGTGTAGTTGGATTTATGATAGTGCATAACAACTGAAAGCAAGAATAGAATTAGACTTGCTGAATTACAGGGCTGTGCAAATTGATTACCACCTGAAATATTAGGAGCAATATAAGGATACTAGAAAGGGCAGAAGAAGTGCCTAGGAAAAAAAAAAGGTCAACCAGCCAGTTGCTCTGTAATGGAGCTGACACTTGCACCATCCCAAATGCCATCTTAATTGCTCTGACTGGGCTATGGTTTTCACCAGTCACTTGTTCTGGGGCAAGACCAGTACTGTAGCTTGTACTGGGCTTGTACTGGGGCTACATAGTCTGCTTTCTTGCAGGATTAAAGGCAGAGTGAGGAAAAGGAAGGAGAGGGGAAAGGGGTGGATAGCATCGCATATAATGCAAATGGCCCTCCCACCCCTCTGTTTCCTGGGAAGCACAGAGCCAAATGCCTGACCTGGTGGCTTATTGTCTCTGGCATAGTGACAGCTAATCAGGTGTCTACAACACAGACAGAGCAAGAGTGCCTGGCTGTCCCTGCTTCCAAGATAGATTAGGGATACTATAAAGGAAAAGTGGGGAGGTAAAGGGGCTGGAATGGGGGTGGAAGGGGTGAGGAAGAGAAAGGAAAGTTGGGAAACCTAGAGGTGGAGGGACACAACAGGAAAAGAAAGAAGAGACAAAATGTTGATAGAGGTCTGGGTTGGCAGAGTCGATGAATGCAAATGAAGCGGCATGTTTCCAGCGTGAATTCAGGTTAAGTACTGTTAAGCACTACAGCAAGGCACAGAATCAGAACTCATAAGCCCTGTGGACTGGAGCCAGTCAAATGCTATGGCCACATGCTCCTGTAATCACAGGGAAGGTAATGCAGAAAATGCATTTGAATTATGGTCCGTATTCTGTGAGGGTTATTGCTTTAGGAAGAACACCAAACTCAGGATAATTTCATTTCATGTTCAAGCAAATAACCTGTGCACTGTAGAGGGTAACAGAGAGCACCCAAGCTCTGAGCAGGAGCCAGAGTGGTCCAGCAGAACCAGGGCTACGCTGAATTACGTAGCCTGGAAGGACAAGGAGCACATGGGGGATCTACTTGAGCCCACTGTCTCTGATGTGCTACGCTGACCCAGAGTAATACCACCTTCCTCAGTAGTCATGAGTTTTTGCTTTGTCAGAGTTGACTTAAGGCTTGTAACCTTGGGCCCAGTGCTAAAGACTATAAATATGATTCTGAAACAAATCATAGAAAATCATATTTGGGCAATGCTGCACCTGCATTGATAAAATCCAGCTATATTTTTCTCCTATTGCTCACCATATGACACCAGCACTCTGAGAAGTGGTCACCCAGCCAGACAAGATGTACTATTTGGCTAACCAGCCAAAATGATAAAGGCGCCTTGCAGATTACGTCCAATCTTCAGGTCTTTAATTAGTCATGCCTCATGTAACTTATTGATAACTGATATATACTGAACAACCATTGTTGTCATGGATAAATTATACTGTCCTAGAACCAGCCCTAACATTTTGAAGCCATTAACAAAAATACTAGTCGCTTCAACAGAGACAGGATTTGCATACTGTCTTTTCAAAACAACAGGAAATTTGTTTGAATGCTGTACTCCCACAAGTCCAAAGGGCTTTGGCACCTTATGATTCAGAAATATAATGAATCTAAATAAATTGTTCTTTTATATGTGTTTGTTTTATAATTGAGACATGAAATGTACTGGCTCTGTAAAATCATGTCCTGTTGGCAGGCATAAACATTTGTGTTCTTTGATTAAAAAAAAAATTGCAATGAAATCGGAGTAAAAAGCTACCACATATTTAATCTGAAAAGTTGAGAAGCCAAATTTTTGTAGCGTATAATTCTAGAGGTACTTAAACTATCAGTACTTCACTTCTGTCATGAGTGTCCTTTCAATTTACAGAGTGTGACTCTCTAGGGTGGGGACCATTTTTTTCACTATGAACTGAGGAAGATAACCATGAGGGTGTTCTAGGCACCTACAAAACAGTGGAGCATTTTTGGGTTGAATCCTTGCAAAGGTGGTGGAACTCTGACCCTCACAATAAGTTTTCCAGTGTGGTAACTGAGCAAACATAAGCTGTGCTGGTTGTACCAAATACAGAATTGGAGTATGTACCAGACTGGAAGCTGGTGTGACAATTCCATCTGCCCTGGGTTTACTTTGCAATATAAGGACAAGACACATAACAGATATCAGCTCTTTTTCACAGAAGGAAAGCCTGAATATGTGAGCCAGAGGAAAGACACAGGAAGTTCAGCCACATTTCTGCAAGAGAATCAGGACTTCAGGGTTTCTCTGTTTAGACATAGCCCAAGATTATTCAAGATTTGGCATTGAAATCAAGCATATTTATGCATGCGTGCACCTGCATGAGTAGGTTCCTCCAACATACACATACCAGTATACAAATTACTGTGTGCTTGCCAGCCTGATCAAGACACCTATCCCTTTGCACACACGTGCTGTTTGATTCTCTTCCTCTGAAACACTGCAGTCATTCCAAGGCCTGACCTAACACCATCTGTCTCACTGCCTCCTATTCTTGTCTCTTTGAGGAACTTCCTTTCCTGGGCCAATCTGCTGCATTCATTTTCCAGACCTGGTTTCAGTTATGTTCATATCACAGCAAAAGCCCCACTTAGTTCAATTCTATAGACGTAAGTGCTGATGGAACTTCAGACACTAAAGGGTCTCTGAGACATCCCCATGAGACTGCTATCTACACCATGCAGTTACGGAAGACCCTCATTGCCCTGGCTAGAGGCTAGGCAGGGTCCCCTATAATGCCTAAAACGATTCTTGGCAGTTATGTTTATTCAGCTGAACCCTGTCCAAGATGTCTAGCTTGGAGAAGTCCCTTCTGATGTGCTTTCTAATTACCAGCCAAGAAGCAGGCTTTTCCTTGAGCAAATCTGTTAAGGAAACGAATGTGTACAGTGGGCTTTTTCACCCTCTTTTGGAGAATTTGCAATGTAATAGGATCCCAAGGAGAGGTAATTAGACACCACTGTGTTCACCTGAACAAAATCCTTTGCACTGTGAGGGGAATAAGGGGAGTTTACAAGACAATGAGAGAAATGAGATTGAGGACTGGTATCTGTGCTGAATATCAATGTGTGTTCCTAGCGGGACTGGTAAAGTTGACCAGTTTCCCTATACTTTCATGAGCAATAAACGATTCATTTCTTTAGCATCAACAGAAAGCAGCCAGATGAAGAACCAATTCAGACTTCCAAATGCTTTGAAGGGTCAGGCCCTCTGTTGGGACAAAGAAGAGGGAGACAAAGTGAAGAAATGGAGAGGAAGAGCAGCAAGAGGTGGGGAAGTGTCTTCCTAAAGCAGAGCTGCCACCAACATAATAGGCATTTTCGCCTTTAGCATGAGATCTGCACTGGAGACCATCATTTGTTCATGCGCCTCTGTTGTCCCAAAAGTAAAATCAAATGTTTGTACAGAGCTGCTCCAGCTGAGGGGCTGAAAGCCTCATGTAGGGAAGATAATGAATTTCTTTGCTTCACTTTGTCTCTCCCTGAACTCCCAATTGATTATAGCTTGTACTTAGAAGGCAAAATTAACAACCCTGCTCCCCAGCAGCAGCTCCTGTAACTAACAAGGAGGGGCAAGAGCTGTGTAACACCAATTTACTGCTTCTATGTACAGATCTCACCGACAAGGGGGATGTTAGCTCCTATGAGGACAGACACCCTGAGCTACAAAGGGAAATTTCATACATGCCTCTGAAAATTGTCAGACTGAATTATGGTCAGTAACCGCTCCAATATCGCTGAGTGTCCGTATATAAACTCTGTGGTATTTTATTGACCCTTTAAGCCATCCATTCCCTACAAGTACCTTTCATTACCACTGAAATATTGTAATGTTTCTAGGTTGCCTTTCTACTGTCTTTCAGAAACCGCAGTGTCTTCTTTCTTTATTTTCCTCTTTCTTCCCCCCCTTCCTCCCCTCCTTCCTCCCTTCCTTTCTTACTCCTTCTTTCTCTACCTACCTCTCCTTTCCCCTTCCCCTTCCCCTTCCCCTTCCCCTTCCCCTTCCCCTTCCCCTTCCCCTTCCCCTTCCCCTTCCTCTTCCCCTTCCCCTTCCCCTTCCCCCTCTCTCTTTCTTTCTCTTTCTTTAACAGGACACCATAGCTCACTCCATACCAGGAAATTATTTGGCGTTAAGACATGGGGACAGGCATGAATATTCAGACTTTTATGCTGTATTAAGTCTTTTATACAACTCAGTTGGCCAAGCCATCTGGCACTGTTTCTGGGCACAGTTTTGAAAACAGGCCTTACAAATCAGAAAACACTGCAATTTTTTGAAGGTGGAGGGAGTCTTTTCTGTGTATAGCAGTGACTCTGTAAGCTGGGCTCAGGTCTGGGAAAAAACCACGACACTAGTTAGGTGACCTAGCCCGAGATTTCAGTAATCTTGACGTTTGCTTGCCTCTTGGCTTTGGTCACTTTCATTATGCCACTTGACTGAGAAACCAGGCAACCCCCCGGTATTCTTATCCTATTTCATGTCCACAGGTGTCCAGTCAGTGTATTTCTCATTCACTGGGAGTATGTAGTTATGTATTTTAACTAAATTTTTGACAATAATATTTTTAAAAAACAACAGTGTTTTCTCAGGCACAGATTTTTCCAGGTGAGGTTGTAGCCAGTTCCCATGTGTTTCTGAACTGCCTGGCCTGGCTGTCAACAGCCCAAATGAGTACATCCCCTCCATTCCTCCTTTCTGTAATGAAGTCTTCATCCTCTGTTGCACATTTGTAATACCCTTTAATGAGCATTACAGCATCTTTGTTCATTGGCAACCAGTAGATTTGTTCATACATGAGTGCCATATGTTTCTGTATTCTAGATATATATTCTAGTCCCTGCTATTGAGAAGCACAACTGTATAACTGAAAGACAGCACATGTAAAGCTATACCTAGAGAAGGGGAGACATACGAAGAGAGGATATTAATTTCTAACAGGTATCCCACAGCACAAATGAGGCCAGAAAGAGATTCTGCTATATATTTTGAAAGTGGCCTCAATTAAATGCTTTTGTGATAGAACATTGTGCACTTGGCTGTAAGTGTGAGTGATTTCTGCAATGCACCAGGGCAGGGTGTTAATTCTGTACAGTTAGTTAAATTCTGGGAAGGAAATCAAATTCTGCAAATGTTGTGGGGGATTTTCTCCACATGAACACCAAAAATCAGTGCTCCATCCACAATATAATCTTAGTTTCATTTAGAGATGCTATCATCTTTCTGTCAAGTTCCCTGCCTAGACTGTCTTTTCTTTTTACTAACCTCATAGATGACCCATTATCGGTTTCCTACTTTATGACACCTATAGAACCTGAATAGAAAATCAAAAGCAAGAAAGGTGTTATTGTCAAGGCGCTGCTGGTTTTCAACGTTTCTCTTGTTTTTCTTCTGCAAACAACAAGGTGCCAAAAAGCATCATTTGCTAGACACTAAAACATGAAGAGCAGACATCTCATCTACATTTTAACGAAGAGTAAACAAGTGGGACATTGATGTAAAATGGGTATTAAACTTCCCACTCCTTTCCCTCCCTCCACAAACATTCTTTACTAGTGTAGTTTTGTAAGGGAGGATTTTTTTTTTATTTTTTTTCCCCTGTATGCCTTATATTTGTTTTATAAATAGTTAACTCTTTGGAAGCCTGAGTTTCTGTATTTTCTGTCTACTTTGGTGGAAAAGCTTCTGAGCTGTCTTTCCTGAGAAAGTGTATTGCAGGTGAGAGTGAAGAAGAGATGTGGCTGCTCGTATCTTAGTGCTGCCTGGAAGGTCCCTGTGGCTGCGGCTCAAGTGAGCCACAACTACACTCTGTAGACTGTTTTACCGTTACCTTACTTGGTGCCACATGCTTTGCACTACAAGCATGAGTGCCCCAAGCCATCATCCACCCCTCCTGCTCTTTAGCTTTGCACTTGGAGTATTAATTTACAGTTTTCACTAGCATTGAATCCTTGTTAGCAGCCCTTCTCTGGCCCACTTCTGTAAGAAGTGTTTCCCTATTCCTAGCAACGTATTCATGGATATACAGAGGAGAGGGCAGAGACAAAAATCAGTCTTGCAGTACATAAAAATGAAAAAAAAAATCTTTCTGCAGAATTTTATGTAAATTAAACTTTTTTTTTGCAGCCATTCCATTTGGTGCATGCTTGAGAGGGTCTGAGCCAGGAAATGGAATAAGCCACTGCAGCCATGGCAGGTATATTTGGTGCAATAGAGGTAGCATGACAGGGGTCTATTACAGTAAGTAATACAATTCCAGAAATAACCTATGCGGAACATATTGCTTCTGCTGCACATGTCAGGAAATGGACTTTGATCGATGTTGTTGCAACACAAAACCACATACTAAAACTTTTTAATTATGATGACAACGTAAAAGCGTAGATGCTACTCACTGGCAGTGTTCGTTGCCTTTGTAATTAATAAGTGGACAGTGCAGATTAATTCTGCATGCTCTTCATGTTTAACAATTGTTTCTAGTTGCTACCATCAGCATATATATAAGCAATAAGGCATGAGAGGGGGGCTGGTTATCATCACTTCTGGGGTGTTAAGAGGTAACCTCTAGGGGAGTGATTATCTCATGATAACTGCACCACCTGGAGTTACCATATTGCTGCTATAAAAATTCACTAATGTAAGAGAAAAAAAAGTGTATATTTGTGCTAAAGGATGAAATTAGGAGTTCAGAATGCTAAAGAGCATCATGAGGAGCTCTGGTTTGCATTTCTTCAACTCCCTATGAGAATATTCACTAGGCTATTGTAATGCTTTCTTGATTTTGTAAACTACAACACCACTTTGGCAATATTTTTGCAGCAGCTTAGTGTGATAGTCAAAAACGAAAAAATATGGCACAACCATCAGAGGACAGAAAGTGAGTTACTCACATACCCCAAATTACCTTCTCAAAGGGAGTATCTCAGTTGGCAGATGATATCCTAACACATAGCTTTTCAGATTAAAAAGCATAAGGAAATCAAAAATAGAATTAGACAGGTCTGTGTATAATTTTAAATCTTAAATGGACTGATTTCTACTTAGCAATACATTTAGGGAATATTTAATTTTAATTTATCAGAAAAGTATGGAATGAAGTACATGGGAATACAATAACTCATTGTCTGCTGTTCTCTATGATAATGTAGCAAACTGTTATCTCATACTCTAAAGACTTTGATGTTAATGGAGTTGTACACTCTTCCTGACCTTTTCAGCACTGGATGGGTGTATATGCGCTTTCGCTGTCCTTCAGGTTCTCTGCTTCACTCTCAACTTTCCTACTAACCTTATTATCTTTGCTTCTGTTTTATTTCCTCTTTAGTAGGAGGGTAGATTTTATTTAAATTAAGAGTTTTAGTTCTACACTCGTAAGGATAATTTATTGGGGTTTTAAATCAGTAAATTTTGAAGAAGCTGCCCAATTACTGATGTTGTGACTATCCACCCCCAAGAGTCTTTCTGGCTCTTTCATAGGGGTTTATCCATTTAATGAAATTCAGCTGTCCTGTCACACAGAGACAGTAGAAGTCATTGAAAAAGCTTCTTTACTGCTCTCCTTTTGCTTACTATTTTCTTTGGTGCCTGTGCTTAGCATCTGTAACATGTGGTGGATGCAAAGATGGGCTCTTCTCAGGCTCTGTAGATGGTGGTGGGAACCATGTAGACAGTCAAGGGAATGTGGCCCAGAGAGTGCTAAGCGGCTACAAAGCACAGAATGGTTTCATTTACAGCCGTCTTCTGCTCACCATATGTTTACCACAGTTAGTCAGCACACAAAGAGCTAAGGCGAGCTCATCCTTGGGGGCAAGGAGAGCTTAAGGATCATTTGCTTGTGCAGTACCTCTTGTTCTCTTGGAGTCCAGCTTTAGTGCATAAAGAACAGAAGGCAATTTAGGTTTGTTTTTCACGAGCCTACAAGGCACTGCGAAATGTTAACTTCCCTGTCTAGATCCAAAGTATCTGAGCTCTGTGCGCGCAAAATACAAAAGGGTTTAGGAGACGGCCCTCACTCTTGCTAGACATCAGCTTATGGTACAATTGAAAAGGTAGCTATTATCTGTGTTATATCATTGTTATGTGGCAGCAGAACAATATAACGTTGCTGACATACTAGCAGTGGTTCTTAAATAACTGACTGTATACACATGAAATACTAATGAAACATGTAAATTATACCATTAAAATGATTAATAGCTATTTTTGAGGTGGAATAAAGGATAATTTTATTTCTCCAAATGCATAGAAAATGTGCATTTTTTTGAATCTAAAGCTCTTCTCTGTACTGGGAAACTGCACTATTGGGACTATACATTCTGCTGGTTCTGTGGATTTTCCTGTGAACTTGCTCACTCAGGAGACTGAATCATTTGTTTGGCTGTGATGGCCCAGATGGATTCTTTTCTGTGGTGCAAGGAATGGCTGAAACAGAAAGCTCTCCTGTTAAGGCTACCGAGACTTTTTGTAAATGGAACTGTGGTCTTATCAATGCTGATGAAATTACATAGTATGAAGCGCTTCATCACATTCTGTGAGTGCAGGAGACCACGGTACAGAAGGGAGTCAAAAAGGCAAACAAATCTTGTGCAACATCTTATTTGGTTCCCCAGGTGGTTGTAGGGAAAGACTTGTGAAGATGCATTCTTGCAGATTTCAGATACTGTGAGAATTTGCTGGGATGTTCTCCGTGGCTGTTAACAGCTAATGTAAAAGAGAATAACTGTGTAACTATTTTAACCTACACTTGAGAGCATGAGTGTCATTTATACCATCTGGCATATACAAGTCAAAAGTCTTGTTTTTATGGCTTGATCTGATTCACTATTGTGTCTTAGAGTGTAAAAAGTCGCTGTATAAAACACACCACCAGGGTAATTCATCTGGGAATTTGCATTACGGTAGATGATAGAATTTAGGAGCATCAGCAACTACTTATCCCTTGCTGACCCCATCAGCTTCCCGATTGGAAATCTAATCAAAAGTAAATGCTGCTCAAGATCTTCATGCAACTTTACTATTGTGGTCAGGATTGGAAAAAAGACTGAACTAAAGACATGAGACCTTCCATAAGGTTGGTACTGACAGGGGTTAAATGAGCCTGCAGTACTCTATAGGGGGCCAGGCATCCACAGGGATGTGTCCATCTGTTTGGCTTCTCAAGATTGTCGTAGCACAGCTGTGCCTTATCACTGATGTCCAAAAGAATAATTTATTATAAATTATGGCAGTTAATATGTGGGAGATTTGGCTTTTCTGCTCTCTTTCTGGATACTTATAGAGAAGCACTTTTAGACTGCCCTGGAGTCACTCAATGTTGGTCCTTGTTTTCTATAATTTCCACCATGTGACTGCACTAGGAACTCTGTAGCTTGGAAATATGACATTAACTGGTGTCTAAGACATAGTGCAAAGGTAGTATCCAGTAACCAAATGTGATAAATTACTAATGCCAGCCCATCATCATGGGTTTGTTGATTCACTGTGTTACTGTTTCATTGGTTTTTTTTTGTGTCTAGATGGTCTAGACCTGCAGACTGTATTGCCTTTAAATGCCACTGCATAGACAAAAGAGGTCAGGTAATTTACTGCATGACATGTTTGCCCTTCCCAGATTTTTAACCTGACTGATGCCGTTGGTTTCTGTGACTTTTTTTTTTTTTTTTTCCTTTTTAAGAAGTGTTCAAACTCTGACTTGCCCTGTGAAATGTCATTTTGTTCAAAATCTGGCACTTGCAGCTTTCACATGCTAGATTATATGGTTCATGAGTTCTGCCGGGTGAGTTTTTCTTCATTCTGTACTGCAGCTCATGGTGAGCTTCACAGATCTTGAACAGCTCTGCCTTTGATGGATGTTAGTACATTTTCTCAGTGGCTGACTTTTATTAGTTTCAAAAGATAACAATCTATATAGCCACATAGTCAGGTGTTTATGTGTGTGAAAGGTGTCATGAGGAAAAAGTGGAAATCTGCTCTTTCCCGGATTATGCCTTTCAGATTATTTACCTCTGCTTGGCATGATATTAAATGCAATAGTGAAAGTGTAGGAAGCCAGAAGTGTCTTCCTGACATAGAGATAGGAACTGCTGATGTTTGGTTCATTCAAACTGAGTGTCCCTCTCTGCAGAAAGAGGATAATAATATTCACCTCTAAAGAGTTTTCAGATTAACAATTTTTAGGAAAATTAACAGTAAGGTTACTCCAATGGAAGTCTGAATTCCTTTTTTATGCCTGAACATGGGCTATTTGGAGACTGGAGGAACCTTTTCAGACAGCACATGCTGCATATGTCTGTTTCTGGATCAGCCCAAAGTCAAAATAGCATTAGGGTATGGTTCTTGAGACTGAAGGCTGTGCATAAAACGGCAGGATAGAAGCCATTTAATGTGCACAAGAGCATTGCTGCATATTCTTGAGCACCATCTGCTGGCATTTTCTCATTTAACCAGTATTTACATAATTGGAGGCATCTCTATTTATAGAATGTTCCTGAAAGAAACAGGAGCCGAAGTCCCCAAGAAAATAAAGTCTGCGCATGTTTTTCAGGCATGCTTGGAAAGTGGCCACGTAGAAAAGGTCTGGAAAGGGCTTTGGAAGAGCCTACCAACTTGGTGCATGAAAAAAATAGACTTAGTTAAAGCACAAAATGCAGCGTAGACATTTGTACTGAGGTGGGCAATGCCTGGAGTAAGGATTTTGGTATTGACAAGGGACAAAGCTCTTTTGTTCTGAAGCAGGTGAGATATCAGCCGGCATCTCTAGCCAAAATGGTCTCAGGCCAAGGAAAGGGCCTGAGGGGGTTTTGCTATGAGTAACTCAGCAGAAGAGGTGCCAGATTTGTTTAAGATCCTCCTGAGAAAACTTTCAGAAAAACCTGTGAGGACAAGGGCAGGAGAGATGAAAGAAGGAATAAGATTTTAATATTGATCTATCTTTGCTCTTTAATGCATGGATACTCAATATCCATGTGTCCTCCTTAAGGGCCTGGAAATTCAGTAGTCTCCAAGACATATCTGAAGAGATTATCTATACTATAGCCAATAATAAAACATGTAAATCCACACAAATTAGCTGTAAATTAGCTAGCCCAGGTGCAGACACCTATGTAGATCTGTGAAGGCTTCAAAATCCTTCTAATAATTTGGCTGTTTGGCCTTACCAGATTTCAGTGCTAGCTCCTACTTGGCCAGGCAATGACTGTGGTGTAGTCTCCCGTCACAAACATGGTAGTCCTACATCTAACACCTTCCTACACAGCACCTCATCAGGAAGTCATCTCACAGCAGCACTTCTCTGCCCTGTTCTGGGGAGCCTTCCCCAATTTCTTCCCATGCTTTGCATAGCAGAGCGTGTGGGTGGGAAGGATTTTATTGTTCTTGTGGTGTGGTTTCATAAGTGCTCTGATCTTTCATGTGACAAGCTTCCAAAAATTGGTTTGGGCTTATTTGTTTGCTTGGCTGGAAAACTAAGCTACCAATGGATAGGCAGGGAAGCCCAGACAAGGGTTATCTCTACATTTCAGAAAACTGAGCAGATGATATATACTTGTGTGTGTTTTTATTATTTTTGCACCTTTAAGATATCCAGACATTATGAATGTTATTCTAATTCCTATGGTGGTATAAGGACTCCTGAGTGACACCTTCTGTATTCTGTGCTTAGGATTTATAGAAATGAGAGGAAAACAGAGTAGGAAACACAGCACAGCGAATGCTATGTCCCACAGAAGCCATTATTTTTACTAGAGGTTCCCTAGAGATCAGTGAAGTGGCAGACGTTGCTTTGCCCTGCTCTATCCCTTGGTAGTTTTTTACATAGGTACAAAGTGAAAAGGTTAGAACTTTCAAAGCTGCCAAAGACTAAAAGATATGAAGCAATCATAGCTCAAAAATATTTTTGCAGATGTCTCTACAGAAGCTAATTTCTGGTAGAATATATGTACACGAAATAAAATATTATAAAGCCACAATGCAAAATACCAAACCACTAACAATGATTTTAAGTCCATGACTCTTATTGATGCAGCTCCTTATTTCAGCTTCAAGGGGTGGCCACCTCTTCTCAGGAGTTCAGAGCTTTTCCTGAAAGCAGCATGATTACTGGCATTCAGTAGCATTGGATATTCAAATGATAATGTAACTGTATTCAACTTCATTTAAAAATAATTTTTATTGGACTAAAAGAATAGCCAGATCTATGTAACATATTCTTATTTATCCAGCTATGGCATATGCAAGTTTAGATGCCTCTTACAAGACGTGTGCTTGTGCTTTTTTATCAACCTGATGCAGCTAGACCTAGCAATACATTTTCCATTGACAGGGAGAATAGAATAACACATTAAATCTAAGCTTTTTATCTTCCTTTAACTTCAGCATAAAATGCTTTTAAAAACATTAATAAGTACATTCTGAATAGTGTATTGTCTATCAGAAACAAAGTTATAACTGGCATTTAGCCTGATTTACACCCCCAAACTCTCCATATTTTTGTATCAGTCAGTCGTTTTACTTTCCAGTGTAACACATCACTGTGAAGAACTGTGGCAGTCCAACTGGTGATTAAGTTTAAGTTAAATCTTTAATTTGCATTCAAATCCTTCACACAGCTCCTGATTTTTGTACCTTTTTCAGTGAGCAATCTTTTCCTTAATTCTGAGAGGAGAGTACTTATACATTACTATTTCTGTGTACATGAAGAAATGTGTAAGGGTACAGACAGTGTCAGTATTGTTTATAATCCTTATCACTGGTAAGTAAGGAATATTAAGCTCTGAATCCTTTAGCCTTGAGATAAAACTGCCTTCAAAAAACAATTTATAATATCTTGTCCTGGGAGATTTATGTAGAGATGTTAATGTAATAAAATAAGAAAGGAAAGTAGATTAATGGTCCTGTTACTGCTGAACTTCTTAGTTGTACTATGCACTTACTGTCTTCTTTACTTATTTTTGCCTAACCAGTGTAGAACTGCAGAGAGTGCTGTGTGTTTGTACCAATTTTCTTGCTGCCAAAGGAGCACCAGCGGATTGTTACAAATGTGGGTTTTCTGTGAGGAAAAGGAAGACTTTGCTAAATGGTATTGATGGATGATAACTGCTTAAGTGGATATCATTAACCACTTGGTGTGCAATACAAAGTTTGCATTCAAGACTTAAGAAATCGCAGTAAATAAACGGGCTTGAAACCAAACCAAACAAAAAACAGAGGTAAGAGAGCAATCAGATTTCCATTAAAAGGTTCAAATTAGTGAGGCTGTCAGATAAAACTAATTTAAGCCAACCTAGAAATGTGGTTTTCTGCAAGTGCCAAAATGAGGACTGCATGCCATGTTAGCTCCTTTTAAGAAGGTAAAATAGAGGTTAAGCTGCACTTAGGTGGACCAGGCCCTGCGCTGACCCAAGGCCAGTGGTATTTAGGTGCCCCATAAGACTGCTCAGACTGATGTTTTTTCACAGGTGAACCAATGGGTCCAGAATCTGCTTTTCTTCTTGTCTGAAGAGTATGGCTTATAACCTTATGTCAACTTCAAAGACATTTTGCCAGCATAGGACAGCTTCTCTGCTGCCCTTTAAGGTAAGGCAGTAAGAGCTTTCCCTGACTTGACAATCCTCAGGCTTACCAACCTTTCAGTTTCCACTCATTTGAGAGGAGTTCTAGAAAAGTTGAACATTTCCTCAGTAGGTTAAGAGCTCTCTCCCTTATTGCAGACAACAGAAAGTTAAAGAAAATTATACAACCTAATGCTAGACAAAAAAGAAAGAAGAACAAGACATTAAAACCTACGCAATTGTGGCAACTAATACTGATGAATATTGCCAGCACTATAAAACAAGTCTTTAAGCAGTTAAAAGTTACATTACATAGCTCAAGACTGCTGTGGCCTGATTGAAAACGATTGGAATTAATGAGAAGCTTCATGGTGTGCGTCTGCGTTAAGGGAGGCAAAGACCAGACTGAAGTTCAGGCTTACATCATTTAAACTTGTCACACTCCTTTCTGCTCACACAGTTGGCTATTCCTCTTGGCTCGGTGTCCAAAACCAAATCCATACTGCCAAAAAAAAGACAGTCTTTGAGCCAGGTGCCATAGTTTTGTCCACCCTACCCAGCAGTCAGTCCTAGGTCTCCCCCGGTTGCATGTATTGCCCTGTGTGGTCCCAAAGCAGAATTTTTAATTGTGTCTCCACCCCATGGAAGCGAATGTGCGTGTTGCACTCACTAAGTAGTGGCAAAGCCGCAGCAGGTGACCTGTTGGCAAACCTGGGAAAAAGTGCCAGTCTGAGAAGTGTTGTGGGACATCTATATGCCAGCAGAGTGGGTCAGCACAAGGCCTGGTCCACCTAAGTCCTCCATAACCTCTATACTAACTGCTGAAGAGGAAATAACATGGTATGGAGACCTTGTTTTGGCACTCGCAGAATATCACGTTTCTAGATTGGCTTATATTATTTTCTTAAGAGTAGCTGGTGTGGGAGGTAGAGGTGGGGACACTGTGTGGAACCAAAGGACAATGGCTGCTGTGGGGTGCAAGATGAACCCTGGTTCCTGGAGAAGGGAGTGGAGATCCCAGACCATGAGCTGATGGGACTCCCAAGAGACTTTTAAGCTGGGAAAGAGTGTCCCAGAGCCTGAAGTAAGCCTGGCTAGTGAGATACAAGGCTAGCAATGGGAAAGATGTCTGCTCATATCCACGATACCCAAAACCTGTCACCTCTCAGAGTCCTTCTTGGTCCTTCTTGGACCCTATCCCCTAGTCTTAGGGCTGTTGTTCAACCACCTCTCCACCTGCCATCTCCCCCACAGTGTTACCTCCATCTCCACTGCAAAATCAAATTTTGCTGCCCTCCTCCCTCCACACACTGTGACAAGAACAAAATTACTTCCTTTGTCTTGGAGTAAAACTCAGCTGTACTTATTCTGCTGAAGAGTGTTGATCTGTTTCTGGAAAAAAAATCCTGGCGACCTTATAGCTAAGGAAAAATGCATAGTACATCTTGGGCAGAGGGGGTTTGGGGCTGGCAATGAGCTTTGCTGCTTTTTAAAATAAGAAGGTTCTTGTCATGGCAACAGCCTGTCTCTGTGTCCTCACCTGTCAGATAAGGGTTTTGAAACTGAACCTCAACTTGAACCCGAATGGCAAATTCTCATCTCAAACAAACACTGCTGAGAACAGAATGGTGTTTATGATCTCAGTCCCTTTCCCCAGAAAATATGTTCTGAATTCCAGTCAAAGCAAATGGCAAGTGTCTGTGATCTGCTCTAGGAAGTCAAAGGTTTGTTGGGGAGGAAAGCTAACCTTTCTAGCTACTCTGCTCTGGTCTGGCACATGTGATCACACTCCTCTTCTGCTCTCCCACAGTGCTGCGGGGTCCTGGGTACCGGCATGTGTTGCAGGGTTCCTCTCTCCTTTTGAAGGGGGCAGTGAGGAGGCACAGAGCTCCCCAGGCCCCCTCGGGGTCAGGGAGGCAATTTTCCCTTCTTATTATCTTGGCTCAATGCTTTATTTTAAAATAAATCAGGAAGCGCACTTTCATAACATAATCGGTGGCATTATTTGCCTCTGAATTTAACAGGGCTTGAAAGCCACCAGCCCTCTTTAGGCTACAAATGGGATGTTACTGGTAGATTTGTTTCCCTGGATTCCTTCAGCAGAAATCCTCCCTTCACCCCCAACAGCAACTTATGAAGCATGAGGGAAGGTAACTGGGTTTACGTTGCCGCTGGTTTAATGTTGGCACAAAGCCTTCCTAGCTAAGGTGCATTACTATGGAAATCTGGGATTTAGTGGGTCAGTGGAAGGCAAGGTAACCATCAGAAAATGCTACAGTTTGGCATCACAAAAGTAGCCTCAATCTATGAGGCCTAATCTTGCGTGCAGTGATTCATGGGTAGTCCATAAAAGAAAAGTGGCTCTGCCACGGTGAAGTAAGTTCAAGGCTGCTGCGAAGAGGGAATGAGTAATCTTGGTGGATGAGAGAAGAGCAACGAGCTTGTATCAAGGAAAATTCAGGCTGGATTTTAGAAAAACCTTTCTAATGGTAGAAATATTGAAGCATTGCAATAGGTTTTCTGGGGAGGGTATCGATCTGCAGAGCTGGAAATCTTTAAGAACTGATGAGTCAAAAAATCTATGAGACAGGACATAACTGAAACCGAACCTGCCGTGGCATCAGATAAGCTAAATGACCCCCTGAATTTCCTCTAGACTATTTTTATCTAAAACTGTAGATTTTATTCCATGGCTCTTGACACTTTACACTTTGCTTCTTGTACCACATTCTGGAAACAAGGACTGTAGCTGTCACTTAACAAATTTCTAACTATTGTGATTGTGAAGATGAATTCCAAATTCTGTCCAATCAAAAAGAAATTAAAGTGAGTTCAAACTGAGAGAGAGAGATTTTAAGCCAGGCCTGTGGTTTGTGAATACTTTGTATTGACAAAACTAAAGAAGTCCAAAATATAGGGTAGAGGAACTTCTCACTGGTGAGCTTTACATACTGTCATGAAACTGGCATTCCAGTAAGAATTAAATTTTGCTAGAGGCTGTGATTTTTAAGGCTTCCCACTGCCTGAAAAACATGGAAGTTGTTTTCTATGCATGTTTATTTATCCCTTTTCACCAAGAAAATACTTTTACAGCCATTACAGCAGTGCTTTAGAGAGTTTAATATAATTGAAATGCTGTAGGCAGGGGAAAAAAATCATGTTTTGGAGGTGGAGTTCCCAAAGGAAACTGAGTTCTGGCTCCGGCTACATTTTCTTGCTAGAATCCTGCTTTTTAGATAAATGTCAGACAGGAGTTTTGAAGCTGAAAATAGAAGCAGATGATGAAAATAATTCTAATCACTAAAGCAAGATACAGAAACAGCAGAATAGGAAAGTGGTCCTAGGTGAAGCTAATAAATCCATGTCTGGCAGCTAGATACATTGGAGTGTACAAATTATATGCTTTTATCCAGGGAGAATTTTTGAGCAAGATTAAGGTTTTAATGTGATTGCCTTCTTGTGACAATTGGAAGGAACTGCATTATTCGTTGCAGTGAGAGGCCACTGAGCTAAGGTCACAGAGTGTTCTGTCTTCCACACTGCACTTGAATCACCTTAGGTAGCAAATTGCATGCTCTACTTTAAACAAGAAAATAGAAGCAAATCACAATAGCCCAGAAAGAATGGAGGCGTGCACAGGCTCTTCTGACTTTAGATGAACACTGAATGTCATGCTAAGGGAAAGAATGGCTAAAAGACAGAAAGAAATAAAAACGACATGTCCTATTTACATTTGTTTGTGTATTTTAAAATACAATTGCTTTATTCTTAGGTTGTTGCTGAAGTACACGGTTCTTTAAATTGCAAAAATATAACAATGCAGGAAATGCAACCCCTCCCTCCTTCCCCCGTACCCTCCATTTCAGCGATTAAAGTACTTTGGATACTTTGATGTTTTAAATTCTAATTCCTTTGTTGTGATTTTTATGGTGGCTTTGAAGGTTACTTTGCAACTTTTTTGTATTTTCTTTCCTAATAGTTTTATCAGGACATGCTTCTATTACAGCTAAGGCACTTAAAGGAAATATATTATTTAAATGTGAAATGGAAAGAGAGAAAATGTAAGACTTCGGTGCATTTTTCTTTGTCATTCAGAGACATAATAGAACAACTCAGAAGACATAAAGATAAAACTAATATGGGAAACTGCGTACTCTCCTGGCTTATCTGCTAGCCACATCCAGATGTGGTCCTTACACCTTTAACTAGCACCAGCTTTGTTTTCAGAATACAAACAAGTAAGAAGCTTATACCTATGTATTCTGAAGGGGAAAAAAGCAAGGCACCGATTTAAAAAAATGGCTGAACAAACCTTCTGCTTCTGACAGTGGAAAAAGGTCTTTTTTTTCTAACTGCCTCCATGCATTTATACTATGCCAACCATTCTCAAGCCAATTCATTTTATTATAATAATAATTGTTCTTTATTGCAGTAACATCTAAGGATCCCAAATAGGGTTCAAGACCCTATTATTCTAGGCACCATCCATGTGCATAATAAAACCGTCTCTGCTGTAAAGAGCTTACGATCTTGACATATGACAAGGCACAACAGTAAAAGAGAACAAACAATTGCAGGGGAGGGGTGGAGGGGAAGCTATCAAGAAAGCCAATACACTCGGTGTGCTAAGTAGCAGTGTCTGAACACTAACTGATTAGCTATTGTCAAGAGCTTTGTATAATCTGTAGAAATAGTTTTTCCCTGTGCCTTCTATATCACTTAGTTTTCAGTTTTAAAATATAAATGTGGTTGTTACACCTCTTGAATAAACTCCTGGGGCGGGGGCCAGGGGGTCGGGCAGGGGAAGGAAAGCTTGGATATGGAAATCATATAGGATCTCTAAAGATAAGACATCAGAATAGCTGAGTTTGTCTCCAGCTACGCCTGATACTTGTACCCAAGTACATCGTACATTAAGGGAAATTCCACTACTTCGATCTTAAAAAGGTCTAAAGGAAAATGGAATCACCTTTTCTGTTAATACCTGTACCATAAATCTACTGTAGGTCTGAGAAAAAACTGCACACATGCACAGTCTGTGAAAGAATTATCTTATTTTTTTCCTATTTTTCTTTTTTTTCCTTATTTTTTAAATAGCAAACATGGTGATTTGGATGCATAGTAACAGGGGGTTGGATTAGTTTGTTTGACTGAAATGCAGAGGTGTCTATTTTCTCTTTCTGTTCTTGAATTACATGATCATAACATCCCTTCCCAGTATGGATTTTCTATAACACACATGGGTGCTAGCATCCTACAAATTTTCTACTAGTCAATTATTATGTGAGCATATCAATGAGAATGGATGACCACAGAAGATGTGACATGAGAAATAGCTGCATATTTTTGTCTCAGCAAAGCCTTAAGAGAAATTGTGTAGGTGTTGGCAGTTTCTCAGTTTAAGCTACTAAATGTGGTGTTTTGGAAGTATTATTGTTTGCTTCTTTGAAGGGAAAAAGAAGTTGTGGAAAAAAATGTGTGGTAAACCAAGTTTGTTAATATGCCAAAAATAGGTTTCATTTAACAATACTTCTTCAGGATATATACACAGAATCAGTATAAGACTATAAAGTCCTGACTGTGTGAGGAGTAACAGTGTTCACTAGAGCAGTTTTTTGATGCCTTGCAAGTTTTTCATGTTCATGATTTTTCAGAAAGCTCCCTAAACTTTGCTGTAGTTTTCTTTTTGGCCCAGACAGCACTGCCTCTTCCTCACTGGCACATGTGCATTTTGTCATCAGCCCCCCTGTGAGCGATGCTGCCAAGAGTCTTCATGTAACATGTAGCTGTATGGGGATGGTAGAGGTGCTGGGGGTGCCTAACTTGTACCATCAGAGAGTTATCATCTCAGGTGCCTAATGCTGAACTGCGCTGAATATCTGTTGGCTATAGAGTAGGAACACAAGGACAGGGGGTGTGACTGTGATTGCCTGTTGGGGAGCAGGATGCTCCTGGGAACTGGCATGAATGTGAGAAGAGAGAAGATACTCAAGTGCCTGCGGTGCTGTGGAGATGGTGTGGCTCCCAGGGGGACGGGGCTGTGGTGACAGCAGAGAGCCAGACTCATGGGTCCAGTTTTTAATGGCCGAACCACTGGGCTGAACCACTTTCAGTAGATCATTGGGTGAATTTAAGCAGTTAGTCTCCTAACTAGCCTGGCGATAGACTTCTCCAGACATTCAGAGCAGACTCTTATGGTTTCTCTCAGTCACAAGGGAGCATGTAGGCAGTATAAAGCTAGCAAATATTACTTCTGGGGAATGATCTAATTGAAAGTGAACTCCACTACTTTGACCTCTTGCTTTACACTTTAGCATAAAAGTAGTAGTAAGAAAATGTTTGTAGGCAGCTTTTTTCTTTGGGTAAGGAACAGGGATATGGTTGTGTAACTTAAGAGTGCTGTGCATCCATTCTCCATTGGAGGAAACATGACAGTGAATAGCTGCCTCAGTTCCAGTAACTTGTTACCAGCAAGTTTTGCCTCCAGTCTGAGATAGATGTCACCTTGTCTCCCTCCAGTGAATTCAAAGAGCGCTTAGGCAGCTTAGTCCAGATGTCCTTCAGATGGGTAAAATAAACTGTGATGAATCCCACCTCAGTGCTGCCTCCTTTGAAAGGATGTGATGGGTGATCAGCAGAAACACTGTGGCAGAGTCTGCAGGGGAGCACAAGATGGCAGGACATGATGACTGGTCTCTGCTTCTGCATCTGACATCCACAGCTATTTCTCTACCCTAGTCTCTTCTTCCCAAGATGTAATCTTACTTCGGTGTTAAATGAACTAATTATATTAACAACAGCTTGTGCATGTGTGGGGCAAACGACCAGGACACCATGCAAGTGGTGAGAACTGGCTGAAGAAAGCCTAGTGAGGGGTAGGTATGTGCTTTCTGCATTTTGAAAGCATCACTCCATTAGAAGAACACTTCTGAGAAAGATTTAGCTGTACACTACAGGCCATGTAGGGAGAAAATTAGAAGGACTAAAGCCCAACTAGAACTTAAAGCTTAACCTGGCTACTGCAGTTAAGGACAACAAAAAAGTTTCTATAAATACATTAACAATAAAAGCAGGACTAGGGATAATCTCTGTCCTTTAGTATACAGGAGAAGAAACATAGTTACCGAGGATGAGGATAAGGATACTTAATGCCTTCTTTGCCTCAGTCTTTAACAGCAAGACCAGTTGTTCCCTGAGTACCCAGCCCCTTGTGCTAGGAGACAGGGCCAGGGAGCAAAATGAAGCCCCCATAATCCATGGGGAAATGGTGAGTGACCTGCTGCAGCAAGTAGACATACGCAAGTCTATAGGGCCAGGTCGGATCCACCCAAGGGTACTAAGCAAGCTGGCAGAAGTGCTCGCCAAGCCACTTTCCATCATTTATCAGCAGTCCTGGCTAACTGGGGAGGTCCCTGTTGACTGCAGGTTAGCAAATGTGACACTGATCCACAAGAAGGGCTGGAAGGAGGATCCGGGGGACTACAGGCCTGTCAGTGTGACCTCAGTGCCTGGGAAGGTTATGGAACAGATCATCCTGAGTGTCATTATGTGGCACATACAGGACAACCAGGTGGTCAGGCACAGTCAGCATGGGTTCATGAAAGACAGGTCCTGCTTGACAAACCTGATCTCCTTCTATGATTAGGTGACCCACTTAGTGGATGAGGGAAAAACTGTGGATGTTGTTTGCTTGGACTTTAATAAAGCCTTCGACACAGTTTCCCACAGCATTCTCCTGGAGAAACTGGCTGCTCATGGCTTGGATGGGTATACTCTTTGCTGTGTAAAAAATTGTCTGGATGGCTGCGCCCAGATAGTGGGGGTGAATGGAGCTAAATCCAGTTGGTGGCTGGTTGTAAGTGATGTTCCCCAGGGCTTGGTACTGGGGCCGGTTCTCTTTAATATCTTTATAAATGACCTGGACAAGGGGTTTGAGTGCACCCTCAGTAAGTTTCCAGGTGACACTAAGTTAGGTGGGACTGTCTATCTGCTTGAGGGCAGGAAGGCTCTACAGAGAGATCTGGACAGGCTGGATCAATGGGATGAGGCCAATGGTATAAGTTCAACAAGGTCAAGTGCCGAGTCCTGCACTTGGGTCACAACAACCCCATGCAGCGCTAAAGGCTTGGGGAGGAATGGCTGGAAAGCTGCCTGGCAGAGAAGGACCTGGGGGTGTTGGCTGACAGCCAGCTGAATATGAGCCAGCAGTGTGCCCAGGTGGCAAAGAAGGCAAACAGCATCCCGGCCTGCATCAGGAATAGTGTGGTGAGCATGACTAGGGAAGTGAATGTTCCCCTGTACTTGACACGAGTAAGGTCCCACCTCAAGTACTTTGTTCAGTTTTGGGCCCCTCACTACAAGAAAGACATAGAGGTGCTGGAGTATGTCCAGAGAAGGGCAATGAAGCTGGTGAGGGGTCTGGAGAAAAAGTCTCATGAGGAGCAGCTCAGGGAACTAGGGTTGTGTAGCCTGGAGAAAAGGAGGCTGAGGGGAGACCTTATCGCTCTCTACAGCTACCTGAAAGAAGGTTGTAGAGAGGTGGGGGTCGACCTCTTCTAGCTAGTAACAAGCAATAGGACAAGAGGAAATGGCCTCAAGTTACACCAGGGTAGTTTTAGGATGGAAATTAGGAAAAAGTTCTTCACAAAAAGGGTTGTTAAGCATTGGAACAGGCTGCCAATAGAAGTGGTGGAGTTGCTATCCCTGGAGGTATTTAAAAGATAGGTAGATGTGGTGCTTAGGGACATGGTTTAGTGGTGGTGTTGGCAGTGTTAGGTTGATGGTTGGACTTGGTGATCTTCAAGGTCCCTTCCAACCTAGACAATTCTATGATTCTGTGAAAACTGAAAAGCCCAGTGTCTCCATCTCTCTGGCTTAATGCGCTTAAAAGCATTAAGTATATGAAGTTTAGCTTTTGCCCTTTTCCTATCATTTCCTCTTGGCTAGTTCAGGTTGTGCCTTCTTTGACTTGATGGCTTCAATGGATTTTTGGACTTTTTATTTACAAATGACACAGGGAGCCTGGGGAACTAAATCCATCTGAGTACTACTCTGGAAAATGGCTTGTCTGAAAGGTAGGTACTGCAGGGATAAGTCTAGCCACCATTTTTTCAGATTTAACCCTTTATACAAAACTGTTTTGCTTATGCATTTAAAATTGCTCTTTTCCCCTTTCTGTGTAAGACACATGCACACACACACATGCATGCATGAAGATAGACACGTGTACATAGAATCATAGAATTGTTAGAGTTGGGAGGGACCTTAAAGATAATGTAGTTCCAATCCCCCTGCCATGGGCAGGGACACCTTCCACTAGACCAAGTTGCTCAAAGCCCCATCCAACCTGGCCTTGAACACTTCCAGGGATGGGGCAGCCACAACTTCTCTGGGCAAACTTGTTCCAGTGTCTCACCACCCTCCGAGTAAAGAATTTCTTCCTAATATCTAATCTAAATCTAACCTTTTTCAGTTTAAAGCCATTACCCCTCGTCATATCACTACCTTCCCTGATAAACAGTCCCGCCCCATCTTTTCTGTAGGCCCCTTTTAGGTACTGGAAGGCTGCTATAAGGTCTCCCCAGAGCCTTCCCTTCTCCGTGGTGGAGAACCCCAACTCTCTCAGCCTGAACGAGATGGATGTGTATATGCGCACATGCAAACACGCTTTTGACAGGAGTCTACCTAAATCCTGGGAAAAAAGCAAATATCCTTTTCCTGTTAAACTGAAATGTGTTCCGCAGTCTGCCACTGTTTTACAAGGTAGATTTTAAGAATTAAGAAGAAAAAAATAAAACCTCTAGGAAAAAAATGTAAGCCCTCAATCTAGTCAGTGCCAATTAAAAGGGAGCCTCTGATGCAAATGCCACATCAGCACCAATTTTGTCACTTAAGAACTTTAAGATCAAAAGCAATTACCTTCAATAGCACCTTGTTTTTATGTGTCTACCCTTCATAGCCTTGGCTAGTAACTCGGCCTACACCATAATTTACACTGACATCTAATTTCAGTGGATCTGCAAGCAATCTAACTGAAGATGCAGATACTGAAGAGTGAGGAGTCCTGCTTTATCACTGCAGACATAAAGATTCATTATTTTTTGCCAATTCAGAAAGCGAGTCTTATGGGAATGAAGGTTTTTTTGTGTGTGCGTATCTGTCTGTTTTGCATATCTCATTACTTGAATTATTTCCTGGTTTAGGCAAATGATTGCTGCCTTTAACTAGATGATTAAACACTCTAACAGCTCACAAAGAAAAAACCCAGCCAAGTACTACTAGCATTGAGTAGATTTACCATTTTCAAGTGTCTCTGCAAAATAAGAGCAAAAGAAAAAGAGAGCATTCATTGCTAATCGTATTCTTTGAAGTATGGTAGAGACCTGGCAATTTTATATTGTGCATGAAAGTCACAGTATTAGACTAAGATTATTTTAAGAAACACTTTTATCATTTTCTAACTGACAGAAAGGGCAAGTCTGCCAGCCATGCAGCTTGATGTTTCCTCATGAAACAATGAAAGAACCCTACAATGATGTGATTAATGACTTGCATCCACTTTCTCTGATCCCCAAACTTGAATATAGAGAACAGAGCCGATCTTTGCGTTATTATCCAGCCTTCTATTCAGACCAGGCTAATACCAGCACAATTTCTTTTGCGATGCTTGTTCCCCAAGCCAAGGAATTTGCATATCACAGAGAATAAGGTTATGTAACCCAGTTGTTGATTTTGATGGTGCAAAAAGCTGTCAGGGTTGTTTTTGTCACAAATAGCGTGGTTTAAAAGTAAGTGTTGTAAAAATGTGTGTTCTTGCTTGTTATTTTACAGTATGCAAAACTGCTTAATGGTGTAAATACATAATTAGTAAGAGAAATGTTTGCAAGTTGTATGTAATTATGTACCTTTTCAATTAGTGTTGTGCAGATGGCGAAACAAGACAACTGTCACAAAAGACAACACTCACTTCTCTATTTGAAAATACAATTGCCCTTACAGCTCTCTTTCCCAGACTGATTTGAGATTGTTGTAGGTCACTTCCATACAAACTCCTGCAGAACCATTGCAAATGCCATAAATCAAAAGTTTAGGTGACTTTTGCTTTTGGTTCATGTTCTTAAAGTCCACCAGAGAAAGTGACCCGTTTCAAATTGGACCTAAAGACAGAGAGCCTGAACATCAAAGGACACTCAAATCTGACAAGCGTTGCATAAGAGCCATGATGCTGAGGGCAGTTTATGTGCTCAGCACCTGACTTATCACTTTTGTCCACTCACACATAAAATGATCACCAATGGGGAGAAAGAAAAAAGAGAATGTGCTGTGAAGAGGGAGAAGAAACATGGAAAGAAGTTCCTACTGGTGCCCATTGCAAAAGTATTGGCTGCAGGTTCTTAGAGTACAAACCAAAATGATGAAGGGATAAAAAAAGACAGTTTTACCGCTTTAGTTTCTTGCCATTTTTCCATGATGGGACTGAAGGTTTTCTAAAGCATAACCTGAGGCACAGAAGTTATAGCAAACAAATAAATACCAATGCAGATGAATATACAAAACCGACACAGTCAGATTCCTGAGCTCCTAGTAGTTAATCTTCTACTGTAACACCGCTGAATTGGCAAGAGTGGAATTGCATTTGGAAAGTTCAAGCATTTTTAATCCTGCTGTATATATCGAGCTATTAATTCTAAATTATAGGGAAAAAGCACTGATTCGATCAGAAGAAACATTAGCACTTTCCCTACAGAAAGTATTCTATCTAGTGTCATTTAAGCAACCCTAGTTTATTTAGTCAAAGGAGTAATAAAATTAACTTAGACACCAACAGTCCAAACCAAGGGCATTTGGGACCAAAAAGTGATTTTCAGTATGTCTTTTCATCCTCTAGGCGTTATCCTGTCTGCAGGGAAAACGCTATAGGTATGAAAACTTAAATAGCATCGGTTCTAACTGCACCTTTCATACGTATAGAACTTCTTTTTGCCTTCCTGGAGGGCTGGAAAGTCAGTCACAACCATGTGACAGACTCACAGGGATGGCTTGCACCTGGTAAGCAGGAAGAACACATCCCACCCACTGCCCCACACCTCCACAGTCCCCACCAGGGAACATGTTCCAAATGGTCTCACTTGTCTCATCAGACTTCATTAACCAGGAACAAATGCTCTCGCCTTTCTTTAAGTGGAAGCTTTGTCTGGATACAAGGCAGCTTTCTCAGGACTGAGGATATTAAGGCAGAACAGAGAGCAATGTCCATTTCACCTTCCTTGATTGACTTTTTTACAGAAATGAAGGTCCTGAGAGCTCTGAAGGATGGCAAGGTCTTTACATCATTCTCTGGTGAACTGTCAGTCTTTCCCTGTGCTTGTTAGCTCTCCATTGACTTCTAATAACCTTTCTGAGACACCAATTTACTCCATTAGAACAGGAACTTTCTACATGAGATTTTCACAGTGTTTGGGATACAAGTGAAGGGTAGTTTTATACTCCTGGTTTCAGAGGATACAGACATAGAGGAAACTTCCTTGAGCTTTCTAGACAATCAGACTTAATCTACTACCTCCCAGAAATTGTTCCAGTTCAAGTTTCTGAAGTTGGAAATTTCAGTTTCAAGTGTATTTTTTGTGTGTATTTTTAATGTAATTTAAGGCAGCTGTGATAACTTCTTGCAGTAATATTTTGTATGATTAGCTCTTCACTGCCAGCCCAAAGATGACCTAACATTTTTGACTCCAAAGCTCGTTGCTGAAGAAACTTTTCAAGTACAATATACAGAAACATCTGGACCTTTTTGTTTCTTGACATAATTCCAGGTATCTTTTATTCTCTATAGTAGTAAAATGAAGTCTCCATCTGAATGCAAATCTGATTCAGGGGTTTTATAAAAATCAGCCCTGATACCAGCCTTTCCTGAAAATAATTTCTGATATAAACCAGTTCCCTTTTATCTATTACTTTCTTTTTTTTTATGCTGTTACTTTCTTTTTTTTTTCTTGACTCTCTGTCACACTGCTAATGTACAGTACAACTACACCGCCTTTATGATTATTTATGGTTTTCAGAAGAAAGCCACTACCTACTTCCCATCAGGATTTCTGTTCTTCCATTTCTCTTTTCCGGCCGTTACAGCAGTTTAATGTCCTGTACTGGTGACTCTATTTTCTCCACTTTGTTGTCCAGGCTTTTGCAATAATCTAGGAACTGTTAAATGGTTTCTCTCAGAACTCATCCAATTCTTATGTGAATTAAGTACAGTAACTTTCATTAGCTGTATTGAATTCCATTCTCATTTATTTTCATATTGCTGTACTTGTTTTGTTTTGGTTTTGTTTCATTTTGTGGGGGGATTTTTTTGTTTTATTATTCATCTTCCTACCTTCCATACCTTCTCATCCATTATTGCAATCTTGTTTACCTGGTTTTTCTTTTCTCCGTGTACTGAAAACAGGTGTGAATTCTCTCCCAACAATATTCTTAAATTCCATGTTGTCTCTTAAGACCTCTTTGTGCTGATTTAAGACCTGTCTGCACTCCAAGGGTTTAGCAGAAGTCAGTCTGATGAGAAGGCGTAGAGACAGCTTTTCTGTTGCAAAATTCTTGATAGACCTTTAGGGCTCAGGCCCTTCAGGGACCTACTCATATCATGTTGCATGCCCAAAATCCTCTGGCAAGGCAGCTCATTGCTTTGCCACTTCCTAAGCTGGTCTGTGAATGTTTCTGAAAGGTCTTAGGTACCTATTAGGTATCTTTAGCATTACCTTGGTGGAACAGGCAGTAATCTGGTTTTAATAATCATCAAGTGTGTGAAACATTCGCTTGCCTGTTTCCCAGAGTTACCCCTGTAGCCAAGAAATGTTAATATAGAATAAAGTAAGTACTTATAAAATCCAAATATGAACAGCTTAGCTACTATTTTTAGAGAAAGGAGCACATACATAAAAGAAAATCTGTATGTTATCTCATCCCCAAAAGGTTTCTTTCTTTCTTTGATCAAACAAGGGGTCAGGAAGGTTAGATGGACTTGCACACACAAGGATTTATTACATGAAATCTTTCTCCAACATTATTACTTTTACCGAAGAGAGTTCTTATTTTAGGGATACATATTACCGTAGGTGCTATCAATTTTCTCCAAGTTTCTCTTCAGATTCAGATCTGGAGACTTCCTGTGAACTCAAACTTGACTTAGATCCTTTTCTGAACAGACTGCTGAAAATTATTTACTGGGCTAATTAATTTTCAGAATGACTGATGTTCTTTGCTTGTAATTTTTAAAGCCGCTGATTATCTAGGTGTTAGAGTGACTATCCCAGTTCATAACTAATCACGAATATACAAATCATTAGGAAAGTGCTCCTTTCCCCCAGGTGAGTCTGAATCAACAAGCAAGTCATCATCATCATCTTCATCATCATCATCAATCCCCAAGTTTTCTTTCTAACAGAAGCTGTAATTCTCCTTACTCTTTTTGTTTATTCCTGTCCTTTGCTGGAAAGTAAAGATTCCCCTAAAAGTCACTTCAGAGCCTACTTCTTTTAATATTCATTCCATACTTAGTATGATTGAATGATTTTGTTTGGAAGGGATCTCTGGAACTGATTTAATCCTACTCAAAGCAAGCTCAGTTTCAGTTTGTTCAGAACTGTGTTGAACCAAGCGTGACAATTTCCAAGGATGGAGACCCTGAAACTTGTCTGGGAACCTGTTCCAGTGCTTAATCGCTCTCACTATGAACATAGTTTTCCCTTGGTCCAGGCAAATTTCCTTTGCTACACCTTGTGACAATTCTCCCTCATGCTTTTTGCTTGTTAGCTCTGAGAAGAGCCTGGCTCTGTATTCTTTATAGCTCACTTTAGGTGGTTGAAGGCAGCAATCTAACCCCCCTTAGCCTTCTTTTCTCCAGGCCGAACAAATACATTTCTTTTGGTCTCTGTATGTCACGTGCTGCAGTGTCCCAAGCATCCTAGTCACCATTTGCTACTGGGAGCATCCAAAGCTAGACACTGTTTTGGATGGAGCTTCACAAGGGCAAAACAAAAAGAAATAACCACTGTCATACCTCCTTGCTACATTTTTGCTGTCCAGTATGCTGTTATCCTTCATTGCCATAAGGGTGCACTGCTGCCTCACATTCAACTTGCTGTCCACCATGCCCTTATCTGCAGAGATGATTTCTAACCAGTCACCTCCAGCCTTGTTGTCACCTGGGCTTACTGTCATTCCAGGTGCAGGACTCTGCCTTTGCCTTTGCTTTGTTCAACCTTCATTGGTCAGCTGCTTTTCCATCTGTCAAAGTCCCCTGCTCCCCCGCCCCCCAGCAGTGTATCAACCGCTCCCCTCCATTTGGTGTTGTACATGAACTAGATGATCCTTTCCAAAATGTGTTTAGTAGTATCAATCTTTGTACTAAGCTCTGAGGAGAGCCACTTGTAACTGGATGCCCGTTACACTCTGAGCTGTTGACCACAGTCCTGTGAGTGCAATGATCCAGCCAATTTTCCCCTCTCCTTGAAGTTTGCTCATCCTGTCTGCAGCCATTCAGCATGCCTACAAGAATGCTATGGGAGACTGTGTCCACAAAGCCTTGCTAAAGTCAAGGTAAATGACACACACTGCTTTCCCTTTGTCTGCAGAGCCGGTCATTTCATCATGGAAGACAATCAAGATTAATTAGGATAATTAAGGATAATTATAGATAAAGGATAATTATAGACTTTTCCCTACCTTCCATCTACTTCAGAACCACATTTTACATCCTTACTCTGGTGGTTAGTTTGCTATTCCAGTTTCTCGATCTGCACTGGTGACAGACTTATTAATTTTCTCTTCATAATTAGTCCCCAGTTGCATAGATTTGACTCTTCTCATGAATCTCAGGTACTCTATTCTCCGTTTTTTTCACCTCTTTTCCTTGCAAACTATGTATATCATTCACATTTCTCTTTGGGTTTTGGCCTCTAACTATACCTGTCTCCTGTTCTTCTCTTGAGAGTCTGCTTGCTTATTTCATTAGTTGCACTGCAGCTTCTGCTTGGCTCTTTTCATTATACTTCAGTCCTTCAAAGCTCTTTATGTAGAAATACATTCATAACTTGGGCGCATTTACCTTTGAGCAGATTACGGGCACAAATATTACTATATGCGTATTTGGCCTGGAGCTATGCACTTGCTTAATCATAGCTACTATACAGTTCAAAAATATACTTTGATTTACACAAACTGGGAACATGCTTTATATAGCTTATTGATAGGTAGGATAACACATTTAAAATTGGTTCACAAATATCATGTGCAAAAGATGGCATGCACACAAGCTGAAATGCTCTATAGTTTTGTAGTAGGGGAAAAATGCATATCTACATTTGCAATTTCAGTTGGTGGATGCCAAATTTGTATGCATATGCTGCACATGCACTTTTAGAAGAAAATAGTAACTTGCCTTACACCTTGGAGTTTTGGCAGGCTTTGATTTGCACCTAGGTAATTGTCTTAAACTGCAAACCTGAAGGATCATTTATAAATCTTTTAGATGGTGACCATAGCAGTATTTAGGTGTAAAAGAGATTATTGTAGTAAATGAATCTTGTCTAAAACCTAGCAGAAGAAAACTTGTTTGGCATTCAGTTAAAAGCATAATGACTTTATCATTTATCTTGACTCAGAATTTTGGCTGTAACTCTTCTGGCTCACACAGTTGCAAAAGGAAAAAGGATACATGCTCCCCCTCCTCTCTATTTCTTATCCAGAACCAAGCAATTATGTTTTAGAGGAAACCGTTTAAAGGACAACCAATTTCTCTGCAAGCATCTAGGCCTCCAGCAGTTTAGCATGAGTCTTGCTGCAATGACATCTGTAAATGTGTATCATCGCTGCAGTGTGCCTCCTAGTGTTTTCTATAATTCTGTGGCAGAAACCATACTACTAACTGCCTGCTGCGTTCAATACTGTATTAAGGTAGTTACTGCCTTAATGGACATAGTATGCTTACCAAAACCGGAATGCCCGGGAATTTAGGTAGACACTTCTCTCTCTGTGTGTGTGAATGCAAACTGCTCAGACTTATGTGTTTTTATCTACACAAGAATACATAATTGAAAGAAATGGAAAGATTTTGACAGATGTATAAAAATTTATTTCTCAAGAGACAAATACCTCACGGCATGCACAACATTCTGATTGTCCAGTGTATTACTTTTGAAACGGATACCTTCTTTTCTCCTGACTGAAGAACTGTTTCAGTAAAATAGACTTCTCCCTCACAGAAGTGGATTATGATAAACAGATAGAAAGAGCTGCACTTAGCTCATAGGTTACCTTTCAAGTAGCTTGATACTCCCATTGAGCATTCCTGTCTTTAGAGCTGATAGCATCTGGAAAGTGGGTGGCAAACATCCTACTGTGGGTACCTAGCATCCTATTCTCTCTAATTAAGATAGTGTATATGGGTTCAAACTGTTTGTGTCTGTGCAGGGAGGAAGGCATTCTAGCCCATACTGTCTATATGTATCTGTCAGAGTTGTTGCATTACAGCCTACTTCTAAATGATTCATATGCAGGACCAGAACTAAAGTCCACTGATCTCACTGAATGCCAAAATAGACATGCAATACCTGAAACCAGACAATAGCTGAATACAGCTAAAATGCAGAAAGTTTCTTGTGGAAGTGTTGTCAAAAGGAATCTACACAAGGTAGAATAGAATGCAAATATTTTTCTGTGTTTTAGAACACATATTAATCACAGGATGGAAAGGAATATTAAAATTAAAGAATTGTAGCATCCATTGAGTATTAGGTTTTAATTTAGCTGCTTTGTCTATACACTTGATCATACCTTTTTTAATGACCAGATCAAATACAATTTTTTTTCCCAGACAGACTACTCTTGTCTTAAACTTGAACTCTTACACCCCTAACTAATCTAATTCCATTCTCTCACCTCATTTTCCCCTCTTTTTTCTGTACTTTTCCACCAAAGAAAAACTGAATGCTGAGTTTGGAATTATTTTTTTAAGAAAGAAGTCATCCTGGTACTAGCTCAGTCAGAGCTAGTCTGATCAAGAATGTTGGTCAGAACAGAATAGTTTGGTAAAAGTTCTGAGCATCTCAAAACAGGTTTGTATGCTGGGAAATATTGAGCAGCTTTAGCAGTAGGTTATGCTTCCAGCACTGCTTATAGTGTGCCTAGTCAAAACCAGAAGAGGAAAAGAAATAGTTTAAAAAGCAAGCAAATCAAACTCAAATAGTGTCAGTCTTGAGGAACACATAATGTTGAATACACCATTACCATTTACCTAGGTGCTATTAAGGTCAATGTTTTTTCTGCCAATTCTAGTAAATCACTTCAGATTTATTAAAAAAGAGAAAAATGGTGTAGTTGTCCAGCAAAGAAAATAAATAATCGGTGATTTATAAGAGGTGAGAAAGTCAACCTGAATGAAGTCCAAGTGTCCCCTGAAATCTCAACCAGTGCTGTAACAAACCGGTGTTAGAAGCCTTTCCAGGAAAGGGATAAGGAAAAGAAAGTGTGCTCTCAGCAGAAAGAAGTGAAGCACATACTGATTCAGCTGGGTTGTGGGTTTTTTATCTGTGGCAGACTATGAGCTTAATGACAGTGAAATGATGATTAGTGGGTCATCAGGCTGATGCTGAAATCTATGAATGCCCAAGGGGAATAGTCTAAGTTTTCCTCCTATATTGGATAAGTAGGCCAAGATAAATCCCTTGTGACTACTATGAGAAATGTATTTAAAGACAGAGAGGCAAAGACAAAAACCTGTGTGCATTGCTAGCCTCACACTAGCCAAATTTGTATTTTCTCATGTTGACATAAACTTTGGATCTAATAAAAAGTTGAAAAAAGGAGTGTAAGAAGAAAACTGCATAAGAAATGTTGGAAATACAGTTGAAATTAATAGAAAACTTGTTTTGATGGAAGCAGATACAATGAAATTATTTTTTTGGAGCAGGTTAAGACCTCCAAGGTCTTGCTTCCTTGCTGGAGATGACGGAAGTCAGGGGTAGTTTACAGCTGTCTGAAATTTAAACTGAAAACTCAGGTCAGGTAACAAAACAGAAGGCAATATACATTTTCCTTTTGGATTGTAAATTTAGTGAATAACTTGACCAAAAAAAAAAAAAAGTTCAGCTGATCTGAACTTTTTACATATCAGTTGAAAATAGTAGCTCTCAAACCCTGCCAAAAAAAAGTCACTTGCAAGTAACTGGGAGGACTTGTATTTTCAAAGTGTAAGCTCAGATTTGTCGACTAAGGGCAGGGCTCGTGCTGAGAACTTTGATCTTGCATTCTGATTTAAGCTCATTTCTGCATCAAAGACATTGTAGTGCTGTGATGGATGGCTGCCGTCGGCTTGATTGGACCGTTGGATTACTGCTTGATTGCCCAGTATTGAAGAGCTAAACATAAAGCATACTGTCATCATTGCTGGGAATGCTTCTATTGACACAGAAATATTTATTTAGGATACTTATGCTATAGTTGAAGTATGACAGCAGGTCTTATGTTTCATCCACCTTTAGAATTGCGTGATGCTGGAAACCTGGAGGAGGAGCGACATAGGAGCCTTTACATGAGCTTGCTACTTTTGGACAGTCTTCCTTAACAAGAGAGTGATCTTCACAGAGGCAGCTACTGGCTTTCGGACTTCTACAAAGCGAAGAGGGAAAAAATGCTGGTTCTATTAAGTTGTGAGCAAATAGGTATTAACCTGGATACTTTGCAATCTTTTGGGCTTTCCTAGTTAACAGGATTTATGCTTCCTTTGCAAGATTTGTGTTTCTCTGATGCTAAAAGATACCATATTTCATACTGTGAGACCTAAGATGATGTCTTACTGCAGCAATGAATCTATGCAGATGACTGTAAGAGGAGAAACATAAAGTAGAGGCAGCTAATTCATTTTGAAACCTTCATATAATTTTACATATCAGCTTGAATCTGTATCTATTTAACAGTAGCATTTGCCTTTACCGTTTCATGTACGTGCTTCATTCCACGGGCATTTCGAGTGATTTAAATGACTACAGCCACATGAGCAGATTTTTGAATCTCAGGCTCCCTGTGGCTTTTTCAACATCTGTTTGCTTTTTATGGCTTTAATTCTTTTTCTTACAATGATTAAGAGGTGAGACTAACAAAACGCAAAACAAAGTCTTGTCCAGAAGCACTTAGGACCTGGTATGAAATGTAGCCAGGGACACATTCTTTCTACCTCCATAATCCACAAGAAAAGACAAATTATAAATGACAGTACTCCAGCAGACAGAACGCATGCAAGATTAATAAAAGTGGGACCGCTGATTAACTTGATCACTCCCTGAATGATGATATAAGAAGTCTGAGCAAGTGCCAGAGACTTATTTATTAAAAATGTTTAGGAGCATGATGTCAATTTTCAGTCTTTTCTGTTTAATGCACTTTACAGATTCAAATTCTGCAGCAGTAGTTTTCAAGCAAGTTTAAAATAGCACTGTAGTTTTAAAATGTACTTCTTCATAGTGTTGCTCTTGAGAATTAGGCTTAATTTTCCAAGATAAAAAAGTCACAAATGTTCATGCATCATTATCTGAAGTGTACGGCACACTTAGTTTTTATGTGGAAGAATAGTGTTAAAGAGCCAATTTGAGGAGTTGGATGAAACCATACCAGTAATAAATATGGATTGTTTGCAGTTGGAATAGGTTTTAAATTGGCTCCTTCAGTTTGGTGTTTTTTTTTTTTATTTGGGTTCTTTTTTTTATAATGAAAATGTTGCATATTTTAAGGAATAAATGCCATGTAGTATTGCTAATGAAAATAAAGAAAAGAAAGAGATAATTAAAAATTTCTTATGGGTTACTGCCTAGATATTACATGTCTAATTTTTATTTATTCTATAAAATACTGGTTTGGTTTTTTTTTTTATTTTATTTATTTTTTTCAAAGCACAAATGTCATTAAGTTACTAGAATCTTCTAACCAATTCATCTTTTCTGATATTTCAATGTCACAAATTCACTTTGAAAAAGCCATCTTCTTAAGAGCCTGAAGTTAAGGAATTAGTATTCTTTTTACCTTGGAAACTGTGAAGTGATGGAAGCCACAAAAACAAACAAAAAAATGACCTGCATTTAATAAATATATAATATTCAGAAAGAAGGTTAGGCAAGTTTTAGAGCTTATTTTGGGGATAGACCACTTAATGGATAAGAAATTGGCTGAATAGTCACACTCAAAATAGTTGTGGTCAAAGGCTTGATGTGATTGTAGCAAGCAGTGACGAGTGGCATTCTTCAGGGGTCAGTACTGGGACTGGTACTGTTTAACATCTTTGTCAGCAACTTGCACAGTGCGATTGAGTACCCCCTAGCAAGTTTAAAGATGACACCAAGCTGTGTGATGTGGTTGACACGCTGGACGGAAGCGATGCCATCCAGAGGGACCTGGACAGGCCTCAGAGATGGACCTTTGTGAACATCACGAAATTCAACAAGGCCAACTGCAAGGTCCTGCAAATGGGTTGGGGCAATCCCAAGCACAAATACAGGCTGGGTAGAGAATGGATTGAGAGCAGCCCTGAGGAGAAAGACTAGGGGGTGTTGGTTGATGAGAAGTTCAATATGAGCTGTCAATGTGCGCTTGCAGCTCAGAAAACCCACCATATTCTGGGTTGCATCAAAAGAAGTGTAGACAGCAGGTTGAGGGAGGTGATTCTTCCCCTCTGCTCCGCTGTGGTGAGACCCCACCCGGACTACTGTATCCAGATCTGACACCCCCAACAAGGACATGGACATGTTGGAGCAAGTCCAGAGGAGGGACACAAAGATGATTAGAGGGCTGGAGCATCTCTCCTATGAAGACAGGCTGAGAGAGTTGAGTTTGTTCAGCCTGGAGAATAGAAGGCTCTTGGAGGACCTTATAGCAGTCTTCCCATACTTAAAGGGGGCCTATAAAAAAGGAGTAGAGGGATTCTGCCCCTCTACTCCACTCTCATGATACCCCACCTGGAGTACTTGCATTCACCTCTGGAGTCCCCAACATAAGAAGGACATGGACCTTCTGGAGCATGTCCAGAGGAGAGCTACGAGGATGATACGAGGGCTGGAGCACCTCTCCTATGAGGAGAGGCTCAAAGAGTTGGGGCTGTTCAGCCTGGAGAAGAGAAGGCTCTGGGGAGATATTATTGCAGCCTTCAAGTCCCTAAAGGGGGCCTACAGGAGAGCTGGGGAAGGACCTTTTACTAGGGCATGTAGTGATAGGACGAGGGGGAATGGCTCTAAACTGGAAGAGGGCAGGTTTAGACTAAACATTAGGAAGAAATTTTTCACTTTGAGGGTGGTAAGGCACTGGAACAGGTTGCCCAGAGAGGTTGTTGTTGCCCCATCCCTGGGGATGTTTAAGGCCAGACTGGATGTGGCCTTGAGTAACCTGGTCTAGTGGGAGGTGTCCCTGCCTATGGCAGGGCATTGCAAATAGATGATCTTTAAGGTCCCTTCCAACCTAAACCATTCTATGATTCTATGTAGTTCTTCACTTTCTGCTTTCTCTGACCAAACTCTTACTCAAGACTTAACTATTCATAAATATTGTACCAGAGAACCAGCTCCCTGGACAACAGAAAATAAAGGGTTTTGTGTTCTGGAGCCAGCCTTCCTCCTTGTTGTGGTTTAATCTCAAGAGGCAACCAGGACCATGCAGCAGTTCACTCCTCCCCACTTCTCCCCCCCAGTGAGATGGGGAGGACAACTGGAAAAAATAGGAAAACCTGTGGGTTGAGACAAAGACAGTTTAATAGAACAGTAATGGATGAGAAGATAATAATAACAATAATGATAAAAGAATATAGAAAATCACGGAATCACGGAATTTTCAGAGTTGGAAGGGACCTCTAGAGATCATCTAGTCCAACTCCCCTGCTAAAGCAGGATTGCCTAGAGCACATTACTCAGGACTGCATCCAGGCGGGTCTTGAAAATCTCCAGAAAACGGGACTCCACAACCTCCCTGGGCAGCCTGTTCCAGTGCTCTGTCACCCTCACCATAAAGAAGTGTTTCCATGTATTTGAACAGAACTTCCTGTGTTCTAACTTGTGCCCATTGTTCTAACTTGTGCCCATGTGTGATGAGTGATGCAATGAGTGATGCAAATGAGTGATGCAATACAATTGCTCACCACCTGATGATCAATCGTCCATCCCATCCCAAGTAGCAATTGCAAATTCCTGCCCCCTGGCTATAAGCATGATGTCTATGGTATGGAATATTCCTTTGGCCAGCTTGTCCTGTCTATAGTCCCTCTCAGCTTCTATGGAAAGCTGAAAAAATCCCTGACTTAATATAAACATTACTTAGCAAGAACTAAAACAATATGTGTTATCAACATTATTCTCATACTAAATTCAAAACACAGCTACTAAGAAAAAAATTAACTCTATCCCAGCTGATGCCATGACATTCCTTCTAATGGTGGGCCTGGTTGGAGGAGGTCTCAGTAACAGAGTTCACAGTATCACAGTATCACAGTATGCTAGGGATTGGAAGGGACCTCAAAAGATCATCTAGTCCAATCCCCCTGTCAGAGCAGGAACACCTAGATGAGGTTGCACAGGAAGGCGTCCAGGCGAGTTTTGAATGTCTCCAGAGAAGGAGACTCCACAACCTCCCTGGGCAGTCTGTTCCAGTGCTCTGTCACCCTCACTGAGAAGAAGTTTCTTCTCAAATTTAAGTGGAACCTCTTGTGTTCCAGCTTGAATCCATTACCCCTTGTCCTATCATTGATCGCTACTGAGAAGAGCCTGGCTCCATCCTCATGACATTCCCCCTTTATATATTTATAAACGCTAATAAGATCACCCCTCAGTCTCCTCTTCTCCAAACTAAAGAGACCCAGCTCCCTCAGTCTTTCCTCATAAGGGAGATGCTCCACTCCCTTAATCATCTTAGTTGCCCTACGCTGGACTCTCTCCAGCAGCTCTCTGTCCTTCTTGAACTGAGGGGCCCAGAACTGGACACAATATTCCAGATGCGGTCTCACCAGGGCAGAGTAGAGGGGAAGGAGGACCTCTCTCGATCTGCTAACCACCCCCCTTCTAATACAGCCCAGGATGCCATTGGCCTTCTTGGCCACAAGGGCACAGTGCTGGCTCATGGTCATCCTGCTGTCCACCAGGACCCCCAGGTCCCTTTCCTCTACACTGCTCTCTAACAGGTAGCTCCCCATCCTATACTGGAACCTGGGGTTGTTTCTGCCCAGATGTAGGACCCTACACTTTCCCTTGTTGTATTTCATTAAGTTATTCCCTGCCCAAATCTCCAGCCTGTCCAAGTCTCTCTGGATGGCAGCACAGCCCTCCGGCGTGTCAGCCACTCCTCCTAGCTTAGTGTCATCAGCAAACTTGCTGATAGTACACTCAATTCCCTCATCTAAATCATTGATGAATATATTGAATAATATGGGCCCCAGTACCGACCCTTGAGGCACTCCACTGGTTACCGGCCTCCAACTGGACTCTGCCCCATTGACTACGACTCTCTGGCTTCTCTCCTTCAGCCAGTTCGCAGTCCACCTAATTATCCGGTCATCGAGTCCACACTTCCTCAGTTTAGCCATGAGGATGCTGTGGGAGACCGTGTCAAATGCTTTACTGAAGTCAAGGCAGACCACATCTACCGCTCTGCCATCATCCATCCACCTCGTTATTTCCTCATAAAAGGCTATGAGGTTGGTCAAGCATGACTTCCCCTTGGAAAAGCCATGCTGACTGCCCCTAATAACCCTCTTATCCTTGATATGCCTTGAGAGGGCACCAAGGATAAGCTGTTCCATCAGTTTCCCAGGGATGGAGGTGAGGCTGACCGGTCTATAGTTACCCGGGTCCTCCTTCTTGCCCTTTTTGAAGACTGGAGTGACATTTGCTTTCCTCCAGTCCTCAGGCACCTCGCCCGTTTCCCAAGACTTGGTAAAGATGGTGGAGAGTGGTCCAGCAATGACTTCAGACAGCTCCTTCAGCACCCGCGGGTGCATCCCATCTGGACCCATTGATTTATGGATGTCCAGGTTGCTTAACTGGTCTCTGACCCAGTCCTCATCAACTAAGGCAAACTCATCCATTGACTTGACTTCATCTTCATCTGGGGTCTCAGCGGAACAGGACTCCTCAGGACAGCCCTTGACAGAGTAGACAGAGACAAAGAAGGCATTCAGTAGTTCTGCCTTCTCTGTATCTTCTGTCACCAGGGCACCTGGTGTTAAGTTCTTTTACCCCAAAATCCTTATTAGAATTTTAACTAGAATTTCCTCTATGGTCTAGATTAAAATATGGATTCCTTCCTTTCCAGAAACTGCTGTCTGGAAAAAAGAGCCCTTTTCAGAGCCCTTTTGAAGGCATAAACCTGATGTTTTTATTTCAACTTCCCACAGCCCTAGGCCTAAGCCCTAATCAGCATCCAGAAGAAGAAAATTAAAAGTCCTTTTTATCTTTCTGAAACCTTCATTCTAGACTGGTATCATTTGCCGGACCAAATACTGAAACTGGGTCTTCAGGATCTGCTGCTTGTATTAAGAATTCCCAACTTACTAAGGAATAAACCTCTGGCCATAAGGTCATGAGCTTTACAGTAGCTCGAATAAATCTAATTCCTTGGCTTGTCCAGTCCATGACCTTAGCCATAACTATGACCCCATTCCTAGGTTCTCAAATAGAATAGAGAGATGGACAGGGGAAAAAAAAAAGATTAAGCTATTTCTTTTTGCCTCGGTGGAACAAAATGTCTCAGTGAGTGCTGAAGGATAAAGAAACATGAATTTACATTCATGGCTTCAGGCCCTGCTCCCAGGAAAGTTAACATGAACCACACAGCTCTACTCATATGCTAATAGCTTTGACATGTTTACAAGAACAGAACAAAACACCAACAAAACATATCTTCCAACATGAAAAGAACCTTTCTTCTATGTTGGCTCCCTGAGACCTACTGCCATGAGGTGTTCTGTAAACCTCAGCAGAGTTAGCATCCTAAGTTTGTGCTTCACTGTGGCAAACCCATATGTTAGGAAAAGCAAAAAATAAGATGTTGATTTATGATTCAGGTATTGGAGGATCCCTCAGTAAAACTCTCTCACCATGCTTTGCTCTCAGAAACTTAAACAGAACTCAAATAGTAGAGCACAGTAGAGTTCGTCTCTACTTGCTCCATCAAAAGAAAATAGAAATAATAGAAATAATTTCTCAAAATAGGTGGCTGAACCTTTCAGAATCAACCAAAAAGACCGGGTCTTCATCTTAAGAGGAAACAATCATAAGGATGGTTAAGGAGTGTATAAATTTATAGGACTAGAGGGCAATTTTCTGGCACTGATTTGTATCAAAGGTCAGTGAAGGCCCATTCACTCTCTTTTCTACCCTACCCATGCTAGAGTTTAAAAATATCCCTAAGACCTGAGATATAAAAAATTGAGCAATTCTTTATGTCTGGCATGGTGTCTCATCCTAGGTGTCTCATCACAGAAGCCTTGTAAACTGTGCAATTATAGCAATAGTCTGCACCTGAGAATAACAGGACAGTAGGGAAACTGATGTCCTTTGTTACCATGCCTGTCATCCTAACCAGAACCATAACCATAACCCTATGTCTGCCAACACATGAGAAGTTTCTTGTTGGACTAGAAGAAAATATTAGCCTCTTCTGGAATGACTGCCAGGAATTCTGCCAGGAACTCGCAGTTCATCACTTCCCCAGGTTTCCTGCACTTAAAAACATACTGCATAGCCTCCAAGGCAGCTTAAGGCAAAATATAAATTAAACTGCTTCTGGTTTTAGTCCAGAGGTCAGGCCAGAGCCAACATAAAATAAATTTCTCAGACACTATTGTAAGGTGATGCCAATTCATGATTGGTCCACTGTTAAGTTTAGCCTTATTCCACAGGCCTCTGTTGGGTCTTTTCTTCTTTTTTAGAGCAAGCCACAATTACAGGGGGAAGAATAGGAAAATAACCTTGACTCACAGGCTTTGGTAAGCGTAAGTCTGACTTCAGACGCAAACTGAAACTAAGCAAAAACCTAGAGACTCCAAAACAGATTTCAGTAAAAATATGATGTATTCCTTCCCCCCTGAATTGGGGCGTGCAGGATTTCAGGATGCCGCAGAAAAGTAGTGCTTCTCTATAATCCTAACATTAACTATTCACCAACAGCCATATTCCTCTTCTCAATATTCTATCTGCAGTTGTAAACTTAACTGTTATGCTATGCTTAAAAGTGAAGATATGCCACTCTCGGGTGGTGAACGAAATAGGAATTGCATTTTCTCCATAGCACTAGATCATATTTTATGTTCCTGAGCCTTGAAAGGTCCAGTAATAAAGTAGGCACTTCATTCACTCTCCTTTCTAATCCTAACCCCAGCTATAAATTTAGTAAAAGGAGCCATCTTGGGAAAATGACTCACCCTGACTCATCCTTTACTATAGGTGTTCTAGTTATACAGAGACCCTATACAAGGAAGAAAATGAAATAGGAGCTAATTTCTTGCTCTGACACCTGTTATCATTTTACATCACTGCCAGGATTAGGGGTAAAAAATCCTAGAAGTCACTATGTTCTTCCTGAATCATTCTTTATCACCTCTGATGAAGTCCTGTGTAACCAGCAGGTTCCTGCTGTCCACGACTCAGCCTACCTAAGACTTAAACCAGGGTTTAACAGTAAACCGGAGAGCTCAAAGTAAACTACTGCTCTCTGGCTTGATTGAGGGGCTTTAGTCAGCAGTAATTTTAGCTCCTAACACACTGTTCTGGTTAACCAAAATCCAAAGGCTGCAAAGCTTGCTCTACCATTGTAATTTCTGGAATTAATTGTTCTAATATCTGATGTAAGGGAGTTGTAAAGGATTCCGTAATAAATCAATGTCTTTCTGTAATTCTGACCCAGTCGTCACCCTGCTTTTAGCAGTAATGTTTAGTCACTGTTGTTATTAGATTAGGGAAAAAAAATAGAAACCATCCTCCCTTCCAGAATCATTGCTCATCAATGGCCGATTAACCTTGTGGGATTCAGAACTTCTCAAGACCTCCTCTGTAATCTTAATTTAGGCTTAATGAAAGATTCCTAGTCAGGTGTCAAAACATACAAATTATTCTTCGTTTATAAAACCAACATTGTATAAGAATTCTTGCAGGATACAGCAGGAAAAACTCATGTCTCCATCATCTGGTAGCTACAGCATTGGATTCTAGTGCTGGACCACTAATATAGCGATAAACATTAGAGAAGGGACTGAGAAAAACTCTTTCTTCTGCCACCAGGATTCATTCTACCCCAGAACAAGCACCCACGCAGCTTTGGCAGAGGACAGCCTTTTGGCTACTGTCCTCCACAACTTCCACAGCCTTAAGAAAAACCCAGAGAATCATGTCCGGGTAGGGACAAAACATGAACCATTTCCTTTACTCATACTCAACTTTCTACAAAGCAAAAGCCACACAAGAGTGGAATATCTTATTTTTCTGAAGTTCACAACATAACTGGCTCAAGCGTAGGCTTAGCAACAGCAGATATTTTAGTCTAGTATCCAAATTATAGTGGAAAAGTAATCCAGATCATAGTGAGAAAAGTCATTCTCCTGGCACTAAGCCATTTTTTATCATAGCAAAATCTTTGGTGTGCAACAGTATACTATGCAACCCCTCTGTCATGGCCTTGACTGCACCACATGCCCTGACCCGCTTCGTCTGAGACCCTCACTCTCTACCTATGGGCCAGAAGCCCCATTTCAGCCTAGGTCCTGGCCCCCACTCTTGGGCTGAGCCATGCTGTAGGTAGAACCAAACCTGTTTCTGGCTTCTGGCTGTAATTCTGGATGGACCAAACTTCACCTTGCCTGATGATTGCTGGGCTACCAACAGAGCCTGTTACTGTTATCACCCCTGCCCTGCTTGGATACCACTGGGCTGTGTCCTGTCGGTGCTGTCACCGCCCGGGTTCACTCCTGGCTCCTCATCCCTTTGGGAGCAGTCCCGCTCTTGCTGTCCCCTGATGCTCTGTGCTCAGTAACCATAACCTTAATTCCAGTCCTTTCTCAGCTCATCTTTGAAGTCAGTGAAGTGTCTGGATACACCAAAAAACCAAAGTTTTCTACCTGTTATGAAGCTTTTTCTGTAAACCAAGCCCTTCAATCCCTTTAACCTATACCATGGACCATTCTTTTCTTCTTGAACCAGCCTTTGCTGAAGTTCAGCAGGCCTTGAAAATGGAGCTGCTTGGAATTTTAATCTATGCTCCTCACTGTAAGTACAAATTTAGTTTTAGCCTTAATAGTAACCCAATAAATGCATGTTAAATGGAGCAAATGGTTGTTTTCTCTTGCTGAACCTGGTCCTTGTACTGGCTCAGGGAGCCTGATGGAGTTCTGCAAGGAGTTCTGGTCTCTGCTGCTCCTCTGCCCGATCTCCCTCTGCACTCTACTCTCGGTTTACAGCAGTCTAGTCTGAAAAGAAAAAAAGAAATGTTATTTCCTTTCTGCATTTGTCTAGTTTGTGTCTGGATGTTGTGCAATGTAGTACTGAGACTAACTGTGCAGAATCTACTTTTCATAACCCTGTGTTTAACCACAGCACAAACTTCAAGCTAGTGATACCCCCTAACAATAATAGTTAATAATAATAAATAGCTAATAATAGTTTTGCAAAACTCAGCTGTGCTTGACCCAAGTCCCAGTTTTGAGAGATGCAGCTGCATGACCTTGGCTCAATTTTATTGAAAAAAATTTAACTTTGAGAGAGTGTGTCAGTTCTGCAAGGTAAGAAAAGCAAAAACCAAGTCAGAAGTGAAATCACTTGAGTCAATAATAGCAGTAGCTCAGGAGGAAAATACTGGCCTGAAGGAAAGATATAAAATTCTCAGAGAAAATATAGAGAGTAGGAGAATGGCAATTTAGCAAGATCAAGGATCATCCTGCTCCAGGCAGTAACTAAACCTGATACTTCCCAGCTGGCTGATGACTGCTGGTCAGCAGAGAGCCGTTGGGTGCCTGCACCAGGACCGTGAGCATTACAGTTTGTTCCAGTTATTTTCCATGTGTGGAAGATAATTATCTTGTATTCATTAGTTTTGTATAATCCTGCTTGCAAGTCCCCTTCTTTTACACAAAGGTGCCCAGATAGAAGTGGTTTTCTAAAAGGAAGAGTTATAAGTCTTCTAAACAGTAAGCAAAGCCCTCACTGTAAGAAAAAATCATACCAGGATATGTTGTAAGCTATTTCCCTTTATATCACCAGGACCAGTCTTCTGTTAAAAGGGCTTGCAAGAACCCAAATTATAGCCTTACCCTCTATAAATCTTATGTTTATGACAGCTTGGAGTTTAACAGAGAGACCTAGTAATCCTGCCTGACTTTTGAACAAAATAATAACCATTCTCCCTTTCTGGCATTTAACACTTACCTATCTCAGGGATGTTGCATGGACAAGTAACAAACAAAGTTCTTCAGCCCCTGATTTCTTAATCCTAATCCTAAACCTAATCCTAATCCTAATCCTAATCCTAATTCTAGCCACAGTCATAATTTAGGTATTGTCTGCTAGGAGCAGCTCTTTGTTGACTTTTAAGATATTGCTAGATCCAGCATTAAGTAATTCACTTCTAAAACTACTGATGGAGAGCGATTCACTCTCATGGGCCTCACAGATATGCCACAGGTTGTGGTTTTCTGTTACGGCATGCAGAAGATGATACTATAGGGTTGCTGAAATGGCGCTACAGGCCTGTGTTCATTCATCTGACATCCAACCTTGGGGCCTTTACTCCTTATCTACTGCAACCTAACTTAGATTTAACTACAGCTTGGGCACTCAGCTGAGAACTAAAGCCTTCCCCACCCCAGTATGACAGCAGTTGAATCTCCCAGATCTCTGAAAACTCTTCAGATATATGGAAATAGTGAGTGCTACAGAAATGGGTTACAGCTTCTGGCAGAGCAGATATATTGATGTTTACTGACAAAAGTTGGCAAAGTTAAACTTAATTTAAAGTAAATTTCAGCCCAACTGTTGGCCTCCTATTGGTGATAGTAAAAAGGAATAATACCTGATTAGTTTTGAATTTCCTTTTGGAATTCTTTTTACACTTCTTTTGTAGATCTTTTGTGTTTACCAGATCAAACAGTGACTTGAAAACCTTACCGCATTAGTCAAACTTGCAAAATTGAAACTTGCAAAGTCTCTCTCCTCTCCGTATATTACTTCTACACTGGCATTAGGCTCTTCATGAGATAGTTGCACATGTTGGTCTGCGGTGGAGTTATCCTGATATTCCATTGTGATTTCAACAAATCACATTTTTTTAAAAAAATTTATTCTTTATACAGAGTATAGCTCAGTATGATGTTTTTTAAGGAGTTCTTGACAGTAACAAAAGTAATTTCCCATTCATAATTTACACAAGCTAAGCCCAGAACAACCGGTCTAAAGAAGGCGACTCAATGACACTTTGTGCATTGCACCCATAGAGTACCATTGCAATTCCAACTCTTTCCCTGGGCTATGGATATTATTACATTGTTTAAGGTATTTTATTTCAGAAAGAGTTTGGAATAAGAAAAGTCTAGGATGGAAAATGTGGATATTCTGACCATTTGGCTCTCAGAGGTTGACAAGGATACAGCCATGCTATGTTGTGGTTGCTATGTTTTGTTGTATGTGTTCACCAAGTGGATATGCCTATTTCTAGTTCAGAAATATTTGAGCAAATGCATTTTTCTTTGTACAACTGCTAGGACCATAAAACCTTTTTAGCATATCAATAACTATATCCAATCTAAAGAAATGTAGCTGTTTGTAAATAGGAATATTTCCTATTTTTTCTATTTCTTTGAAGATAAATTTAAGTCCTCACAACTAAGGAGTACAAGTATTCACATGTGACCTTAATGACTTGTTACCAATAATAAATGGTAAATAGATGAAGTGAGCATTTAATGGACACCTTGAATTCTTTAGTGTTTAGAGACAGTATTGAAAGACATGGGGCAATAATTCAAAATGACTGACACAGGAATTAATCTTATTGTTCTCAACAATAGAATGAAAGTCTTTTTAGGGCAAGAACCATCTTTTTGTTCTCTGCTAGTACAGCATCTAGTGCAATGACATGTACATGCTTAGGGCTCTGAGGGGCTTTTACATTATAAATGATAATCATAATAATCTTCCAATAGCTGTATTAGATTTAATAAACCATTCTCAATCCAAACTCTAATTTAGAGATGTCATTATTGCATACCCTGTGAAAAGTCTACTGAGGGAATGTGGAGTGACTTAGTCTAGGAAAAAACCTAAACGTTTAATTAGATTTTATTGGCTTCTCATTCTTGACAGTGATTTCTAAGGTAATACAATAACTAAAAAGAGGGTGACATATCCCCCAAAAGAGACACACCAATGAATTCTGTGTATCAGCAAAGGGTTCATTGAAAAGGTCAATAGAAACAGCTGTGAGGAATGGAGAGTTCCTCTTTATTGAAATAGGGCAGACTTCTGGGAATGTGGTTGAGACAATCCGTTCTGTAGTAAGAGCACTAATTCTATAATGATGTTCCTACACCATGGAGGTTAGATATTGCAATATTAATGAGTTTCGATGAGTGATGGGAAAATCAGTAATGAAAAATTAAAACCTTAGCCCTCTGCTAGAAAAATCTCTTCCTTGAGAAACAAACTGGAAGAGATATACACCATTGTATATATAAAAGACCGCATGCTTATATAGGTGCATAAAATGAGTACATGTATACAAGAGATACATATTCTGTCATTCATTCTCTCTCATAATATCCAGTTATAAATGACCTAGAACAGAAGTAATGAACCCAAACTGATTTTTTTCTTAAATTATACAGAACTGCTTCAGAATACAGCCACAGAATAGTTTGGATCAGAAAGAAGACCTGCTCCATGATCTTAGCAGGCACAGAAGTGAGGCTGACTGGTCGGTAGCTCCCAGGGTCCTTCTTTCCACTGTTTTAAAAAATGGGCGTGATGTTTCCCTTTTTCCAGTCACTGGGGACTTCCCCTGTCTGCCACAACTTTTCAAATATGATGGAGAATGGCTTGGTGCTATCTTATTAGTAGTGTCTGGCAGTGGCATCAAGGAGTTAATGTTTAGGGTGCAGGTGAGTCTGGCCATGCTCTGGCCATTTTACTGTCCTTCCATCCTTGAATGTTGGATGAGGGGCATTAAAGGGTGTATCTCTGCCTATTCTTTTTAGTGTCTCTTTATGGACCCCTTTGCATAATCACAGAATGTTTGAGGTTGGAATGGACCTCTGGAAGTCATCTGGTCCAAATTCCCTGCTGAAGCAGGGCCACCTAAAGTCAGTTTCCTAGGATGGCTTTTGAATATCTCCAATGATGGAGACTCCACACCCTCCCTGGGCAACCTGTGCCAGTGTGTGTCACCCTCACTATAAGAAAGTATTTCCTTATGTCCAGATGGACCCTTCTGTGTTTCAGTGTGTGCCCATTGCCTCTTGTCTTGTCAATGGACACCACTGGAAAGAGCCCGGCTCCATCTTCTTTGTACTCTCCCTTCAGATATTTATCTACATTAACAAGATTACCCCTGAGCCTTCTGCAGGCTGCATAGTTCCAGCTCTCTCAGCCTTTCTTCCTAGGAGAGATGCTCCTGTCCCTTAATGATCTTTGTGGATAGTCCCTTCATCATCTTTGTCCACCAGGACCACCAGGTCCTTCTCTGCCAAGCTGCTTTCCAGCCAGCTGAGCAAACTCTTTGGGAACACAGGGTCAGATTCTAAGCAGTACAAGATACACCTTAGAGGTGTAAAATCTATAATATTGGTAGGAGCTCACTGATGCTGCTGCCAAGAATTGAGTGTGTAAAAAGATATAGCTTTCTAAATTTTAAATATTATTCCATCTCAAAAAAAAAAAAAGTATAATTTTACCTGTGGCCCAGAAATGAAGTTAATCTCAAACTGTGTCTACCCACCTATCCACAGCTGGCAAAAATAAAATGGCAGTGTAGAAACAGTGATACTTAATCACAGACTTGTCTTATAAACATGAAGCTCTGTTTCAGTTCTTAACACTTCACAACTCCTAGTTAGTAGAAACAGTCGGGAGAAATGACTCCCATCTGTCATGGCCAGGCAGGTGGCTGTGTAGCTTTTTCCTGGATATGGTCTGGTTGTAGAAACTAGGTATTTTAGCCCCCAAAGTTAAATCAGTTTCTGTGTGTAGTGAATATCCACATGGTAAGAATCTGAAGACTCCTATTTAGTGTGCCGGCACTTACCCACCTTGGTAAACTCACTGGAGGCAATGGCAGGCAGCACGTGCAAGATTCACTGCAGGAAGAAGGGCTTTCATTTGCAAAAAGAGAAACCTGACCACGGATGGAAAACATGACTTTGTTCTTTCCTTCAACATGGGTAGGAATTCAGGAATCTTGCTTTACCTAGCCAGTGTAAGCAGTTTACACAAGAAAAGTAAGAAAAAATTTAACTGATCAAATATTAGAGCATACTTAACCTAAGAAGTACCATTAGTTAAGTAACAATGGGTAAGCAAGGAAAAGACAATGCTTCACTGCAGGGGAGAATTTACTGATCCAGAAAACTACTTCAGTAACTTTTTTTCTCACATGAAAGGAACAACAAATAATTAAGTTCCCAATTTTAACTCAGTGGGTTGCCTTCCTGAAGTCTAACATTTTGCAAAAACAGAAGGAAATAAATGAAACCAGGATAAAACAGGGAAAAGGGAAAATGACTTAGGATATCTGGCACATCTTTCCAAACATTACTTGTAAATAGGACACAGCGCACAGTGCAAATTGAAGTAGTACAGGCAATCCCAACTTTTCTTATTATTTGACCTCTGCTATTAAACTGGTGGTAAACATTGTTAAAAGTAAAGCATGTAAATCCCCTCAGAGTCACCTCTGAGTCATTTTCCAGCACTATTATGCAAATAATACTTTCTGCTCATTGCAGTTTGTATTTGCGATATATGAAGGCTGAAGAACATCAGGGCTGAGTCATCTGCTTAAGAGGATCACACTATAAATGTGATGGATTGCAACATTTTGCAGAGCACAAAAGGTAATTGAGTGAAGTCAATTAGGAAAGTAGGAGGGCTTAGTAGAGAAGAAGGGAGCAATCTGTAAACTACTGTGACATCTTTTTTGACTAGGCTTTCCAAAACAGCTTAGTAGGCCATCTAGCCTTAGAATTTAAGGGATAATGGGAAGCAGTTTCTTTGCAAATTCTGGTCTTTGTACCTATTAAAAAATTGAAGGTCTGTTATTGTAGAGGGAGGAATGTAATTTTCAGAACAATGTAGGTTGTAAACCAATGCATTCCTTAGAAATGGGAGATGTTTTAAATGCTATTAAAAACAAGAGTTTATTGAATGTAGAGTCATACACTACAATAGTTGCTGTACTTGCAAATTAAAAACACCACTTCTTGCCTTGTTAAAATGTACTTAGAGACCAGCTCCTTAAAATAAGTTACTTCTCTTTGGTTAGGTCAGACAGTCACTATACTGTTGCTGGTTTCTTTACTTTCCTGTCCCAAACGGTATGCAAATTGCTTAAGTAGTCCTAGTTTTCCTCAGCATGTTTATAATTAATTGAGGAGACATGGCTGGGATCACCAAAAGAAAATCATTGCTTGAGCAATGAACTTTCCTTAAGGATACTCTTAGCATGCTTCTAATTAGAGAAAAAACATAACCCGTGACATACTGACACTTTCATCTTACATTTTAGAGGTATTATTTTACACCACCTGGTTCTCTAAGTTTTAATTTTGAAAAGCACTGTCTTTTTCATAATCTATAAATCAAACACTTCAAATAAAGGCTTAATGTTAAGAAGTAGTTGCAGAAAACCTTAGGACATCTAGTCGACAAGCTAACAAAACAAGAAAAAAAAAAAGCTGTAGTAAGATAGTTGTTACTGATTATTAAGCACCACTCTGTATTTTTAAAAAATTAATGAAGACACAAAATGGCATGGGACTCAGATGCCCAAATAACAAGTGATCTGGCAAGGAGACATATGACAGCTGAACTGAGGAAAGGAAAGCATCAATCTTTAAGCTTAAATCAAGAAGTAACTTTATTCTAAGGACTAAACGAATCCTTTTTTTTTCCAAAAGGATTTAAGGCATGAATGTGTCACCAGCCAAATGCAGGTTCCTTGTCTTACTGTTTGTGTATGGAAAGCTTACTTGGTTCTTTTCTGCAAGACAAGTGAAATAATATGAAAAATGGCCTCTTAGTTCTTCACTTCAGAAGATTGCTAGAGTTATGTATAATCTTGATGTCAAAACCTCTATGATTGTAACTCTGTAAATCATTTGAGTAAATAGTTCTTGATGAGACAACAGGATAGAAGGAACAAATGGACCTAAAACCAGGAAGCAAAGATGTTAGTGGGCTGATTGCCCAAGAAACTTGGCCATACCGTATGAATCAGATAAAGGTGTGCCCTTAAGTGAACTTGACTAATCATACTATGAAAACCACTCCTCTAGAAGTTAGGATACCCACCTCTTCTTGAAGACCCTCACCCAGTGAGCTTGTGCAGTAAAATTAAGAGACACCGTACCTTTAAATGAAGACGAGGACATTTCACACCAATCAACTTCAAAATAAGGAATTATGAGTACCAGTAAAAAGTTGATAAACAATGAATATGTTAATTATGGTGATTTACAATGTATAAATGGATGACTGTTTCAATGCTGTGTGTGACAGCTTTGCGGAAATACCCCCTAGAACCCGATTCTGCGCAGAATTGCTAATAAATAAATAATGCCTCAAGTCTGTGTGTTACTGGCTTGCACACCGGGTAAACGATCCCATGAGTTTTGGGTCAACAATCTGAAGCACAGGAATAGGCTGCACCTGTAACATTACAGATATATATTTGGGATTTTTGAGCGGGGTTTGCACTGGAGAAAATGTTCCTTGGTTTTGTTTTCTTATTAAAATATTAATCTTGATAAATGGAAAAATCCAAGCCCCAATTCTAAGTACACTTGGTCCTGGCACAACAGAAATTTTAGTGCTCTTCTGTAATGGTTATTTGCAAACTGAAAATCACAGTGCCTGTATGAGGAAAAAGGAAATCTGAACAAAAACCTTTGCTGTACTTTTTTATCAATAACTGTATCTTCATTGAAAAATTCCTATGCCGATTCTGCTTATGGCTCAAAAGATTATGTATAGGGTTAAGTAAGATTAGATCTGAGAATAACAATCAGCCTTTGCATAAGTATTTTTAGGATTGGAAAATGTATATTTGTGAATAAAATTTGTCTACATTCTCTGCTGCTCTGTGTCCACTTTTATTTAATAAATACATATCACAAGAGACTTAGGCCCCGTTTTTTTTTCCATTAATTTTTCAGCATTTAGCCCTCGGTGATTTTAATGCTTGAATGGGAAAGCATTCATCTGCATAATTGTTATCATTGTTGCCACTGCTACTACAACTGTTACTATTATTATTTCTTATTGAGATTTTATTCTTTTTGTTAGTATACATCTATAACCTGGAACCCATTCCAGTAAACTAGTTACAGTTACAATTCTTTCATGTAGTTACAAGCGACAGAGTACAAACCCCAAATATTTAAAGCTAGCTACTTAATAAGATTTTCAAAATTTCAGCACAAAACCTTCAGAGTTCATTAGAGAGTTTTTTTTTTTTACAATTCCCGTAAGTGTTCAGCCTTAAAAAAAATTACTCTGTAAATGTAAATGTTTTGCTGCCAATCTATATTATTATGTCCTTAACTACCTTTACAATCTGCGCTAAAGTACAGTGGGTCCATCTTCTCTGACTTTTCTGGGTAAAATTTGTGCATTTGAAATCTAAGGCAGTTTCTATGAAAAAAAAATATCAATCTTTGTATAGGATGAATGTCCACTGGTATTAGTTGAAGCTTTTTCTATACACAGACAACAGGATTTATTCTGTACTAAATATTCATTAATAGAAGCATATTTTTTTTTCCTTAACATTACCCATTAATGTGAGAGAAGGGGTGGAGAGATAATATAAAATACCACCTTCTCATTGAAGTCAAAGTAGCAGCTAAGAAGCTGGAATTTGGTTTTCTGTTTAAGTCAGCATTCAGACAATATCAATAGAAAACTATGTCTCAGACAAAATCTTGAACAGAAAATAGGTAGTGGATTTTTGTTAGTTGTGTAACGACATACGACTGTACGTGTATATAAGAAGACAGAGTTGTTCAAAAATATCTCAGAACAGCAGAAAACACAATCCTCTACTGTCTCCTTCTCTCATATTTTTCTTATATAATAGTGTGACCTGCTGTAATCTTATTTTAAATTAAATCACATTTGTGCAATGGTTTCTGTAGTCCTTTGGCTTTGTGAGACCTACCACTATTGTCCTGGCAATCAACCCATTTCCATGACTCCCTCCAGCCCCCGCTCCCTCAAGCCCAAAGGAAATGCAGCTGAGGAGAAATTGTCATCAGGTGGGTGCACAGCTGGATTTGTCCTTGGCCAATTCTGTTCTGCTTTTTTGCTAATGACTTGGATAGTGGAAAGGACGGCACATTATGTGTTATGTCTGACATCAAACTGGGAGGATTACCACCTCATTCAAGGGCTGGTTCAGATTTCAATTACCCCTTGACAAAAGATGAATAGAAAGGGCTACACTTCATCCAGGAGAAATCAAATGCACAAATGGGGAACGACTGGCTAAGGCAATATATGGGAGCAAAGGGTCTCTCACAAAATATGTACGAGTCAGTGTCATGGACTCGGAGTGATACCTTTGTCTCAAACCTTCTTCCCCACTTATTGAATAAAGCCCATCTCTCTCAAGCTGTGACAATTATTCAGTCTGCACAATTACTTCATCTAGCTGAAAGAAACATGGAGATAATCCCACAGTTAAAGCAATGTATCAAAGGGGTAATAAGGTGAGCTGTTGTGCTTAGCTGTTGTGTTCTTTGTGTCTGTCATCACATCCTAACTGTGCTTTTCACTTGAATGAACTTGTTTATATTTTGCCTGGAAATCTTTTCTTGGCACTAAAAATGACTTCTGGATAAATAGTGGTGAATATTGGCTGTGTCTACTGCAGTGCATGCAATGTACCCTAGACCTTTCCTAGACACTGAGGTCTACACTCCTGCATCCAAGCTTCCTTACGCTAGAGCAGTGTAGCTCCAAGTAAACTAAGAATGAGTGCCTGCCCTGTCCCAAACCATGCCCTAGAACTGCATGGGAGAGTGGCTGGTATTATGGGACCAAATTCTCCCTGGGGCCGTGCCAGGGAGTTGGCACGTCTGTATAACAGCACAGCAATTGTGTCCAAGTATCCAGCAATATTCTTGGGCATTGCTTCATGTACATTGGTCCTACTCAGTTCAGGTCCTCATGCCACAGGGGGTAGAAAGCGTAATTAGGGTTTACTAAGTCTCTGAGAAGATTACCATCCCTTTGTAGTTTCGGGAGTCCTTAGGAATCTGCAGGGTACTCCCCCTCCCTTAGCTGAGAGGCTGGTAATCCAAGTTGCCAAGGGAGTGGGGAAAAGTATCCTTTCTAAGGTGTTAGTCAGATCCGGTTGAAAAACTTCTTAAAAATGGAATGAGGATCTGAGAATGTGCATCACCTTGGACTTGTTACAGTTAACTTTAAGATGTTATTGAAAAATATGAAATCCCTGGTAATTTTGATACGTATTACTAGGAATATTGTATGAGAGACCATGAGTAACTTGGTGAGGGTCGATAAGGCATCAAAAAATACTTTTTCCACGGCTTCGTTAATAGTCTTAAAATAGGATGTGAGCAAAATGCGTCAGAGTCCAGGAGAGAGCCCAAAGACAGTACAGGGATTTAGAAGATATGATCTATGAGGAAAGCTTGAAATAAGAGTATTTGTTCCGTCTAGGGAAGAGGAGGCTGAGTCATGAAATGATCTTCTTGTGTTTAAAGGCTGTTATAAAAAGATAGTGAACAATTGCTCTCTGTCTCTGCTGAGCAAGGACAAGATGGAATTAACTCCATTTGGATCAAGGGGTATTTAAACTGAGTACTAGGAAGCCATTGTTATTAGGATGGTAAATGCTTAAACAGTCTGTCTATTTAGAGAGCGTCTTGTCTCTGGCTGGCTTTAAGAATCGTGAGCAAACAGATGTCTCAGTCTTCCCTTGATTTGACCTCATTTGATGTAGCTGATTCATGTCTTGGGTTCCCTTCTGGTCACTTGTATGTCTACGATTTGATGGTAAAAATCTCACGTTCATTCCCATTCAAAAGTATGGGAACAGGAATAGGGTGCTTTTAGTCTCTCTCCTTTATGCTGCCACATGAGAAATCCTTGTAGAATTAGTGACTTGCACATCATAAAAGGGCACTTATTCTCTGGAAATTGCAACTGATTCACAGGAACCCTACTGCAATCATAGGACACACTGTAGTAGCAAGCCCAGATAAATTCAGCTGAATTGCAGTTTGAATACTGAGGGTATAATTGGCAGTTTGTTGTTGGTAATTCAGAAAATATAATACTTTTTGCAGTCTGACATTGCACAAGACACATTTCAGTCTAAAATGTTTGCTAGAAGGGATCTGTTGCTTGCGGTTTAATTTGATCCTGGGTCTGTAAATATACTGGATGGTGTGTGCTACTTGTTCAGCTGAAGAGAGTTAGGCTTACAATTGCCTTACTGTGACCAACAGGACCTGCCATTTATTTTCTATTATGGCATGCTGCTCAGTTTTATGCCTTCAGGTTGCCAATATCAACAGCCAAATATTATTTCATTTAATAGGGACTATTGCTTGGTTTTTGCTTTTGTAGATGCACAGGAAGGGGACACCACGCAGTACTAGGTTCTCAGACATAGCAGGGCTTTATTAATTGAGGTGCTACGTTCATATGAAGAATTGTTTTGACAAACTTCTGCAAAACTTCAGCAAAAGCTGCTGGTACTTTTAGGACTGTAACAATATAGCAAACCAGGACTTTCAAAAGTTTCTAGCCAAAAATGCTACAGTCTTCATAGTTAGACTGTCATTCTGGCTAATAAGTTTCTCTTATCAGACCTTTATATTTTGAAAGGAAGGAAAATGGCTTTACTTTGACCTTATCAAACTGCAAGTGAGCTCTGCAACAGGTTGCTGCACTGATCATCTGCACTGGCTTGTGCTTGGAAAGGCTGCAGCAAAAGAAACCTCTGGAGTAACAGCTTCTCTCCCTTTCTCTTTCCTTTTTTTCTCTTTCTTTTTTTTGTTCAGATGGACTTTCACTCTGATATCAGGTTAATTGGGTGAGGCACTGTTCATTCTGAGATAACTTACTGTCTCAGCTGCATTATCAAACCACTGTTTTGACTGATGGTTTTCTGCTGTTGAAAGTAACAAGCTCTATCCTTTCATACTGATCCCAAGTTTAAAGGGCTTGAGGAAACTCAAAAGACTGGCATTCTTCATAAAGCTCAGCAAATCTTTACTATCCGTAGGAAAGCACTGCATAGCAATTATGGAAAATGTTAAAAGAGAAAAATTGAAACTGCAGAGCTGTCTGTAAATACTTAGAGAAGACCACTGACCTCATCTACTGTTATGGTGCTTTCATAAGTCAGTACATAATGTAGGCAGAAATGCCTAATTTAACGTTGTCTCATCATGTTGTGGAAAGTCATTCAGATGACATCATTAAAACACAGTGGTCCTGAAGGTTAAATTCCTCAATCACCTAAAATAATTTTGTGCTATCTAAAAGCCCTTGGACCTGTTGTGAATTTATAAGGCAAAGGTTATGGAAGTAGCTTTGCCATCTCCAGTATTCAGCTCCTACTATGGTGTACAGAGGAGAGAAGGAAGCGTGGACCATTGGTGAAAGATGGAATAGATGGTTGGAGGAGAAAGGCTCTGCTGTGACTGATTCTTCTTTCCAATGGCTTTTTGAGCTGGGGCAATATTTGTTCAACCTAAGCTAAAAGCAACATGTCCTGATGAGGAGCCCTGCATCCTTGGTCTTATGACCCAATAACTTACAGTATAAACTGGTTCATCAAGGTTTTGAAGCAGCACGGTAGATAGTAATAAACAATCTGGCCAACTGTAGTTAGATAGTTTTCCCACATTGGTCCCAGTTATGATACATTTGTACGCAAATTCAACATTTCAGATACTGAAACCAAAAAGATTTGGGTCTCATAAGGTATTATTGATATGGTCATCTCGGCATTGCTGGCCTTGCAAGAATCTGCTAGTACTAATATTCCCCTCAGCTATCTGGGAAGTTCAACTATTTCTCACATAACTCCCTGTCATGGCTTCAGCTGGGATGGGATTGACTTTCTTGCTAGAAGCTGGTGTAGTGTTATGTTTTGGATTTGCGATGGGAATAGCGTTGATAGCGCACTAATGGTTTTGGTTGTTGCTAGGCAGTCAAGGCCTTTTCTGCTCCTCACATTGCCCTGCCAGTGAGTAGGCCATGAGTGCACAAAAAGTTGAGAGGGGAGACAGCTGGGATAGCTGACCCCAAGTGACCAAAGAAATATTCCATGACATATGACTTCATGCTCAGCGTATAAAGCTGGGGGAAGAAGAAGGAAGGGGGGACATTTGGACCTATGGCCTTTGTCTTCCCACGTAACCATTATGCGTGATGGAGCCCTGATTTCCTGGAGATGGCTGAACACCTGCCTGCCAATGGAAAGCAGTGAATGAACTCCTTATTTTGATTTGCTTGCATGTGCCGCTTTTGCTATACCTATTAAACTGTCTTTATCTCAACCCACAAGTTTTTTCTCACTTTTACTCTTCCGATTTTGTCCCCCATCCAAACTTGGGGGGAGTGAGCAAGCAGCTGCATGGTCCTAATTGCTGGCTGAGGTTAAACCATGACACTACCTCTTAATCATCTGCCAAACCCAGATGTCCCTGTTGGCACTATCTCTAACTTTCGTCAGCTTCTTACGCTGGTCTCTGGCACATCCAGCAATTTCTCATGTCATGTCCAGTAGTTTTCCACATTCTGTTCATCTAGCCTCACCTAAGGGCAGGGCCTTGCCAACTGCCTAGTCTTCTGCCTGCCAGCGTAATGTGGACTTATTGAATATGTTACATCTCCTGTGCAGCCCATACACCTCTTTTCTTTCTATGAAAACATCTTGGTTTGAGGTGATTCAGGACCAATTTTGTTCAGTAACTTTGCTTCTTAGCTAGGCCTTTTCTAACTGTTGAAATTAACAGCATACTGTGCAGACAATGAGAGGCTCTTGTTTATACTTATTGCTATAGCTGCCAAGGGCAGCTAACTTTGTTATTTGCCCCGTTGGAGGGTTGGAAGTGGAAAAGCGTAGAGGGGACGCACCTGCGGGGACGAGGAGCGGACAGGACAGGTGACCCAAAACTGACCAGCAGGGTATTCCATCCCATCTGCCTCATGCTCAGTATAAAAGCTGAGGGATCAAAGGGTCAGCCCTCTTTTTCTTCAATGGCCGATGTCTGAGGAGGACTCTGTTCATCTGCCTGTGATCCCGATCCTAAATCCAGATCTGGAATCCAGTTCCTGTCTGCCACTGAGTCCAGCCTGGGACTTCCCCAGTGCCAGCCGGTGACGTGATTGTCATCTTGGGAGCTTGATATGGTTTTGTATATATTTCATTATTTTCTCTGTATTTTTATTATTAATCTTTCATTAAAGTGGTTTACTTCCTTCTAAACTCATAAGTCTCTTTTTCCCTCCTCTGGCCTCTCTCTTAGAAAAGGGGTAGGAGGGAGTATCTGTCGGTCCAATCTGGGGTGCCCCACATCCCCAGTAGCCAATTAGGCCTAAACCATGACAGGAAATCAGGAAGAAAATGGGTGGGATTAGAAGGAAAAAGAAGGACATGTATACAACGAACCCGGTTTTCAAGCCAGAAAACGGAGTAAGGAATTTAGGTTTTCTGCTATTACGGAATCACGGAATCACAGAGTTTTCAGAGTTGGAAGGGACCTCTAGAGATCATCTAGTCCAACTCCCCTGCCAAAGCAGGATTGCCCAGAGCACATTACTCATCAGGACTGCATCCAGGCGGGTCTTGAAAATCTCCAGAGAATGGGACTCCACAACCTCCTTGGGGGGCCTGTGCTAGTGCTCTGTCACCCTCACCGTAAGGAAGTTTTTCTGTGTATTTGAACGGAACTTCCTATGTTCTAACTTGTGCCCGTTGCCCCTCGTCCTGTCACTGGGAACCATTGAAAAGAGCCTGGCTCCATCCTCCTTCAACCCACCCTTTAGATACTTGTACGCCATAATAAGGTCTCCCCTCAGCCTTCTCTTCTCCAGGCTAAAGAGTCCCAGCTCTCTCAGCCTTTCCTCATAAGGGAGATGCTCCAAGCCCTTAATCATCTTAGTTGCCCTTCTCTGGACTCGCTCCAGCAGTTCCCTGTCCACAGGGAACTCATTTAACTCATCCCTCCACAGAATCCCTTATCCAGCACAAGGGATAACAATGACACAGTACAGGTGGGTTGATCTGTGCAGGACTACTCTGTACAGGAGCCAATATGCATCTGAGACTTCATAATGTTTTTTTTTTTGCCAAACCGGTATTCTTTCAAGCTACAAGTGATACCAACACAGGCAAGCTTAAGCATGTATTTTTCAGGGAGGTCATCTCATGGGAGATGACCACCACTCAGAGCAGGTGATCCTAAGCTGTATCTGTTTCTCTAATAGCTTTCCTTATACTTTTTCCCTGCACATATGTCCCCTGAAACAAAGGTAAGGCTTAGAATACAAAATAATATTTTCTATTAGCAAAAAGCATTATATGCTCAAAGCCTGTATGTTTTTGTCAGTAATGGGTTGAAGTATCTAAAGAGATCTGAGGATGCTACTTTTCCTACGAACTCTGTCTCTCCTGTACTTTAGACCATTCTGTGTCTGGTGGTAGATAAGGGTCTGTAAAATCTCTACACAAGCTACCTTTAAATTCACTTCCAAGGCTGGTACCTTGGAACTTGGTACTCAGTTTTAACAACATTGTGGTCGATTAATACAGGTTTTCTTAGAAATAAACAAAAACTGAGTTGCATTGTAATTTGGTGTAATCAAAATGCAGCTGATATTACCAAAATGATTGCTTCAATTTTAAATTCCTCTAGTCTCAGTATTATTTCCTATTTGGTTTTTTGCTGTTTAAACAAGGTTGCACGTATTTTCATATTTATATAGCCACTGTGCCACAGAGAGTGTTAACAGAAACAAACAATAATAAGATACAACATTTCCCAGAAAAACATGGGCAATAATTCATCAAAGGCAGCAGACATATGTTACCCACAAATTAAAGCCTTTCTATCTGGAAAGAACTTTGTAGAACTGGACAGATATCTTTTGAAGGTTATAAAGTTTTTACCATGGCAAACAGTTGAACAGTTCTGCTCCATGGCCAGACTGATGACCCATTAAAATGTACTTCATAAAATGTCAGCTCACAAGTAATAAAAAAGAGACTAAAAACTAATATAAGAAGATATTTTGGTTGCATTCTTTGAAGGATTTCCTAGTTTCTCTCTTCCTGAGATTTCCTGTCAAGCTATTTTTAATACACTGAGAGTATAAGTTTTGATGGTGTAACCATTGACCCTACATTGAGTGACATGCTTGCATCCTGGCTTTCTATTTCCTTGAATCTGACATACAGAAATTGGTTTATGAAGTACTGTAGTATAATAATGCAATAATAAGGAAAAAGGATAACGTGGATGTACATTGCCTTAATTATTTTAGAATAACACGGGGACTTGGCTTAGGGTGGGGGGGGGGGGGCAATATCTACTGGCTCTGTTGAGGCTGACTGATTTAGCCCATACTGACCCATTCCTGTAGCCCACACAAAGGGACCAGCTGGCACAGGGCGTGCGTAGAGAAGCTCATGTGCCTGATGTTCATACAGTGTTTCTGTTTGCTCTCAATTTCACTGTATTCTTCAGATTAAAGTACTTTAAGTGAACCTAGCTCCAAGGATTCGTAAAAACCTAAGCATAAATGTGAAGGGACTCTAAGAAGCAGCAATAAAAGAATATCTTCTCCTTGAAAATGTACATCCAAAGTATATTCAAGTTCTTGAAATCTTCACTATGTATCTACATTCATTTCCAGTATAGAGTAACACAAGCAAATTTCTTCTTTCAACTTATTCTTTCAAATTTGCCCATTTCAGATTTATGTGTCTTTAAAAAAATTACTTTAAGTTACTTATTGATCTATTTATATATCTGTAAACAAGTTTATTAAGCAAAATAGAACTGGAAAAATATTTTTCTTCTTTTGAATAAGCATATTACTATCTGACTTAAAACATGATCCTAAAAGTCAATGAGAAAAAATATTTTACTCTTTCTTTTTGTATATGATGAAACACAAAGTAATTATAATGTATATTATAATTATTTCTTACTTAAAATTTCTAACATAGAGAAGAAAAAAACCAGTCGCCTTTTTGCTTAGAGTGTTAAAGGAGCTACCCTTCTGTAGGGTCAGTAACTACTGGATGCCAAGACAGCATGGGAGGCAGGAGCATGTGGTGGCAACAGCGCCCACAATATCAGGGCACGGTGGTTAGGAACCATACTGGTGGGCTTGTTGTCTTGGTAGAAGGGACTGGATGGAGGAAGCAGGTAGCAGGTGCTGTTGAGAGCTGGAGGACATGATAGACAAGGACAAGCTAAGAGAGTAGGTGTTGCTCAGCCTGGAGAAGAGAAGGTTCAGGTAGGACGTTATTGTGGTCTACAAACACCTAACCAGAGGAAATGGAAGACAGAGCCAAATGCTCCTTGAAAGCACCCAAGGACAGGCTTAAGGAGCAATGGAGACAAGTTGGAACATGGGAAATTCTAATTAGATATTAAAAAAATATATTTATTTATTTAACAGGGAAGTTGGTCATGTAGTGGACCAGGCTGCCCAGAGAGGTTGCTTCACTCTGTGATTTTGTGCCTGCCAGGAACTTCAGATATTTTAATTTTCAGAACTCTATTCCCACATTCTTGAACATATGCCAGTGAATGTAGCTACTTTATGGACTTGTGTGCTTTTAATGTTTCTTAAAATGAATCTTTAAATACTTATACATATATACATACATGAAAAGATGAAATGAATGAATTTTTTCATGAAATATTGCTGTAAAAAGCATTTAGAAAATCCCAACAGCCTGTGTAAATGTTTTCCTGGGCTTAGAAGGGAAATAGGAAAATCTTTGTAAGGTTAAACAGCACTGTTTCTTACACAAAGGCACAGTTTCAAATAAAATCTCTTTTTGAGAAGGTCATGAGTTTTATTGCAAGTGGACAGAGACTTGGATGACTTAAGTTTTTCAGATAGTATTTCTAGAACTTAATGAGCTATATCAAGGGACAATGGAGGGTTGTAATATGACTTCTCTGACTGAGTAGAACCTGATTAAGTAGTTAAATCATTTTTGTATCATAATGTGTTTTGAATATGTTCTATCAGGAGAGTGCAGGGCCCCCCCTCTCTTGCCAAGAATTTTCAAAATGAAATCTACATGGATCTGCCATACCGAAAGTGGCTGGCAGGTTGTGACTTGTGTGATTTCTACCACCTGAATCTACACCAGTAGCACACACTGTGAAATTGAGCCTGGAATGGGACTGCACTCTTCAGTCCTTGTTCTTTAGAGAAGAAGTTAAGTGGAGGTCAGATGACACTGAGTGCTTGCATGGGGCAGGGAGGAACCAGCTTCCTCAGGTGTGGGACCAACCTTTCCTCCCAGACATAGACGGTTTTGGATAATTACGTAGAGTGTTGGACTGGTCTTTAGAGTTCCATAAGGAAGGCTCATGGTTCAGCCTTTTGTGAGATACTTGATATTAAACCTGTGATTGTCACAGGCATTTGTACTTGTATGAAATATCTTCTTAGTTTTGTTTACTTTAAGTGATTCCACTCCTGACTTTGATTTCTGCCCTTCATCTATTAGAAATCATTTCAGATGAATTTACCTTGCTAAGAGCTCCAGTAATAAGCATAACTTGCAATCAATGTTTGATAAGAATCATCTGGGACCAAAGAAATAGTTTTGCATCTGAAAATAACGCCTAAGATGAGAAGACTTCTGACTCTCAGAAGAATTCTCTATCAAAGTTGTCAAGTGGTTAGATCTAGTTTATTTCTCAAATGTTATCTCTCTGTGAATTAACTGAATTGGTTCTCCCTTCAAATTATCCAACAGTATTTTAAGTTTAGTGAAGCACATTAATAAATTGTGAATATCCCCTAAATGAAAGTAATTCCTTCTAGCTGTTACAAAGCGGACCCACTTCTCATCTTCTTCATCCACGTATGTTTGCTTTCCTTTAATGTTTAACCTCTCTCTGAGTCCACAGGACCAAACACTTCATATACATTTTGCAGGACTCATTTCTCAGAAAATTTTGGGTTAACTAGAATAAGAAAGCATAGTAATAAAAATAAAGTCTTACCACTGCAGTCATATCTTTCTGTTGTAGTTTATATTATCCAACTATAATAATATTTGTACACATTTACTGCAGGACTATTGACTTTCCTCTTCCTATCTAGCTCTGACAGGCACGAATAGGCTTTAACAGCCCTGTGCAGCCTCACATGGGACCCCCACTCCTGCCCATGGCCCCCAGAGCCACATTTTGGCTGAGTCCCTAGCCCTGAGGCCTTGCCTGAGCTGTGCTGCACGTGTGTGCTGATCTCCAGCTCCATCTCCTGCTGCTCCCGGGTGGACCCAGGACCTGCTTCACCACCTTGCCGTGTCCAGGACCCTGCTACCAGCCCCCAGTCACTAGTCACCAGTCACTATATGGGTCTCTCATCTGAGTTTCTGCTCACAGTAGAAACCTGTGAACAAATTGCTGACTCTCTGAGCCAGCAGTCTTTAACCTGTACAATTCTGCATGCGTGTAACATGTCCTTGGTCTATATGGTTCTCCAAACACAGGTTATGTGCACAGTGTCCAGCAGAATATAAATGAGACTGTGGATTTTCTTGTGTAAGCTGCTTTTCAGCAAATTGCTGGTTTATGAAGGGCTTTTGGTCCCTCTAAGTGTAAAAGGCATGTAGAGAAATGAGTTTTCATTTGTCCAGAAACCCTCACTGCTTTTGAAGATGAGGCTCTCCCATTACAGAAATGTAGAAAATTGGAGAACTTTGTTCTGGAGCTTGATTATGCATTTGCTCTGCTTACATGCTTATGCACATGTGGCCAGGCCTATCAGCTATCAAAAATATTCTTATTTTATCTTTTGCCATCTGTAACCTCTTTCTTCTTTCTGTTGAGACTACATTAAACAATAGAGGAAATGTCTTTAAACCTTTTTGTAGGGATTTTGTCCTTGTTAAAAATGGAAGCAAGTTCTTTGCTCCTGGTACTAGGGTTTGTTGGCCACTTGTAGTAACATAGCACCCACGAGTCACATGAAAGAAAAAGACATGTTTCTGCCAAGAATACAGAAAAAAACACACCCTAACCTATGCTAGTTTTTATCAATACATGTATTGATAGTATAATAACAATAATCTGACAAACAAATGGCACTGTGATGAGCAAAACCTGCTCCATGATGAAGCTTGGTAAACCTCAGGAAATGTTTCTGTGACAAATTGCAGCATTCCAACACACAGAAAATTCAGCTTGTAGAGCGTCCTTGGGTATCCATTGCAGTGCTTTCTCCAGAAACGTTGAAGGGAGCTTGAACAGCTGTTTGGTTGTGCCTTGTTTGTATTGCATTAATCCCATGCTTCAGGACACCAGTAGGGACATGAAGATTTTTTTTTTTTCTTTGTTTGACACTTAACCAGCTTTTCTTCTCCTTTGTCCTCCTCTTCTTCCTCTGATGCACCAGAGGCTGTTGCATCTGTGGGCAGTACACTGGCTGAGGTGCTGGGGTGCAGGGGGGTGACTGACAACAAAAATCTTTTGAAGTGCCTGGCTGGTAAATCCTGGTCAAATGGTAAGAATTAAAACCATTACTAATATAAATTCATAAAGGATTTATCTTCATATGAGATAGGTATATTTGTGAGAGGAGATAAAGCCTTTTAAGAAATCTCTTACCACAATATTTTAAAAATTGTCATCTATTGTAGTCATTTATGAAATTTGTAATGCCCATTGTGCTCTTCCTGTGGCACTTTTACTTATGACTTTTGGGATGTTTATACTGGTATATTTGTTTTAGGGTATTTGTGAGTGGTGTAAGTAGGTATTTTGGGAATCAGTCTCAGCTTGTCACAGATTGTATTACAGGAAGACTTGATCAAGGAACGTAAATGACTGTTCTCCCAGTCCCTGTCTTCATTGGGGAGTTTTGTTGCAGAAAAAAAACAATAAAGAAACATAGATTTTTAGTAAAGAGTGCTCCCTTTTCTTTCATATAATTATAATTCCTAAAGCATATAAATTATATTTAGCTTTTAAAGAATAAGTCCATCTGTGTATAAAAAGAAACATTGGTTCAGATGAAGGGACTCATAATTTTAACAGACTAAAACTAACTGACGTTGTTAGAAATATTTTGTTAAATAAATGGCATGATGAACTGAATAATGCACCTCACAGAGGAAATTAATAACCTTAGAAATAATGCTACTTCCCATTTTGGTATACCATTGTAATAGTTTTGCCTAAAAGAAGCTTTTAAACGTTAATAAGCACATTAGGTAGAACTCACATTTGCAAAAGTTCCTATTAGAAATTGAAAACAAAATGGAAATTTCTGCATAGGGCTTTTTTCCTTCTCCTCTTACCATCAATACACTCTAATTTATTGGGCAGAGATAGAAGATAACCTTACCTGCCTGGTCATGCAGGCACACAAATAAACATCTATCTAAAGTCAATGGAAACAATCTAAAAGCTTCAGCAGCACTTCTCTTGAAACAGCAGCTGCTTTGCTCTGGTGCTTCTTTTGTCAAACCGATGAAGCAAAGAATTATTTTTGCCAGTTGGCTGTACAGAAATTAACTATTGGGGTATAGTTTTGTGTAAGTTTTTTTTAATATACGATTTTTTAAAAAAATTGGTATTAATTAAGAGGCAGATTCTCCCCCAGTACAGTAAGTAAGCTTTGGTGCTGTGATCACATAGGAGTATGTGAAGGGATACGACCCTATGATTTCCCCTGCCTTTCATTATCCTGTGAATGCAGAAAACCTTCTTGTAGTAACAAGGAATGGCTGTCCTGTAGACTGGGGTGAGGCTGGGAGGGTACCTGCTCATATTCTAGTAATTAAGCTGCTGTAGCAGCTGAGTGTAGTTCCCTTGTTTATGTTCCCCAATGATTTTCCAATGCACATTTAATTTGTTAAAACTAGGTTCAGAAAAGATGTTAGTCTTCAAGATTCACTTTAGGTATACCTTGCAATAGGGCATAATTTTTACATCCACACATGCGCAAAGACAGAAAATACCTTGTCTAGAACACCACACATTAAAAAAAAAAAAGAAGAAACTTATCAGAATCCCTATGATACTTAACACTGAATGTTATTGCAAATAGATTTATATTTTAAAGCTGGGAAAAAAAAATTGAGAGGAAAAAGAAGAATGTTGTATGGCACTTGCTTGTCATTCCTAACTCAAAGAATCCTTATTGTTACTGACCAGTATTTGCTCACACTCATTTGCTTGTTATGTAAAGGAAAATATAGGCTGTTTGGCCAGTGATTGATATTTTTAGACCAAAAGCTTTTGCCTGTTAATGACATTCCTATCCTTCCAATTCACCATTCCTCATGATGTCTTGGTACCATTCATACCCATGGGAATTTTAGTGTTAAAAAGCTAGTGAAAAAAGAAATGGAGAGGTGTTCTTCCATAGACCAGGTTGGCTTGACTTGGTGCTTGGAACTTAGGAACAACTGAGATTGCGCAATGGTGAAATTTTGCAAGATGATGCTTGTAGAAAAGTTCATATACTTCTACAAGAACATCAGACTTTTTTGAAATAGCAGGTCTTAAAGAAGCTTGTGGGAAAGACCCTTTCCCAAGCTATATAAGGACTCACCTCAAAGTGCTCTTGTTTGCCCCCTGTGAGGGAGGCGTTGCTGTGCAAATGGCTGTGTGTTGCACGCGAAGGTAACACGGATTGAGCAGAGAACTGCAGAGCTCTACTAAGCAGACTTTCACACCTGCCTGTGTACCCTGCCGGTACGGATGACATTCCCCTTGATAGAGGGCTCTTGAAAAGGATTTTTTTTAATTTTCCCATATGTTGGATAGGAGTCTGTGTTTGTGTCAAGAGGAGATTAAGTTCTTGATCATGACACTTTTGGCTGATGTCAAATGCGGCAGAAAAGTTAGGCTAGGATGTAACATTAAATTTGTAATTACTCAGACAACCTAGTGCTTGGGGTAAACATCAGTATGAATTCTAACTAGTGCATTGCTGTGCCTCACTGTGTGGCAGACATAAATTTAATTTGTAACATTTTATGCTCTGCTTCTTCCCATTTCTTCTCTCCTTTCCCACAATTAGTAAATATACGTTGCTTTTTTTTTTTTTTTTTTTGTGGAAAGGAATACATAATTTTCTTATGCATTAAAAATACCCACTGTCCTGTCTGGGTAAGCTGATGTGCTGTGGCATTTTGGAGCAGTCTGGAAAAGATAAAGGACAAATAAGGTCAACAGAAAACATCATACATTATGAAAAATCAATCATTATTCTTTTAGTCACACCTTGTATGACCCAATGAACGGATGAAAATCCCAGTGTATTAGGAATTCAGAAATTTTATAAAAGGAACCTGTGTATGATCTTTGATTCTTTTACATGTTTTAATGATAATACATATAAAATAGCTACAGAACTATACATTGGGAAGTCATCATTAGATCCACGGATCTATTATTAGGGGCTTCTATTACTAGAGCTGGTTTATTTGTGGGGATTAAGGAAAACTAGTAGGATAAAAAGCTGTGCTGCAGCGTACTAGCTGTACTAGCTGTGTCTAGTTTGCTCAGAGCTTCTATATTTGTCAGAAAGTAGAGGTACTCCGTAGCCATCTAATGGCACTCGTGCTGTTTAGCTGTGCTTAAATATTGCCAATATACAGTCACTCCAGCAACAGATGCCCTGGCCACATCCGTGCACTGTTGATATGAGTGATTTCTTTATGTCCCAGGTGACCTAAGGAAGAAGTTGGTACGTGAGGAACTAGGGACACTCAACACGCATGGGACTGACTGTCCCAACCTGTTTTGTTGCCTTTGACAGCGCTGAGAGCCTCTGCCATGCACTCACCTACATGCTGCAAGTTTTCAGAGCAGCAAGAAGAAAGAAGACGCATTACCTGGGACGAATGCAGTAGAAGGGTGCTCAGGATGTATAAGGTGTTGGTAAGCAGGGCAAGTGAGGACCAATACACGCTCAAAAGAAGCGATGGTGGTGATATGAAGTACACAAACTTGAATAAATAAAGAGAGAATAGACAGCATAAGGTGAAGTTGGAGACCAAAACTTATCTAACACAGTTTTCGCGGCAGGAAGGCAGCTGTTGCGGAGCACTGTTTTTGTGACTGCAGGCTGCTTAGTTGAAACACTGCCAACCTTTCCAAGGCCTTGAAAAATTAGTTACTTTTATTAAACTTATATAACGTTCCCCAGAACTGTCCTCTTCCCCTGGGCAGCAAGCAGTCTCTAAATTACTTCTCAGAGCTGTGCCAAGAAATGCTTTTAAATATTGGAAAGCACACCAGATATTTCTTAAAACCTTTTCTGCTCATTTGACTCCTGGGTCACCCACCTTAGGCACAGAAGAAAGATTGCAGTTTTTTTTTTATTTTCTTCTGACACATGCAGAAACAATCTTTTAATAATATTGATTACCATGAATTAATTTAGGGCTTCAGTCAAAGACTGTTTTTTTTTTTTAAATTGCTAGTTTTTATTAAGATAAAAAGCTCTGTAAACCTCCTCCCTAAATTACCCAACTACTATATGCTGAGAGAAATAACATTTACGAAAACTGTTTTCTCAGGAAAGAAAAAAGCAAGTCAAAGTACGATAAGCAACAAAAGAACTTTTTCAGGGTCACAGATTCATTTTTTGCCTCGTACTTCCCTATGTTCTGAATATTGTACTTGTGGTTTTCTGTATGTAATGTGTTGCTTGTATATATACACAAAAATTTTAAAATAAGTAGGGAAAGTATAGAATTGTGTGAAGCAGAAGCTTGCTAATCATTAATTATCACTGCCGAAGTTAGAAAGTGCTAAAGCTTCTGTCAGAATCAGACTCATTTTTGCCAGCTCTTGCGGTTTTAATGCAGTAAGTGTCTTTTCTTGAAGGCCTGCCATAAGTTCAGTGATTGCACTAGAATGTCAACTTTCATTTAAAAAATTAAAAGTTCAGGTGTCTTGTAGTTAAGCAAAGAAGCTTGAAAATGTGAATTAAAAGAAATCAAAACATCTCATGATCTTTAATAGTATGAAATCAAAAGTATGAAATCAAAACATCTCATGATCTTTAATACATTCTCTTTATTTCCGAATATTAGAGAGCCAAACATTGTCAGCTGGGGAAGGAAAGCTTTTGTTTGGCATGACAAGACTTCAGAGCGTCATTTTTGTGCCAAATTTGATTTCTTGCTGATTGGTCTTTTTGCTGTCATAGTCATTGTCATTTCTTAGCCTTATCTCGCCTTTAACTATAAAAAAATCAGATATCAGTCTGTATTTCTCAGGTACAGAACTCTTTTCCCATGTGAACTAGCTAGACAGTGTATAGACTAATACCTTTATTGACTAGCAAGCAGAGTTCATAGTGTGAATGCGTGGGAGGTAAGTCTCCCTTTTTTCCACTGCAACTCAGTAAAGATTTCTTTTTAAGCAGAGGAAAAATGAACTCTCTCTATTCATCACATGATTTCTTCTATTTAACAAATAGGTATAAAAAGAGGAATTAGAATTGTGAGACCATTGTGATACAACTTGGCAACACTAGTAGGTAAATGGCATCTATTTTCCCTATTGCTGTCTCCATTGCTTCAGAACCATTGTGAAACTGGAGTCCCCCAGAGCATTCTGCATAACAATTTTGTGAAGCTGATTCCTTGACATTTTCTGTGAATTTAATCAATATTCTCAAACCAAACAAAAGCAAGCTCTCATGCTTATTTATACTCATGAAAATAAGGGTCAGCTTTGGCTGACTTCATTTGCCTTGTGTAGAACTTTACAAATGAGGTGCCCCACTGAGCTGCAGTGTTTGTAGAGCAGGGCTCTGCTCAGACTGAAGCTATCCTAATCCTCCTCTACGTTCAAAACTATACTGTGGAAAACGCTAGGAGAGGTGCGGTCCATCTATTCAAGCCTTGATTCCGTATCCCAGTTAATTTGGGTGTGAGGGTCACAACACAGCGTTTGGGGTAGTCAAAGGGCTTCCTCTATTTCTTGTTAGCTACATCAAATTTGGACTCACAGACCAGACCCATCACTATCTCTCAAGAGCCTGCATCACTTGTTGCATGTTTTCATGGTTAGCAGGAACCATCTATATACTGTGTACTAGCAGGAATGTGCTATAGAATACACGAGTTTTAAATTTGTGGAGGCTGAAATACTGAGATGCTATTTCACTGAAAAACATTTCTTTTCAGAAAGGGTAAAGGAATTGATTTTCATTGAAATCAATTTAGTGCTGAAAAGCCCAAAGAGAGATTTCCCAAGACACTTAAGTTGAATAGGTATGCCATAATAAGCATGATTTAAATATATTTGTCTGTAAACATTGGAGTACAGTACACCGATATATCAATACAATAGCAGTAAAGTAAAAATCCCGAGTAGAGTTATCGTCTCATATTTTAGTGCAGTGCTATTGTTTTGTTAGTGATTATTTTTATTATCAATATTCCTACGCGTTCTACTCATGGACCAGAAAATTAGTATGCAGGCATAAACAGAAAGACACATGTTCCCCAAAGACTTCAGAGTGTAAGTATGTCAGCTCTGTGCACACAGAAGAAGGGAAGCTGAGATCTCTGAGACAACCCTGCCATATTGCTCCAGTGGGATGGTGACCTCCTCTCAGAATAGTGGTGGAAAAAGTCCCATTTGGATAAACTACGTACAAACTGTTTTATACAACGCAACTCAAAGGTAGCTGGATCTCATTTCTGTTTGCCTCTGAAGACTGCTGGCGTATTCAGGCATCCACCTCGATGGGCTGCTCACAAGGAGCTCTGAGCATCTGTCAGCTTGTGTATTGACATGGTTTTGATTTGGGAAGTGGGAAGCTGGGGTGCCCCAGTGGGGGCTGAACAGCATTAATGCAGTCCATCTTTAAGGTTGGTGATCTTATCTTTAGCGGACACCGCAGTGACTTTGAAGGGTCTCGGTCGAATTGTTACATTATTGTAAGAGAGAAATTTTACGCAGTCAAAAGACCAGTTATTTAGGTGTCCCAGTGGAGATTTAAATATATATTTAGGTAGGTCCGTGGAATATTTTACCATTAGATTTTCTGGAAATGGAAAGAACCAGAATTACCCATAGACTGGGCAAGTGTGAACATTGATTTTTGTGCCCGATCAGCAGAGTGTGGGAAGATAGTCTTCAAACCTCTATTTGCTTTTATTGGCTCCAAAATACAGGATTTTTTTTTTTTCTTCTAGCTTTTAAAAATAATATCCATAGTAGATAAAATGTATCCATATTAGATACAGAAAAGTTTATTTTCTGTAGAGCTGGAAGATAAAGATTTTTTTTTCTTCAGACTCTGTGATCCTAACATCTCTTAATTTTTTTGTGCTTCAGTTAGCCCATCTTAAGCTGATGCAACGCAGAGAGCAAAATGGATAAAATGATACAATTGATGGGAACTGGGAACCCTCTCAGCATTTATCAGAGACTCAGTACCTGTAGCTGGTCTTCAAAATGTGTGTATTTGTCCACTCAGCTTGATGAAGGTATAAATCAGAGAGAAGAATTCTGCCTACTGAACATTTAAAAAAGGCAGATAGAGATGCAGATTGGTTCAGTAAAACAGAAGAGTGCAAGTCTAAATGTGAAATGAAATATAGATGAAAATTACTTGCCTCAGAGTTTTAATATTAATATCAACATCTCTCGGATGAAAAAGACCAATATTTTGTGCTTGTGACACTTTCCACAGTTACAAAAAAAGCAGATTTTTAGGGATATTTCTGAATTTGACAGAAGAAAAATCTATTTTGTAAATGATGGTACGATTTTAGACTCAATTCAGCCTGATATATTAAGTTCCATTACCTCTCTATATTTTGGGGTTTAAAAGTAAAGATGAAGGAACAACTCTTAATGTGTTTAAAAGTAGATATCTCTTATACAACACTCAGATTCTGCAGTAACTATTGAGTAGACTTACCTGTTTTCATTGCCTATGTAAAACTTCTTCAGAATCAAGCATTCTATACAGATGGAGATTATGAATTCTCTCTTTGCCCTAGATAGCAAACCCACTATTTCTAATGGAATTAGATAGCATTAATAATATACAACTTCTCCATCTGCTGAAGAAGTCTTGTGGGAAACTTTTTAACGGAAAACAAGGTTTGATTTGTAAAATCTGTCTCGAGCTCAGATGTTCTGGGTTCTGTGTGTTTGATCTTAAAATGAACAGTAGATGGCTTCAGAGAACGTTCCCACCAGTGATCACTGGTTACAGATAAAGATGGAAACCACAGCCACAGACCATGCAGAACAGCCCCAAGGAGGTGATGTGGGAAAAGAAAAGTTTCTTTTTTTGCATACACTGCAAAAGAAAAAAAAAAAAGTTAAAAAATATGTCTGTTTGACTAAAATACGCTACCAAAATTCCACATCTAATAAAGTTTAAAACCGAAGCTGCACTGGATCACACCAACAGTCTGCTAAGCCTAGTGTCTCCTGTGACAGGGAAGCTGGTACCACAACTATAGGGAAGGGTTTTCTGAAGAGGGTGAGTGTTTATTGAAGCTTCCCTTCATGAGCTTTTCCAGCTCCCACCAATCTGTTGCATCCATAGTGTTTTGGTTAATAATAGCTGATGGATCTTTCTTCTGCCAATCTACAAATCTGAACACATAATGCTGCTCTCCACCCTGTAATAGCAATGAACTGCTAGCTTAGATGTGCATGTTGGAGTAAAGTCATTTGTTCCTGTAACGTAAGGACCATTTATTTCACGGAATAATCACTCAGTTTCCTGTCAATCGTGATGTCATTGGCCTCTCTCCTATCCTACACTTCCCAGCAAATGTTTCTGATCCAACTGAAGCTCTGAGAAGTTTTCTCAGACCTCCTCAAAAGTTCAGTAACTTTGTTCATTCTTATCACCTTCTCTGTGCTTTTCCAGTTCTGCCATCTTTTCTTTAAAATGGTGCAGTGGTTGGGTTTGTACAACACAGCGTCATTTTCTGGTTTTCTCCTTTGTTCTTGTCTAAGGTAGAAAACAACAAGTATTGTATTGTCTTCTTCACTACTGCAGTTAAACCAGTTAAAACCACAGTGAACAGCCCTAGTAAATGAAATTAAGTTAGAAACAATTGGACTTTAATGATTTTAGAATATTTTTAGATGTGAAGGTATGCCTTGTCCCAGATCTGCTCGACAAACTCCAAGTTAGTATTTGGTTAGACTGACATAGATATCTTTCGGTTTTGCATCTGAAAAAAGGTTCTAAGTTGCCTCATACCTTTGGAATTATTTCAGTGTTTTGCCACAGTATTTTGTCTCATGTGAAGAATCAAGAAAAGATGTTTGGCTTTTTTACCCCCCCATGTATACATGTGTGTATATATACATAAATATACGAGAAAGTCTTTGCCTTCTTCACAATTAAAAAGTAAATGCAAACACTACTTCAGAAAAAACAGTGCCCCAAATAAACTGCATTTTAATACGTTAATACATTTAAGACATTTTCTTCTTAAAAATCTGGAGTTACATAGTCTTCTGGCCTGTTCTTAGCAATGTAATTTGTCTCAAACCTTGAAACAAAGTGAGAACACACTCGCTCTATCATTTCAAGCATGTAACTTCCTTTGTAATATTACATTTATGAAATGCTTCAGTAGTCATTCTAGCTATTGGATTTTATAGACTGAAAATGATGAAGTTATCTGTAGATATGGAGACCAGCTTTTCTCGTGGTCCAGTATGTTATAGAATAAAATAAACACTTGTTTACCAACTGGCTGACACTTTGCTCTTCTATGTATGGTTTTTTCTTCTCCTACTTAGCTATTTTTCATCAGTTAATTATATATCTAAGAAGGGATTATTATTTTCATTTCATCTCTGTAATTTCCTATATACAATAACATAATTCACTGCCATGTAAACATGTAAGAATTATGCAAATAATTTTGAATTATATGCTTTTAAGGAATTAAAAAAAATAATGAACTCTGTTGCCGTTTTTTCTTATCCTACACTCTCTCTTTTCCTCTCCTCACGTACATTCAGGTATGTACATGGATACACTCACATCAGTTTCTTTATCTAGCTTCAGAGACCAGTAAGTTTTATCACCTGGAAATTTAGGTAATAAAACGCTGAGGAATTAGTTGCATCCGATAGATAGAATGAGCCCATTTATAAATGCCCCAAGTCTCCTTTCTTCAAAAGGAAAAAAATCCGTATGCAGGGCATTAATTCCGTGCACAGTAGCAGTCTCCTCTGAGTTCATTTGCGTGTTTGAGGAGAACAATTGTATCTACACGTGCTGACCATCAAATGAGTGCCGTCAGGGACTTGCAGGTTTGCTGAATCAGAGCAACACGTTGCCTGTATAATGCTTCCCTAGCTCCTATGATGATGTATATTGACAGCAAGGAAGCTGCCTGTCTTTGTTGCTAATTTGTTATCTGATTTATAGGTCTTTTGTGTGTGTGTCACTTTCACGTATGATGTATTTCCACTGTTGATGCTGTCTTCCTTCTGCTCACAACGGTGTTCCTGTGTCCCAGCGGATTCATGTGTTTGTGGCAATGAAAGAGACAGAAGTGATGGCTCTCCTCCTAGGATGCAGCTCATAAATTATCCCTTACAACCAGACAAAACAGTTTTTTCAAGTGGTCACAGATGAGCAATGTCCAAAGGAAATTTCCTTTTCAGATGTTCATTAGTGCATCTGTTTACTGACTAGGGTGTGCAAACTGCAAAAAGGTCATCATTTGCAGGTGCAAATACATTTGCCAAAGCCCTCTGGAGACCAGCGTCATTCCGATGTCAGTGGATACTTGGTAAACTGAAGGTCTTAACCATATGGTTCCAACAGCTCTTTCTTGTTGAAGTGCTACATTACTTTGAGTGCAAAATTTTATCTCCAGCAGGGAGAAAGCACAAAATAAAAGATGAGATGAGATAGAAACGGAGGCAGAAATTAGAGCAATTAATATTACCATCTGTGACTATAGCTGCTACAAATATGGTGAGCTCAGAACATTTAACATATTTATACCAAAAGATGTCTTAAATATCTGTAATTACATAATGAAATGACTACCCATATAAAATTGTATCATGCAGAACTGAAGGTAACTGCATTCTATGCAACAAAACAAAGGTAATGCTGAGAGGGGAACAAAACTTGGGATATTATTTCTGCAAAAATTCTGAAGAGTGGAAAGCTAACCAAAAAATCTCTCTGCTGAAAACTCCAAATATTTCTTTCTTTTAAAAGAAAAAAGCAAGACTATCTTGTTACGAGATTCAAAGACTATATGCTGAAGAAATTAACTTTGAAGAAGCTGCACACTCCTTTTGCACATGTAGTGAGGAAAAGTTGAACCCCAGCTGAAAGGCCCAGAGCTTGGAGCTGGGACGAGTTAGTTTCTTGTGCTGCCAGCTTCCAAGACATTTAATTTCTGGGCAGCTGAAAACATAGGGAAGAGCCGCCATAGTAAGTAAGCAGCAGGAGATCAGAGTGGCCAACAGGACGCTGGTCGGACCCAGACAGACACCCATTGCATTAGACAGTTCTTATGAAAGTCTTTGCTTTTGAGGAGTTGGTGCTTGCCAAGCAAGAAAGGCATTGCTTGGGTTTTTTTGAAGTTGGTTTTTTCTTCCCCTCCACCCCCCCCCGAAAATTCTAATAAATACTTTTTTTGTTCTCTTATTCTTACAAAACCCAATCATATTAAAGTTTAAAAAAAGCACTGAGAGATAAGCATAAGGCATCTGCATTGTCTTAAAGGCTTCTTTCTCTTTATGTCAGCAAGCATGCTCCACCAGCCAGGCTCTCCTTGCATGTAGCTTTCTCCAGTCTTTTGCCGTCATCTCCAGTTTAGGCACTGAAATCTTCCTTCAGTTCACAAATCTCCTGCTGAGGAATAAAATCTGTCAGAGTCTGCGAACCACTATATTATTTAATTTTCATCAGATCATCCTGATTTTGTAATTGGTGCATAGCAGTCGGCTATAGAACTCTTCACATTGCTCGTTATTGGATTTCTCAAAGTACAAGCTGTGGGTATGTCTGCACTGCTCTATGTCTGCATAAAAAAAAGTCACCAGTGAACAAATCTAGCACTGGGCACTGGGTTGGCCACATGCCTTTATCGTCTGCCTTGCTGACTCCTTTCTTTGCACCACGCCAAGCTCCTGAGCAACCCTGCCACCCCTCCTGGCACTGATGGCCGAGGCCCTGATGCCTCCTTGGGCTGAGCTGAGGAAGGACCAAATCTGCCCATGCACTCACTGGTTTTAGCACCCTAGTAAAAGACATTTTATATTACTTATCCAACATATCATCGTTCAGGATCCCATATAACATTAGAACATTAGTTTTCAGTTTTGCAAGTGGAGGTTATGTGTAAAGCTTTTGCTTGTTTTCTAGAAAACCAGTGGAATGGCCTTACCTTGCATGAAAGAATAAGAAATAAAGTGAATAATACTTTGTATACGTTATAAGATTAAATCAAACAAAACCTCTTTTTAAAAAGAATATTTTTCCTCATTCAAAATTGAATTTCAAGACTTTTAAGATCGCTGAAGTGGTAGAATGTCTACTATGGACATTTGGTGAGAGGAAGGAAAATGAGAGACTCCCCTAGGTCCGTTTGTGAGGAATTAATTGCACAAAGAGAGGGAGAGTGCCTGTGGACTCTTAAAGACCCCTTACCCAGGTCTCTTGGTGCCTGCTCCTGGAGGCAGGTTTTGCCCCTGCCGAGGACTGTGCAAGTAAACCGCTGTGAAAGTAATTGATGCAGGCAAAGAGTAGCATCCAGTCCTTGAGACACTGAATAGGAAAGAACTTTTTGCTGTTTTTTCATGTCATGCAACACCAATTTTAAATCAATGTTTTTTTCAACAAAAAGAAAGGAGGAAGGCTGATTTCCCCACTGTTACATGCAGATTAGCTCTCTGCTTGTTAGCAATATACATATCGGCTAGACAAAGCTTGGGCAGATCTCTTTTAAAGGTCTGTGTAGGTTTACAGCTTGTCCTTTTTCTTGTCATTTTCAGTGGCTTTTGGTACCTTTCTTATTGCTTTATTTAACCTTTATTCACTGGGTTTTATTTGGCCTGATCAATGGTAAGTGCACAACTTTCTGTTCTGGGCTCTCTGTGGACTATATTACGGTTTTGTTCCCTTGATTGAGTTGTTCTATTATCGCTATTTCTGTTTTCACTTTTAAAGTTTGGCTTTCTTTAATTCACTTTAAACAAACATCTGAATAGCTGTAAAGGGCGGGTGATACCAATACTGTCAAGATCCCATTGATCTTGATTTCAACTGAAGTTGCTGGAAGGCAAGCCGGCTGGTTTCTTGCCGTACTTTGGTTTTTAATTTTGTGATTATTTTGATAGCTTAGAAGTTTTTGTAGCAATGAAGGTGAAATCATCCTTGCCTTTTCATGTACACCTCCTTTTTGTGTTAGTCCCAGCCAATATGGCACTGTCAGAAAGTGTTAGATACAGCTTTTTATGTTGTCTAAAACAGTTTCTCAACTGCAAGTTAGAAATAGTAGTTTGAAAGCCTGTGTCCCGGACTGAGTTTAGTTGTGTTAACACTTATCTTCATTATGGTTATTTCTGCCAAATGTTTTCTGCTTTTCAGACAGTTCCAGTTTTCCTAAAGGGAAAGATCTGTTGGGCATTAGCTGTGGTGGTAAATAACTGGCCATGAAGAATGTGATAGGACAGAATTAGCATGTAATGGGTTATATTTATATACACAGAATTTCTCATATATTGAATTAGGTACAGGTAGCTTCATATTTTATATTTCTAGACTCTATTTTTTAGTATGTACTTCAGACTGTAAACTTTAAAAAATGACAGCCCTTGCTAGGATAAAGAACTGTGATGACCTGAGGGTGGGTCTGCACCTCAGAGAGGAGATGCTGAGCAGGAGATCCCTGAGCAGTTGGAGCTGCGCACTATTAAGTCTTCACAGCTCAGCAGTGCCTTCGGGGTTGGCTGTATGCTGTGCTCACGAAAGACCCTGCTTTTGGTGTCAGCACAAGCAGAGCTATTTCAAATGCCTGTGTCCCTGAAGTGTGAGGCAAAGCCCCAGCATTTGCGGTGATGTTTACTTACTTGTCAGGCTCTTCCAACTGGGCCAAAAATCAGAACTTCACGCATTCATTCATTACAATAACATGCTGATCTGATTAAGATGGTCTGTTGGCTTCCTTACAAAAAATAAAATAAATCTTACTTTCTTTGACTGAAGCAGGATATGAGTGTAATGAAATGGCTCTATCAGGCTTGGCAGCTTTGAAGTCCAGAAGGAATTTTCCTCTGTCAAATTAGTAGGCATGTTTTGTGTTGTTGCGTTGTAACCTGGTGAGATCTATGTTGCAGAATCATTTGGCAGTTTATCTAACCATGCACATGGGAAACAGCAGTTTCAAGGACTGAGTCCAGGCTGTGCTTTATCTTATGCCTCATTATGTGGTGATTCTCTTCATCTCTTCTGCTCCTTTCTTCTGGTTCTTCTTTGAGATCTTGAAGAAAATGAATGGATCAAATCTGAGCTCACCTCAAAAATCTCTGTGGACTGTGAACATTATACTGAGGCCACTATGTAATACAGCAGAAAAGGTCTTAAAACCACAGTTTAAACTAATGTCTGTCTGCATGTTATCCTAAATCATCTGATATGGTTGTCCTACTTTGGGATAAAGCCAACTCGGTGAATGTAAAGAAACTCTTAGGCCAAACAAATAATACAGAAATGTAACAATATGTCCTCTCCCCCCAGTTTATTATTAAGAAAACCCCCAAACCCAAACCAGAAAAAAATCAATAAATTACTCTGGGACCTTTATAGTGCTAGTTTATTTTACTTTGTTATTTTTCTAATACTAAGATGCTGTAATTTCCTGCAGGTTATTAAAGCTGAAGGCACAAGGAGGCTCTCCTTGCTACTGACATCTTCAAAATAATTCACCTTGGGAGGAGCTGAATTATCAAAAGCACCATGATCAGCTGTAGAAATACATAGCCTGCCTAAATAAGAGCTGCTGATTGCAGATTCAGAATTCTAGCAGCTATACAGATAATATAACTTCATTGTATATATTTTTATATAGAAAACAATTACAGTGAAGTGTTCAGGTGCTTGTACAGTGCAGATATAGTGCATGATAAAATTTGAGATGTCTAAAAAGGAAGAATTTTTAATTTAAACTTATCAAAATGGTAAATTTAAAATTGTGTAAAGCTGTAAATATGAAAATTGAAATACATTAATCTTTGAGTGGTTATATATATATGTATGCATGAATACATAATTTTTTCTTTCTTTTTATCTCTGATTTGTCTTTACATCTATGTAACAGCTGTATCTCCTAATGTTGTAATAGTAACATGACCACAGATACCCAAGCTGTGTCCAGTGTTTCAGTCTATAAAGGGCAACTGTCATTAGTTAAATTTACTGCCTCCAAATGAAGGTAATAATGTCCTTACAGATACCATAGCATTAATGTTCTTATCTAAGTCATACACTGCCAAACAAAGTATCTTTGAACTGGAGAGTAAATGAGGAAATCAGGAAAACAAGCGGAATGGAGTACTACATCTTGGAAAGCAACGTTGGAAGACAATTTGGGGTTACAGTGGAGAAGCAACTAAACTTGTGCTTGTGTTATGCAGCAAGGAGCTGGCAGATCCTTTGGTGTATAGGAAGGGGGGCAACAAATTGGAGCAGGAGAGTGATTTTAATCTTTACTCGTGGCAGTGGTGAGCCTGGTACAGGAGTATCATGTGCTGCTCTGGTATCAACATTTTTTAAAATGATGTTGGAATGGTGGTACAGAAAAGAAGCATAAAATGCCCTTCGGAGACTGCACAATCTCTGAGAGATAATTTGATTATAGTGTGTAAGTATCTTCAGGGGAAAAATGCAGAACACTGAACCAATGACTGGGAGCTGCAGACAGGCAAGTTAAAATTAAAATGAGGCACAATATTCTTAAAAGTGAGATTGATTAACCATTGGAACAAAGGAAGTGCTTGAATTCTCATTGTATTGCAGTCTTCAAATCACGGCTGGATGTCCTTTCTGAAAGTCAAACACAACTTATGGGACTCAGAGAGAAGTAACCAGCAGAATCTGAATGACCTGTTAAACAGAATCTGCCAGAACAACCACAAAATCTGATCCCTTCTATTCTTCAACTCTATAACGTGAAGGTATGTATTTCACTGAGAACTTCCCTCAGATAGATTGATTTCTGAGCCACATGTCTCAAAATGCCCCTCACATAAGGCAGGGAATTCAGAAGTATTCCACTTGTGTTCTATGAAAATGACATCACATTTCTCTTTAATTAATCTTGTTGATAGCAGTATACCCTTTGTACTCTGGAATGTTTCTTACATTCCCTCAAGGATGAGTATATCCAGCTCTGGAGCCCTCAACATAAGAAGGACAAGAACCTGTTGGAGTGGGTCCAGAGGAGGGCCACAAAGATAATCAGAGGGTTGGAACACCTACCCTATGATGGCAGGCTGAGAGAGTTGGGGTTGTTCAGCCTGGAGAAGAGAAGACTCCTGGAAGACCTTATAGCAGCTTTCCAGTATCTGAAGGGGCCTAGAAGAAGGCCGGAGAGGGACTTTTTACAAGGGCATGTAGTGATAGGATGAGGGGGAATGGCTTCAAACTGGAAGAGGGTAGATTTAGAATAGATATCAGGAAGAAATTTTTCACTAGGAGGGTCATGAGGCACTGGAACAAATTGCCCAGGGAAGTGGTGGATGCCTCATCCCTGGAAGTGTGCAAAGCCAGGATGGATGGGGCTTTGATCAACCTGGTCTAGAGGGAGGTGTCCCTGCCTGTAGCAGGGAGTTGGAACTAGGTGATCTTTAAGGTCCCTTCCAGCCTAAAGCATTCTATGATTCTGTGATAAAGGCTTTCTGCCATAAGTATGCCCCTCACAGATAAACCGAAAGATTTAACAGCCTTGATGTGAAAAGTGGTTGTTCAAAGTCAATGTATGTCCAGCAGTCTAACTCTAATGAAAATCTGTTGGATTATGGTGGAATCAGGAAAGCCCTGCTTCCATAAATGAAATATTGTAAGTCTATGCTTAAAGGTACTTCTGGTATTTGTAATTTGTGTTGCACCTTATGAAATCTAGTTTAGGAGCCCCAGCATATCCCAGGCAGCACTGCACTACTTACTACACAAACATAGAGAAAGTTTTCATATTAATGTTCTATATAAAGCCTTGGTGCACTATCACATACAGGGCTGACACAGGCAACCAATCCCATTAGCTGGTCAGTGTGAACTGTTGGCTGGTGTCCTACTGAAGGCTAAGTTAATCTTAATTATCTGACCCTTGCTGTGGGCTAAGATCATGTATATGGACTGATGCCATGGACCAGTTGATGCACGGTGACTTACTTTCCTGTAAATGATATGTCTGAGTCTATTTTAAATCTGTATCTCTTCTGCTAGCTCAACACACCTAGGGGAGTTAACTCAACTCATGGAATATACATTTATGCATGTTCAAAAACAGTAAAATGAAACAGTTGATTGTAGTGAAAACCGCTATGCTTTTCCTTCTCATCTATCCTGCATAAATAGGAGCTGCGGATGAAAAGAAAACTTGTTTGTTACTAGCTAATGGTTGGCATTGAACAGAGATCACAGTTCATGCTAATCCTTCTGTGGAATCAACTTTTCTATGTTAAAATATTAAATACTCAGTTTTGGACTGTTTTTCCTTTAAAAATATGAAATATATTTGGCAACTTTACTGAACTGTTGATCCAGCGTGCCTTGGAGGAAAAGGAAGTGTCTGTCAATGGTTGACTGAACAGGAATGCTTGAAAAATAATGATATACATACAGTTATACAGCATATAGAGTATATACAAGTGCACATCACCTTGGAGTTATCAGCAATGGTAAACAAAATAATGTTACTAGCACCTATAGCCCTTGCATGGGCAATGAGCATTTTTTTCTAACCAAATCTTCAACGACAAGACTTTTCCAAGCACATGAAGCACTTCCAATATTTTTACCATCTAGTTTTCTGTTAAGCTGTGAAAAGTGAGTCAGATGCTGTAAACACATCCAGAGAGTAGTGGCCAACAGCTCAGTGTTCAGATGGAGATCAGTGAAAAGTAGTGTCCCTCAGGGATCTCTACTGGGACCAGTACTGTTTAATATCTTCATCAAGTGCACCCTCAGCAGGTTTGCAGATGACACCAAGCTGAGTAGTGTGGTTGACATGTCTGAGGGATGGTATGCCATCCAGAGGGATCTGGACAAGCTCGAGAAGTGGGCCAGTGTGAACCTCATGAGGTTCAACAAGGCCAAGTGCAAGGTCCTGCACCTGGGTCAGGGCAACCCCTGGTATCAATACAGGCTGGGGGATGAAGGGTTTGAGAGCAGCCCTGCTGAGAAAGACTTGAGGGTACTGGTGGATGAAAAGCTGGACATGAGCCAACAATGTGCACTCACAGCTCAGAAAGCTAACCACATCCTGGGCTGCATCAAAAGAAGTGTGGGCAGCAGTTCGAGGGAGGTGATTCTTCCCCCTCTACTCCAATCTCATGAGACCCCACCTGGAGTACTGCATCCAAGTCTGAAGTCCTCAGTACAGGAAAGACACGAACCTGTTGGAGGAAGTCCAGAGGAATGCCACAAAAATGATCAGAGGGATGGAACACCTCTCCTATGGGAACAGGCTGAGAGAGTTGGGGTTATTCAGCATTTAAAAAAGGAGGCTCCGGGGAGACCTAATAGCAGCCTTTCAGTACTTAAAGGTGGCTTATAAGAAAGATGAGGACAGACTTTAGTAGGGCCTGTTGTGATAGAGCAAGGGGTAATGGTTTTAAACTAAAAGAGGGTAAATTCAGATTAGATATAAGGAAGAAATTTTACAATGAGTGTGGTGAAACACTGGAACAGGTTGCCCAGAGAGGTCGTGGATGCCCCATCCCTGGAAATATTCAAGGTCAGGTTGGACGGGACTCTGAGCCACCTGATCTAGTTGAAGATGTCCTTGTGCATTGCAGGGGGGGTTGGACTAGATGAGCTTTAAAAGTCCCTTCCAACCCAAACTGTTCTATGATTCCATGATGATCTTTGTGTTCCAAGTCTCCTGTAAAGTGGAAGAAAAGAAAAAGGGAAAAAACAAACTTCTTCAAGTTAGTGTCTTGTATTTTTTTAAACTGATAGTATTTCGGTTTAATCTTTTTTATACATAATGTCTAAAACACTGTCTTGTGGATTATTTCTGATTCCTGGTTCTCTATTGTTATTCTCACAGGCTTCTTTTCAAATTCAGGCCTATTGTTACTGTCTTATTTAAGGTGTTGTGTTACCATTTTATTAAATAATTTGGCTCACATTTCATTGAAATTTGTTGGAAATAACATTAGACTATGTTATATCAAGTGAGCTTGCAGCAGTATTTTCAAAGTACCAAGATTAGGAATTTAACTTTAAAGCCCCACTTGACACGAATAAGAGGTATAAATAGTTGGTTCCCCAGTTTGCTGTTTGAAAATGGATGGATACTTCCCTAAATACTTTTAAGGAAAAACCCCAGTAGATGGTACTGTGGGACTGGATCATAAACTACAGCATGTGAATAAAAGACAGGAGGAAAATCAGTTATGGTACTGGGGAAACGGAGCTTGGGTTATTTATATTATTATATAATATATATTATACTATTTATATATACAAACCTCTCCCTTTCTCAAGCACACATTTTTTTTTACCTGTTGTCACACAAATGAAATGATTCAGTGAGGTCAATGCTCTCTGGCCCAAAAGGTACAAGTGATTTGCTGGACTAGATGAGGCTGGAGTCTTTCGGGTTCCATTACTCTTCTTCAAGAGGGTAAAAATATTGTCATTTAAAAAGTGAAGATGAGTTCTGTAAATACACTTGTGAGTATTCCTAGTATCCAGCAAATTGGGTAGTGGGGTTGGAAAGAGAAATGGTGAGAATGGCTTCTGCACTTTCCTTATTGTAATGTCAGTTTTCTTGATTCCCAAAGGAAGCCCAAACTGAAGAAAATTTCATTAATTATATTTAAATGGACTCAGCTGCATAATATGGAGCCAACCTACTCCTCTCAGAAAAACTCACAAATCACAGAAGTCAGTCCATTTAATTTGTGTCATTCCACAAGGTTTCAAGACATTTTCCAAATGAGGAGCAACTGGAATTTTCAGTCCTTAAAAATGCTGAACTGAAATTAATATTAAGAATATCTGTGTTCACTTCTTAAATATTCTTGAGGAGCTGTTGCCATTTCACGGTCAATGCCAGGTCCATTCTGCTAATAATTTTCAAGCCAATTATCATCCTGAGACTTATCTGGTCTATTACATCCTCTCTAAAATAAAGATGAGTTACACTGGCTTGTGTCAGATATGGTCCCAAGGAAGGGAATGACTGAAGGCAATTTATCCCAGAACACCGTCCATCTGCTTGCTTTGAACACTTGACTTTGAATTTCATGTTTTCCTTGACCAGGGATCGTTAACTCCATTGAAGTACTCTGATTTCCACAAATGGATGCCAAAATGAGACTATCAAACTAATTTTCCTTTATGACCTGAGCATGGATTTGAGTTTAGGTCTCAAGGAAGATGAGGACATAAAGCTAATATTCTGTTTCATTCTATTGTTCAATTGTTTTGTGTTTCAGCTTAGCTATCCTGTGTCTTAACCATAGATGTATGCTATAGATTTAGGTCACGTCTGGAGTTTTACATCTGGGAACAAAATTTTGCTGTAAAACAATAGCAGTCACAGGAAAGCCTATTTTAATGTCACGACATAAAAGCTGCATATATTGTTTTAGGTTCAGAGATAAAATGAAGGCTGGTGCTGTGAATCTATGTTACAGTAAAAGAGCAAAATCGAGAAGATACAACTTGTTCTGGTGTCATACGAAACAACAAAATAGACAACCGAGCTGAGGATTTCCATTTCAAATTCTGGGAAGCTTTTCCATTTCAATATATGTGGAGAATTCAGGGCATTCCTTGCTTCTGTCTGACTTCAGTCTAACCTAAATACTTAGTGGCATTGTAAGAATGTAGACAATGGAGTATGAATTTATTTCTTCATTCATGCCTGTAATACTTTTATTAAACTAATGTGCAGACACCACTGAGGAATATGCTCAATACATTTCCATGTTCTTATTGAGATTTTTTTATATTATGTATACCTTCCCATCATATTCAAGTTGGTGAGAAGGGAGATTCACCTTAATAGAATAGCTGAATCTCCAAGATACTACACTGGAAATTGAAAGAGTCTTCGTGAAACTTGTTAATTACTCTAAAAACTGTAATATTCATATAGTGATTTATTGATAACGGTTTCATTGCATATCTTGAGCAATACTTATTTTGTACATTCTAGGCATTAGACTGACCATAAGTAACTTCTTAAAAAATATGTTTACAAAGGCTTTTGTAGATAAACATGAAAGAGTATCATACTAAAGAAAAAGCACCGAGACTAATGGTGTGGAATATACATTCTATTTTCTATGTTCCTCAACTGATGTGCTTATAGAAGGGATTTTCTTCAAAGGTTTTATCACAGTCATAGCCATAAGCATAGAAACTCAATGCACAGCTGTTTGGTGTGATCTAAGAAATGAGTTTACATTGTGGAGTGAAATGTATGAAATGATTCCCCCAGATTTATGGCTTTCTTTGATCCCACACTTAAAGAAAACAAAACAAAACAGTTCCCTCTGTAGCTGACCACACATTTTAGTAGTAATAATGATTAAAAAACCCTGAACATGCCTAATTTCGTCCAGCCCCCCATTTAGACGCGTTACCCTAAAGCCAAAAGATGCCCTGAAGTAATCTGACTATTCTCTGCCTCACACCTCAAAGAATAAATAAAGAAAAAGAGACAACCTGGCTCGGTTCCTAAATAAGGGCCTTTGGATTTATATGATGACAGCTAAGATCCTAATGCAATGAAAGATCATACAGAGGCATAAATAGACCTGTCACTTTAAACTAAGGTGACGGAGTTATGTGCTGGTACAACGATGCAATTCAATAATTTAAATGATTATAGAACAGGTGGCATTCAACAGCACGTAAAATCCTGTACATCAATAGTTCAGGAAAGGGAATCAATTAAACATTTTAGTGAAAGTGTAAGACAGAATATTCAAGTTTTAAACATATGTTATAGAGGCTGTATCCCTCACTCAGGTTTCTTTTTTTGTAACAAAATTTAAAAAGAGGAAGTTGAAAAAGGAATTAAAGAAGATTCATGGTGAACCCTGGGATTCTATAGAGAAACTGGTGATTCTAAGTACTTTGTGAACTGTGCTTGCTACAGTGATGTCTAATAGATATTTTTTTTCCAAATAACAACTGAGAAGTTTGATGTCTGAATATGATGTCCTTAATTTATAATAAAAAAATGGATTTACTTGGACTGTTTAATTGAACCTAATCATAGCTATTAGAATCTCTTAGATATTTGAAATAAGCCAGCAAACTAGAATCAGCGGTATTTCCTGGTTTCAGTCACATTTAAAGTTTTTCTTTTTGTATTTCAGTTCTTCTGCTTCAGCTGTAACCAGAAGGAACAAAGGAAACAAAAACAAGTAATATTTTTAAATCTTAAGGAAGACTATGTTTGAAACTAAAATGGAAATGTCTACCAGCTTTTACTGTTGGAAGACTGGTGCGCTTATTGTTTCCTGTTATTTAGTCTGCAGTTCCGTTGGTGATGGTAGCCCACGGAAAGAACAAGGCTCACTGACACCAAAACTGTTCCTGAAATGCAAGAATAGACACTCCTGAGATGTTACTAGTGCTCATGTAATTCTTAATTTAAACCTAAACTTCACTCATTCTGCCCAATTTTTCCTTCCCCTGCTTTTAAGCGTCATTCAAGGAGTGCTTCCTAACATAATTATTACTAGGCACAGTAAGTACAAAATGCCTGGCAGAATAACAATCATGTCATTGCAAACAATGTTAAGTGCTGCTGTATCAAAAACACTCCAACGTATTTAATGGAAATAATGTTCAGAACTATATTATTGGTATTGTCTGAAAGTGACATGGTTGACCACCATGGAAGGTTATAGAAGCCTTCTTTTATTTGACGAGCAGTCTTAGTCTGTAGTGTCTGCCTTAGAGATCTGCTCTCCCTTTGTACAGGACTGCAGGGACCAAGCTTAAATTATGTGTCTTAGTACAAAAGGGAAGTGGGTCAGGACCTGTATATTCCCAAGTTTCAGAGAACTTATTCTCCTTGACTGCTTTTATCCTACAAAATCCATCTGGTTAACTGCTATGGTAAGAACAGAAGGATTTGTTTTCTCAGTCACAGGAAGAAGTATAAAGGACTTTTGATTTGTGTTTCTCCCTCTGCTGTTATTCTGCCCTCAATATAATTTTTTTCTTTTCTTTCCTGTTACATATGTTAAATGACTGCCATTCTGTATTGGGTTTGGTTGGAACAATTAATTTTCTTCATAGTGGCCCATAAGGTGCTATGTTTTGGATTTGTGATGAAATTAGTGTTGCTAACACAGGGATGTTTTAGTTATTGTTGAGCAGTGCTTGCATAGTGCCAAGGCCTTCTCTGCTTCTCACCCTGCCCCACCAGTGAGCAGGCTGGGGGTGCACAAGGAGCTGGGAGGCGGCACAGCTGGGACAGCTGACCCCAACTGACCAAAGGGATATCCCACACCATATGACGTCATGTTCAGCAATAAAAGCTGGGGGAAAGAAGAAGGAAGGGGAGACATTTGGAGTTACAGTGTTTGTCTTCCCAAGTAACCACTACATGTGATGGAGCCCTGCTTTCCTGGAGACGGCTGAACATCTGCCTGATGATGGGAAGCAGTGAATGAAGTCCTTATTTTGCTTTGCTTGTGCATGTGGCTTTTGCTTTCCCTGTTAAACTGTGTTTGTCTCAACCCATGAGTTTTCTCACTTTTACCCTTCTGACTCTCTCCCCTATATTGCAGGGGGCAGGGGAGAGGACTGGGGGGTGGTGGAGTTAGCAGCTGTCTAGGGCTGAGCTGCCTACCAAGGCTAAACCCACAACACATTCACCCCTTGAGAAAACATACATACAGCTGTTTCTGCTCCAGCTATACCGGTCCTTTTTCCTCTGTGTCTTTATAGCACACCTTCTTTGTGGACAGCGCAGCTGTGCCCAGTGCTGCTGGGGGAGTGGTTCTTCACTTCACCCTGTCACGTCTTCCATATGTCGGTAAGCCAGCGCACTGCACCCGGCTAACTGAGAGTGTCAGCTTCATGCCACAGTAGCCAGCAGCAGCCCATGACCTTCGATTCTTTGCTAATACTTCTTGACACCTTCCAGACTTGCAGGCTATACTGAAAGGAAAATAAATATATAAGGATAAATTGCTGTGTTAAAGCGCATTGTTAAGAACAAAGAAACCAGTAAATAGTTGGCCCTTTAAGTTATGGATTATTTTTTTTTTTCCCCCATTTAAACAGGAAAAATTAGCATAGCAAATGCTGTTCTGCAAGGGAACTATTCTTCTTTTTAATAAATATTCTGGGAATAGTTTTATACATTTCACAGGCTTGAAATCCCCTGGTTATAAATCATCAATGTTCCATATGGCACAGGCACGTTTGAAACTGTGTACCCACTGGAAAAATACGTGTATTGTTTTTCTGAATGATTTTCCCTTGCCCCCTAAATTTATAAATCATATTGTCACCTTCCTAAGTTGTTTATTTTCCAGATTTTTGTCTGTCTGCAGTGAGGGGGGAAAAAAAACAACAGAGAACCTGTCTTTTCTTATAACCATGCTATTTAAGCTGGTACGAGTGATGGAAGGCTTGCACTGTATTAAGGATTCAGCTCAGTTTTCAGATCGCCTGTATTGCTATTGAATCCCTTTCCTTAAAACAAGTGCAAAGAGCATTTGATCGCCTACCTAAAAATAGTGCCTTTTAATGGAAAGTATGAGATGCTGAACCTGCAATGGAGAGTGAGGGAAGCAGCTGGAGCTGTGCTGGCCTGCCTGCAGCTACAGAGGATGTTATCGATAGTAACCTGGGTGATTTGGTCTGATCCCAGATGATTAGGTGCTTATGACAGTCACAACCCCTACCAGGTTTAAGCTCTCCTTCAGCAACTGACCTTCAGGATGCCCTATAGAAGAAAGCCTTTCGATACTACTTCTGAAAAAAGGAAAAGTTTGCATTGATTATTATTTTAATGCAACAGCTTTACATTTAATAAAATGCTCAGACTGCAGATGAACTCTTGGCATAATTATAATTTTTCTGTCCCTTGAAAAGGATACACAGATTGAAAAGGTCAAAATATGCTGCACTGAAGTACTATGCAGCTATTATGGCATTAGTTGTACAGAGTACATTGCTGTATCATACATGCTCTCACCAGCTTCCCTTCCTGCACTAGAACCTTCTGCTTTCTCGGTACACCAGCTCTCAATTTAGAGTTTGTCTCCTGTTCTCATGTATAACATACCCCACTTCTGGAAGTGGCCCAGAGGCTTATCTTAATGATTTTATCACCTCTCATTTCATGGACTTGAATCATACGGAAGAATATACGTTATTTTGACAGCAAATGGCAAAAACATAAACCAAATATATCCTATTACACTAGTCAGAGATTCCTCAGGAGGGGGCATTGTCAGCTTGATGCAAGTCATAGATATCGGAGTACTCTATTGTAAACAGAGCCATCAAAATCATACTTACATCCAGCTTCAGATTACTTTGCTGAGCACCACTCAGAATGACGGCAGGTGGCTTTAATCTTTCCACCATTTATTTCCTCAGCTGAACATGTGAATTTGAACCCAGTTACTTCTTAGAAAATTCCTAAAATCAGTAGCAAAAGATTATTTACATGAGTAGTCAGCCTAAAGCTAAAAAAGGGAGCAGTAGGTGAGATACACAAAAGCATATGGCCTGAAACAATGTAGGGAGTAAGTTGCCAATTGATTCTATGAATTAAAAATAAATAAATACTATTTTCCCTGACTCCACCTTTTTCTTGTGTGCCAAGGTGTAGGATCTCTCATACTTCATGACTGTCATGAACAAAGGTTTCTCCAGGAAAATGAACCCCCCCGGTCCCCAGGTCCCAAATGTTGGAAACTTGAGTAATCAAAAGATTCCTCAGAATTCCACAAGAAAATCAGGAGAACAAAGACTCAAATATCAGTGGGAAAAAGTTGGATTGATTAATGAATCTACCTGCAGTACCTGTTACATTGTGATGGGAATGGTCACATGAAAGGCACACTTTTATTTTACTGTAAAAAATAAACACTGTAGTAACAGAAAGTTGTATCTGAAACAAAGACAACCTGGAAACTCAGGAGGAAATCTTTGTGTTGTAAGAAAAAAAAAACCCACAGAATAACAGGGAGTGGAAAGAAAGCCCAGGTAGAAGGAAAGAATTTATAGTCTGCCTAAAGAAATAGAAAGAAATCTATAATGAAATTAAAACACATGAAAAGGTGGACACGTCATTGGGAAAAGAGCAACAAATCTAAAGGTCCACATGTTTGAAATGATATAAGGATATAAAAGGCCTTATGCTAGCAATTATAAGGTGACCTGAAAACAAAATTCTCTTATTTCTAGGCTATCACCAGTCATTTTAAGACTGTCACTAAACTTGTTTAGTATATACTCTCCTGTTAATAGTGCCTGAGTGAATGAATGTATACTAGCAAAAAAAAGCGTACTACTTTATTATTACAGGGGACTATTTCAGTGAAGAAACCAAAGCTAAACCATCGATCTCCCTAGATCTGGTGACCTCTTACTGGCAATCTTTCAAGAGCTGCTAATCAAACCAACATCAACAGCGTGGAGCAGGAGTATAGTGAACTGGAGTTCACTTGTACTCTGTCTCTGAGTACTTTGTACTCTCAGCTTCCACTGTAGCTAGCGAAGGTATACCAGTGGCTAGGCAGCCCAGTTCTCAGACTGTTTTGCCTACACTGTTGACCTCAGTAAGCTCAAGACTATGTCTGCGGCTTTACTTCCTAAAACTGGGTCTAATTTTTTGACCTCTTGATATTACTTGGATACTTGACTTTATGGCGTCTCTTCTCTAGCTCCTCTAGAGCCCAAGGGCAACTGGATGTTCAGTTAGATAGCACAGGGCTCTCTGTTGGCTATATGCTTTGAAGAAGGCAAGGAATAATTGCTAAGTGATGTACTGATTCCCTTGTGTGATTGACATTTACTTTCATTTGAGTTAAAATAGTATTTATTGAAAAGTGCTTGATTATTTGCTCTAAGAAAGACAAGTTAAGCTGACTTGAAATAAAACTTGTTCAGGCTCCTTGAATACAGAGAAAAATAATAGGGAAATAATCATGCTCTGTACTGTACATGTAAATTGGAAAGAGTTTGTCTTCCTTCATCTGGCATTTCAAATACTTTTTCGAAGAAGAATTTCTGTAAAGTCACATACAATGACTAAATCTTCCACAATGGGAGTTTCTTTATTCATGTTGCTTTTAACAGCTCTCCTTCAGTTTTTTGGTGAATGACTGAATTACAGTTAGGGTCAATGAAAGAAAGAAGAGGATTATTTTGCTGGTATAGAGAACACATGGACATTTGTGCACCTGGGAATTTTGGTTCAAAAGTCACATGATCTGTTTGGGGTCCAGTATTTTTCATTGCAACACAGAGCTTTACCTTGCTTAAAATGGTATAGAAATACTATGGCACTGTCAGCAATAGCTAATGTCTGCATTCGTAATTTAGAGGATGCAGACTCTATGACTGTTCACCTGCTTCCTTCCCTGAAATATGCTGTGAATATTATGTACAATTATTTAAACTAATCTGGCCCCAACTGCTCCAGATTGGCTGGTGCTGATTTACAAATAGCAAGAGAAATCATACTTATGGTACACACTTGTGCTTGTGTGATATAGCCTTCCTTCTGAATCAGAGAATAGGTTCTTCTTTTTATTAAACAGTTTCTCTTGTGGATAGAAAATTACTCTCTGCAGAACACCATCACAGCTGTGAGTCTATCTGGAGTTGGATGGAAGTCTGCTCTGCCAGATAAATGACTAGGCCTGAATAGCCCTTTTGTGTTCAAAAACTCTTCCGGGTGGAATATGGAACAGATTTTGAACAGGAAAGGAAAGTATTTCGGGCCAGATGGTTAATCTGATGGAGCCGTATTCTGACAGAAGGAAAGAGTAGTATTGTGTCGTTTAGCAGTTATGTCAGGAGGAGAAGAAAGCCGCTCGGCTAAGTTAATGGAGATCCATGATTGTGCTGGACTCTAGAGTAATATGACACTTCCTAATAATATGTAATGTGAAATTGCTAATGTATTATGATAAAGCTTTCATGCTGTTTTACTGTTTCAGCATTTCCTGAGTGGAAATGGCTGAGATACATATTCTTGCAAGCAAGTCCTTACTAATTGGAGATTGTATTTGTATCTGCTTATGTGCGATCCAGATCTGGTTGATTTAATCTATTTTTGTACTTTTTTATAAGGTGTGTGTGTCATCTATTTAAAATCCTGGAGAGGTTTTCCTTTTAAATTGTAGTGCTAGAAAGGGTCGATTCATTCCATGGAAAAGATCAAAACTGAGATTACCAGCTCCTATTGTAGCCTGTCTAACTTGTCACCAAATGCATTCATTTATAATATCGGATTGGGGATCAGCAATTTAATAAAGAAGAGCAAAACCCTGGTTTAGGATGTCAGATGAAAGGGCTAAGAAAGCCACAGCTTCTAGGGTGAGGCAGAAGTGAAAGGCAGCAACAGCTCACCCCTGCTGAGATCCACATTTCCTGCTATCTGGGCCTCTCAGAAAGGCTGATACACTTGCCGATAAGACACCTGTGGCTTCTGAGAGGCAGTGTCTTCTGATCCTCACCGAGATTACTCTTTGACCTCTTTGATGTCTAAGTTAAGAAGGAAAAATGCAGGCCGGCATGCTTCCCTCAAAAGATTGCTGACTTTCTCATCAGGGAGTGGTCCTTGAGAAACCAGGACCTAGTTTATATGTTGGTGTTTTATTAGTACAGAAAATGAATGTCAATCTGAAAAAAAAATCTATGAATAACAGGTTTCACTACAGCATCATAAAAGAACCCTGATGAGAGAGCTTTATGGATTGTGTTTGGAATATGTCTGTGGTGAGTACCCAAGAAATGGATTTATCTACAGTGTATTTAGGTAGTTTATGGAAGTTCTAATTAATCTCTTCATCTTTAAATGTGATCTATGATCTTGAAGGCAGAAGTCATTTGACAACACTATGACGTAAACTATGGTAGCACTCAGTAAAAAAATTAATTTCAGTGTCTCCTTTTAGCGTCTTACATCTAAGCATGTAAGTGATGTGAATCATCAGAATAAGAATTGGGTAAGAAACAGAGATGAAGGGACAAAAGTTTGTTAGTATGCAGATACAGCTTAAAAATATAAAAAAGACAAGATGCAAAGAAATCTGGAAATATAGGCGCCCAGTTTTTCAAAAGCACCTCAAACTTAGTTCTGTGAATATGTACTTATTAACTGGAATAGGGCTGAGTAAGTAAATTTTAGCTCTTTCAGATAATACTTCAAAATTATCAAAGTATTTAATTGAAATAAGCAGGTTTTTTATTTTCCACATTTGATAGACACATAGATTACCCATTCATATAACTATTTGCAGAATCCTAGGATACCTCAGATGGAAAAGGACCTCTGGAGATCTCTAATTCAACCACTGGCACAAAGCGGGGTCAGCTATGCTGACCAGGTTGCTCACAGCTTTATCCAGCCAACCTCCAGTGATGCAGTCTCTCTGGGCACAACCTGCTACACTGCCTCCTACAAGGAGAAAATGTTTTTCCTTATATTCAGCTGGAACATCTCTTATTTTCAATGTATGCCTGCTGTTACTTGTCCACCTACCATGCACCACCATTCCACAACTGGAATACTGTGTCCAGTTTTGGGCTCCCCAGTTCAAGAGGGACAGGGAACTGCTGGAGCAAGTCCAGTGAAGAGCAACTAAGATGATTAAGGGCTTGGAGCATCTGCCTTATGAGGAAAGGCTGAGAGAGCTGGGACTCTTTAGCCTGGAGAAGAGAAGGATGAGGGGAGACCTTATTATGGCGTACAAGTATCTAAAGGGTGGGTTGAAGGAGGATGGAGCCAGGCTCTTTTCAATGGTTCCCAGTGACAGGACGAGGGGTAACGGGCACAAGTTAGAACACAGGAAGTTCCGTTCAAATACACGGAAAAACTTCTTTACGGTGAGGGTGACAGAGCACTGGCACAGGCTGCCCAGGGAGGTTGTGGAGTCCCCTTCTCTGGAGATTTTCAAGACCCGCCTGGATGCAGTCCTGAGTAATGTGCTCTGGGCAATCCTGCTTTAGCAGGGGAGTTGGACTAGATGATCTCTAGAGGTCCCTTCCAACTCTGAAAACTCTGTGATTCTGTGATTCTGTGAAGATCTTGATGTATTTTCATGGAGATCATCTTGATCACCTCCTCATAGGTGCTAGTGGGCTGCCATTAGGTCCCCCTGAAGCCACTTCTTCTTTAAGCTCAACAAGCCCTCTTTTCCCAGCCTCTGTTAATGAGACAAGTGCCCCAGTCCCCCCACTGTCTTGGCAGCCCTCTGCTGAACTCACTCTGTTTTATTAATGTCTGGCCGGCATTGGTGAGACAAAAACTGGATGCAGTATTTAGATGTGCCCTCATGAGTACTATGCACAGGTGGATAACCCATTCTCTCAGTCTATGTCACCCTGTTAATGCAGCCCTGGATGCTGTTGGCTTTCCCTGCTGCCCGGGCGCATTGCTGGCTCATGCCCCACTTACTGTGTGCCACCACGCCAGGGGCATTTCTGCGGTTCTGCTCCCCAGCCAGGCAGGCAGACCCCAGCCTGTGTGGCTACAAGGGGTCATTCCTTCCCAGCTGCAGGACTTGGCGTTTGGCCTTGCTGAATTTTGTCACGTTCCTGTTGGCCCATTCCTCCAGCCTGTCTGGCTCACTCTGAATGGCAGCCTGCCTTCAGGCATATCAACTATTTCCCCAAATTTAGTGCCATCTGCAAACTTAGTGAGACCACAGTCCATTGCCTGCTCCAGATCAACGATAAAGATATTAAACAGGACCAATCTGGTTGTCCATCCATCTAGACTGTGATGTCCTAACATGATTATGTGAATGCTCTGTGAGGCAGTGTCTTGCTACAGAGTAAATGACATCCACTCCTCTCTACTTAATTACAGGCGCTTTGTGTGGTTGCAAGGGTATATGGGGTTTTCTTCAGCCAAACTCTCCCGAGTGATCATTTACAGAAATTTTTCCACTGATCAGGAAAAGTTACTCAGAGATCAAATCAGAGTTATTAAACTGCTAAAAGTATGTGCAACCTGCTCACAATTCCTAAGCTGTTGATCATAACAAGCCTTTTCACTGGGAAGATCCAATGAGAACCAAATATGGAAGAATATATACATAATATATTCCAGATGATAAACACTGGTTTTGTGACCTTTCTTCCACAAATATGTTTTGGATCTTACGATGGACTTGTCGCAATAAAGATTGTATTCAAATGCGAAAGAGATGAAAATTCAGATGTCTCAATTTCTGGCATTTGTTTAGGGCTCATCTATAGTGCAACAGGATAAATTGTACATATATGCAAAGCAGTTGCTCAAAGGAGGTGTATGTGAAACGGTTACTCAAAGGACAGCAGGCTTTTTTGATGCTTGAGTCGCTGTAGAAACTTTCATGAGAATTATATCCTCAGACATTTATAAGATTGTACAAGATGCTTTTATCTTCTCAAATGCACGCTGACAGTTTATTATTTTCTGCTAGTTGTGCAGGTTTCAGAGTAGCTCCTCTGAAACATTCTATTATATCTATGGAACTTTCTCAGTAAGGTTGGTTTGCTATAGATTTAATACTTATTTGTGGTTTGAAAGCAGAGTAACTCAGACTGGCATCCTTTATAAAGCGTGATAATTATATTATTAATGGCTTATAGTTGAGTCAATGTTGCTTCTAGAAGCCATTATATGAAGTCCATAACCTTGCAGCATCATCTCCAAAAGGGGAAAAAAAAATGCAATATATCTAATTTAATTATCAGCAAAAATTTTTTAAGTACTGCCTGGTTTACCAGGTATCAAGTTATGGTACAATGGGAGCCTTGTGGAACTGGAGATAATTTTATGGTTAAAACGGTTTTGATCTTGGGTAAGCTGTTAATTTATTATCATAAGTTAATTTATTAAACACTTTAGCGGTTGTTTAATGAGCTGTCTAAAGTAGAGAGATGAATGTTACCAGCAGCAAAATATTAATAAATCCTATGTACAGAAAGGATTGTACACCTTTATTGAGTCTTTCCCCTTCTGGGTAAGGGGTTTTATTTTCTTATGTGAATTTCTCTTGCTACACACTTCCTTTCAAACCCAAGACATGGATAGTACTTAAGTCACAAATAGCAACAGAACATTGAGTTTTATGCATTTATACGACAGGGCTCTTGCTGTGTTTTCATATTGAGGTTTTTGACATTAACTGGATCAAGTATATCAGCACAGTGGCTATGTTTCTGCAGCCAAAATGCAGCGTTAGAACTGTTTAAAAATGTAGGAAACCCCCAGCATCCCTACCTTGCCCATATTTATTTATATTCAGACAGAGGAAGCAGAAGGTTTGCCAGACACTGACAGATGCAGACACAAGATTTGCCACGCAGATTCAGAATGGAGGCCTATTATCCTGTTCCTGGCAGTGGCCAGAACCACCTTTTTAAAAGAAAGATGAGAGAAAACAAAAAGACATGACAGTAGCTTTTGGAAGAAAAATTCTTCCCCTAATAATCTAATACTTCCTTCTATCCCAGCAAACAGCTTTGTTCATAGAGGCTGAGTTGTGGCTGCTATATCCAGATGACAGTGGAAGGCTCGTGTATGGGGGTTAAAATATGAGAGGGAGCCTATGATGTTTGAGAAGATCCTACAGATGAAACTTAACCTGTAACTACAGCTATAAAAGGCTGGACAATTTTGATGAAGGATACTTTGTGCTTTGATATATGAGCAAATGTCTAGCAAAATTCCCGATTAGTTTTTTTTTCTACTATAACCCTTGTCATTAGTACAATATTTTTACAGGTTTGGTCCTGTTCTGGAACCTGACTGTTCTATTAGCATCAGCAAAAACTTGGAGCAGGAGGCTCCATAATTTAATTGCTGTCGGGTGAAAAGGTTTTTCTTTTACCAGACTGATGTTTCAGCTTTTCATTTTTATACAATTCCCTTGTGTCCTTCTTTCATGAAAAAAGGGTACTTAGCAAAACCCCATATAATTTCTCTAACCTATTAATTTCATGTGCTTTCATTCTGCCATTTTTCTGCTTCTTGTTTCTAGAGGAAAATTGTTCCTGTTTTTCTTTTTTTCCTATTTCGTCAGTTGTGGTTTTCTTTACAGAACCTCCCTATTTATTGATGTTTTTTTCTTGACTCATGATGACCTGAGAAATTAGTGTGGTAATTGCCTTTGACTTTCATTAGTAAAAAACCAAATGCTATGTGCTGTTGTGAATAAACAAGTTGATTGAAGAGACTTACCTGCATGATTCCAGGAATATACCACGAATAGTAGATCTGAGATTACAGGAAAAGCCGGCAGGTTTGCCCTGTACTTACTAAGCCCATCCATCAATGATCAGCATTTCTCACTGTCCACATGCACCAGTTTATGATCACATACAGATTTTTAAGGGTTTTAAAGTGTTAATGCCTTTGTAGCCTTTGGAAGAACTTGTGACATGTTGGCATAAAGTGTTGATACGAAAACTTGGTTGTCAGAAGGAAGATGCTTATTTTTAGTCTTTACTTTTCAATAACTCCCATTTGTACAGTAAATGATTTCCAAGCACCTGAAAGCAGGCTCTGCTCCAAACAGATGTATGATGTATACCACCAGCCTTCCATGTGTGTTTCGCACAGGAGTAACTCATGAGGATTTGATCAGTGTGGCAAATGAAATGTGTGCACCTATTTATAACGTGGAAGCCCATTATTTAGCTAGTTAGATTGTTTTATTTCAGAAGACGTTTATGTAAGAATTTGTTCTTTCCATTGGTAGTCTTGTCCATGCCATGTGCAGTTTCATTCCTTGGTCTATTTCAGTTTATTCATGTTAGCCCAGTTTTTCTATGGTTATGCAGTTACTTAAATATTAACAATAAAAAGGGATATAGGATACATGAAAGTCATGTTAATCCATTGCCCATTAAAATAATATGTGCAGAGTTGAAATATTTACACTTTTACAACATTAACACCTGGCTAAGCACTGAAACACAATGTTTATCAAAATTGATTTATACTTATATACATATCAATAAAATAAGATTTTCATAACATAAATGATGCTAAAAATAACACAAATTCCTGATTAGACATATTTACAGTTTTATCTTATGTAGTAACACAGAATGCATCAGCTGCAATTTTCCTGCATGTCTTTTTCTTGTTGGGGCAGAATATGTCTTTGAGTCTTTTTCAGGGCTTGTTATACTGATATGAATAGGTGTGATTTTTCATGGTTAGCATAGCAAAACCTTTTTTGGTGGCTCATCTCTCTTTACACAAGCATGTGAATAAAATATGCGTAATCTATAAAACGTTTTATATTTATCATTGTAAGGCTTCAGTTAACTGCTTTAGACTTAAAAGTGTGAATCCCCAATCCTTTCCAGATAACCAAAGTGTGCTCTCATGGTCAAACTGCAAAGTTCTGCAAGTATTTAGCAAATATTATATGACCCAACAACCACTGGTCTGGGAGAGAAGAGCATATTAAGGCTTTAATCATGAGAAAGCACCTGTTTCTACCTCAGCCAAAACTAGTAATGCAGAATATTTTGTTGAAATTTTTGATGTGTTAAATATTTTGATGGGGAATAAAGGGGGACCATCAGACCATGAGTTTATATTTATCTAAAAGATTGTGAAAGTCACAGGGACCAGAAATCTGAGGGAACGTATGCAATGTTAAGTGACTCAGGCAATGAGTAACAGCACAGCACAATATAACTGCATTAAAAAACTGCTTTAAATAATGGTTAGGATGAAGATAAACTATCTCAGTAAATTTGTCCTAAATCAGGACATTGGTGGAGAGATTTGATGATGTATTATCTAATATCAAAAAATAAATGCTCTTAGGTACTTGATAGGCAGCTTATAATATTCTGTATAACATTGCCCATAGTGATAAAGTATGTTTTAGATGGCAGCCACGTGGGAATGACCATTGATCTAATAGTTGCGATGACAGTGATATTATCACCGTGTGTATCAGATGGAGGCATGTTCAGCACTTGGAGCAAGGTCAGGAGTCTTGGTAGTAGAAATGCTGGATCAGCAATAATAGTTTAGTATTCATTATCCTTTCTACAGCTTTATTATTCTACATATGCAGTAATTGCAAAATGTAAAGCTCTTTTCTTCCTTCAGAAATCATTTCTAATTTTGGCTCAGATATTTTCACTGCATTTTTTTGTTATCAAATCATTATTTTGTGAAAAGCAAAAAATTATAGAGAAATTTACAGATTGGTTTTAATATTTTACTTTTTCTTATATATTTTGGCAAATATTTTCCAAAAAGAAAATTATTCCAAGTAATATTGTTCCTGTCTGATACTGAAATATTTATTTTGATACTGTATGACATACTTTACTACATAATTATTGCATTATGAAAGATTAATTATTCAACATCTTCACATCAGAGTTTTGGCTTCAGAAAAAATAATGTCCATATTGTGGGCTGCAAATACGTTCTTGAATGTTCAGGTTATAAAAATGACATGATTTGAGCAGATCTATTGGCATTTATTGCCATTCTAGGCACTGCATGACTATTACAACACTTTCTAAATGGTGGGTTGCTGTACTTTCAGCAGTCTAATTACTTTGATCACATAGTATTCATAATAAAAATCATATTTAAAAAAAAAAGAAAACAACAAACCTTTGTGATGATTTATCCTGCTTATCTCAGGAAATGATTATTATCTCATATATAGGATGTTGCCTCTGAGAAGCATTTGATAGTACAGAAATCCACAGTGAATAGAATAACTTTAAGCTCGTCAAGTCAAGAAGATTAACTATTCTCAGTTTGATTAGTTAAGCTCTGTGTGACGCTCCTACCTCGGTCTAGGAATCTACTCAGACTGGGCTGCAGGGAAGGAAACTCACATAGTAATTAATTAAATGAAAATTTATTTTCCTCCCCTAAAAATTACATTTCCCTCTTTCTGTTATATTAGCTTCTGAATTTATTTTCTAGGCTTGTAAGATTTTCAAGAGCTTGGTTTTTATTTGCTTATCAGACAAGATTTTGGTTTTGTTACTGATGATAAATTAACTGTTACCAAATCTCTGTGTTTGGAATTGTTCCTTGCAAAAAAGAAATTTTCTTTATTCAGTGCAGTTAGAATCCTCAGGAACTCCAATAGTGTGTACAGAACAGTTATAATGGGATGACACCTACATCCGATTTTGTCTGGCATCTTTATAACAATGTGTCACTTGTCACATCTTTTTGATCATGCAGACTTACATGTGTATCAACAATGTGGATGAAGACAAAAGGTTTCAGATTTAGAAATAATTTGTCTTCACAGCCAGATTCGCTTCACTACGTGAATGTCGTAGTACACATTTAAATTGTAGTAAAAATGAAATGAGAATAAGACTAGTGCACAGGGTTTTGTGCTAAAAACAATATTTCAGAAGCTTTGAAATTTTTTACTTTGTTGCCCTTTGAACTGTTCACTCTAAATGTAATTCAAATTTTCAAAGCTGATTTTGGGTCTGGACAGTCACACTTTTAAAGGTACAGAAGGTACTATTTTTCAAAGATGCAGAATAGCACTCCATGAGAATGCCATTTATAGGTACTTCAGATTTACTGATCTACTCCTTTCATAGTTCCAGAGTACTTGAAAAATCTTGCTTGAATTAGGCATATAACTGGGAGGGAAGGAGAGTGCAAATAACTCTTACAGGCACAATTAGCAGCTTCCATTTTCCTGTGTCCCTGCACGACAATATCTTGTGGATGAACCAGTGTTCCAACAGAAACATAAGTGCCAATCCTCCATCCTGTCATATATAAGATTATTTTTCTTCTTCTGCATTATGTATTTTTTTCTTAATATGAGCTGACGTATTTATAAAAGGAAACAGCCCTCTGGATAAGCTACCAGCCAGAGAAGGTGAATGTGAGTGTCTGTAGCCAAGTCCCTTCCCTCAGGCCTCTTATCTTGCCAAAAACAACACAGCCCAAATATGAAAGCATCCTGATTTGCCCTTCAAGAATGCTTTTACAACCTTCAGTCTTTTATCCCAAACTCAGAATATCTCTTACATTATCACTGAGGTAAAAGCCACTGCTCAGGGTTGCAGACAGAACATTTCAATTCCTTTTAGGCATCCTGCCATGCAGCTGTATTCACAAGCCCAAGTTAAATGCCAGGGCCCTTCATACATGTTTTAATGGGAACTAAGTGCCGAAAAATGAAACTTGCAGTTGCTAGCAAGTGTTAACTGGTCGCTGGAAAATGCTGAAGAACTAAGGCATGACCTTATCCCAATCATGCAAACGTTTAGGATCATACCTCACCATCAGAGAGACGCTCAAGTGCCAAAACGATCCTGCAGCTCAGTGTCAAAACCGGGTCAGACATTTATTTCAAAAAGAAGACAAGAAGGGGAAGAAGAATACATTTACCCAGAAAAAAATCCGCCACTGATACATTACCCAGGGACCCCACCAACCAGAGAGTTTTAGGTTCAAATTCCTATGTACCTCCTGCATAGGAATGAGGATTGACACAAGTGATTTCTCTGTGCTTTCCTTTCCTAGGAAGTGAAATTACATGTCTGGATTGCCACTTTTGACCTCACCCCACTGAATCATTCCCTAGATGAGGAAGACAGTGAGTTTAAGAATAGGCTAAAAATAGAGCTGTCACAAGTAGAAAAGAAACATAATTCTCTCTGGATATTTCAGACAGTCATGTAAGCTGTTGATTATTATCTAATTAGAGAAAAAGATGGAAGCGAGAAAGTAGTCAGCCTAGATTATATGTTTGATGTGCTAAAATTATTCCTGAACTGAACTGCAGGTTTATGTTCCACACCAAGACTTGGAGTACACTATTGAATCCTGGATTCTGATTTTATAATCTCCTTGTAGCAGCTGCCACTCAGTCTTTCAAATCACACACATCTTTGATGTCAGGCTATTGTTCCATTAAGGTGCAGCTCACTGCTTCTTTCAACTCAATCTCTTTTAATCTTGCAAATCAAATAAAGCTCAGTAATGCAGATAATATGTCAAAAATGTCCTTACCTCATTGACATTCCCATTGGAAGTCTACTTTTGAAATAATTTCTCAGCTAAGTTCAGATATGTTCTGCAAACCATGAAACATCATTGAGAAGTACTTAGTGCACATCAATAAAAGGAAAAAGATGGCCAACAGGTATCGCAATAATAGTTAACCACAGGGTTTTTGTGCAGTAGAATTTAGATGTGCATAAAAATAAAATCAGATCTCATGTGCATGCCATTATTGCTAAATACCACTTCTTTATAAAAAATAATATCAGATTGTATTTCTAGGAATATATCAGTGGGTAGAATAATAATTGACTAAGCCTGCTAGGAAAGTTTTGGTACTACAAGTAAATGGCTGTTGCAGGTCTTTAAGCACTGTAGCCTATTATGAGATTTATCCTTGGTGGTAAATATTTTCGTTGGCGGTTTGAAGACATAAAAAGCTGTCACCTTGATGTAACTTCATATGCATATCTGAGGTGCCAGCAGTTTTTCCTAATGTGTTTCTACGAAGCAAGATTTAGACAGGAGGGATATAACAGCCTCTAACTCATATAGAGGTGTCTGAGCTTAGTGGGCCAGGAAGCAGGTCAACACCTGGGAACTCTGCTGCTCAACGGTGCTGCAATGGGGCTCTGATTTTGTTATGCTGTGAAATATTTGTGCCATGTTTACATATTTAAAATGACATACTGAATATAAAGATTGAATAAATAAAAGTCACATAGAACGTGACAGCCAGAATATATTCCTCATGCAGTTTTGTTTCTTTATCGATGGAGGAAAGGTAGGTTTGTCAGATACAAGGCTTACAGCACTTGATCCTGGTGCAAAGTCAGTGTCAATGGAGTACAGATGTCACAGAATCACAGAACCACAGAATGGCTGACGTTGGAAGGGACGTCTGGAGGTCATTTAGCACAACCACACTGATCAAGCAGGGCCAGCTAGAGCCAGTTTTCCAGGACCATGTTCAGATGGCTTTTGAATACCTCCAGTGATGTAGACTCTGCAACCTCCCTGAGCAACCTGTGGCAGGGCTTGGTCACCTTCACAGTAAAAAGTGTTTTCCGATATTCAGACGGAAAATGATCAGAGATGTACTGGATTTTCTGTCCCAAGCTGTCCCTCTACACAAGGCATGATGGTGCTGGAAGTCTCAGCTGAATTCTTACACTCCCCTGATCACGATACGCAAATTTTGATAGCCTTTGCAGTCACAAAGCTGCCCTTTCTCCTGAAATACATTTATGTTGCATTCTTAAAAAATTCAAGGACAACAGGAAGAAAATAGATTGTGAACTATGGAAGCTGGAGAAGGAAAAGACTCAATAAACAATTTAAGTCATCTTCTTGATAGTGTGGGGTTATTAACAACAGTGTATCCTTTAGTATTTAGTCCTGCCTGATCTGTTGTTGCATTCAGCATCAAGATTTCTGTCATTTAAGAAAGTAGTCACCAACCTGCCATTTATCACTGTTAGAAATCAGCTTCTTGAGACTAGCTAGGACTTTCAAGGAATCAAACTAGTTACCTACAAGCCTTATTTCCTAAAATTCCTTTTAGAATTTTTTTGTTTTGTTTATGTAACTGACCACTTCCCACAGAGCTCCTGTTATACGTGTTGATCTTGCTGTTAGCTCCCTTTGGCTCATCAAAACCCCTGGCCACTAAAAACACACCCTGATGAAGCACTAGCAGCAACTGGTGGTACGCTCACCCTGGAATATGTATTTTTAAATTTCTCTCTTTTGGAAGGACAAAATTGTATCCTCCTCTAGCAAAGAAATTCAAGGAGACATACTGTTTTTATTTCATTCAGTTAGTATTTAAAATCGGCTTGAAATGATAAATATATACTCAGAGTCCAGTGATCCGTCACCCAGTGGCACAAACTGCAGTAAAATGTACTTCTAAGAGGGACACAGAAGAACAAAAGCAGGAGTGAAGGGAGGAGTAGCTCAGTGGTACTAAATCACTTGTAAGTTGTCTCTGGTGGTGTTGCAGATCTAAAGGTGCAGATATAAATGTGCTGAGTGAAATATTTTCTTTTGATTTGCCATACAGAAAGTTCAGACATGCTATTTATTATATTTGTCCTCGGAGGCCATCCAGGTATATTAACATGTATTACTTCAGTACAATTAATGAATTGAGATACAGTTGCTATAAAAACAGTATTTTGGTTTCTTACCACATCTCTTTTTAGAAGTTTCAGTAACTCTGAAAAGAAGTAAAGTCTTTAATTTTAGATGGGTCTGTAGAAAGAAAATCAGAATTTTAACCACTGTCCAGTCCTGATATTGTTGGTGGATTTGCCATGAGAGTGAAGTATAAAGTGGCTATAGACTATAGATCAGGTAAAGCAACACTAATCTTAGAATCACAGAATTGTTGGACAAGACTCTTAAGATCATCAAGTCCAACCGTTAACCTAGCACTGCCAACACCGCCACTAAACCATGTCCCTCAGCACCACATCTATACTTCTTTTAAATATCTCCAGGGATGGTGACTCCACCACTTCCCTGGGCAGCCTGGTCCAATGATTGACAACCCTTTCTGGGAAGAAATTTTTCCTAATATCCAATCTAAACTTCCCCCGCTGTAACTTGAGGCCATTTCCTCTTGTCCTATTGCTTGTTACTTGGGAGAAGGGGTTGACCCCCACCTCTCTACAGCCTCCTTTCAGGTAGTTGTAGAGAGCAATAAGGTCTCCCCGCAGCCTCCTTTTCCCCAGGCTAAACAATCCCAGTTCCCTCAGCCGCTCCTCATAAGACATGTGCTCTAGACCCCTCACCAGCTTCGTTGCCCTTCTCTGGACACACTCCAGCACCTCAATGCCTTTCTTTATGTCTTTCCTTATTGGAAGCCAAGGTGGCAGTTCTGCTGACCCCCCTCCTTCTCCAAGAATTGAAAACTCTATCATTTTGTGACTGCTATGCCCAAGACAGCCTCCAACCATCACACCACCCACAAGTCCTTCTCTGTTTGCAAACACCAGGTCCAGCGGGGCACATTCCCTAGTCGTCTTCTTCAACAGCTGTGACACTCCAGGAACCTTCTAGACTGTGTCCTCTCTGCTCTATTGTATTTCCAGCAGACATCTGGTAAGTTGAAATTCCCTACAAGAACAAGGGCTAGCAATTGTGAGATTTCTCCCAGCTCCTTATAGAATATTTCATCTGCCTCTTCATCCTGGTTGGGTGATCTATAACAGACTCCCACCATGATATCTTCCTTTTTGGCCTTCCCCCTGACTCTTACCCATAAATACTCAACTCTATCATCACCATCATTAAGCTCTAGACAATCAAAACACTCCCAAATGTACCCGGCTACCCCACCACCTTTCCTTCCTCACCTATCCCTTCTGAAGAGTTTATAGCCATCCATTGCAGTACTCCAATTGCGCGCATCATGCCACCATGATTCTGTGATGGCAACTATATCCTAGTTTTCCTGCTGCAGAATGGCTTCCAGCTCCTCCTGTTTGTTGCCCGTGCTGAGTGCATTGGTGTAGAGGCACTTCAGCTGGGCTATTGATCCTGCTACCTTTTTGCAGGGAGAAGCCCTAATTCCTTTGTGACCATTTACGGGCATTTCTATGGTTTCTAACACAACAATAACCCTTGTGTCTTTGCTGCCACATGGATCTCCATCCCCTACCTCCGCTGAGACAGCAGACACACACTGTATTTGCCTCCAGCTTTGTTTCATAAAATGATACATGGGTGAAACTCTGAAGAATTTGTCAGAAGTCTCATTTGGGAACCCGAAAGTGCTGATGAATGTAAGAATCCTTAAATTGCCTTAAGCCTTCTTAAATGGTAGTTCCAATTAAGAACAACCTCAAATCCCAGAAATCCTTTGAAACTGTGGAGTGTCAAAATCTGTAGCCCATGACTGTGAGACTGAAAAGATTCTCACCAAATTGGACACATAGTTCTCTTTGGTATATTCATAAGCCTTGTATTTTTCTTTGGTTTTGCACAAATTATATAATTTATTAATTTATGACTTTTTTGATGAACATATGGTTGAAAATCATAGGATTGAAAAATCAGTATTGAAACACTTGTGCTCAGAAATAGTTCTGAACTATTAGTTTCAGAAAAAGCCTAGAAAACATACATGAGGAACTTATGACCAGTTGGACTGGTTTAACTGGACCATGGTGCATATTGGTGTACTGCATGTTGCTATAGCTATTGCTTTCATTTAAAAATATTTTTATTTATTTTTTTTCTAACTGCTTTTAGATCTCAATTATTAATTTTGTTCCATTTTGCTTTGAAAATTATCATTGTAGTTTCCTTTTCATTACAATAATAAAGCCTTTTTTCTCCCATGGCATTATTAGTAACTAACTAATTTGACTCAGACCAATAAAACATTCTGTCTTATAACTAAAAATTAATTCTGCAGAAAAGCAGTGCTTAAAATTGTAAATATATTTCTTAAAAGTTCCTCTGCTAACAAGAGAGCAGACTTGTGTGAAAAACAGATGTGTTGCCCATATAGGAAGAATAACGATTATTATTTAATATATCTGGGAAAATGCTGCAAGAAACTGCTGTTTTCCAATTGCCATTTTTGTTTTGATTGTGTTAAATTGTCCTTTATGTACACATTCTAAAAGAAAGAAATTGAACTGAATTGCTATTGTAAATACTGCAGAAGCAGAATTTCAATGTCTATGAATCCACGTCTACTTAATTTATGTTTATGAATCCTTGCAATAAAATTTCTTGAATATATATAAGTGGCCAGTCACAAGCAAGGAATTCTTTCACAATTTAGAATATATCAGAATTCATATTAAAGAAAGGAAAACAGATGTTATTTAAGTAAATGTTGTACAGAATCTGGACAGTAGATGTTTTTAAGTAGAAAGAAGGTTAAGTTTGCTCAAATATATTATTCAGAACAATTTTTTTTCCTTTTCTGATGATCAGACAGTGCTTAAAGATTAGAAGAAAGATTAGTGAAATCAGAAAACGTTCTTGGAACACTTCTTCAGCATCATTAATCTGATCTGTAAAAGTCTGAAAAGCTTTCTAGCAAATTTCTGATCTACTGCCTTGATTAACAATGAAGTCCTAAAGTTAAAAAAAAATGAACCGAACAAGGCCAAACAAAATATAGATAATAATTTTAAGTATTACAAATGAAGCTTGGCTATATACAGATGTTGAAGGCTTTTCTCATCCTGATAAAGAATACCAATCAACATGCAAAGACGGAGTATCTTTTGGGGACCACCTTAATAGTTGTTACATTTGTGTCAAAAAAGAGATGCAGATGTTACAAGTAAGGATAGTGGTTGGGGATGTATTTTTTCTACCTAAACCAGAAAAGAATTTATCTTTGTTTCTGCATAAGATCATCAAGAATATAGCATTGCATCAGTGGAATATAATTTTGGTAAATTTATGTTGAAAGTAAATACTAGAACAGTATAGAAAGTAGTTAATTATGGGCAACAATCATCTTGCATGATTATTGTATGCTTATAAAATCAGACTTGTGGTATAACTAAGTGTGGGGTGAGTGATGACTCTTCAAGTAGACTAGAAATTTCTCATGATGTTTTCCATTAATATCTTTTCAGTTTTTATGAATCTTGGGATTTCTGATATGCATTGGAAAGTGAATGCTAAGAAAATAATTGAGTGGTTGTAGATAATACTGACGAATTACTGTCATAATATTTGTGGATAGAGGTGATACTCTATTAATGAAATGGAAGATGTATATTTTTTGGAAATGGTATTCAAGCTTATTGGTAAATAACTACTTGAAACACTCTGAATATTAAAGACAATCATTCTTCTCTGAGTTTGTGTACTATCTGGTGCAGCGATGAACACTGAGGCTTCCAGGTGCACTATTGGAAAGCGAATAATTAATAACATGTTAGCTATGAAAAGCATTTGAAGAAAATGAGATTTGGTATGAGGAGGTGGAATTGCTATGACTTCCATGCAAATTCGTCCAATTACATCAAAGGTTATTGATGATTTACTGTTCCAGTTTTGCTTCAGTTTCATCAGTTAAGCTTTGACTGAGTAGGTTTCTGTTATTTTCAGCCAGGATTTTTTTGTTCTGTGTATTAGTTATCACAGATGCTGGTTCCCCCAGACCATATTTTGTTGAAGGGCCTATTTAGTGAAATTCACATTGCAATTTCTGTGGAAATATACCATACTCTGTCCTGTGTACTTTATAAATTTTACTTAGGAGATCTCCAGGCACAGTAACTTGGTTTATGGAAAAGGATACTGGTCTTTCTAGTGTACACTGAGGACAAAGAACAAGCCCAGAAGAGAGCTGGAGGTACTGGAGGCATCATTTTTTTTTCTGCCCTCAACACCAGTGTGCTTTCATAATCCCTTTGTGCAATTTGCTGCTGGAGGATTGTGCTCAACCGACAAAGCCTGGCTCTGAGAACATGGTGTTGCTACATACAGTTCAACTCTTTTTGATACATATAGCTCCGGGGAGCCCATACGGCTAGTATTCAAGAAGGCCACACAAAAGTTGTTTTCAGTTGAGATGCTGTAATTCATAAGCAATAGTTTTCAAGGCCAGAAGGAGCTGTTATGGACATTGCAGTCTATGCTGCACCAGACAGACAATTTTGCCTGGTATTCTGTCCAAGTTGAAAGAGCATGTTGAAGTACAACACATGTTTTAGGAACATGTCCAATCTTACGTTCATCATTTCTAATGATGGAGAAATCACTTCCTTTGGCAGATCTTTCTGGTGGTGAATTACTTCCATTCCTGAAACTATGCACAACTTTTTTTAAAATTTGAATTTATACAACTGCTTCCAGCCACTGGGTCTCTTCTTTTGTTTCACTCAACCATGGCCAATACATCTGTGCTTTTCAGAACATATCTCTTCAACTTTAAAATTTGTTTTTCTAGGGTAAATGTCATGTCATATACAAAGAAGAGTAGGGAGTGTGGAATGATCTGGGTTTTGTTTAGTTTGTCTAGGAGATTTTACTGAGAGCAGTTAATTATGTAGGTGGTGACTGTCAGCCTAATCAGCTGACTTTATGAAGTCTCAGGAAGTTTCTGCATAAACCTGGGGAATTCCCAATATTCCTGGCCTTTCTTTCACGGACCATTATCAAACAGCATTGGCAAGCTTTGGTTTTGTTTCCATTTTGAACATCCATTAAATGGCACATGCAAATATCATCAATGCTTCTCCCAGGTCCTGGTGAACCAAATTTATTTCATTAAACAGAAAATGGCTGCGGATTTTTGTGATAATGAATGTAAAGTTTTGAATATGTTCTCTCAGAAACTGGCGAAGAACATTTTATGAATCAGATTACCTACTTGGAGCTTATGTGAGACTGATTTGATCATAGTGTCTCCTCTTATTTATATAAGAAATAGCTAAAGTATAGAGGGTCTTTTCACTATAACCTCTGTAATTGTTGGGATTTCAAGTAGCTAGCAAGAGGGCCTGCAGATGAGTATTCAAAAGGCATATTTGGCCATAGTTTTGAGCTGTAATAGATAGCAGAAAATGTAATATTATCACTGTGATGAAGGTTGTATGTAGAGATTTGAATAAACTCAAATCCCTCCCTGGAAAAAAAAAAAAGAAAAAAAAAGAAGAAGGAGAATTTGAAATGTGGAATGTTTCATAAATTTCCACAACATCTTTGAGGTAAAATTAACAACTCCATGCACTTTGGACTACTTCTTATAGTAGTCCAGTGCTTTGGGGTAACAAGTAACTGTATTACACAATAATGATTGCTATTTTTTACTTATTTTAGGTTCAGCAGATTTTGGAATTATGATCTATTTAAGCATTGTAGTTAATTTTTCTAGTCAACTTATTTTGTGATACAGTGAGGGTTAGATCAAAATGAATATAACAAGACTTTGCTAGATGAAAACTGTTGCCACTCACAGATGTAGACTAGTGTAATATACATTTGACACAATGATGTTGTGGGAATCTTGTGTCGCATTGTATTTAAGTTTATTAAAAGTGTCAGCTATAAGTCTGTAGATTTATATATTTAAGCAGAAAACTTACACTGTGGAAACTGATATGTCGTTCTTTACAAAGGGAAGCAAGGCAGATGGTACTAGAAAGAGGGCGTACATCCCCTGAGAAAACTCTATTTTTGCAAACTTCTGACATGTCCTGGATTCAAATTTTCCTTCCACATACATTTGTGAAATTTTTGCTCAGCATTTCATCAAATGAAATTCTCACAGGAATTGGACTAAAAGTTATATAGACCTCATTGGACTATTTTTAACCTGATTTTTCTCCCTCATAAAAATAAGTTCCATCCAAGAAATTAAAAATACATGAAATTACATTTCAATAAAATTCTAAATTCTAAGTTTCTTTTTCTTCAGCTGAAATATTTTCTTGTCCAAATTGTCATTATTAATTTTTTCAAAGAGTACCTATACTCAATAAGGACTTCATATTTGGCTTATTTTTAAGTATGCAAATATTACAAGAGGATATAGTCTTTCCACAAAAGCAGTTGCTGCTTTTAATCCATTCAGAACAATTAGAAGAAGCTGAAGTAGGTTGTTCTGAAGGGGAGAAACCACTGTTTCAAGAAACTCTTGAATGCAGCAGACATCTCTGATGACCACAGTCCTTCTCTGCTGTTGTGAATCCCATGGTACCTTGGGGCCCTACTTTCTGGTGGGAAAAAAGGAGACCTGAGTGGGACAGCATTGAATGATTTTTTAAAAATTACTTCTCTGGCCTTGTACATGGCTCAGGACAGCTCCTAACTTTTTGACATTTAATGGGTCCATTTTTCATCAATGGCTCTTTTCCTCCTGTAAATCAGTTCTGTAATCCTGTAGTTCCAGTGCAGAAGTTATAGAAATCAAATACTCTGAAAGTATTGTGAGCAAATTATTTCACTGGAATAAAACAGAATGTCTTTGTTTCCACCTAAAAAAACCACTGCCTCCTCCAAGAATGTAGGAAATTTCCTGCAACAGTATAAAGTTTTTTTTTTTAATTCAGGTACATTAGGACATGCTAATTTTATAGTTTTATAGCTAATTTTTAGCTAATTTATAGCTAATTTTTATAGTTGCCCAAACATTTTAATTATGTAAATCACCTTGCAAATCTGTATTAAAATAGTGCCAAGGCGTGCCAAGGCGTAAAAATAACATCTTCAGAACATCTGTACACATGATAGGTGATGACCAAAAATGAGTTATAGAACATAAATACATTTCTGAATATTTTATGTTATAGTATATATAAATATACTATTTTATATACATATACTATTATATACGTTTTTTAATATACAATATACAATTTTCTTACATTTCCACTGCATGTAAGTTTAACAGCTTCTTTCCATTCAAGTATTTTCATACAAATTCAACTTTCTAATGGGTTCTAACAATTGCACATAAGTGTGTGATTGGGTGTACATGTACTGAGGGCCATATAATGAAGGACACCCTCGAGACTTTATTGATGCTTTCACCAAAGAACAAAAAGATTAATTGTGATGTCAACAAAACCATCACTGAACGTGGATGAAAAATGACCAGAATTATGCTTGGTACTCAGCCTGCTTTCCTCATTGTTTCTCTGGGAAGTCAACACTCTCATTAATATGATTTAGTTAGAACTTAATCCAAGCTCTTCAGATATTCTTCAAAAAGGAAATGTACAAATAAAGGCCTATTGCAATTAAGGTACTACAACTAATGGATTTACCTGGAGTTCAGCCATCTATTTCTGTCCATGGGAGAAAAGAAAGAATTTTCAACTCAGATCCTGTGATTTCATTCCAGAGTGTTGGTTGACAGCCAGCCTGAGTATGAGCCAGCAGTGTGCCCAGGTGGCCAAGAAGGCCAGCAGCATCCTAGCCTATATCAGGAATAGTGTGGCCAACTGGACTACATAAGTGATTGTGCCCCTGTATTCAGCACTAGTAAGGCCCCACCTCAAGTACCGTGTTCAGTTTTGGGCCCCTCACTACAAGAAAGACATAGGGGTGCTGGAGTGTGTCCAGAGAAGGGCAACAAAACTGGTGAGGGGTCTGGAGAACAAGTCTGATGAGGACTGAGGGAACTGGGATTGTTTAGCCTGGGGAAAAGGAGGCTGTGGGGAGACTTTATTGCTCTCTACAACTACCTGAAAGGAGGCTGTAGAGAGGTGGGGGTCAGCCTCTTCTCCCAAGTAACAAGCAATAGGACAAGAGGAAATGGCCTCAAGTTACAGCGGGGGAAGTTTAGATTGGATATTAGGAAAAATTTCTTCCCAGAAAGGGTTGTCAATCATTGGACCAGGCTGCCCAGGGAAGTGGTGGAGTCACCATCTATTTAAAAGTATAGACGTGGTGCTTAGGGACGTGGTTTAGTGGTGGTGTTGGCAGTGTTAGGTTGATTGTTGGACTTGGTGATCTCCAAGGTCCCTTCCAACCTAGACAATTCTATGATTCTAAGTACGAAGGAGTAAATCTTTAAAATCAAATATGACTAGACCAGTATTTTGCTGACAAAAGAAATACACAGATTATTGATTGGGAAAATAAACCGATGTTGGAAATTCCTGACTACCCTACAAGGTAGGTCAACTCAAACACAGGGACAGGTCACTCATTCTTTGTCATGTTCTTTGCCTGGGCTGTAGAACTTTTTTAATTAGTGAGACCCTGCTTATAATCCAAAGTCAGTGCAGGGAGAGCAAAGTTCTCATCAGTATTTTTGCAGGTTAAATTACAGGCTGCTGGGCAAGTCTTTAATATTAAGCTGGTTTGCAGAACTCTTTAGTCAGCCTTCTAGCAGACTAGTGACAGCAAGTCTTTAGGAGGCATGAAATTATTCAACAGTCAGGGAAGCAAGAGGAAAACTGTAGAGGGGCGTAACATTTTCCTTCAAAATAGTGCTCAGGTTGGCATGGACTCTTGCTTTTGTGCTGCTGTTTGCTGTCCTTCACAGGCCTTTCTCCTCTGTCTTAGTCTGGTTCACCTCAGAGCTGTCTTGTGCCTTTTTTGCGATACAGCTCAACACACACAATAATAAATATTGACCTTTTATGTCAATGGTTACATTTCCAAGTAATTTCAAAAGGCAAAGGTTTTCTTCCTCATACTATAAAGAAAGTTTTTGAGTCCTGCTTTAAATATTCAGTAACAGATACGTTACCATGTTTCTCAAGAAGAAGTATCAATAATTAATTTACCTTAAAATACTTTTTAAAAAATCATTGTACCTTATTTTAAGAAGGTTTCCTCCTTCTGATTCTATTCAATGTGTTTTCCTTCTACAGTTTGAAGTGTTCTTTTTCTGCCTACGTTTGGAGTTCCGTCACTGCTTCAATTTCTTTTACAATATGAATTTATTGAGCTCCTTAAATTGTTTATTCTCTGAACCTACTCCCATTTCTCAATATTCATTTTTACAGTAAATAAATAAGAACTAGGCAGAGTGGAATCTGTTTGGTAATATTAGGTACATTTGGGTTGAAATCTGATGTAGTTTCTTGAAGTTCAACAAGGTTGTATAGCATTATTTCTCTCCTTCCAAGATGATAATATGAGTAGCCTCAATCAAATCCACCTTTATGTACAGAAGTAAGAACTATAAAATCCTCAGCAAGACAAAGCATCTTTTCCCATTTAAACCCATAGCAAAATGTAACTCGGTTATCTTTTTCCCTCCAATACTAATACAACATTTATGATGTAGCCCAGGTGTGAGAAAGGATGAAATATTTCTCCATTAGCTTTGGCTAAGCATAGTGCAAGAATCTGATTTAAAAAATGGATGTTTCTTTGGAAATAAGCTTTTGAGTTACTTTCCTAAAATCTGGCAAGTGCTTGGAACATAGGATATCTGCACTCTACACCATTTTAATCAGTTGTAGAGCCTACAGATGAATGAAGACCGAATTACTTGAATGCGTATTGCAAACAAGAAAACAAAAATAAACAGATGTTCTGAGAGATATCTTTTGAGTATCCAAGTGCAGTACATATGTATTCACCATAATTAGAAACTTTACTAAGCACCAGCATTTAGTTGCTGTATTTGCATGTGTAAATAAGTATTTGGCAGCATGTTGCTTTTGATATCCTTCTAAGTATTCAGTATATATGATTTCATAATACGTGAGAATATTTTGTTTTGAATAATCATTATTATTAAGATAATAAAAAATTCATTTATTATATTAGAATTTTAAAAGACAATGCCAGATACCATACAAAAACAGCTTACTGTGAGAAAATGAAATATATAGCAACAATATAAGTTATTAAAAGCCAACAAGCAATTAACAAACATAGATACTGCAATAATTGATAATAATGCATTTTACTGATGTCATATAGTCACTAAAAAAGAGATTATACAGGAAATTAAAATATTATTTCTAGGACCCATCCCATGCTTTTCTTGTGTGGTACCTTTCTTTTGTGTTCTGCTATACCGCAAGATTTTTTTCTTCATCTTTATCAATGAACATCTTTTAGTCAGTGGGGTTTTAATGAATGGTCATGAAAATATGCTTGTCTTTGCACATACCTAATCGACCTTCAGTAAGGCCCTGGTTCAACAAAGGCCATGCTTAATGTTAAGCATCTGACTACTCTTGTGAAATGCACAATGAACCATGTGCTTTGCTTAACTTTGAAGATGGTTCTCCAAGTCTTTGTTGCTAGAGAATAGCCTAATGACTAATTGGAAAAATAGCAAGTTCGGTTGTTAAAAAAAACAGTCTAACACCCTATTTCTAACTCGTAGTATTATGGTAGTCAGTACTGACATCCAGGATCCCTTTTCCTTTAATGAACAGTGAAGAGAAATTCAGTGTTACCTTCCAGTACCAGAGGCCAGTGGAAGCTGATATTGCTGCCAAAAGAAGCAGTTTAGCTCTTTTGTCTCCTATGGCTGGTTTCTTTTTAGTACATGTGTCTGGATGTACAGTCCAGCTGGTCACCTATCAAATTACCTCTAACATCAGCTTTCAATGTCTCTCATTTTCCAAGAAGTTCTTGTTACAAAGTTGTATAAAACCACAGCACCTTAAGCATTTCAAAGAAGACCTCCATCACAGCAGGTGCTCTGACATCAAAGTAACAACCTTTCTGGGAGAACAGTGAAAGTTTATTCCATAATATTGTCATCTTTAGAGTCTTATCTGTATGTGCATTTCTGCCATTTTTTTTTTCTCTTTGTCTGCCTTTTTGTTTTAACTACAAGTTCTGATGCTCAAAGATGAAAAGAAAAAGGTCAGGGAAATGTCTTATGTAAGGCAATATCTTGTATCATTTAGCAACTTTCCAGGGAATTAAACATGTGAGGGAAACTTTATTTTTATTAGAGTCTGTAGAGAAAAAAATCATACCTGCCTGGTGTGAATGTCTCTTCAGGTACTTCTTATTTTTTTTCTTTTACAAATGCCCACATAATTTTTTTTTAATGGCTCTGTGGAGCTGCATTACTATATAGGTATAATTAATCATAAAAAATGCTTAAGGAATAATGAGTATCTGAATTCTTTCCTGGCCTCACAAGCTGGAAAAAGTGTAGGAAATATATTAGGCAATGCAAATTATGTTTTAGAAATTGAAAAGCTAGTGCTTCCCAAGGCAAACAGCCAGTTTGGGTGAATGTTTTTCATTACAAAGGCTTCAATTTTGCCATGTATGATACTTTGCCTGTGTCCAAAATTAGCATTTTATATTGTATAAACACTTTTACTTACATTATTGCTGAGAAGAGATTTGTCCAACATCTCTCATGTTTCAAGTGGATTTGTTTTAAATCCAAAATTTTATTACAAATTAGATTGGTATGTGTTGAGACTTTCTCGTGCCTGTCACTTAAGTGGAAAACCTACCGTAATAATAATTACCTAGTGATGACCTAAACCCCGTTAAAGTTAAAATCTTAAACATCCCTGAAATCAATTGAACTTGCTCCTTCTTTCACTTAAACTGTTAATTTATTTTGCTGTATATTTGTTTTATAACCATTTTTAACATGTCATTTGTCATTTGGTACCTTCTGTTTCAACTATACAATTAGTCCTAGTACATGGCAGGCTTGAAACAACTAACTCTTCAGGGTGCATGAAAATAACCTTTACTCCAAACCCTGATGTGATGAGTAAGTTGTGTGACAAAACAGTCTCTCCTCCTGTGTGAATGCTTCTTATTGATATATATGTGGGCCAGTGAATCTACCTAATTCTGGCTTCCAAACCCCTAGGCCCTTTTTCTGACTCCACATCAAAGCTACTGCATAAGAAGTACTCTTCTACATGCATGAGGTAAAAAGGCTGCACAGAGCCTTCATGCCTCTACTGTTCTGTCCCAGAATTCAATTCTTGATCAAGTAAGGAGGGGAGCCAGCAGAACTACCACATTGGATTTCTGAAGGGCAGACTTAAGCGTGTTTAGGAGCATGGTTGAGAGTGTCCCTTGGGAGGCAGTTCTGAAGAGCAAAGGTGCCCAGGAAGGCTGGGCATACTTCAAGCAGGTGCTCTTAAAAGCGCAGGAGAAGGCCATCCCCTTGACTTGAAAAATGAGCAGACGGGGAAGACGACCAGCCTGGCTAAATAGAGAGCTTTGGCTGGACCTCAGGAAAAAAAGGAAAGTTTACATTGCCTGGAAAAGGGGGTTGGCAACTTATGAGGACTATCAAGATATAACAAAGCTATGTAGGGGGAAAATGAGAAGGGCCAAAGCTCAATCAGAACTCAGCTTGGCCACTGCAGTTAAAGACAATAAGAAGAGATTCTTTCAGTATATCAATAGAAAAAGGAAGACTAGGGAAAATGTAGGCCCACTGGTGAATGAGACAGGTGCCCTAGTGGTGGAAGACACAGAGAAGACAGAGTTACTGAATGCCATCTTTTCTTTGGTCTTCACTGCTAAAGCTGTCCCTCATGAATCCCATACTCTGAAGGCAAAGGGGAAGGTCTGGAGAGTGGAAGATTTCCCCTCAGTTGAGGAGGACTGTGTCAGAGACCACTTGGCCAAGCTGGACATTCACAAGTCCATGGGCCCCGATGGCATGCATCCGCGAGTACTGCGAGAGCTGGCGGATGTTATTGCTAGACCAATCTCCATAGTCTTTGAACGGTCATGGAGAACACGAGAGGTGCCTGAGGACTGGAGGAAGGCTGACATCACTCCAATCTTCAAAAAAGGCAAGAAGGAGGACCCAGGGAACTACAGACCAGTTAGTCTCACCTCTGTCCCTGGGAAGGTAGTGGAGCGACTCCTTCTGGATGTCATCTCCAAACACATTGAGGAACAGGAAGTTATTGGAAGTGGTCAACATGGATTTACCAAGGGTAAATCGTGCTTGACCAATCTGATAGCTTTCTATGATGTTATAACTGGTTGGCTGGATGAGGGGAGAGTCGTAGATGTCATCTACCTTGACTTTAGCAAGGCTTTTGACACTGTCTCCCATGACATCCTCATTAGGAAGCTGAGGAAGTATGGGCTAGATGAGGTGACAGTGAGGTGGATTGAGAGTTGGCTGCGGGACAGAACTCAGAGGGTTGTGATCAGTGGCACAGAGTCTAGTTGGAGCCCTGTAACCAGTGGTGTCGCCCAGGGGTCAATACTCGGTCCAATTTTGTTTAATATATTCATTAATGACCTGGATGAGGGGACAGAGTGTATCCTCAGCAAGTTTGCTGATGATACCAAACTGGGTGGAGGGGCTGACACCCCAGAGGGCCATGCTGCCATCCAGCGTGACCTGGACAGGCTGGAGAGCTGGGCAGAGAAGAACCTAATGAGGTTCAACAAAAGCAAGTGCAAGGTCCTGCACCTGGGGAGGAAGAATGCTAGGCACCAGTATAGGTTAGGGGCGGACCTGCTGGGAAGTAGCTCGGAGGAGAAGGATCTGGGGATTGTGGTAGACAGTAAATTATCCATGGCCCTGCAATGTGCCCTTGTTGCCAAAAAGGCCAATGGAATCCCGGGCTGCATAGGGAAGAGTGTGGCCAGTAGGTCGAGGGAGGTCATTCTCCCCCTCTACTCTGCACTGGTGAGGCCACAACTGGAATACTGTGTCCAGTTTTGGGCTCCCCAGTTCAAGAGGGACAGGGAACTGCTGGAGCGAGTCCAGCGAAGGGCAAATAAGATGATTAAGGGCTTGGAGCATCTGCCTTATGAGGAAAGGCTGAGAGAGCTGGGACTCTTTAGCCTGGAGAAGAGAAGGCTGAGGGGAGACCTTATTATGGTGTACAAGTATCTAAAGGGTGGGTTGAAGGAGGATGGAGCCAGGCTCTTTTCAATGGTTCCCAGTGACAGGACGAGGGGTAACGGGCACAAGTTAGAACACAGGAAGTTCCGTTCAAATACACGGAAAAACTTCTTTACGGTGAGGGTGACGGAGCACTGGCACAGGCTGCCCAGGAAGGTCATGGAGTCCCCTTTCTCTGGAGATTTTCAAGACCCGCCTGGATGCAGTCCTGAGTAATGTGCTCTAGGCAATCCTGCTTTGGCAGGGGAGTTGGACTAGATGATCTCTAGAGGTCCCTTCCAACTCTGAAAATTCTGTGATTCTGTGATTCTGTGATTCTGTGAATGGAAGAACTACATCAGGGTCTGCAGCTGGCAGATTTGTTTTTTTCTTCTGGGTGGGAGAAGTTGGGAAAAATTGGTGAGAAGCCAAGCTTTTGTGAGATTGTATCCATACAAACCACTGGCTTTCAAGCAAGTGCGATGTTTACTATCTGAACTTGGGAGGAAGAGATAAGTCACTGCCCCAGACTAATTTTAAACCTAGAGTTTTAGGGCTAGGTTGTTCAGGATTGTGCCCATTCTGACAAGTTTTGATGGTTTAATGATGATGATAGGTGGTGGCTAAGAGATGAATGTAGACACTGTTTAGTAAAGGGCATTCAGAAGACACAAGACAATCAAGATTACTACATTTTGCATTTTAGTACCACCTGTGAGAATTAATCTGAAATCTCGAATACCTATTTTTTTCCTTTTCTTTTCCTTTCTATTTTTAATGGAAACCTATATCATCTATAAAGTCCTCCTGAAAACCAAAATTAAACTAAAACCATGGAATGGCATAGAGAAAGAGAGAACAAAAAAGTCACCCAAGATTTCTTCTGAAAGGTCTTAGGTTTGCCTTGTAAGAAATGTTCCTTTTGTCATGAAAATGGAAAGCAAGCTAAACATGAAATGAGTGCACATCTTACTGTTGCTGTGCTGTTTTCTCATTGACTCAGGTCCTTGCACACGTAGTTCCAGCTCAGCTACAGAGAAGAAACAGAGAAATGTGTTGAATGCAAAGTAAATGCCACAAAATCGTTTGAAATTCACAATGCCTGTTTCTGACGCAGGGTGAATAAGGTACCTGATCTGAAGACTGACATAAATATCATTGATAATGTATAATTGTAGAGGGTGGCAAGGCAGGTTGGCTTGGGTAGAGAGTGTTAGATATTGGTGAGGGGAACAGGCTATATAGAGATTCAGTGTGATGTAATCAAATGTAGGCAGGATCACTTTCCTGGAGAAGTATTGCTCTATTTGACTCATATAGCCAAATGTTGGGTTATGTGCCCCAGAGTAGGAATCTGTTTAGAAATACAGGTTTGTATATCTCTCCGTCTCACTGTTCTACATTTGAAGGTCAGCCTTGTGTTTTCTGCCATAGAAGACTGGCCCTATAGGTCTTATGTGTTCTTTTCTCTCATCTTTCAGACATACCAGAGATTATAGTCATGCACAAGAACAACAAAAAAGAAACTTGCCATTGCAAGATGAAATTACATTTTGCAAAAATAAATTGTATATGCATAATTTGCAAAAGAAGCTGAGAATGGGCACTGCCTGAAGTGTGAATAAAAATCCTCAGTACTCTAATCAGCATAGTCACTGAAATTTTATTAAGCTTTCATTGCTGGTGTCACATTTGGCGTCAAGGAAAAAAAATATACATGAGCTTGTCATCTCTGTTTGTCCAGAGCTCCATTTTTTTTTTTTTTTGCTTTGCTTTTTCTTCATGTCAAGGCTGTATATATCCTTACATTATTCTCTGTTTTCTTTTTTGAAACCTTCCTCTTAAATCACAATATAAAAGAACCCATTTAGTGCCTACCACTGTTTTACACTGAATAACATGAAAATACTAATGGCTGAATCTCAAGAAGTCTACAATAGGAGGCCTTTTGAAATCTAAACCTCTGTATTTTCATTCCAGAGAGAGATGATGGAAAAAGATTGCGTCTCTTAATAATCTGAAGGAAAAAAGAAAGGTAGGAGGTTTTCAGAGCATGAATGACAGCTCACCTTTACAGTCATTCAAAATACTTTGGCTATAGAGGATTTTTGGTAGGTAAAAGCATAAGGCCAGATTTGGACTTGTGTATTTAACTAGGCAGAATTAATAAAAAATGCCATTTAAGTCAATGCTGGTAATAACAATGTTTATGGTAGAGAAAAGAATGGTAAAAAGATCCATCTTGAAATCTGTTTTAAAGAATAACATGAGCTGAATGATACACAGTATCTCTAGAAAAGAAATGCCCAAAAACTAAATAAAAATCCTGCAGAATGAATTTTAATGTTTTTTATACTAGAGCTAGAATTTTACCCAATTCTCAGCTTTTCTTAGATGAAAAAGTGATTTTGTCATTATTTTAAAGTATTTATGACATGATTAGTAATGTATGATGGGATACTATCTTACAATATTTGAACACTAACACTACTTAAAATACTGATGGCTTTCGTCCAGAAGTCCAAAGGAAAGTTTAGGGTTTTAAAATTTGCTTAATTTTGCTCAGATTGTTTCTAGGCTGCAATTTATTCTGTAACAACTTCCTCCCTTTATTCAATTTATCTTTTTGCGCTTTAAACATAAAATATGGTAACAAGTCAGTTGTTTTGTTGCTAGTGATTTCTGGGAGAGAGAATATAGCTTCAGTAATTATGATCTTTTTGACTGGCAGAATCAGTAAGAAGACAGTTAAGTGAGATGAAAAATAATAAAATATTTATCAAGGGGAAGTAACTGCATGTGATTAGTAATTATTCTTTCTAGGATTATGGAAAACTGTAGCTATGAAAAAAAAGAAAAATAAGCTTTACTGGTTTATAACAGTGAATGATCTTATCCAATGTTTCTAAGGTAATAATTTAATATATGACAAGTAAGTTTTGTTAAAAATGTTAAAACAGAGGCCATATACTTTTTTTTACGGATGTGTAGTTAGTGTGCACATGTTGAAAGCTGGTCAGACGTATTGTAGGTTAATAATATTCTATTAGAAAGATATAATTTTAAGTAAATTTATTGAATATATTAATATCTGCCAAGCCATAAAGACTTCCTGAGGAATTTTGTGATGCTATTCCAGAGCTTGTTGCTCCTTGGTCCCTTTTCCAACTCAATCCTTTGCAAGCCATTGAGGATGTAAAAATCAAAATCAGGTAAATAGCAAAAAGCCAGACTCACCTACTGTTCTCAGTTAAATGAGTTGCTCTGCTTCCAGGAGTCCTGCTTATATTTTCTGGTACAAATATTTTTCTCTTTTTAATTACAAAAACTATCAGGAACGGAAGCCAGATTCAAATGCTTTCTTCATGTACAATACAGTCTCACTGTGCAGCAAATTTTCATGTCTTGTCTCCCTACATCAAGATCCATTTTTGCCTCCTGCCTAATACTGTTGTATGGCTCTTCATCATTGTCTCTGGGTAGAACAACCTGTCAGTCAGTTGAAAGTGCCCATTGCAGTGATAATAATATGCTGATTTATGATCCTTTTAATGTGAGTAGTCACCTTCCAAAAGAAATGTGGACAGAGCTTTTGATTGGAAAGTACACTTAGTATTATTCTTTTTGAACACATTATAGTTTTAAATCCCACACATCAGTGTTTTCATGAGTCACTTATTGGTTTACATGGTTTTGATGGCTTTTTCTTTTAATTAAACCAATTCTTAATATCGGTGTGATGAACAGTAGGCTAAGAAAAGTGGCTATACAGCTGCAACATCTTCTCTCTCTTAATGTAACTTTACAGTGGATTCCACAGAGACACAAATGAAACTAATTTTCAGTACAAGTGTGCCTGACCAGGGTTAGGCAAGCATTAGTGGTGTAAATTATATTGATCTTAGATTTATAATCTCTCTGAACCTATCGCTGGAAAATCATCTTGCTATTTGTAAGGAATATCTTAGAAACTTGAGAAGACTTATTCAGTCATTAAATCCTCATCACATGCACACATTTAATAGGAATTTTTTGTTGCTAATCTCAGCTCAGCAGACTTAGTTCTTCCCTTGTTGCCACTATAATTTATGTGTAATCATAATTTGACGACCTTAGTCTAACGCTGCACTCTGTCCTCTAAGGAAGTTTAATACATTCTGCTCTGTACACTTGTAACATTTATCACTTGAACAATAGGTGTATATGACCCCTCCAATGCGTGCAAGGACTTGCTCCAGTACAACCAGGTTCCCAACATTATATTTTAGTGCTGGTTTGCATCTGTTGACTTGCAGATAGGGTGTTGTGAGTTAATTTTTCAAAGAATTTGTTATTTCAGTAGGTTTTCTTATCTTGCTTTCTGATGATATGCTACCAACAATAAGTGAAAGATGAGTTTATACTAATTGCCGTGCTTTTTCAAGTGTACAAAGCCGATATAAATGTTTTATGTCTCTCAGCAAGATGTGTCCCGAGACACACAGCGAGTTATTTCTGACTACCAGACGGGCCTCACGTATTCTTTGCCAGTTCCCACCTCCCCTGCCATGCCAGGTTGTCCCTGGCTAGCAGCCAAACTCCCACCCAGCTGCTCACTCGTTCCCCCTCCTCAGAGGGGCAAGGGAAGCAGACAGGATGCAAAAAATCTTGTGGGCTGAGATAAAGATGGGGAGATCGATTGCCAGTTACCGCCATGGGGCAAAACAGACTTGACTTGGGGAAAATTAAATTCATGGGAAAATAAAGTAGATCTGGGTAGCGAGAAACAAAAAGAAAAATGCAAACCAAACCAAAACCTTTCCTTGCCCCTCTGCCCAGCTGGGCTCAGACCCCCCTGCCCGAATGGCTCAGGGAGGTCAGGGTCAGTCCACAGCAGTTTCTTGTTGCTGCTGTTTCCTTGTCACACAGTTCCCCTGCTCCAACATGGGCTTGTCATGGGCTGTGCTATGAATATCTGCTCCGGCTCCTGGGGTATCCCCTCCTCCTCCTCTTTTGATCTTGCTGATCCCTCTGTTATGTCTCACTCTTTTTGGTCCTTTCTCCTCCCTCTGTGAGAGGTTTTTTGATTTTTCTTAAATATGCATTCCCAGTGGCGCCGCCATCTTGGCTGCGGGGCTCAGCCCTGCCCTGTGGCGGGTCAGTTGGAGCCGGCTGGAACCCGCTGTGTCTCCTCACAGAGGCCACCCCTGCAGCCCCCCACTGCACCTGCACCAAATACAGCTGTCATTGATAAATATCAACGGTCGTAACAGCTTTGTAAAGGTTTAACAGTGAAGGGACTGTCGACAGCTGGGATGTATAGGAATTTCTGATTAAATTTGGCCAGTGCTGCCCTGTTAATGCAGTCTGAGGGTAACTCTTGCTGCTGGTTGCTCATACAGAACAGGGTGGTGGAGTGGCCCTGCTCCCAGGGCCTATCTCCCACAGCAAGAGACACGCGCGGTCAGGCCCTCGCACCTCATCGGTTCAAATAACAGCGGCTTCTGCTGTAGCTGAACAAACTCCATGGGATAATCTGGGAGACTGCTAGGTCATCTGCTTTGCCGGTAAAATCTTGTAACCACCTGAGGTTTCTACAAAGGGGATCTGACTGGGAAGTTTCACTTTATTGTAATGTTTCTATGTGCTTTTCCTAAGCAGTGGTTACTGACCGGCTTTGGGTTTGGTGCACTTTTGGTCTGAACCAGTACGGTCATTTGCTCAAGTATACTTTTTATGATTTATTTGTTACCTCTCTGAGCTTTCTTATATGTATTTGAAGGTGAAAGAGGAATATAGCTCTGTGATAAATATAACTTGGGAAATATCAGGAGACTTCTGGAGCATTCGCTTCTGTATGTAACACTATGTTGAGTAAATATTTTTCTCCGTGGAAGACTGGATGTAAAGCCACTGGGCATTACTAAGCCTGGGGTTGCTGCTAACAAAATGTGTAACGTAGAGCTACTGGTAACGCTGGAGAGGCCAAGTAGCTTACACAGAGCACAGTGATTTTTTTTTTAAGCATTGCTAAATCATCTTCCATGTGTGACTAAGCCGACACATGGTATACCCTCCCTGCTGGAGGGGTATGGTACTACTCCACAGAAACAGCTGGGAGGAAGCCGGCCCACTCTGGGATGTAATATGCTTCTTCTGCTTTAAGATGGACGTCCTGCTTGTCCAAGCCCGTCTACCTTTCTGGGCTCTATACCAGAGCTGCAGGTGGTATGTGCTTGGAAGAGGGTGTGAAGGGTGAGGTGTGCTGCACAGGCCTCATGCAGAATGGCTTTTTGAAAGAAAACCTTATGCAGGCTTCTCATTTTGTCCTAAGTTCTTCCACAGATGCATAGATAGTAACAGCATAGGCTGATACAGAAGTCTGCAATAGAGAACATGATGTAGTTGAGATAGCATAGGAATGGAACAGAGCAGTAGTTTAGCATGTATCAATAGCTGTTACAAGTAGTTCATGTCATCTTAGCATTTGCTAGGCTGGGCAGTAATCTGGTGACCAAGAAACGTAACATGAGTGGAGCAGAGAAGACTTGATTGGCCGATCAGTCAGTAAAAATACTTTACACCTTCTGTAGGATTAAGATGTGTCTTTACATTGTTTAAACCAAGTTTATTATTAATTAAAGTAAAACTATTTTATGTTTTTTTTGTTTTTTTTTTTTTTTTAAAAAAACAGTAAAACATTGAAAGATAATTATGGTTTTCTGCCCGTGAACCTGTGTTCAGGCAGAGATCCTACTACTTCTTAAAGATTGGTCATTGAACATAGCTAAGCTGGGTAAGAGTTCTGCCTTAAAAAGCCTTTCTTAATTTTTACATTTGTTCTTTATTTCATTCTGTACCCACATTTTAATAACATGCTTGTGTTTCATAGCACAGTAGTACATGAATTTGCTGCGTACCTACATTCTTTTACTCTTTATGTGTTCATTATATTTCATGATTGATTTATTAAGCAATTTTTGAAAGTCTAGTGTCTTTGGACATGTTTTCCTCAACTTTTATGATTTTTCTGCTAATACCTGGATGGCAGTGTTGCCTTGTTTATTAGCTCAAATATGGAACAGATCCTGTAAGTCTACCTTTAAATATACAGACACACTAAAATATGTTCAATATGTAGGAGGAAAGAGAGAGAGAATGAATGAGAAAGAGATTGACAGAAAGGGGATCCTGCACAAGGAAAAGTATGATTCATGGCTGAAAACAAAATAACAATTAAATCTGCCAGCCATAGGTTTCCCTAAGGCTAGCCTGTGATGACTGTTCTCAAGATTTTATTTTTTATTTAAATCGTTGTCAGTAGTTTTTATTGCAACTTATTAAAGTTTCTTAAACAAACATTAAAAGATGTTGAAGAGGAATATTGTTGAAAAACACAGTTGGAAGACAAAAAGAATTTCGAAAGAATGACTTTAGGATTGCTTATATCTTTTTGGTGGTCATCATTTAATATATCATTTATGAAAATTTCAAATTTCTATATTAATTAAAAGTTAAATATAGAGCAATAAAGCGTTGTTCAGTCTTTATGAAAGAAGTGTATATTGAGCATGTAGAAGTGCCTTCCAATTCACTAATTCTTTTAGAGAAATTATTTAAGTAGGAAGTTTTGACCATATCTTGAATTGCAAATGCTCCTTGACCAATATATATCCTTCACAAAACTGGGAACCAGCTAGAGGTCTGTTTGAAATCTACCCAAGTATATTTTCTTCCATTCATTTTCTTGCTTGACATCTCCAAAACAAAAATGTCTTCAGTCTTTGTGCCAGAGGAATAAGGAGATATTAGGGTCTTCCATCATCTTCCTGAGGTACCTAAAATAAGACCCCAGTTGTCCTAAGTTGGTGGGAGCCTTAGGGGAGTGAAGAGAGATAGACATTTGGAGTAGGTGATTTATGCCCCTTCGCTCTTTTCCTTGCTTTTGGCTCAATCCTGCACCTAAGTTAAGTGAAGCGAATATGAGCTAAAGAAACCAGCTACCAGCTCATGAGAGGAGGGAAGCTACCTTCTCCTGCCTGTCAAGTCTCTGCAGCTGGAGCAGCAGATGGTTTGTAACAGGAGCCAGTCACATCACTTTCATATTTACAGAGATGTCCTGGATCCTTTCTGATTCTCCTTTCCTGAATTCAACAGTCTTTGCTGATTTGTAGTTCTGTGAAAGACTTAAGTATAGAAGACATTTCCTTTAGATATTTTGGTATTTTTGTGCCATGTTTACAAGCTCTAATGAGTTAAGGGTATAAGTGAAATAAAAGAAGCGGGGTACCAAGAACCAATAGATCACTAGCAGGGCTAAATTTGTAAAAGTCTTTTCAGCCAGCTCCTGGCTTAAATGAACTCAGTGTGAACAAAATATTTTTCAAGTTTTATTTACTTTGTGTTTCAACTAATTTAATTGTTGATTTAGTTTGTCCATTAATGCCAGTCTGAATGTGTGGCTGTTGCTCTGTCATTTCAGAGTCATGTCTTGCAACTTTATGTGGACTATTGTGGAAGGTAGTTTAAACTAGAAGCCAGGACTTGAGAGACTGAAGTACATAAGTACCTGAATCTGCTGATAGCAAATGGCCAGATCACAGGCACAGTGTCATCCAAAACTGCAACATGTGTTAGCGTTTAATTCTTACTTATCTAAGTAAATTGAAATTCAGGCTTAAGTCGTGGCACAAGAGAGAATTTTACCAGTTACTTTTCCCAAGAAGTTGGAAAATCTTTGCTACTCCCCTTATATTAAAAAAACCCATGTACTAAATAACTCCTAAGACTGCAAAGAATTACTGCATGGTGAAGGAAAGGCACTGTTCCATGTTTCTTTTCAGACTTCCATGTGCCTGGGGTCTCTTTCTGTCTTCAGTTGTATACAGGAAGTCAGAAATGCATTACATTAGTAAAGCTCCCTAGGCATGAAAACAACAAGAGATCAAAATCATATTCGTGTTTTTTTTTTTTTTTTTTTTTTAGAACTGTGCGTTCTCTTTATTGCTTAAGATCAGCAGGTACTCACTTTATCTGCACATCATGTGAGTCATTAACCACAGCTGTAGTTGAATAAGCAATGGCCAGTGCCTTTATACAATCAAGTGTGACATCCATTCAAAGAAGTACTTGATTCTGTCATTATTGATTTTACATAGTAGCATGTAGTTTCCCTTCAAGAACACTACTAAAATCACAGTGGCAGATTTCAGAAATAATATATCCACTTAGCACACTTGCTGCTGACTTTGCCAATGTCTGATTAAAATGACTGCTGAGTTTTGCTTTTAGTAATGACTTCTGATTGTAGTATCTTGCCACAAACTGCACCAAATGAACATGGAAATGGATGGCCAGCTTATCAAGTACTGCATGACTCTTGATGATCTCAGAGTTGAAATCTCTGGGACAATGAGTGAAATTGAATTTTCTCTCATTCCATCTGGTAAACAGAAACAAACAAAAAAAAGACTAGAAAATATCGTAACTTTTATCCAAGTCTGTTTGGTTCAGTATTAAATATAAATCCCTTTTGTGCACCATGGACCTTTCAAGTTACACTTGTGAACATTTAATTGCTTTATTCTCCTTATTACTAGCAGCTGTACTTTGTATCCTTTTATTTTAGTGAATTATACCTCATGCCAAGGAGGCAACTGTTTGCAGGAGATAAAGTGCCGAGGCACAGACATTCAGGTCACTGAATCTCTTGTGCGCAAAACACTTTTTTTTCCTGTCCCTCTATTTTTAGATACTTTTAATTTATTTTAAAGCAGGCAAGATATGCAAACAAAAATGGAAACAAGCAAGAAAACAAACAAAACCCTGAAACACAGTTCTGATGAATACAGCTGAAAAGCCTAGTAAGTCAAAATGTGATTCCAAATAAAATTGAGCTCTGCATTTTAAAAAGCTATTTCTTTTCCTAAGGCAAATAGAAGTTCTGTATTGCAACATTTACAAGAAGTGCTGTGGGCTTGTTTTACTCTACGAATGATCACTCTTTCTTAGAGTTTATTTTCTGGCAGTATGATTTACAAGAAATGAATTTGGTGATTATTTTATTACTGGTATACTTGTGCACCTCTCTGAAGTACTGAATGGTTTTCAGTTAGTCATAAAAATATGGACTAAAGAGGCTAAAGAGCAAAACGTATATTTCTGGGCACTAACATTTTTTTTGTGTGCACAAATCTTTAGTTTTAGCTATGAAATCGGGGCTGTGGGTTAATTCTCATTTATTGGAGTGCAAGAAGTTGTTAGCTTTTTTTCTTTCAAACATTTGTCTTTTTTGGGTCTTCTATAGAAGCATTGGCAGCCAAGCTTTAATGTGGGCTTGGTACTTTGGGTATTGGGGAAAACTTGTACATTACATCTTTCTCATTAACAAAATCTTTCTCACTTACAAAATGACAAAATAAATCAGATCCTTAGAGACTTTAAAGAATATAAGATATTTGTCCTCTGTTGCGTGGAATAAATGCACTGATGCTGTTTCTTACAGTGAGGGAGGTAGGGTGAAAGGGAAAGGAGGCTTGTAATAATTTCCTACTCTGTTCATTTAACTTTATGATGGTTCCTCTCAGGAGACCATAATGAAAAGATAAGAGACTAATGATCCATAAATTTAACAGAACCCAGATTGAACAATCTTTCAGTCTGACAAAATTAATTAACATTAAAACACATTTTCTTGAGATATTCCTCTCAATGAGTGTGTATGTGTGTGTGTGAGAAATCAAGCCCCAAGATAAGAACATTCCTTAACTTTTTGAGTTTATTTTTAGACTGCAACTTTAACCTTTGAAATCTGACTAATTTCTGCTTTCACGATCTAAGTTTGATATTTTTCATTTGTATTCATGTTTTGTTTTTCAAAAGTACAGCTGTCACTGATCATATTAATTACATAAAAATATTCACACTTCATACTTCATCTTTTCCTTGTATGTCACAACTACTTATTTAAGTGACAAAACCAAGGTTTTTCTTTAATAATTCTTTTTATTCTGATTACCTCTCTAGCAGCAACATAACCAAGGTCTTGTATTTACTACACACCTAAGCAACTCAAACGTAGATCCTATATCAAGTCCCTTCCCCGTGCCGGCAACTATGGAGCAGTTTTTAAGTTGAGTTGAATGGCCTTGCCACCTACTATCTCAATGAGTCTGTCATTTCAGAGTGTGGACACCCTTACTAGTGAGTATGTGAGTATGCAGAGTTAAATCCTCTGTAAAATCATCTCCAAAGGAGGTTAAATTTCTTTCCTCGTCATGAGTTACTGACACATACCAGCACGGGTTGGCCAGCTGAAAGCACCAGAGTTCCACCATTAAGGCTGAGCTTTGACAAGTACTTATATATCAGTCTGCTCACAAATACTGGCTCACCTTATCTCATTATGATACATGCATCTGTATAAAACCAGTGTAACTATTAGGAACATTTGCTAAGATTATACCAATGCCTGTGTACAACAACACAATTTGTGGTTGTACCGCAAATAATCATACCTGTATTATCTTTGACTTAGCTACTTCTGACAGTAATAAAGTCTCAGGGGCTTGTTCTTTGGGTTTGGACACATACAAGCTGAACTGACTCTTGACTCATTCACAGGTGTCTTGTTCATACTTGCCTAGCTATATTCAAGCTTTTTTATATGCCTGTGCATGCTGAAGTCAGATTTCTGATGGCACTACAGAATAGATCTCTGTTCTTTTTTAGATGTGGTTTTGGTTTTTTTTTTTTTACATTTTTTTCTCCATAGCAGAGAAAGTCCAACACATGACTGCAAAAGCTATGTATTATACAGATGACAGATACAAATTTCACAGACAGGAATTGTGTAGCGATAGGGTTAACTGACATACTCCTGCTAACTTCATGAATCAATAGGATAGTTATACATATGTTGTACAGTCCTCTGAAGTTTTTTCTGTTTTTTGTTTTTTTTTCTCTACCTACTGTGATGCATGGCAGAAAATACATGAAATTCTGCTTCTTTTGTCCCTTCTTTTCCTCAGTTTCTAAGAAGTAATTTCTTTCAGAAGGAAGCAGTTCATTTTTGCTGTATAAATTCATAGTATCTTATCAATATTTTGCTTATTCTCCCATACATTTTAATGTGACAGCACTCCGTATATATGCTGGAAGCAGTGCTCTTCATAATCATCCCCATCATACTGCTCTTCAGTAAAAGTCATTAAGTATACATTGTCAAATTTTACCTTGATTACAAACTAATATAAAATAAATGCCATGTATTTTTATTTGCAGCTCTAGCCAAAGTGGTTGATATTAAGGAACCATTAAGGAAACCTGAATCCCAGATCATTATTCATTCAACAGTCAAAAAAAAGCATCTGTGCATTAGATGCTATTAGCACATGCAGAATGCCAGATATAATGATCCCATTAAATCAGACTTGATTAATAGTTTATAAAGACTGAATTTATGTTATTTTTGGAAATGCAGTTTATGTTATCCTTTTGCATTACTTTTTTGGAAATACTAGTTCAGTGAAGAACAGCCCAAAGGCATTTCCTTGGCAGGTATATAGTGTTCCGTCGATTCTGATCTGCTTCCACCTAGACCAGGGAGGTAGAAGGTCATTATAGGGAGAAGAATGGATTTGTCCTAGCTAGCATGTACAGAAATACGCTTTTGTTACCCAGCATCACATTAACTGTTCTGTGTCCTTAAAAGTTCCTCAAGGATTCAGCAAAAGTTTCTTCTTTCTCTATCTAGCTGTTTAAAAAAAAAAAGTGATTATGTTTATGGTTTTAGGGGTACCGTATTAATTAAATCAAGGTAATTGTACACTTGCTTTCATTCTACTTATAGGGGTGGAATGAAAGAACTTCCCTGCAAATGGACACAGTCCAATGGATTTTTTGTTTTACTGCTGGGTCTGCAACAGCTGAGGCACTGTCTGTGTCAGGATCTTTGGTTTTCCTTTGCTCTCACAGAATCCCCTAACCTCAAGCTCTTGTTTTTGTGGCTACATTTCCAGGGCCACCAAGAGTGACTGAATAATATCCTTATTTTTCTCTAGGCTAAAACTGTCTTTGACAGTTTGACCTAGCAATTCACTCCGTGACTTTTCAAGGCACCTTGGTTGCAATGAGTTGCATGGAAAAGGTGAAGGCTCTGTGCCTCGTTTTGCTCTGCCAGCCTTGGTCAGTGCTACAGCCTCCAGTGCTCTAGCTATTCAGGAAAGAAAAACTTAAGTCTTATCATCATTGTCATATCAGACTTAGTCAGGCAAAAGTTCACTGAAACCAACTAAACTTCTAGCAGTTCTGTTCCTTCAAAGAAAATCTCGATCTTTACCTTCAAGCTTTAACAACTCACAAAGATTATCTCTTTTCTCATTTTAGAGGTGCTTCAGCCTCAAACAGCTGAAGACATATCTCAGTGGTTTTTTTTTTGAATTGTAACTTCCTCTCCAAATGTTGAAAGCCCTTGTTTTCCAACAGACTTCACCATTTTGTATCATATCCTGAAAAAGTTTTTCCTTGTCTAGCTGTCTACTACAGCTTGTTATTTGCCTGAAAGAAGTTGCTGCTAAGAACTGAGGCAAATTTAAACAAAGATGCAGTTCATACAAACACTGAATGGACACTCTCGTCAAGGGGAAAGATTGACTGTTTCAGCAGGCAACACACCCCTGACTGTTTTAAGCACAGGCCCTTCAGGAGAACTCCTAGTTTTGCTCACTGAACCACAAAATTGAAGTACCATGGAAGAAATCCAGACATGCAACAATGCCAAAATATGTATCACACTATACTGAAAGGCTTCAAAATTACTGTATTTACACAAGGGTATTACAGACAGAATAAATGAAAATTTTATGGTCTAAGAAAAGAAACACAATTTTAGTTAACTAGCATTTTTCTACTGCTCTAAAGCTTTTAATGGGAGCAGAGGGAATTTGCACTCAGTGAAGTAGATCAGTGAAATGATAATTTGTCTTTGAATGGAGTACTTTTATCCCATTAATTTCTGCCATTATGGTGTGAGATAAGATATAAGCCAGTGACTAACTGAAAATTAAGGCCCCCAAAAAAGAGGCAACGAAACAAAAGAATAGCTTATGCAGTATTATACAAAGCGTATGCTAAAATTAATTTTTACTCAACCTTTTATTGTAGCCACTTTTAACCTCAATTCTTTATGCACTTAATCATGCTTGCTTCTGCTATGTTTAAATATATTCATTTTACTCATCAGAGCTCTTTTTAAGGATATTTGATTAAAATCCTTTCTTGTTGCAGTTAAGAGGAAAAAAAGGACATTGTGGTGGAGATATGCCTTAGGTGACTGTATGGTATTGAAAGCCAGCCTTCCTGATATACTGCAAATGAAGGAATCATTTAATGTATTACAGCGCAAGCATAAGAGAATACTTTAGCTTGTGTTATTTGCAAAATTAACCTAGCATTGTATGCTGACTGCTACTATCCTTTTTCAAAGAAATTTAATCCCTGCAATGTTTTGAAAGTACATTTCAGGGTAACACAAAAAGAGGAAAGGATCATAGACACATGTTGTCGGAAAGAATCTCCAGAGTTCAAGGCATTTCTTTCAATCCATTGCACTGATGCTGGGTCATGTAAAGCTACCATATGCTTGCCTAATCTGTTCCTAAAAACAGTGAAGAATGGTTCATCACATCCTTGGGTAGCCTGCTGAAGTGCCTCATTACTCTTCATTAGAACATTTTTATTGCTCTAAAACTAAAGTCTTTGCTGATTCCTTTTTACCCTTCCCCCTATATAAGCGAAGAACAAATGTTCATCTCTCTTTATATAACTGCTTTTTAAGTAATAGAAGACAGTTATGTTTCATATTATCCAGTTCATTCTTTTTTTTTTGGATTAAACACATTCTATTTTTTCCCCTAAGTCAAGTTTTCTAAAACTCTTTGCATCTCCATATTTTTGCCAGTTCTTCTCTCTGGACTCTGCAGCTTGCCAGCATCATTCTTAAGAGGAAAGTAACCAAAATGAGCTCGAATCCTCCAGCTAGGACGCCCATATTACCAGTAAACAGGACAAAGATAGCTACCTTTCTTATCGTATGTAGGACCTCTTAGTACACATCCTGAAGTGAGATCTGTCTTCACAACACTGCCTTATGAATTTATACTATACCTCTGCTCTTTTTATGCCCTTAATGCATTTTCTGCCTGACTGATTTTTCTCCACTGGGAGTGACACTTTCTGTTGTGTTGTGGCTGTTATGTTCCTTGAGTACCTTCTGTTAGTCTTTTTGGATTCATCTTGCTGAATAATCTTAAGACTGAACAAACTTGGTCTGAGTTTTTGAAGGTCCCTTGAGTTTTTGAAGGTCCATCCTGGTTTCTTGATGAAATTCAGAGAATTATAGAATTACAGAATGGTTTGATTTGGAAGGGACCTTAAAGACCACCTAGTTCCAACCCCTCTGCAGGGACACCTTCCACTAGACCAGGTTGCTTGAAGGTCCATCCAACCTCACCTTGAATACCTCAAAGGATGGGGCCTCCACAACTTCTCTGGGCAATTTGTTCCAGTGTCTCACCACCCTCACAGTAAAGAATTTCTTCCTAATATCTAATCTAAATCTACCCTCTTTCAGTTTAAAACCATTACCCCTCATGCTATCGCTACACTGCCTCATAAAGAGTCCCTCCCTATCTTTTCTGTAGGCCCCCTTTAGGTACTGGAAGGCTGCTACAAAGTCTCCCCAGAGTCTTTTCCAGGCTGAACAACCCAAACTCTTTCAACCTGTCTTCATAGGAGAGAAGAGGTGGTCCAGCCCTTTGATCATTTTTATGGCCCTCCTCTGGACTTGCTCCAACAGGTCCACGTCCTTCTTATGTTGGGAGCTCCAGAGCTTGATGCAGTACTCCAGGAGGGGTCTCACCAGAGTGGAGTAGAGGGGCAGAATTACCTCCCTCGACCTACTGGCTGTGCTTCTTCTGATGCAGCCCAGGATATGGTTGGCTTTCTGGTTTGCAAGCACACATTGCCAACTCATGTTGAGCTTCTCATCAACCAGCACCCCCTAGTCCTTCTTCTCAGGGCTACTCTCAATCCATTCTCCACCCAGCCTGTATTTGTGCTTGGGATTGCCCTGACCCAGGTGCGGGACCTTGTACTTGGCCTTGTTGAATTTCATGAGGTTCGCACAGGCCCACCTCTCCAGCCTGTCCAGGTCCCTCTGGATGGCATCCCTTCCCTCCAGCGTGTTGGCTGCAGATTGGCATTGCTTTACTTCTTTCTGTAGTCTGGCAGATCAAAACTACATAAAGGCATAAGGAAATAAGGGGAAAAGAAAGCATAAATTAGGTTCTCCAGTTTCATGTTTGTCAGGTTCCTTCAGGTTTGTTCCCCACTGTGACTGAAAAAATTAATTCTTAAAGAGTGATCATTATTCATGGATGCTCTGGGCAGAATTTCCATCTGCTTACTAGATCTTTCCCCTGAGATTCTTAGTTAGCTAGACTAGATCATAGCATCATCTCCCTCCTCACATTGCAAGAGGTTTAGATTTAATGTTCACTGGCAGAAAAGGTGATGGCAAACTTAAGTTCAAGGCAGAACTGAGTACCAAGAGCCATATGGCTGTGCAAGTGGATCACTTCTATCAGGAAAATGCACTGCTTGCATGCAGTCAGAAGGCAAAACAGAGACAAGAGGCTTTCCTGTCCTCTCCTCAGCCATTCACTTATTTTTCCTCTATTGCTGATGCCTGTTGCTTCAGTTTTGCAGACTGATGAGCACACTGCATGTGTCTCCACCTTCTGAGAGAGAGGGCATAAATTTTTAGTGGAGACTGCAGCTTAAGCAGGAGCTGGAAAGCTATTTAAAATTGATAATAAAAAAGATAAATATATGATCACTTGTTGAAATGATAATCAGGAAATATTAACATTTATTATCACTAAAGCAAAGTCAAATCAGCTTTTAAATATATAATTAATTATTTCAATAATTTTCTGAATCTGGACTATGTTTTAGTTGGGAATCCCTGGGAGATTCTCAAGCTAAAAATACATCCAAGGGGCCCAGAGCTGATGTGGAAACAGTACTGCTGCAAGGAACAATGAATACTCAGATCTGTAGAGTTTGTAGAGTGAAATCCAGCACAGACTTTTCAAGAAAAATGTGCACATGCAGTTACAATCATACTTGTATCACTGTGTGCCAAGAGGCTGAAGCCTAATGTGGGTTTTATAAATAAAGCCATTTGTGTGTGGCATCAACTTTAAATGAAGCATTTGCTTCTTCTTCTGAAGAAACAGAATGACTATGTAATCATTAATACAATTTTGGAAAGAGGTCTATTTTGTTTTGTTTTTCTTCTCTCCAATAGTTAGTAAATATCCTTATGAAGTATAATTTCCAGATAAACAACTGAAAGGAGAGTAGAGAACAAAACAGAGAGAATTTTTCTTTTCATAGCAGCAAAACCAGTAATAATATAATGCCAAATTCAGAAATCTTCTGCGAGAGGTTTTTAAACACTAAGGAATCTCTGATGTCACTTAGACTAATAAGGTATGCATTACAACTACTTTTCCCTAAAAATACCTGCTAATTTTATTTTCATCATACACCTATAATTAAAAAATCTTTAAAAAGTGAACTGCTCATAGGGAAAGTAATTGGAGGGAATCTTCTGCTTTTTTTTTTTTTAAGTAAAAAAAGAACATTAGCCTTATTAAATGCCTTACACTGAATTTCAAAGCACTTTACAAATTATCCTGCTATTAAGATAATTCTTATATTCAGTATTAATTGGCTGGGAATTAGAACCCTTTGGAAAAAAGAAGTAAGGGGAGAGAACCAAGGCAAAATCATTATACTGCAGAATCTCGTGTTGTAAGGGAGAAAGAATTGTGACTTATATTTGGTGGTGGTAGCATACATGGTTTACCCACAGTTATATTAAAATAAAAAGGCAGAGCTTATGGGCTGTTTGTTCTACAGTATATAGTTTAGTGTTTCCCTTTTGTATGTAGACATGTCCACTGGGGAAATCTCAAATCTTTTAGTCCCAAAAGTTGGATTTTTTTATTTGCATGGCAAATGGTGGTAGTGAAATATTTCTATAAGTTCATTGTTTGAATGTCTTGGTCTACCTCTTGTTTAACCTGACTGTACCTCTATGATGTTGTGGAATGGCAAAGCACAGTATTCGTTTCTAGCCAGGTCAGCTCCAATAGAAGAGGAAAAAAAAAAAAAAAGGGGAAAACAAGTGAACAGGGTGATTCTCAGCATCTTCCAGGGAGCAGCAGTTCCTTTGGCACTATGGAAAATGAGAGCAGTCTGACTAATGGAAATGGGTATTACAGATTCAGTTCCCGTGGTGCCTTAAAGTACATCCAGCTTCTATCTCCCTGCTGCTGACAAGTCAGAAAAGTTTAAGATGTGGGAGATTCTTGTGTCTTGCCTTACATATCCTCCCTTCTTTTCACGACCTGCTTGCCATTTATTTCTCTTATCTGATGAAACAGGTGGATACAATTACGTACAAGTGTAGCAAAATTAAAGATGAAGAGCCATTAAGAAAAAAAAAAATACCAACAGCAAAATAAGAGGAAAAAACCTCCCAAACCGCAAATCCTATACTAAAATAATTGTTCTTAATGTTTTGATATAATTACTACAATTTGTTCACCTCTTAGGATTAAGAATATGTTCCTTGTCTTAAGAAAGGGTTTGTAGTAAGTCAAATAGAGTTGTAAATATACGAGCACATTGCTACAGTAAATTATGTGATATTTGCTTTAATGTTTTTCAAACAATCAGGAAGAGAGACACTTACAGCTCTTCATGGTTTCTTAAAATGAAATGACAACTCAAAAAGAAAAGGCAGAACCAAGAAGTCTCTATTTCTTCAAAAATAATAATGCCTCAATTATATGTCTGGAAGATAAATTTACACTATGGATATAAAACATGGAGTGGATAGGGATGTCAAGCTACAATTTATACAATCAAAATCAGATATAGTTATAATTTATGATTCCGCTTACTCTTTGCTAGTAATGCTCTTTGTCCACAATATTGTCTCACAATACCTGTCAACAATTAGTTTTGCCCATATAAATCCTGCTTGTTCCTACTATAGCATTCACAAATGTAAGTAGTCCGTTGTCTGTGGTCATCCTCTATGGATAGAAGCTTTTTTCATTATGGCATTTTTCTTTCCCTTTTATGCCTATTAGCTTATTAATATAACAGGAAAGTTAAAAGACAGCAATACGCCCAAAATACCAATATGTACCTGGACAATATACTGACTGCTTCCGCCATCCTGGGGTACTTTAGGATGAGTGTTGTCAGCAGGTCAGAGTTCATGATCCTTCTACTCTGCCCTCGTGAAACACATCTGGATTGTTGGGTCCAGCTCTGGGCTCCCCAGTACATGTAAGATGTAGACTTACTGGATCGAGTCCAATGACGGGCCATGAAGATAGTAAAGGGAATGGAGGATCTGTCATATAAGGAGAGGCTGAGAGAGCTGGAGTTGCTCAGCCAGGAGAAGAGAAGGCTTGAGGAGATCTGGGTAACATGTATAAATACCTGATGGGAAGGAATAGAAAAAAGAGAGTTGGATTCTTCTTGGTGGTGCCTGGTAAAAGGACAAGAGGCAAAGGACACAAATTGAAATATGGTAAATTCCATTTAAAAATAATGAGTGATCATAATGAGTGTTCATAATCTCAACCTAATAAGATGTGAGAGCGTCATAATTTGGGCTGGACTGGCCATTGAGGTGAATGACAGATGCTCTCCCCCACCTCTCTCTTCAAGGAGAGGAGGGAGAGAGAGAAAGAGACTTAGGAGTTTAGAAGAAACTAAATTACTTCAATGAACTATTAATCATAAAATGAAAAGAAAATAATGAAATATATACAAAACCATATCAAGCTCCCAGGATGACAATCACATCACCAGCTGGCACTGGGGAAGTCCCAGACTGGACTCAGTGGCAGACGGGAAATGAATTCCAGATCTGAATTCAGGATTGGGAAGGGCAGATGAACAGACAGAGTCCTCCTCAGACGCTGGCCATTGAAGAAAAAGAGAGCTGACCCTTTGATCCCTCAGCTTTTATACTGAGCATGAGGCAGATGGGTAACTTTCTCTAAAAGTTACGTGAAGATGAAAAAGGTCAAACTTGGCTTTAGAATCTAGAAATATTAAACATTTAATCAAGCTTATTTTTATGAGGCTGTATTGAAAAGCTTTGCTGATTTTAAGAAGTGTTGCATTGTCCTAGAGGCAAGGAAACAGTAAATCTACCTCAGCCCTTCTTTTTATAGAAGATAATGCTACAGGCTTGGGGAGGAGTGGCTGAAAAGCTGCCTGGCAGAAAAGGACCTGGGAGTGTTGGTTGACAGCTGGCTGAGTATGAGCCAGTAGTGTGCTCGGGTGGCCAAGAAGGACAACGGCATCCTTGCCTGTATCAGGAATAGTGTAGCCAGCAGGACTAGGGAAGTGATTGTCCCACTGTACTCAGCACTGGTGAGGCCACACCTTGAGTACTGTGTTCAATTTTGGGCGCTGCGGCATAAGAAGGGCATTGAGTTACTGAAGAGGGTCCACAGAAGGGCAACAAAGCTGGTGAGAGGTCTGGAGAACAAGTCTTATAAGGAATGGCTGAGGGACCTGGGGTTGTTTAGTCTGAAGAAAAGGAGGCTGAAGGGAGACCTTATTGCTCTCTACGAGTACCTGAAAGGAGGTTGTAGAGAGGTGGGGGTTGGTCTCTTCTCACAAGTTAAAACAGGTAGGACAAGAGGAAAGGGCGTCAAGTTGCTCCAGGGGAGGTTTAGGTTAGGTGTCAGGAGAAACTTCTACACTGAAAAGGTTATCAAAAACTGGAGCAGGCTGCCCAGGGAAGTGGTTGAATCGCCATCCTTGGATGTATTTAAAAGCTGTCTAGATATGGTGCTCAGGAACATGGTTTAGAAGTGGGCCAAGTTGAGTTAGATAACAGTTGGACTCCATGATCTTAAAGGTCTTTTCCAGCCATAATGATTCTATGATTCTATGATAACACAAGGCTAGCTCTCTGTGAAGTGTGTTTTCTTTGATTTGTTATGAAAGATTTGTAACAAAACTAATAGAAAGCTGAGAGGGGGAAAAAAAAAAACAAACCATAACGTGCAAATTTGCCAGAAAAGTTTCTGAATAAATAAAACATTAAAATTACTCCAACAATTTAACATGATGGGGATAAAGTTTAGGGATTTTAGTAAATCTTAGCAATGGACGCAATCTTTCTTTCATTCCAGGAAAGCTGTAAAAACAGGTGCCGTCACAGGCTACTGTGCTAACAAAGTACACTTTTGATAACAAGTTCATTATACAAAAGGTAGTTACTAGTCATAGGAGTGATTTAAAAGATAGTAACTTTTTCTCTCTGTACTCAAAAAGCATGATTTTGGTATCTAAGTCAATCCTTTTACTCCTATAGTGACACTGAGACAAAGTGAGAAACAGGATTATGGATGAACCCCTTGTTCCCAATATTCAATGCTTTGGTCATCCTGAAACCTAAATCGGGGCCCCTGACTGTATAGGGCACTGTATAGGGTACTGACTGTATTCTCCATACATGGCAGTACAGTCCCTTTAGATTTGGGTGGCTCACTTCTGGGCACTGCAGTGCTGAAATCTCAATGGCTGAGTTGCTCCTTGGAGCTCACTTTCAGTTTCTAGCTTGACCAATTAACTTGTGTGAAAGCTGTACTCTTCACTAAGATTATGTCTACAGCTAACACCTCAGGCTGTGATCAGCTCTGGCCTAGCTTCACAGGAAAGAGGCGAGATTTGGGCAACGTGGCTTAATTAGAATATAACTGTATTAAAACAACATAGAGAAGGTCATATTGTGAGGACCGCCGTTCTTTCCTTAACTATTATCATGTTGTGGGGAATGGAGGACAGCAGCCCTGACTCAATCAATGAACTCTCTTCAAACAGATATACTTTACAATAAACAAATATAATTATTTTTACATGTTCATAAACCTTCCCCAAATTTTTCAGCATCTATCTGTCAATGGCTGAGACACAGTTTAAGTGAGCATGCCCAAGGTTTGGCCCTATTGCTCTGTAAATAGGAGAAAGTGAAGGATACTTAAACATTTTTTTTTCTTTGGCCTGCAGACAAAGTCTGTCTTCTGTCATCTGCAAATTTAATCAGTGTCTAGTGAAGACATGGCCTTGGAATCCACTCTATGGGCAGCACTGAAGAAAACTTAGACTACAGCAAGCAATACGATCTAAGGAGAGGTAAAAGTACTTTTAAGTCCCCTTTGTAGTGGTAAAACTGATGGCTCTGCTTTGTCTCTTTTACCAAGAAACTTTGCTCCCTAAACACAAATACTGCTATCAAATTATTGGTAAATCTGAGATGAAACACCTGTATTGCCAAGTTGTTTCTATACAGTGGTAAATGTCTGCCTGCAGCAAGACCTCAAGTTGGGTTATGTTTGTTGAAGACACTGTTTACTTCCAAGTCAATAGGAGTAGTAATGATAAGACACATTAAAATGCTATAATGATGCTTCATTACCAGCTATCATCACCATTAGCACATTGTTATTATATCATGTATAAGCACATATCCACTCATATATCTGCCAAACTTGACATATCACCATATCACCTTTAATTGTTATGAATGACGTGAGAGAGAATCTGGTTGGAGAATGAGAGCAAGAGTGGAAAAAAATAGATTTCTCTTACAGTTTCATGTTACGTACTTTCCCCTGCAGGTTTGTTTTGGTTTGTTTGTTTTTGTTTTTTTTCTTCTTTTGTGTGTTTTTGATATGTAGACTTTCTTGAATTATATTCCTAAAAATGAACTGAAAAAAATTCAGTGACATAAATAGTTGCTTTTTCCCTGATTTATCTGAGTTTGCTAGAGCTAAACACTCTGAAAATGTTTTTTGACAGTTTTCTTCCAATTGCATTAATTTGGGGATTCTTTAAAAATATTCAACAAACAAGTGCTCTTAATCAGGGGAACAATGAAGCAATATGTGACATTACACTAGGCAATCATGCTTCATAGTCAACAATCAATCCAGACTGTTTTGAATACCAGATATCTACGATATCTATAAATAACTAGGTGGGATGATGAATTATATATAGGAAAGCCAGTGTTTTGCTTCTCTTGGGAAATGTTCTCTAAAACATCTTAATCCTCTATGTGCCTCTTCAACTCCAATGCTGTCTTCATCTTCAAAATTAGCATCCTCTCCGCAATGTCAGATGTCGTGAACATTTAGAAGTATGTTCCTCTAGGATTGTTTTATCACAGACTGCCTTTTACAGTCCTCTCTACTGTGAAACCCCATAAATCCCATAGAGTTCTCCCCCAACATTACACTGCTTGAGAACGTTTTATTGTCAGTCAGATCTGTTTACTTTCTGCTGCCAAATAGTAATGCTGAAAATCCCATTTCAGATGTGTGTCCCTCTTTTTTTTTTCTTTCTGGGAGAACGATAATATTAAATTCTCTGAATGCTGAAAACTGTTATTTGTCTGTTCTTTTAAGTACTCAGTTTTCTGCTGAAACATCTGCTTCTACCCATGTCTCCTGTGTAATCCAAATATATATACAGGATGATTTTTCAGCATTTCCAGACATGTTAAATGTCAGTATAATTTGAACCGAAGAATGATTTGGTCTCAAATTTTTCAATTTTCTTTTCTAAATCTAGTTCTAAGTTTGGTAATTTGTAACATTCTTTTCATTCAGGCGTTCCCATGTTACTACTAATGTATGACAAGAGATTAACATCATCATGCCTTTGAAAGTAGCATGTGCTGTGGAATTCTTTTGCTCTTATATTGACTATTTTTGCATTCATACATTTTAACATTACCCACTCTTTTCAAGTATTACAACCAATTTTCTGCCTTTGCAAATGTCCTGGTTTGAGGTAAAACAGGACCAATTTTGTTCATTAACTTCACTTTTTAGCTGGGCCTCTTCTAACTACTGAAATTAACTGCATATTGTGCAGTGTTCACTCTCTCAGAGTGATAAGCTTATAGCTGATGCCCAGGCATGGTATGCAGAGAGGCTCTTGCTTATACTTATTGCCATAACAGCCAAGGCCAACCAACTTTGTTATTTGCCCCATTGGAGGGTCAGAAGCGGAAAAGCATAGTGGGGTCCCACCTGCGGGGAGGAGCGGACAGGACAGGTGACCCAAAACTGACCAACAGGGTATTCCATCCCATCTGCCTCATGCTCAGTATAAAAGCTGAGGGATCAAAGGGTCACGGGCTCTTCCTTCAATGGCCGATGTCTGAGGAGGACTCTGTCTGCCTGTGATCCCGATCCTGAGTCCAGATCTGGAATCCAGTTCCTGTCCGTCACTGAATCCAACCTGGGACTGCCCCAGTGCTAGCTGGTGACATGATTGTCATCTCGGGAGCTTGATACAGTTTTGTATATATTTTTCATTATTTCTTTTTATTTTATTATTAATATTTCATTAAAGTAGTTTAGTTCCATCTAAACTCATAAGTCTCTTTTTCCTCCTCTGCCTCTCTCTTTGAAGAGGGGTGGAGGGGAGCATCTGTCGGTCCCATCTGGAGTCCCTCAGGTCCCCAGTAGTGGATTTTGGCCTAAACCACGACAGCAAGTCTTACAACCAATTTTTTTGCCTTTCCCGTTTTACTGCTCTCATTTTCATCGGTGCAACTAGAAAGGACTAAAGAATTACTGTATCTTTAAAATCCAGGATTGTAGAGGAAAGTGGAAGTGATCAGATACCAGGGACAAAAAAAGGCAAATAAGGAATCTCCTGTGATGATGTTACCTAGAGGTTCTAGAGTTTTCCAAACTAAAGTAGTCTTTCTCAAGCTCCATGCACAGTTAATCATAGAAAGTTTGCACTGGCTTTTTATAGTAAGTAAGGAGTAATGGATAATATTTTCAGTGAGAAGATGTCCTGTGAGAAGTGTGAAGTGAGATGCGATTTATAGTAGAGTTGTGGTGAAATAACCTAGGTAATTTAATCTAAAGCAGAATTATTTCGGGGAAAAAAAAAAGAAAATGCAATATATTAGTATTGAGAGTGGCTAAGTTTATTTAGAGCATATTTAAAATACTTTAATAAAATAATGAAGAGCTATGCAAATCAAAAGGCCTTATTACAGTGGTGCTCTGTCATATGCTAGTGAACTTCTGAAATCAGGATTTCCATTACGGTTTTTTTACACTACGATTTTGAGTGGTTTATAATTCATCAGTACAAATTCACTGCAGGCTAAACTTCAGCATACAGCTTCTAAACCACAGAAAACATTTCTTCTAGGAGATTGCTTTTATTAAGTTATGGGATCCACACCAAAAAATTCTGATATGGACACTGTTTGCTGCTTGATCTTGATCCTTCTTTGAGACATGAAATCCTTCTATCAAAAAAACAGAAAAAGATGAAGCTTCCTCCCAAAAATATAACCTCTATTTTCTGTTGTAGCTGATGTAGTATTAGAATAGCTGGCCCTTGAATATTCTGTAAGAGATTCTAAATTGCTCTAAAAATGAAATTTGAAAGTTACTGTTACTTTAGGCAAGCTGGAACAATAACTATAAAGAAAAAGTGAAAAAAAAACAAGAACAGAAGCAACCTTGCTAAGTGGCAATTAGTTCAATTTCTGTTTTAAGTTACTGGACTCCCCAGATGAATCCACTCCTCTTGTTGCAGCGCTCATGCAGGCAGGCGCAAGAAACACAGTTCCTCCATTGCCCTGATCTGGTGTTTCATTGAAGGGCTCTGCTGCTCCCATCTAGCCTACATGCTTGTATTTTATTTGTATGGAAACCAGGAGCCGTGGAGATGGAGTGAAAGAAGACTCTGGGCCACCACCAGTTTTTCAGACTCGGTTGGGAGTGGGTAGTTGTGGGAGTGCCTGACCCTGAGAACATGGATGCACTCCTGGATCCAATAATACAGATGTCACTTACAATGTTGAGATATTATTGGATACGTGAAAAGAACCCATTCAACTGCTGTGAATAATTAGTGTTAAACTGTTACATTGTTGTGAATAATATATATGTGCATATCGATGCCATTCACCCTCTTGAAGAAGAAATCACTTGTATGACATTAGGAAAAGCTATTTGGTTCACTCTGCATGTCTATTACTAGAATGTCATTTAAAGCAGATGCATTTTGCATTGTAATCTGAGAGTAATTAGGTTCAGTAATGAATACAGAATAGTGTAACAACTTTGTCTCATGGGCCCCATCAGCTATGGTGTTTCCTCTCAGCACAGCTGCCATGATCAAGAACAGAAAAGAATAATTCTTGTGATGTATCAGTCAAGCATTTTTGTTGCCATGAAGGCTCAAAGTCAATAATACATAGTTTGAGTTGGATTTAAATGCCAAGATTTGATTTATACCAAGTATTTGTTTAAAATACAAAACTTTAAAATCATGCTGTAGTTCATCACTTGTTGCAATGAGGTAAGTGCTTATGTTTCTCAGGAACAGGAGCTCACAGAAGCAATGAAATTTAGAATGGCAATTGTAAATGGCCTCATGGAAAGAAAAATAGTTTTAGGAAGAAGTGAAAATGATGAGTATGCATATTCTTAGCAGTGTGAGACTGCTAAGCTAACAGTAAAACTTGTTATCACAGCTCTGATTTATAAAAACATGACTGAAGCAGCAAGAATAATATTTAGTTCTGGTCTTTGTTCATTTTAAAGAGGTTATGGCATTCACACAACTTTCCTCTCCTGAACTATGGTTTTAAAAAGTGTCATAAAAGACACACAAAGGGCATAGAGAAGTCTGTAACATGTTGGGAATTCCATAAGTGCTGTTTCATCATTATTTAGGAACAATTCAAGCAGGAAGAGCTGTATGTAAATAGAAGAGGAGAGGGTGATCTGCTTACAGGTGCACTAAGAGTACCTGAGACTGTTCATAGTGTCAGTCTTTTGGGAGTGTGATCGTAAATGATGGTAAAACTACAAGTGTCTTGCCTTCAAAAGAGTTTAAGCTCAAAATATTTATTGCTTACCAATGAATGTGATTTAAGAACATACACATTTCTTAAAAGTCAGACTAGAGCTGTAATATACTAATGATCTTGATGATCTCAGGAAGTTTACAATCTAAAATCTCCTAGAAATACAGCTTCTGCAGAAGCCCCTAGCCCAGAAAAATGGCCTGGCCTGTTGTAAAGGTTGCAATTCTTTAAGTTGGGGTGGGACCAAACCCAAATATACCTAAAATGCACACTTTCTTAAACAAAAAGTTGGCAGAGATTTCCCTTTTGTTCTGACATACTACTTACATGTTTGACCTTATGACTCTACAGAATATAATTTCAGGAAATAAAAAAAATCTTTGTTTATTGCACAAAATTTTATAGAGTGATATCAAGTAACATGCTGAAATCAAGATGAAAATGTGTTTACTATATCTGTTTGAACTTCTGTAATATTTAAATTTCTTTCTGTTTCCAGCTTTTACTTCTGGTTTTTTTTTTTTTTTTTTTTAACATTAAATGTGAATTTCCTCCCTGCTACATCCCTTTCTCTTCCTTCTTAGTTTGTCTTCTTTTTCTCTGCTGCCTATTTAAATTCAAGATGGAGTTGAGCTATAATAGATCTCACACTGCGGTGATTACCTGCACCACTTTCACTAAGTGATAGTGACAAGGATTATCTAGTGCCAATAAGTTTTATTCTTATTTAACTTACGGCTGTTTCTCCAGCCAAGCAGTGTGAAGAAGCCTTCATGTAGTAGACAAAGAGGTCCAATAAGTTGTTTTAAAATTTAATTTCAATACATTTCATAGAATCATAGAATCATTTTTAAAATTGAATTTCAACACATTTCATAGAATCATAGAATCATAGAATTGTCTAGGTTGGAAGAGACCCTTGAGGTCATCGAGTCCAACCATCTACCCTACTCTACAAAGTTCTCCCCTACACCATATCCCCCAACAACACATCTAAACGTCTCTTAAACACATCCAGGGATGGTGACTCAACCACCTCCCTGGGCAGTCTATTCCAATGCCCGACCACCCTTTCTGTGAAAAATTCTTTCCTAATGTTCAGTCTAAATCTACCCTGCTGGAGCTTGAAGCCATTCCTTCTTGTTCTGTCATTAATTACCTGTGAGAAGAGACCAGCACCAACCTCTCTACAGTGTCCTTTCAAATAGTTGTAGAGTGATGAGGTCTCCCCTCAGCCTCCTCCTCCTCAAACTAAACAGTCCCAGCTCCTTCAACTGCTCTTCATATGATTTGCCTGCTAGGCCCTTCACCAGTTTCGTTGCCCTCCACTGCACTCTCTCCAGCACCTCGATATCTCTCTTGTATTGAGGTGCCCAAAACTGGACACAATACTCGAGGTGTGGCCTCACCAGTGCTGAGTACAGGGGCACAATCACCTCCCTACTTCTGCTGGCCACGCTATTTCTAATAGAAGCCAGGATGCCGTTGGCTTTCTTGGCCACCTGGGCACACTGCCGGTTCATATTCAGCCGCTTGTCAATTAGAACCACAGGTCTCTTTCTGCCAGGCAGCTTTCCAGCCACACCTGCCCAAGCCTGTAGCGCTGCATGGGGTTGTTGTGGCCCGAGTGCAGAACCTGGCACTTGCCCTTGTCGAAACTCATACCATTGATGTTGGCCCAGTGATCCAATCTATCTAAGTCTCTCTGTAGAGCTTCCCTATCCTCCTGGGAATCAACACTCCTGCTTAACTTGGTGTCACCTGCGAACTTGCTGATGATACACCCTATGTCCTTACCAAGATCATCAACAAAGACGTTGAACAGAAATGGTCCCAACACTGAGCCCTGAGGCACACCACTTGTGACTGGCCGCCAGCTGGATTTAAATCCATTGAGCACCACTCTTTGGGACCTTCCAGTCAGCCAGTGCTTGATCCAGCAGATCGTATGCTCATTCAGGCGGTGCGAAGCCAGTTTTTCCACGAGAATTGTATGGGGGGCAGTATCGAATGCTTTTTGAAAGTCCAGGTATACAATATCAACAGCCTTTCCCTCGTCTAATACTCTGGTAATCTTGTAATAGAAGGAGATCAGGTTCGTCTGGCAGGACCTGCCTTCCATAAACCCATGCTGACTAGGCCTGTGTACCTTGGTCAGTCTGCTGTCAATGCTTGTCATTTAGCATAAATCCCTTTCATATACTTTCTCCTTTTGGTGCCTCTTATGGTTATTTTTAATTAAAGGTTGCACTTTGAATGATATTGCAGAAGTTTCCCTTATGGACCAAGGAACACAATAAAGTTGAGTTTACCATGTCCCAGTCTGAAACTGTTCCAGTCTGAAAATGGTCCTGCCACAGTACTGAAAATTAAACGCATTTTTAAAACACCCAGGCATAGCCATTACAGTTCATTGTTTATTACTACAAGAAGTTTGCAGCAACAGTTTCTTTTATTTATTTATTTATTTATTTATTTAAAAATCAAGACTGCTTTTGTTAATCTACCCTAGATATACTTCCTGTTTGTCTGCATTGCTGTTAGTGCCCACTAATCCATGTATGATTGTAGAGAACTTACATAGCAAAGCTGAAATGGATGGATGGATGCCCACTAAGGCGTGTAAACATGCATATGTATTCCACCCCATTGGTGCAGGAGATGTAATGACTATTGGGACTGAGGAGGATTTTATTCCTGGTTCTCTAGTGGTTTATTGAAAGGCTTAGAGGCAGCTATTTCACTACTTGTGTTTCACTTTCTCAAGAGCAGAGCTAGTGCTATTTATCTCCTTCCTAAAGCACTTTGAAATCTGTTGAGGAAAAGTACTATATAAATGCCTGCTATTAGTAATAGTCATATAAAATGTACAAATAAAATAAGTAAAAAAACCTCAAATTAATATAGGTCCAGTTTTTACTGGACCTGCCTGACTTGATAGAAAAGTTAAGGAGGCTATCATAAGGAAGGGTCAGCATTATAGAAAATTGAAAGCTTGTCTAAATGAGAAGAAAAAGAAAGCCCATAAAACATGTGAGCTTGAGCTTAAAAACAAAGTTTGAAGACTGTAAGAGAATTTGAAGAGTTGCTTGCAGAGAATGCTCAAGAAACAGTCTTCTTAAGAGGCACTAGAGAACATACTAGTGTCTCTATGTATACAGGAGGCCAGTTTTAGGAAAGAACCCTTGTAAATACTGTGGGTGAGGAACAACTTAACTGTTAATGGAAAATCTTTAATCGAAAAGGGAATCTCACCAACATATCTGTCGTGGTTTGGCCGGGCTGACCACTCAAATGAGTGACAGATGTTCTCCACAATATGAGTTTCTACATTTAGCTTTCTTTGTAGGCTATGTCTATGTTAATGAGTGTAGTAGGAGGGGATCTAGCGAGAGATGAGGATGTGGTGCACCCACTATGTGTTTTTAGGTGCTATGGAAGTTGGTTCTCATTAGCTCTAATCTGGTCCTGTGGATTGAATGCACAACAGCAACCGGAGAACAGAAAATCTCCAGAAATGTATATAATTTGGTTTAGGCCACCTGAAAGGAATCCAGACACTGTAAGACCCTTTCACTCCACCCTGTGATGAACTGAAGCTCCGTAAATGGGAGGTATGGGGAAATGTCCTTCAAAAGAGCACCCAAGAATCTAAAGTAAAATGTTTGCAAAGGTGCAATGATATAAAGTTAATAGTATACTCAAAGAATGTATGCACATATATTACACATTATAGTTTTAGAATATAATATATGCTGAAGAATTTGATGAAAATCAAGTATAAACTACAGATTTGACATGTCTTTGTTAACTGCCCTTCCCCACCTTTCTAAAGTGCAAAATTTAACAGCTTTTTTGAAACCAGATTTTCCTTGAAATGTTAGATTTTGCTTACCAGAATTCCAGCCTGGCGATAACTAGATCACAAAGGTTATTGCAATTTTGTTTAGCACATAAGCTTTTATCCTAGGGCAAAATTTAGGGGATTTGCAATAAATATTACTCATGATTTGCATTAAATATTACTTTTGAATATGATTTGTATCCTAGATAGTGCACATTAGTGTAAATGCTGTAAATGCTGTTCTCTGCATGGCATAATCCTCCTCACTGACTGTTATTTTGTTTTTAATCTACTGTTGCTCCCATGATGTAGTGATAGGGCAAGCGGTAATGGTTTTAAAATAAAAGAGGCCAGATTTATATTGGATAGAAGGAAAAATTCTTTACTATGAGAATGGTGACACTGGAACAAGTTGGACAGGGAAGCTGTGGATGCCCCATCCCTGGAAGCGTTCAAGGTGAGGTTGGATGGGGCTTTGAGCAACCTCATCAAGTGAAAGATGTCCCTGCCCATGGCAAGGGAGCTGGAACTAGGTGGTCTTTAAAGGTCCTTTTGAATTGAAACCGTTCTATGACAAAAAGGGAACTTGGGATGGAGAAAGAAAACCCCTATCTGTATTTGAGTTCAACTGCACTGTGTAGAATGGGCTACTTATTTGTATAATCCTGTCTCTGGAGCTAGTGGGTAGAAAATTACGGAGGGTATGTGGCAATAGCTCAACTGGGGAATGAGTTACCTTTTGCCATTCTCCTATGTTGTGTAGACTTAAATCGTACGTTGATGTTCCTGGTCTTAGAAAATACACTGCTTTGACTGAATGGTTTTTTGCAATATAAAACATTCTATTATTTAAATCATCCTCAACATAATGAAATGGAATACAGCAAATGAGAAAATACATGAAGCACCCAGGATGGATAAAATTATGGAGCACTTTGCATATGTGTAGTAAGTTGACCTCAGCTGGCAAGGTAAGCCCCCAACCAGTCCCTTGCTCACTCTGCCCCAGTGGATTGGAGGAAATAATCAGAAGGGCAAAAGCGAGAAAACTCATGGGTTGAGTTAAAGGCCGTTTAATAAGTGAAGGAGGGAGGGGGAAAAAAAAAAGGAAAAAAAAACAAGTGATGCAAACATAATCACTTACCGCCAGCCAACTGATGCTCAGTCAGTTTCGGAGCAATGGCTACTGTCCTGGTTTGAGGTAAAACAGGACCAATTTTGTTCAGTAACTTTGCTTCTTAGCCGGGCCTCTTCTAACTACTGAAATTAACAGCATATTGTGCAGACACTGTTTGCTCTCAGAGTCATAAGACCTATGTCTTAGGAAAAATTGTCCCCCAATTTTATTGCTGAGCATGATGTTATATGGTGTGGTATATCTCTCTGACCAGTTTGGGTCAGCTGTCTTGCCTGTATCTGCTCCCAACCTCTTGCCTATCCCCAGTCTACTTGTTGTGGGGGCACAGTGAGAAGCAGAGAAAGCCTTGGCACTGTGCAAACAATGTTCAGCAATGGCTAAAACACCATTGTGTATATCAATTTTGTTTTGGTCACAGATCTGAAACACAGCACTGTATCGCTGCTATGAAGAATGTTAACTCCATCCCAGCCAGGTGTAGTCCAGTATGAAAAGAGTTTCAAGAGATGAGGACTCTTCAGTTTGGAAAACAGCTGAGGGGGGATATGGTGGAATAGCATAGAGAAGTGTAACAGGGAACAATTATCTGCCTTTTCTCACAACAACAGTCTAGTGGAGCACCAGATCAAATGGTCAGGCTGCAGGTATAAATCAAAGAAAAGAAAGTGCTCTTTCACACAGCATGCAGGAAAAGTCTGGAACTCATCACCAGAGGCTCCTGTGGAGGCTCTCTGTATAAATGGGCTTGAAAAACTCTTAGACAAATTCATGGAAGAAGAATCAATCAAGGGCTATCAAACAGGATGCAGATGCAGCTTTTAAATAAAAAACGCCTCTATATGTCAGACTGCTGGAAACTAGAGAAGTAGTCAGAGATGGCAGCAATCTATGCTTTTGCTATTCTTAAGCTTTCTCACCACACATTTAGTACAGGCCCCTTTCATAAACGGGATACAGGCTACATGGATGCTCAAAAGCATTATGTTTTCTTTTCTGTTCTTATGTTTTTATTCATAGTATTAGACTACAGTTTATCTCAGTTTATACTTTTACAGTAACAAACTTTGAGTTGAGGAGCCACAAAAGATAGAAACCAGGATTTCTTGACAAAGATGAATAATTTAAAACATTTCCCATCTACTCCATTGATTTGTGTTAGGTGTTCAAAACTAATTTTTTCCCCAGCAGGTGATTTCCAGTTGGAAACATCCCTGTTGACCTCTGTCTTCAGTTCTTGTTTAAACCGTTTGTACGCCTTTTTTACCCCTCTAAGTTCACAAGTCTAATTTCTTCCTCAGAGGGTGTTCACAGCTTCTCAAAGCCTTCATTCCTTATCTGGAGGCTGTGATGTTGCTTGACAACATTCACACTTCCCGTTTGGCAAGTCACCCTGGTTGGGCAAAGAAGAAGAGGTGATTCTGGTTAGAGATGCACTGAACTAGCTGATTCTAATTAGAGGAAGTTAGAAAAACACTCGATTTCAGTCAGCTGCTTTCATTTCAGATAGTTTATCCAATATCTAAATTGGAAGCAGCAGGTATCTGATCTGAAAAGAAATTGTTTTTCCTTAAATCTCAACCTGAGTGCTCTGGTATTTTTTTTCCCTGATGCTTCAGTCTGAGTTAGCGGGAACAGCCACAACAAATTCTGTTTTGGAATTGTAAAACTCACAGCACTGTGCTACAGTCTGAGGGTGGTGTACAGGCTTCAGTGAGGGATTTCAGACAAATATTTCTAAATTAGTCAATATATCCAGTGAATAGCTGTTCCTTGGAAGCTTATTTTCATTACTGTGTTGAAAACAGAGTTACAGACTGAAATGGGGCCCATCTTAAAAAGACTTTGACCATAATGATATAGGATTATATGTGAAATACTTTATACACGTCTTCGATTAACTTTCTTATTTTCCACTTGATACAAGTTTGATAATATCGTATCAAATTAATTTAAAAGTCTATTGGCAATCCATTATTTTTAACCATGAAAGAGTTGAATCCAAATTAAAGATTGAGTTGAAATATCTAACGTGTAAGTCAGATTGTGTATTTTTGAATTTGTGCATTCAACTAGCGGTGGTATTTAGGTTCAAGGCTTTACACTAATAATAAATGCAGTGTTAAAACATTTTAGATATAAATATTTTGTTCAGAGAAGGAACCTATGTAGGCCCAAACATTTATCCCCAAACTGATTCAATGACCCTATACTCTATATATTCCTCCATATGTAAATGCAAGTTTAAGAATGATGCAGATTATAACTTTCTATTGCTCCTTTCAGATCTCTTTCTTTACTTAAAATTGGGAATACAGTTAGAATCCATAGTACCTCTAGATGCTGAAATGACTTTTTAAAATAAGGCCACTGAAGACAGAATAGCTAAAACAGAGACGGGTGGCAAAAGTTATATCCTGCTTTGATCATTATATCATTATCCTTAACAGATCTAAAACAACTGATACCAACTGCACATCTGGGTCCCAGTGCTTTTTTCTTCTACTGGGAAGCAACGCTTTTTGGGCTAGACTTGATAAAGAATATTGGGTCGTGTTTTGACCAAGGCATTGACTGACATATTACTGTCATGTCAGAAAACATGTTTTTAGGGTAAAAAGCAAGCTGTCTCAGCACACGGCACCCTGCTCTCTGTGCACTGTGCAGTGCCTGGGTAAAGTGAGGGTCCAGAACAGCGAGCATCCCTCTTAACACTCTCTGCAAGGAACACTAGGAATAGTGTGGTCAGCAGGACTGGAGAAGTGATCATCCCCCTGTACTCGGCACCGGTGAGGCCCCACCTCGAGTACTGCATTTAGTTTTGGGCCCCTCACTACAAGAAGGACATTGAGGTCTTGGAGCATGTCCAGAGAAGGGCTACAAAGCTGGTGAGGGGTCTGGAGGACAAATCTTATGAGGAACAACTGAGGGAATTGGGGTTGTTTAGCCAGGAGAAAAGGAGGCTGAGGGGAGACCTTATCACCCTCTACAACTACCTGAAAGGAGGTTGTAGAGAGGTGGGGGCTGACCTCTTCCTGGTGACAAGTGATAGGATGAGAGGAAATGGGTTCAAGTTATGTCAGGGGAGGTTTAGATTGAATATTAGGAAACATTTTTTCACTGAAAGGGTTATTAAACATTGGAATAGGCTGCCCAGGAAGGTGGTGGATTCACCATCCCTGGAGGTGTTTAAAAAAAGGGTAGATGTGGTACTTCGGGACATGGTTTAGAAGTGTTTTTTTTCAGGGTAGGTTAATGGTTGGACTTGATGATCTTAAAGGTCCCTTCCAACCTCAGTAATTCTATGACTCTAACTCTATTCTATGAGTCTATGCAAGAAATTGTGAAAACAAGGAAATACAGCAGATTGTGCAGTAGACTTTGGGAAAAGGGTCATCTTTAATTCTTACATTCTGTTGCTGAACCACAGTGCAACAGAGAACTGAAAGTAAGAGGACACAGAAAGGGGAAAAAGGCAGTGCAATTGTGTGAAGTAGATGTTGGGGCTCAAAGTCAAGTGTGCAAATCTTTGTTCCTTTTTACTAATCGTGAACAGTAACTGGACAAAATATCTCAATCTGGTTTCAAGACAGAACCCAAACCCTCACCTTTCTCATCCCCGTCAGGGCACTGCAGGGGACAGGCGCTCCTTGAGAACCTGAAGTGGTGAGGGCTTCCCATGGGGTTTGTCAGGGCAGAGCCTGGTAGTCAGGACCTGTCCACCATTCCAGCCAGGAGCAGTGCATCTGGGGAGCACTGTGGACAGTCCCAGCCCCAGGCATCGTGTACATCCCTGGGGATGGGCAGAGTTGTGAGAAGCTGGAGACCAGCCCGCTGCAGCATCACTGGGAAGGGGCTCATGCTCCAGGGGGCTGAAATGGGGTTCTGGGCCATGGGCAGGGTTGGGGGAGCCATGGAGAGGTTGGGGAGGGACAGCAAGGCGTATTGATGCCCCCAGGGCCTCAGCAGCTTTTTTTTCCTAGCAAAGCACTTGCTTCTGAGCTACCTTATGTTCCCTTTGCAGTCATTCTTTCTGCTCCCTTAATTAATCTTTCCTTCCTTGCAGTCCTGTGGCAACATGAAAGATGAGGAGTGATCCAAACCAAAACTCGTAACAGCCTATAGTAAAAAGAGACATCAAATCCCAGGACAATTAACAAGACTTCTGCCAGGTGAGAATCTATTTTTATTTGCTAAGGTGACAGCATTTCTACTCAGGTATAATTCACACCCTTTCTTGTCTCCTCTAAACAAACAACATCATACAAGCTGCTGCATCAGTTCTATGCTTTGGACTCCAGGACATCATGGGTAGCAAGTAGAATGGAGCTCAAGTTTGTAACGTGGTGGGTTGGCAGAGGGTTAACTACGCTGCAGATAATTTAATGTTTTTCATTGCGTACTATGACATTTTCTGTATGTGACAAATTTTTGAACTTGTGCTTTTCTGGTAGGTGATTGCTAAAGAGTTCCGTCGATGATTACTAATTCATTTGGCGCTCCTCTGTAATAATGTAAATCACAATGTTCTTCTGTGGCATTAGTGGATGTAATCTCTTTCAAAAATCCCACAAAATCCTCTGTCTCTTGTCTCAGTATAGTCAAACATATCTGCTTTACTGTATCTAGGTTTGGCAGTGCTCCAGTTTCTTTGATGTATTTAGTAGAAAGAGACTTGATAAGTAGGTACCAGTGTTTAGGGATGAGTGAAGCCAGTTTAATATAGATATTTTAATTTGATTGAGATTCAAGGGTTTGGTCTTTTTCTAATGTCACTTCCTTTTTTTGCTTACCTTTATATTTAATTAGGTTGAGGTTTATTAGGCTTGGAAATAAAATCTTCATATCTAACTTAAAAAGAGAACACGGCAGTATTTTGCTGGTTCTGTGGGGAAAAAATAAAACAACTAACTCCCCCCCCCCCCCCCAAAAAAAAAAAACTAAAAAACAAAAACAAAAACCAAAAAACCACACCCCAAACACCAAGGCTTTTTGCCCTTTTCTTACAGTAATGGAAAAAATAGATTTTGTACTTAAAATTTGTTTTTGCCAACTGTGAGACTCTTATTCAATACCACAGAACAGTGAGTGACTATTTCTGAAGATATTTTAAAAGGCACTTGTAAGTTCTTTACAATATTTGAAGTAGTGGTATTTCACCATTTTTAACTTCTCTCATGAAATTCTTCACATGGAGAAGCCCTCCTTGTATTATACAAAAGCATATCTCTTCATACTCAGGTATTTAGTTATTAGGTTTACAAAGTTGAACTGTAAGCACTTGACCTGTGTTGCTGCTGCTCACATAACATCATGAACAGGCTGATGGATCATGAAAAACTGAAGACAAAGATAGGTAACAGGAGCAGAACTCCATTTTGCTGTTCCTTTCTCTGCTGAGGTTAATGAGAAGGCAACTGTTCCCCCTTGAACACATCATGTAACAAGACTACTTGTCATGGCACAACACTAAATATGTTCACGCTTTTCTGAAAAGAGTGCATTTAATAAACAATGTGTCTTAGTGAATCAGAGACGAGAGAACCTTGAAACAGATAGTCTTTCGGGAGGCAGGATTAACTGTCCTTGTATCATTACAGTCAGATGTTTGTTCTGTGTATCTTGAAGACCTCAAATGATGGAGGCCTCCCCCAATCTACTAAATTATCTACTTCAGTGCTTCATTGTGAATAAAGTTATCCAGCTTTAATCATACTTCTGTCATTCTAAACTTTTTCCTATATTTTGGTGCAATTAGATACATGACCATGCCCAAACATTCTCCTTCTGTTTCTGTATTTTCTTTAAATTTTTTAATAATTCAACTTCTGGTTTGACAACTCCCATCAAAATACAGGTGGAATTGGAGGGCCCATACATTTATCCTGATTTATCTCCTCTTTGCATCTTCCTTCCATCAGTCATGGTTAGGGACTTAGACATGGTTAAATTAAATTTTGAAGCTATATCAGCTCTCAAAATACTTGTTATCAGGTCGCTCCCAGTCATATCTAGGAGGACATCATGCAGTCTAGGTCTTACAAAATTGGTACAAAAATACCCTGTTTCTCAGGGAAAAGTTGTTTCCGCATAAGAAATGTGATTTTTTTGCATATATATACAGGAGTTCTGGCAGTTGAACCCTAAATATCAAAATTTCTGTAGAAGGAAGGCAATTAATCATCCTCACTTTACACTTGTCTCTACCTTAAGTTGCTGGTCCCATTTTGTCCCGTACCAAATTCTCTGTCTGCTTTAAAGAGAATCTCTTTGTATGCTAAGACTCATTTTTAAGGCTGTTTTTCCATTGTTTGTGTGTTAAAAATCAGCATCTGAAATGGCTTTGCAGCCTAAGGCAGCAGAGAGGCAGCAGGAAATAGAGATGCAGGAGTTCAGCTTTGTTTTTCTCCTCTATGTCTGTTGGCAGTCCCTCCATATGTTTGGATTCAGTCTCCCCCAAATCAGTGCCTGAAGCCTTCACAGTGTGTTGCTGCAGTAGAGCAGCAGGAATTCAAGGGTTTATCTTTATTAGATTTGATTACTCACTGTTTATGAGGCAGCACAGCTTGCGCTGATAATGAAAGACCTCCTCTTTCCCCCCCTCCCAATTAGGAGGTCTTGTCTGTCTCTTAGTCCTTATGAAAAAGGTTTATGTCAATATTGCCAAGATGAGAAAAGGAAAATGAATTGACTTTCCACAGCTTGAGTCTGATCCTGCAAAAAATTCTGTGGGATCAGGGCTGGACTCCAGCAGTTCTGTCTTACTCTCTAACACT